>NC_064616.1:533865101-534510601 GCF_023898315.1 Schistocerca nitens | reverse complement strand
GGTCTAGGAATGGTAGAACGATGGGTTCGATGACGGTTTGGATGTACCGTGCACTATTCAGTGTCCCCTCGACGATCACCAGTGGTGTACGGCCAGTGTAGGAGATCGCTCCCCACACCATGATGCCGGGTGTTGGCCCCGTGTGCCTCGGTCGTATGCAGTCCTGATTGTGGCGCTCACCCGCACGGCGCCAAACACGCATACGACCATCATTGGCACCAAGGCAGAAGCGACTCTCATCGCTGAAGACGACACGTCTCCATTCGTCCCTCCATTCACGCCTGTCGCGACACCACTGGAGGCGGGCTGCACGATGTTGGGGCGTGAGCGGAAGACGGCCTAACGGTGTGCGGGACCGTAGCCCAGCTTCATGGAGACGGTTGCGAATGGTCCTCGCCGATACCCCAGGAGCAACAGTGTCCCTAATTTGCTGGGAAGTGGCGGTGCGGTCCCCTACGGCACTGCGTAGGATCCTACGGTCTTGGCGTGCATCCGTGCGTCGCTGCGGTCCGGTCCCAGGTCGACGGGCACGTGCACCTTCCGCCGAACACTGGCGACAACATCGATGTACTGTGGAGACCTCACGCCCCACGTGTTGAGCAATTCGGCGGTACGTCCACCCGGCCTCCCGCATGCCCACTATACGCCCTCGCTCAAAGTCCGTCAACTGCACATACGGTTGACGTCCACGCTGTCGCGGCATGCTACCAGTGTTAAAGACTGCGATGGAGCTCCGTATGCCACGGCAAACTGGCTGACACTGACGGCGGCGGTGCACAAATGCTGCGCAGCTAGCGCCATTCGACGGCCAACACCGCGGTTCCTGGTGTGTCCGCTGTGCCGTGCGTGTGATCATTGCTTGTACAGCCCTCTCGCAGTGTCCGGAGCAAGTATGGTGGGTCTGATACACCGGTGTCAATGTGTTTTTTTTTCCATTTCCAGGAGTGTATTTACGAAATTTCAGTCACCAACTTTCTCTTCCGAATGCGAAAATATTTTGTTGAGCCCAACCTACATAGGTAGGAATGATCATCAAAATAAAATAAGAGAAATCAGAGCTCGAACAGAAAGGTTTAGGTGTTCGTTTTCCCCGCGCGCTGTTCGCGAGTGGAATGGTAGAAGATAGTATGATTGTGGTTCGACGAACCCTCTGCCAAACACTTAAATGTGAATTGCAGAGTAGTCATGTAGATGTAGAAAGTAGACAAATCTAATTACTGCACATAACTAAGACTATATGTTCTTGCACTGTCGCTGGAAACGTAAACCTCCGTAAAAGAATACCTAGCAGTAAGCATCGGAAGCAAGTTACAGCACAAGAATTTGTTGGAGTCAGATTCATTTTGCATAAATATTAAGGGAATGTAATCCACCCACGACAAAAGTGGTTTGCAGAATAGTTCTACTGATAAAAAAACTCGTGTTACTTGATTTGTTGCTGCTGACCTGGTAAGAAGTACCAGCAACGTAAATTACCTGGTGGAAAGCTCTATTACGTACGAGGTTGTTCAATAAGTAATGCCCCACATTTTTTTTCTCAGAACATACTTCTCGTTAAGAGTCAGAATTTGGTGAGAATATACATCGGTATGTCTTGTCCCTGTCCTAT
This sequence comes from Schistocerca nitens, assembly GCF_023898315.1. Lineage (NCBI taxonomy): Eukaryota > Metazoa > Arthropoda > Insecta > Orthoptera > Acrididae > Schistocerca > Schistocerca nitens. The sequence goes on along the minus strand of NC_064616.1, from coordinate 534,508,992 downwards.
TTTTCTACATAGTATCCATCACGTTCTATGACCGTATACCATCGTTGGGGAAGAGCAAGTATTCCGCGCTGGTAAAGGCTCTTGTCCTGTAGGCATGGCCATGTTTTCACTACATGACTGACACTCTCGTCATCTTCAAAGTGTGCTCCCCGTAGTGAATCTTTAAGCTTCTCAAAGAGATGGAAGTCCGAGGGTGCCAGGTCTGGTCTGTAGGGTGGATGAGGCAATGATCTCTAACTTAATTTGTCGATGAGTACCCGGGTTCTCAGACTTGTCGTGTCGGAGCAAGATTTCTGCTGGATTCTTGTCCGATCGAACACGTCGGAAGCGAATAGTGGCATCCGTACGATTCAGTATGTCTGGAGCAGTGGCTGTAACTGTACCCTATCAACTGCAGCATCGTCATACACTGCACACAAACTTGTATGCACACAAGAATTCAGTAACAGCACGCTGCTTGTAACGTGAGTCGTATGCAGACGCCATTTTGACGCTATACTACGGCTCTGTCATCTGCCAGAACTGTTAGAAACTTCATCGGCGCACAGAACAAACGTGAAACACCAACAAAGACCTTTGTCCATGTATATTAATGGATTTTTTTTAAAATGTGGATTTTTCTCGCAAAATGCTACGGTATAAATTTAAAGAACTAGAAAGACTCTTATCGGCAATCCCGTCTGTGGATGTTCGCCCTATTTGTGTACACTAGATAAATCTTTCCCACATCCTGAAGACAGCAATCTGCTTTCTTTTTTGGAATGGATGGGTTCTAAAATAAGCGCCACTACGCGCGTATGCCCTACCTATATGACAGAAGATATACTCGTACACAGCTCTAGCCTAAATCTGCTGTCTGCACGCTCGGACTTTGGGCGATACCATCAACTGCAAATGAACTTTCTTAGCATATAGCAGTTCTTCGTCGTCCATACTTAATAATTATTAGGTGTACACTTATCACCAAGTGTGCACTACTGTAATTGTGCCAAGTAACATTGCGTTTATATGAACGGTGTTAAGACGGACTATACTGATGAATAAAGATCGCAACACCAAGAGGGAGTTGTGCAGCATAAACGACAGTTGTTAGGCATATTTCTACATCTTAAAGATGATGTCTGTTCAAATTTAGCGTCGGACGAGTAAGAGTAGCGCTTTTAGTGCCACTGTGAGAATGCAAATCATGTTTGGTTTAAATAAACGTTGTAATGCTCGTGAGCATTAGTTACCTTTGTGACTGAACGTGATGAAATTGTGTTAGCCAAGAATCCTTTAAGGCGACAAAGACGCCATTATCAACACTTCACTGAGTTTGAATGGGCTACGTGAAGCTGGATGTTCCTTCTGCGCTATTGCAGAGAGACTTGGCAGGAATGTAGCCACTGTACATGATTACTGGTAACGGTGGTCACGAGAGCATACGGTCGCAAGATGACCGGTTCCGGACGGTCACACGGTACTACCAGGAGGGACAACCACAGGGTTCGGCGTATGGCTCTGGCGCATCATATTGTATCTGCAGCAGCAAACAGAGCACAGTAACACAACGACATGATACCAACCGATTACTTCAAGGATAGCTCCGAGCCAGATGCATGTTCTACTGCCATATGTGAACAGCATTCCAGGGAATGTTTTCAAACAGGATAACGGTCGCCCAACGACTGCTGTTGTAACCCAACATGCTCTGCAGAGTGTCGAAATGTTGTCTTGACCTGCTCGATCACCAGATCTGACTCCAATCGAGGACATATGGGACATCATCGGACGAAAACTTCAGCCTCATCCACAAACAGAATTAACCGGCCCTGCATTGATGAACCACGTGCAACAGATATGGAACTGAATCCCATAAAACTGACACATGGCACCTGTACAACACAATGCATGCACCTTTGCATGCCTGCATTCAACATTCTGGCGGTTGCATTGGTTAATTATGTACCAGCATTTCACATATGTATAGCTTACCTCGCGGGTGCATTAACCTGTGATCTTGCGAAGTTAATCACTTAAATATGTTATCTAGACAAATGTATTTCCGGAATGTCACGTTAAACTACATTAATTATTTTTTGGTGTTGCGATTTTTTTCCGTCAGTGCATTGTGACAATTATACGGGGGCTGTGAAAATCCGATGAAGTGTTACACAGATGTGTCTGGTAGTGTCTCTAGTATGCCCGTCAATCGCAGCACGTCGCTCTTTTCAATTCTGAGAGCATAGTCAGCACGTAAAGATGCCTAGAAAATAAAGTCTCCTGCCTAGTATGAGGACCTGGTGAGAGATTTCGCCTGATGTGCTGCAGCCCACTTTCCATAACTGTCCTGCGTTTCGTTCTTCATGACAATTCTCGGCCGCACTCTACAGGGGCAATATAGATCCTCTTGAAGCGTTTTTTATGGGAAGTGTTTGATCATCCACAATACAGCCCGTAATTTGGTCTTCCTGAGTTTCAGCTCTGCTCAAATGGACCGATAACTAGCAGGATCACAGTTTGGCACAGACAACGAGCGGGAGACGAGCGTAGAAGTTTGGCGGAAAGCAAAGGCAGCTGCCTTCTGTGACGAGGGTATTAGAAAGTTCGTACAACGCTACGACAGATGCCTAAGTCGGAGAGGTGGCTATATAGAAGAGCAGCTGTAAGGTGTAGCTAACTACTGCAAATAAAACATTTTTGATTTTCGCAGTGGTTTCCATTTCGCGACCTATCGGAACTTACTTTCCGAATAACCCTCGTGTACGTTCTACATACGATCGCCTCATATATGATAAAAATATTTGTGTGATGCATTGATGTACACGGGAAGATGATTGCTAATATCCGAAACTGGTACAGAATAAACGGTTGATGGTACAAATAGGTTTTTTTCAAATTATCTAGCAACCTTAGGTAGTCACCCACGAAAAGGCTTTGTAAGTAATGGACTGATTGTGTTTCTGGTGATAGGCGTCACCGAGAATACCACGAAGAAAAAAAATGCATACAGTATCATTTAAAATGCAGAGACATGAGAAACAATACTGGGAATTTCATCCATGGTGTCTCTAACAATAGCTTTCAGGTCGACTGTAGGAATATCAGGCAAGCGCTCGGTTATACAGTGAACATGCAACCTACAGACACTAACCTACGATCCGTTAAATAGCAAGACATCACCCCATCCTTGAAGTGATTTTGTAGGTACTGTGTTTTTTTATAAAATAACTTTTCCCCAGAACCATCCACGACTTTGTATTTAAACACTGACTACACCCCAGTTGGTGGTCGCCTTATCCAGCGCATTAAAAATATTGCAGGATTCGAACAAATTATGTAAGCATATGCTGTAAAATAAGATTACGCTTAAATGTGTAGGAGAGAGATGGCAGCACATATATACGTGTAATAAAGGAATGAACAACTATTCTAGAATAATTATGTATATTACACATAACGATCAGAATACATTACATAGAATGTTGGGATTCCCATAAAGGGGAAAATCGCAAGTGACCGTATATCGGGATGATAATGGCTCATTGCGAATGATTAAGAGATCAGTTGTAAAATTATAGCGTGGCTGACGCTTCCTACATAGAGTGCGCTACTCTTACTGTGGGCTGCTGCATGGGGCACCGACGGACCTCTAATGTACAGCAAATGCTATTTATTGAAAACTGACTTTTTTTTAAACGGAAGATTCGTTAAAGGCAAGAATACCGGGAAAAGCTGTATCTTCCAAAGAAAAGTGGCTTGAAAAACAACTTTTCATCTGTTTACAGGATTCCACATATGTCGGGCGAAATTAGGGAGGTTTACCGACAAATATCCTTTCCACGTGGCATTTATGAATGAGGGGCGAATGGTATTAGCATCTGGGGAAATTGACCAACATTATGTTACAATGAAGGAAAATATTAAAACTATGGTTTGCTCGAAGTTAAAGGCCTAGAGGAAGGAATAGGCCGAAGGTATCATTACCCGCTTTCTTTTAATCGTGAGGTATCTCTGTCATAGAGGTTTGGCTGCAGCTTATTTGCCCCTGGGTAGCAGGAGTGGATGGCCCAGTCTCCATTCAAGACAATTCGAGGTCTGTGCTCTTAATGTCTATTTTATGCACACGTTCTGCGCACTTTAGGACACGCTACAGTATCCTGCTAGCTGGCCCTCAGCCGACTTTCGTAGTGAGTGAATACGTGATGTGTTGTCTCTCTATACGAGTTGCATTTGGCATGATGCAGAGGCTGTAGTTTCAGTACTCCACGGGAGAGGTCTTGCTGCATTATTTTTTTCCATTATTAATAAAGAAATAATTGTTACCTTCCTTGCAATACAAAGACCCACTATATTGTGCTCTCAGCAGCGGTAGCGCGGCAAGAAAAAGGTACCAGTAGCTAAGGTGTGACCGACGGTAGGAACGTACAGCCGTATCCGGCAGCGGCTGACATGTCCAACAAAGCCTGAAGCACGAAGCGGTGCAGTCAAGTGCTACGGGTGGCTTCGTGCGGTTATTGGGGAAAACATGCGCATTTTGTAAGCGTTTTTAACGAAAGTTGTAACTGCCTTTCCCCATCCCATCCCTGGTGGTAGCGGCGCAAGAGTGGGATATTAGTGATGTATATACCTTTCCCTCTGTAGAAACGTTCCCATTGTAGTTTTTACAAGTTTAATACAATATTATTGCGCTAAACTTCTCTTAGGCGACCTGAGAGTGTCGTCGTTGTTTTTTAACACACCAATAATGCGGGAGATATATTCCTTTAAGTGAGAAGGTACTGGGAGATGAAGAAGCTTGCACAGGATAGAGTAGCATGGAGAGCTGCATCAAACCAGTCTCAGGACTGAAGACCACAACAACAACAAGTGAGAAGGTGGCTTGGTGCACAGTTATTGGGAAATAAAACTTATGTAACGTGGAGTATCCATGCAATTTGCTAAGTTATCGCCCTGTGATTATAGTCTGCCCCATATTTTTACGTGTGTCATCTTGAAAAAGTTTCTTTTTTTGGAATTCTGGAAAAAATCCGTAAAATAGCACGAAAACTATAAACAGCAGTGGTGTGCTTACAGATGATACGTAACAAGAGTTAAATAATACACTGCAGAAATTTTGTAAACATTTACAGGCCAGTATGTGTGTGTGTCTTCTTGGAAAGTGAGAGAAAATTAATAAAATAGAAAAGAAACCATTATGTCCGTATCTCTTCGCAAAAAGTGAAGAAAAATCGGTAAAATTGTCACGAAACCTGTATTTATTTCGTGCCTCGTTAAAACTTCGAGATAAATCGCTAGAATAGCTATGAAACCCCTCAGGCGTGTCTTCTTAATATTTGGAGAAAATTGGTAAAATAGCAACGAGATTCGTATTTATGTGCATCTTGTTGAAAAGTGGTAAAACTGGTAAAATTACAAAACTGTAAATAGCGTAATAAGTAGCAGAAAGTAGCATTGGGCGCGACACTCTGCCTGAAATTTTTCGAAAACAAAGCCCCAAAACGGCAAACATCATTGGGCACAATTCTCTGCTGGAAATTTTGCGAATATCGCCTAAATTTATTGCTGTTGCTTGAGCAAGGAACAAAGTACGAAAGCCAAGTCCCCTCTCAGTATGTTTTGTACACTAAGAGGGTTGAATGTTGGGAGGGGGGGGGGGAGATGGTGGAGAACCAATAAGAGCACACAGCACCAGTGGGGGAGGGCGGACACCATCTTTGTATGATAAACTATCATCTTTATGATGACAGTTATCACTTACGCTCAAAGCATTTGACCATTAAGTAACTCCTATTTAAACACATGCACAAATGCCCTACTTAGCTATCCCATTGACTATAAATTAAGGGAACTATCATGACAAGAGTTAAAGTGAACCGTTTATTTATGTAAAGGAGCTAGGGCAACTAGCCAGTTTGTTTACATAAGGAGTACAATGGGCCATTTGTACCATCACCGGCAGAGCCAGCCTCCTACCCGTTTCCTGTGCTCAAACACCACTCATAGCCTTCAAATTAGCAAAATTCAATAATTAACCTGGAAATTCGGTAAAGAACCTTTAAATAAAATATGACAGGTAATTATTTAACCAATAGCAACTGACATGCCAACACACGAACCAAAAAAAATACTTGTGCATCAGCCTCGATTTTTCCCACGAAAATGTTAAATGCAATGGTAGGTTACATACCGCAATAATTTAAAATCGTATGCTGTGGGAAGAATCGTGAAACCACTTTTGTTACGGTATAGTTTTCATTCGATTTATTGATGATACTTCACTCGGAAACTCACACTATATTACGTTTGCCAAATGAAGTGTAACAACATATGTTTGAATTGGATGTGCATGTTGTGATGTGTTGTATCAGATAGACGGACGACGGTCGCTTTTGGGCAGTGCTCGGTGGTCGTTGGTCAGCTGTCGTTGTACGTTGAATCGAAGACAACGTTTTCGTAAGGGTCTACAGTAGGGTTCCGCAGCGCGAGTCTCTGGTGCCGCGCGCCGCGGAATTTGAATCCCCGCCAGACGTCATGGACGTCGAAGACTCCTAGAGGTCTCTGCACCATCGCGCCGTAAGCTGTAGCGGCGCGCGCCTCCTGGCCCGCATTTAGTGTGAGGGCGCCACAGTGGAACACGTGGTAACAGCGGCCAGCAGTGGCACCCCCGATAGAGTATTTAAGCGTCTGGCTCTAGCTCAGCAAGCCCCACCTGCTCTCAGCTGTGGTATGTCACATTTGCAAACTTTTTAGTGCAGTGTTGTTTCGTCTTTCTAGTGTTGCGAACAGAAACCATGCTGTCGTTGGGTATGACTTTTATGTCTTTTACGAACAGAAACCGGACTGCCGCCGTGTTTTTAATTGTCTGTCTATTATTTTACCTGTCTGCTTCGTATGTATTTTATTAGCACCCTCATCCCTTTGTTCTATGTTTTAAGTTCCACGATTTTTTCGCCATGTTACTATTTAAGTCTCCGACTTTCTCGCCTGTTTTTATTATTTATTCTCTTCAGCGTTTTTACCATTCTTTGTTTTCATTAATAGTGGACGTCTTGGATTCGTTTGGTTGTCTCTGTCACTCCCTTGCTTCTTGCGTGTTGTCGTCACAAGGTCTCTCTCCATCGTATGTTGTTGTTTCGTGTCCGTCCTTTCCGTTCGTTTGTTTGTTCGCGGAGCGCTTTCCGTTTGGTCCCCCGCGCTTTCTCAGCCACCCCGCGACCGTCCCAGTCGCGGTTACAACAGGTTACTATAGAGTCGATAGTCGTTTGTTTGTTCTGAACATTAGTGACCGCTTGTTGGTGTTAATCAGCCAGTCAGGCAGCAGCAGCCAGCTGGAGCAGACGCAGCAAGATGGAAGTAACCGATTTTGCTACTTTTACGAGTTCCTAACCAATAGCGAATTTTATAATGTCGTCTGTGTGCTTTAATAGTTTAGTTTCTTTAGTTTCTGCGTGTTAATTTAATATCTAATAACCATAGTTCTCGCGTTTTCGATTGCGTAGGGAAGTAAACCGTTTTTGTGACATATTACAAGTTCCTGATCAGGGGCGAATTATTTAGTTTCACATGAATGCTTCGGTAGTTATGTTTTCAAATCTCTGCGTATTAATCTAATTTAATAGACACAGTTCCTGCATTTTCGTCAGTGTCTACAGTAGATTTCCGGAGCATTTGCAGATAGTCCGTTTATCTGGGTAGTTTAGTTTTCTACGGTCTTTAGTATGGGTAGGTACTGTGATTGTTGTGTGCTGACGCGAGCCGAGTTGGTGACACTTCGCTCTCAACTCCAGGCTGCGATGGCTTTGGTTACACAGCTGGAGGCTGCAGTGGATTGGTACCACTGTTGTAGGCCAGCCGTGGGATCCAACGGACGTCCAGCACGTCCGAGTTCTCCGATCGGTCCTCACCGCTGGCCAGCCCAGTTAATACTCCCACTGAAGTTGCCCTCGCACCTGTGGTCAAGCGGGAGGTCGCTCTGGGGTTTAGCAGGCGGCGAAAGACTTCCCAGGGGGCCACACTTAAGATCTCCCCAGTTAGTCTGACAAACAGGTTACGGGTGCTGTCTGTGGCTCACACTGTCGCTGAGCAAGATGCTGTTGCCAGTCCTGTTTCAGAGGAAACCTCTCAGCCCTCAAGGTCCGCACAATCACAGAGGGTGGAATTATTGATAGTTGGGAGCTCCAACGTTAGGCGCGGTATGGGGGCCCTTAGGGACAAGGCTGCCAAGAAGGATATGAAAGCCAATGTACACTCCGTGTGCATGCCGGGTGGAGTCATTCCAGACGTGGAAGGGGTCTTCCTGTCTACCATGATGAGCACAGTGTGCAGACAATTCCAGATGGTGGCTATGCTGTGTGTCACTTGAGATCAGAAGAGATTCCCTCTGGTTTAGAGTGGCTAACAGAAGTGGTAAAGGCTGCCAGTCTTGCTTGCGTGATGAAAGCAGCATAGTCGACGGGCCGATTGCGGACCTTTGGTACAAAACCGAGTGGAGGGTCTGAATCAGGGGCTCAGACGGTTCTGCGACCGTGTAGACTGCAGATTCCTTGAATTGCGCCAAAGGGTGGTTTGGTTTCAGGTTCCGCTGAATAGATCAGGAGTCCACTATACCCAGGGGCTATGTGGCGTGGACTGGGCCGTTCTTTTAGGTTAGAAGGTCTCGGGAAAACACAAAAAGTGCTTCAGTCACAAAGGCTGCAGGCCGAATACAGGAAGAACGTAGATACAAGAACCATCGGTATAACACTTGTAAATTGTCGTAGCTGTGTTGGGAAAGTACTAGAGCTCCAGCGCTAAAAGAAAACACTGGTGCTCAAATCCTTAAAGGCACTGAAAGCTGGATAAAGCCGGAGATAAGCTCAGGCGAAATTTTTGAGAAGAACCTAACGGTGTTCCGAAACGCTAGGCTAAATGCGGTTGGCGATGGTGTGCTTGTTGCTATTAGAAGTAATTTATCTTGTCGCGAAATTGAAATTGATAGTTCCTGTGAGTTAGTATGGGCAGAGCCCATTGTTGGAAACCGGAATAAAATAATAACTGGATCCTTTTACAGACTTCCCAATTCAGATGATGCAATTGCTGAAAGGTTGAAGAAACACGTACGCGACTCATACGATTATAGTTAATGGTGATTTTTAATTTACGCTCGATATGCTGGCGAAAATACATGTTTAATCCTGGAGATGTGTATAAGATATCATCCGAAATTGTGCTAAACATATTCTCTGAAAATTATATCGAGCGTAGTTCATGATCCCTTGCGAATAGTAAATGGTTGTGAAAACACACTTGACCTCTTAGCAACAAGTAATCCTGATTCGATAACGAGCGTCAAAACGGCTACAGAGATTAGTGAACACAGGGTTGAAGTAGCGAGATTGAATATTGCAATCCCCAAATACTAAAAAAAAAAAAAAGTACCTATTCGAAAAAGCAGATAAAAATTCGTTTGATGCATTCCTGAGAGACAATCTCCATTCCTTCCAAATTAACAATATAAATATACACCTGATGTGGTTTCAGTACAAAGAAATTGTATTAGCAGCAACTGATATACACCAAATAAATTAATAAACGACGGAGCTGATCCTCCTTGGTACACGAAACGGGTCAGAACATTGTTGCAGAAACAACTAAACAAACAGGCCAAATCAAAACAGACACAAAATTCCCAAGACTGGCGATCTTTTTACAGAAGCTCGTATTTTAGACCGGATTTCAATGCGAGATATAATAGTTTCCACAACGAAACTTAGTCTCGAAACCTGGTAGAAAATCCAAACAGATTCTGGACATATGTAAAGTATGCTAGCGGCAAGACTCCATCAGTGCCTTTTCTGTGCGACAGAAATGGACATACTATCGAAGACGGTGCTGCCAAATCAGAGTTACTAAACACAGCCTTTCGAAATGCCTTCACAAAAGATGATGAAGTAAATATTCCAGAACTCGAATCAAGAACAGTTGCCAACATGAGTAACGTAGAAGTAAATACCGTCGGAGTAGGGAAGCAATTTAAATCACTTAATGAAAGCACTTCTTCTGGTCTGGACTGTATACAAATTAGGCTCCTTTCAGAGTATGGTGTTACAACAGCTCCCGAGGAAAGCTCCGTAACCAAAGACTGGAAAGTCGCACCAATATTCAAGACAGGTAGCAATAGTAATCCACTAAATTACAGGCGCATATCATTAATATGCAGCAGGATTTTGGAACATATATTGTGTTCGAACATTATATATTATCTCGAAGAAAATGGTCTATTGACACACAGTCAACAAGGATTTAGAAAACATATTTCTTGAGAAACACAACTAGCTCTTTACTCACATGAAGTGTTGAGTGCTATTGACAAGATATTTCAAATTGATTCCGTATCTTTGGACATGCGGAAGGCTTTTGACACTGTACCACACAAGCGGCTTGTTGTGAAATTGCGTGCTCATGAAATATCGTCTTAGTTATGTGACTGGATTCGCGATTTCCTGTCAGGGAGGTCACAGTTCGTAGTAACTGACGGAAAGTCATCGAGTAAAACAAATGTGATTTTTGGCGTTCCCCAAGGTAGTGTTGTAGGACATTTTCTGTTCCTTATCGATATAAACGATATGAGAGACAGTTTGAGCAGCCCTTTCAGGTTGTTTTGCAGATGACGCTCTCATTTATCGACTAATAAAGTCACCACAACATCAAAACAAATCGCAAAACGATTTAGAAAAGATATCTGCATGATGCGAAAATTGGCAATTAACAATAAATAACGAAAAGTGTGAGGTAATCCACATGAGTGCCAAAAAGGAATCCGTTAAACTTCGGTTGTACGATAAATCAGCTAAATCTAAAGGCCGTAAATTCAACTAAATACCTAGGAATTACAATTACGAGCAAGTTAAATTTGAAGGTTCAAATGGTTCTGAGCGCTATAGGACTTAACATCTGAGGTCATCAGTCCCCTAGATCTTAGAACTACTTAAACCTAACTAACCTACGGACATCACACACATCCATGCACGAGGCAGGATGCGAACCTGCGACCGTAGAGGGCGCGCGGTTCCAGACTGAAGCGCCTAGAACCGCTCGGCCACATCGGCCGGCTAAATTTGAAGGAGCACATAGAAAATGTTGTGGGGAAGGCTAACCAAAAACTGCGTTTTACTGGCAGGATTCTTAGAAAATGAAACAGATCTACTAAGGAGACTGCCTACACTACACTTCTCCGTCCTCTTTTAGAATACTGCTGCGCGGTGTGGGATCCTTACCAGATAGGACTGACGGAATGCATCGAAAAAGTTCAGAGAAGGGCAGCACGTATAGTATTATCGCGAAATAGTGGAGAGAGTGTAACTAAAATGATACAGGATTTGGGGTGGACATCATTAAAACAAAGACGTATTACGTTGCGGCGGAATCTTTTCACGAAATTCCAATTGACATGGAAATGCCGTTCGGCTATGGCCTCTCGTCGGGTAGACCGTTCGCCTGGTGCTAGTCTTTCGAGTTGACGCCACTTGGGCGACTTGCGTGTCGCTGGGAATGAAAGGTTGATGATAAGGACAACACAACACCCAGTCAAAAATGGCTCTGAGCACTATGCGACTTAACTTCTGAGGTCATCAGTCGCCTAGAACTTAGAACTAATTAAACCTAACTAACCTAAGGACATCACACACATCCATGCCCGAGGCAAGATTCGAACCTGCGACCGTAGCGGTCGCTCGGCTCTAGACTGTAGCGCCTAGAACCTCAAGGCCACTCCGGCCGGCAACACCCAGTCCCTCAGCGGAGAAAATCTTTGACCCAGCCGGGAATCGAACCTGGGCCGTTAGGTATGACATTCCGTCTCGCTGACCACTCAGCTACCAGGGGCGGACTACGAAATACCCAATACCAGATTTCTCCTTCGAATGCGAAAATATTTTGCGGTCTGCGACCTACATAGTAAGAAACGATCACCATGGTAAAATAAGGTGAGCCAGAGCACGTACGGAAAGGTATAGCTGTTCGTTCTTTCCGCGTGCTATACGACATTGGAATAATAGATAATTGTGAAAGTGGTTCTATGAACCCTCTGCCAGGCACTTAAATATGATTTGCAGAGTATCCATGTAGATGTAGAAAGAACATCACCATCATAAGTGAACGACTTGGACTAAGCTCTTTAGGGGCAGGCCAGCTGCCACTTGTATACACACGGTCGGAAAAAGATAGTGCATCTGGAACGAGAACGTCGATCTTGATCCGATGACGGAAATGTCACCTCGAAGGTAGCAGATATAGTGATACTGGTTTCAACGTGGTTCGCTTACAGGTAGCGTAGTGGCACAGGTATCAGTCATCTGTGTCTACGCTTTAATAGGTAATGATCAGTGTGGCGCAAATGTGTAAAGTAATGAGGCAACCATGCCACAGAAAAGCACTCGTGTTTCCTTCAGCCAACTGAGAAAGTTTGAATGGCGTAAAATTGTGGCCTTCCGAGCAAGAGGGTCATTTCGGAGAATTTACACATAAATTGGACATAAGGCAGCGGTAGCAGATCAGACAGCTACCACAGCACTGATGGAGGTTTGTGCGCTCAGACGTATCAACAGGAATAGTTGAGAACCGGTTATCAGTAGTGAGACTACGTGCACGCACACCTCTTCTACTAATGCCACAGCTTCGACGTTCTAGACTCGACTGGTGCCATCAGAAGATCACTTGATAGACGGAATAGTGCGCCGTAGTCTTCAGCAATGAAATGAGATTTTGCCTGTACGCTAGTGATGGTCGTTTGCGCGTACGACGTAGATCTGGTGAGAGCTCTCTCGTAGAGCGCATTCATCCAAGACATACTGGGCCAACGCCAGACCTTATGGTCTGGGGTGTCATTAGCTACAACTTTAGTTTACGTTTTCTGTTTCTGGAGGGGACTGTAACGAGCGTTCGGTACATGCAGAACGTTGTTAAACCCTTTCTTTTTTCGTCCTTTCAACAGGGAGGTGATGTGTTCTTCCAACAGGATACTGCTCACCCACACAGTGCCCGTGAAACTCAAAGTGTACTGAAAGACGTGCAGCAACTTCAGTGTCTAATACGGTCTCCGGACTTGTCCACAATCGAGCAAGTGTGGGATATGATGGGACAAGAAGTGACTCATGCGAACCGTCAACCAAAAACTCTTACAGAACTACATGAACAGGTAGATCAGGCTTGGCATAACGTACACCAGCACAGTATTCGCCATCTGTACGATCGACTGGGTGCTATAGTCAGCGCCTGCATTGTCGCACGTGGAGGCTACACCACGTACTAATGTGGGTGTTTCAGCATGGGTCGATATCTGGTATTTCATAAACGCTTCTGCTATTAATGTAATCATTTCGTGTCCTCCACATACACCGTTGGAACAATAAATCTTGAGTGAAATGGAAACTTTTGAATGGATGTACAAATTTTTTTGCGGCAGCGTAATTCAGCAACTTAAGTAATAGAAAATAATTTTCCTCTCTGTGGTGAAGTAAAATTTTTGTTGTAACTGCGTTGAAAGTTGTTAAGTTCACACACCAGGATTACAAAACTTAATTTGACACAAATCGCAATTATGGAAAAGTCTTGATCGTCAATTCTTATTAAGTGTTACGCGTTTAGAAAACCCATCGTCGGACATAAGCTGTAGTTCAATGTACAGAAATTATGAAAAATATGGAACACATAACCAGTACAGTGCACGATCGTGACAATTACTGAATGCCCAGTTACTTTAGTACTTACATGTAGACTCAAGAAACTGAGCTCATGGGCTGTATATGAGTAGCCCAGTTGCAAAAGCTGCTAGGTGACCAAAAATCGAAAACTGAGTTAGAGGTACTTTCCTGTACTCGTTTTCACGGTCTATATAATAATGTATCGATCAGGCTTCAAAAACAGTTCCAAGTATTTTAAAATGTGCGAAAATCACGTGCGGGTGCAAAGGCGGCTATGTTTTCTACGCGTTGTGTTGCAAAAGCGGCCAAATCCTATTCGGTTGCAAAAGAGGCAGAGTCTTAACGTGGTAATGGCCGCCGACAAAGGGTGCGGTTGCAGAACCGGACATATCGTCTTATCACACGTAACACTTTTTAAAAGTTCCGATTATTAGCTACATGTGACTAAAATGTTTGGGTTGGCAGTACTGGGTAGATTCTCGTATGTTTGTGCTTCTATTGTTACATTGTAGGAAGGAAAGTGCGAGAAGGCATTGTTACATGGTAAAAAGACCTACCAACACACTCGTTCCACTGTGTATTTTAAAACGACATTGTAGGCAGTTTTATTGTAGCACATTTCGAAATGGGCAAGCATAATAAAGAGGAAATGTCTATTATTGAAGTACATTTCGAAGAACGCGACGACAATAGAGCTGTGAGATTAGCGTTAATGATGAGAGGGAAGATGCCACGAGAAACTACTTCTAGGAAGAGAAGACGGAATGTACATCAGTGGAAACGAAACGCCGAGAAAAGGAAGGGGTAAGAAAGACCACTGCTTATAGTAATGTTCAGATATTCATTACAGGTTTATGTTGTTGGAATTAATGACCTAGCATCATTACCTAGCCTTTTCTGGAACACAATTCTTGTAAATCCAACGTACATGGAAATAGAAACACTGAATTTCCTATTGCATTGACATAAAACTACTATCAGTTCGTTTTCAATTTGGTTTTCCTCTTACCTGTAGGTACCAAACGAAAGGGTTTCCACAGGTGCTAAACTGTAAACATCCTGCTGGAAAGCTGAAATGTAAAGAATTCACCATGTAGGACGTAAGTAGGATCCATCAAAAATGGCAGAGCAACTACATTCGACAGCATGTCACTGTGTCATATCTTCGAACATCTAAGCTTACAGGAGACAAAGTGCCAAGAAAGCACCTAATTAAGGAGTTTGTGCTCCCAAAAAAACGTGGAGAAGTTTCTATAAACATCAGGGTTTGCGGAGCTGCTTTTATGGGGATTTTGCAGATCAAAAATATGAGACTCAATAAAATTTGTCAGAGTATAATGAACGATTCCTCACCTGCAACCGCTGAAAGAAAAGGAGGTGACAGAAGAACGAAGTTCTACGAAGACAGGAAAAATGCAGTTGAACAGTTCAAGCCGATCTAAAGTCACTGTTCTACAGGAAAAAAGCTACATCACCTATATTTGCTCAGTGAATTAAATGTAAAAATAATGTGGGTAATGTTTTGTGACAAACACCCTGATCTGGACGTAAAGTATGACTGATACAGGACAATATTTTGCAATAATTTAGATATTGGCTTCGGAGCACCTTATATAGACACGTGCTTTACGTGCTCGTCCCTACAAAGCATGATTTCCTTGGAAAATCGGCCAATGGTAAAGAAGAATTTGGAACATCAGCTTGCATCTCATTAAGTTCAGAGCGATGTTTTTTTTATGAAACTCTGAAATAAGACATCCAAGGTTAACTAATTTTAAATTATGACTGCCAGAAAAATTTAGTGCTTCCAAAAGTCCCAGATCAGACTGCTTATTATTCCAGACAGATGTACTTCCATAATTTCACGGTCTGCTGAAGTTCCTCTACGAGCAGTCAGACGAAAGACAATGTGAACTCATATGTTTAGCTGGAGAACGAATTTGCAAAGTGGTCAAATCAGATTGCTTCACCTCATCATCATCAACTGCTTAACACCAGTTTGCATGGTGTCACCAAACTACACCTCTTTCCGGATGGATGCGGTGGGCTAAACAAGAATACAACAATGATTGGAATGTTGATGTACTGGTTCCTGTACGCTGCTCCAATACACGTAGAGAGCGTTGAAGTGTGGTTTCCGATCGTCGGTCATTCTTTTATACCACCTGACAGAGTTTTTGGAAACATGGAGAGAAAATTTTAGAAATTGAGCGTAATCGAAAACCCTGCAGCATACGTCGGCATAATGGAAAAATTCGCCACAGTGGTGCAGTTGGGGTCGGACGACTGCAAAGTGAGAGACTGGAAGAAGACGTCATCGAAGCTCCTGGATCCTGGCACTTCCAGTTTCAAAAATCGAAGAGAATTATGATCACGAAGACAGCAAACAGAAAACTATGTCTTGTGCAAGGAGAAGCATTCTTTAGTTTTGAAAGTGGAGAACCGTAACCTGTTCTTAAAAGAGGCAAACGTATCACGGAAGAAACTCTCCCACAGAAAAAAGCTAAAATTATGGACGTCAAGCGACTCTTAGACCTACACTGGGGAGGGACATGGCCCGAGAAGGAAACGTTTAACTTCTACACTGATGTTTTTGAGCAGCAGAAGTTCATGGAAACAGACGAATGTCAAAACGGCGAGGATGAAGGATTTTGAGCTCTTAGATGACGACGATTGCCCGAACATACCTTAAAAGCTGTATACTTCATTTCACCTTTTGATCGTTTCTTTGCAATATTTCATTTTCTCAAAATTTGTTTCCAAAGATTTCTCACTTTCATGACAGATGTTCAGACTGAATTCAGTGATTAAATCTCAGTAATATTAATATTATGCCTTGTAGTAGCTCATGTTTAGTTTTTTATGTAAAGGTTTCAGTCTTTTTAAATATTTAAAAGAAAATATTATTTCAGCACTTTGTTCGTTTAATTTTCTTCCTTTCGCGTTATTCTAGTATACTACTGTAGTCCACCATTCTTACCGACATAGCCAGATAAACACCGGAATTAATTTTTCGGCCGGTTTTGCAACCGACTGGATTCCATCATGGCCGCCAAAGCGGTTGCAGAAGCTTCTACCTGGCCTATTCTGTTGCAAAACGGGCTAAGTACAATTGTTTACATAAATATACCAATAAGGGGTTAACGTAGAATTATAGAGATATTTATGATTTGGTCGCTATGGTTTTTTTTTTTTTTTTTTTTTTTTTGAGGCATTAGCCGCCGTTGTAATATTGCTGTGAGAGCAAGGCTACGTTTTTCGGCTTTTCCCTAAAATCTCTTAACACTGACTTAGCAGCTTTTGCAATTGGGCTACTCATATAGCAGCGCAATTCTCGTTTCATAAAGGCTACGTATGTTAGTACTGTTGCCCCTTCAACGAATGCAAACGACAAACTGGCTATAGTGTATTAAACTGTCGAAGAAGTAAACTACATCGACAGATGGCGTAACCATTAATCAACAACAGACTAAGATTATTTTCTCTGCAAAACGACGCGTAACATGGCGGCGAGTGAGTGACGTGCGTTAGCTTGGCTCGCAAGTTTACGTGAAATCTGGAGGTGTTTTAAACCCGTATATCTACTGCCAAGTGTCGTATTTTACGTCACATACTGAGCACCAATTACACGGAATCGCACTTAAAATGGAAAATCGTCGAACAACGCGCAGTCAGCCAAAGGCCAGGCCGGAGACAGCGCAGGCGTGGAGTCTACACCGGGAGTTGCGGCCTCTCCGCCCGGCGTCGCTGACATCGCCGCACTCGTGAAGGCTGAGGTGAGTGCCGCGCTGCAGGCTAAGGAGACGCTCGGGCTCGTTGTTCGAACCATCACTGATGCCGTCACTGCAGCAGTGACGGAAAAAATACAGAAAACTCTGGAGGCGAATGCGAGCGAGATCCGTGCACTCAACACATCGTTAAAAGCAAGTGAGGAGAAAGCACGACTGTTCGAACAGAAATTGATCGAGAAGACGGACGAGCTCGAACAATATCAGACACGCAATAATCTCAGACTGTTCGGAATTCCAGAGAGTAGCAGAGAGAACACAGATGAACTAGTCATAAACCTTGTCCAAGAAAAGCTAGGAGTGCAGGTGACTCTGAGTGACATTGACAGAAGTCATAGAGTGGGTCGTAGGTCGCCAGGTTCTTCAAAACAAAGACCTATAATAGTGAAATTTGTGTCCTATAGGAAAAGATCTGAAATCTTCAGGGCAAAGAAGAACCTCGCGAAGTCGGGTCTGACAGTAGGCGAGGATCTGACGTCTGAAAGACTAAACATTTTGAAGAGAGCGATTTCGAAATTTGGGCTACAGAACGTATGAACAAATGACGGCAGGATAATGGTTAAGACCGAAAACGGAAAGAGAACAATTTGCAGTGTTAATGAACTCGAAAGCCTGTGCTTTAGAAGCTAAATCATGTCTAATCGCCGGCCGTGGTGGCCGTGCGGTTAAAGGCGCTACAGTCTGGAACCGCGCGGCCGCTACGGTCGCAGGTTCGAATCCTGCCTCGGGCATGGATGTGTGTGATGTCCTTAGGTTAGTTAGGTTTAATTAGTTCTAAGTTCTAGGCGACTCATGACCGCAGAAGTTAAGTCGCATAGTGCTCAGAGCCATGTCTAATCTTGCTGCCACTAACCTGTATGTTTATATTGTTTACACTGTCAACCATAATTTAACTAATGTATTATCAAATTTTTCGTTTCTCCACATAACTATTTTTATCTGTAATTGTTTTCTAATGTAATTTTGTTATTATTTGTATCATCAACTTTTCGTTTTTCCACATAACTATTTTCATCTCTAATTGTTTTCTTATGTAATTTTGTTAATTATTACATAAGGTAGTCTCACTTCCATCTTTAATTAGCAACCCACAATCATACTTTAGTTGTTATCCTCATAAATGCAATTAATATCACACTCTACCGTTACGTGCAGATTACTCCCGTTGTGTTTAGCGAAATTCCTTCCCCTGCCAGCCCACGGCCACTTCCAGAACCGTTGCAGACCTCGCTGACCTTGGCCGCAGTTCCCGTTGCCTCCCCGGGGATCCGCCCCCTCCCCCTCCCGGCCGCTCACACTGCTCAGAACTGGGAGGACACTCCCTCACCCCCTCTCCTTCACACGCCTTCCGCATTCGTCATGACAGACCCTCCTGTAACCGCTAACCACGACCCGCAAACATCTGTCGGCAGTCTCCTCGGGCAATCAACACCCGAACGCACCAAGCTGCATATTGCACATGCAAATGTCCAATCTCTGTCAGCTCACTTCGACGAGTTCAAATATATATTTCAGACTACTGATATACACGTAATACGTTTGTCAGAGATTTGGCTGAAACCAAGTATTCCTACAAGTTCCGAAACCTAGATGGCTATATCTTTCTCAGGCACGACAGATGCAACAGAGGAGGAGGCGGATTGGGGCGTACATACGCTCTGATTTGTCACCTACTGTACTACACACATCCGACAACAATGTAGATAAACAAGAGGAATATACGTATGTTCATAGAGATCAAATCCCTTAACAGAAAGTGCTTAATATGTGTCCTTTATAAACCTCCTAAAGTAGGCGGGTTCGCCTGCTTCGAAACTGCCCTCTCTAATCTCGAATCGTCATATGAACATGTAATTATAGCAGGTGACACTAACATTAATTTTCTGCGAAATAGTCCTTCCACTGGGAAATTTAAGAGGATGCTTTCTTCCTCAAATATGACGCTACTTCAGCTGGCACTTACTCATCACACGACCACCAGTCATACTTTCATAGATATATTCGCAACGACATCTCCAAACAGAATAATCCGCACCTCTCAAATATCTGCGCCTGGCATGTCTGCCCATGACATCATTTTCATGACTTATTCACTAGAATGTCCTAGAAAGTAACAAAAACTACACTCCTGGAAATTGAAATAAGAACACCGTGAATTCATTGTCCCAGGAAGGGGAAACTTTATTGACACATTCCTGGGGTCAGATACATCACATGATCACACTGACAGAACCACAGGCACATAGACACAGGCAACAGAGCATGCACAATGTCGGCACAAGTACAGTGTATATCCACCTTTCGCAGCAATGCAGGCTGCTATTCTCCCATGGAGACGATCGTAGAGATGCTGGATGTAGTCCTGTGGAACGGCTTGCCATGCCATTTCCACCTGGCGCCTCAGTTGGACCAGCGTTCGTGCTGGACGTGCAGACCGCGTGAGACGACTCTTCATCCAGTCCCAAACATTCTCAATGGGGGACAGATCCGGAGATCTTGCTGGCCAGGGTAGTTGACTTACACCTTCTAGAGCACGTTGGGTGGCACGGGATACATGCGGACGTGCATTGTCCTGTTGGAACAGCAAGTTCCCTTGCCGGTCTAGGAATGGTAGAACGATGGGTTCGATGACGGTTTGGATGTACCGTGCACTATACAGTGTCCCCTCGACGATCACCAGTGGTGTACGGCCAGTGTAGGAGATCGCTCCCCACACCATGATGCCGGGTGTTGGCCCTGTGTGCCTCGGTCGTATGCAGTCCTGATTGTGGCGCTCACCTGCACGGCGCCAAACACGCATACGACCATCATTGGCACCAAGGCAGAAGCGACTCTCATCGCTGAAGACGACACGTCTCCATTCGTCCCTCCATTCACGCCTGTCGCGACACGACTGGAGGCGGGCTGCACGATGTTGGGGCGTGAGCGGAAGACGGCCTAACGGTGTGCGGGACCGTAGCCCAGCTTCATGGAGACGGTTGCGAATGGTCCTCGCCGATACCCCAGGAGCAACAGTGTCCCTAATTTGCTGGGAAGTGGCGGTGCGGTCCCCTACGGCACTGCGTAGGATCCTACGGTCTTGGCGTACATCCGTGCGTCGCAGCGGTCCGGTCCCAGGTCGACGGGCACGTGCACCTTTCGCCGACCACTGGCGACAACATCGATGTACTGTGGAGACCTCCCGCCCCACGTGTTGAGCAATTCGGCGGTACGTCCACCCGGCCTCCCGCATGCCCACTATACGCCCTCGCTCAAAGTCCGTCAACTGCACATACGGTTGACGTCCACGCTGTCGCGGCATGCTACCAGTGTTAAAGACTGCGATGGAGCTCCGTATGCCACGGCAAACTGGCTGACACTGACGGCGGCGGTGCACAAATGCTGCGCAGCTAGCGCCATTCGACGGCCAACACCGCGGTTCCTGGTGTGCCCGCTGTGCCGTGCGTGTGATCATTGCTTGAACAGCCCTCTCGCAGTGTCCGGAGCAAGTATGGTGGGTCTGATACACCGGTGTCAATGTGTTCTTTTTTCCATATCCAGGAGTGTATCTACATACCGAGACTTCAAACGCATAAATTTTCCTGAACTCGAAACTGAGGCACAAGAAATAGTTTGGTGGAAGACCTCTACTCCCCTCATGGACGTAAACGACAAACTCCATGATCTCACTAACAAAATTACTCAACTATATGACAAATACGCTGCAATAAAGACCAGAAAAGTAAAAAGGAAACCTGCACCTTGGCTGACTGATGAACTAAAACAGCTCATGAATCTCAGAGACGCTGCACATCGAGCATACAAGATACACCCTACACCTGAAAATCACACTGTATACAAGCAGAAGCGAAACAAAGTCAGTCAAGCGGTGAGAAACGCTAAGCTCAGGCATGCCCGTACATTAGCTGACAATAGATGTAGACCAGCTATCCTGTGGAAAAATCTCCGTAGTCTCGGTTTAGGCAAAATAAAAGTTGCAGAAAATCCCATGGTCCCAGCGGAAGAACTAAACCGATTCTTCACATTACCTGCAACCACAGTTGAACCGCAAAAAGAGAATCATTGATTACTTCATGGGGACGAACGACTGTAGCACGTCACTTGCAATAGTGTCAAGAAAGCCATAATGCGGATTAGATCAGCATCTACTGGACATGATGGCATCACTACCCTGGTGATAAAACTTATTATTGATCAGCTACTGCCCTCTATAACAGACATTTTCAACGATTCAGTAATCACAAGTGTTTTCCCTGATGCCTGGAAACTGGGACAAATTAAGCCACTGCCTAAAAAGGACATCGCCACAGGACCCTCTGACTACCGCCCCATCTGCCTTCTTCCTGCACTATCAAAACCCTTAGAATATATAGTCCATGACCAGCTCACCAACTACCTAACTACTAACAACCCACCGAGCGAGGTGGCGCAGTGGTTAGCACACTGGACTCGCATTCGGGAGGATAACGGTTCAACCCCGTCTCCGGCCATCCTGATTTAGGTTTTCCGTGATTTCCCTAAATCGTTTCAGGCAAATGCCGGGATGGTTCCTTTGAAAGGGCACGGCCGATTTCCTTCCCAATCCTTCCCTAACCCGAGCTTGCGCTCCGTCTCTAATGACCTCGTTGTCGACGGGACGTTAAACACTAACCACCACCACCACCACTAACAACCTACTAGACGAATACCAGTCAGGTTTCCGTACACATCGAAGCACAACATCCGCACTGATAAAGATGACAGATGACCTGAAACTTGCCACGGACCGACAAGAAGCGACTATCATTTGCTTCTTAGATTTCAGCAAAGCATTTGATTCTGTCAAATTCGACATCTTACTAGCCAAACTTAGCGGCCTAAATTTCTCACCAAGTGCAGTGCAATAGTTTTGCTCATACATGACGTCTCGTCAGCAACGCGTCCTGTCCGGGGATATAAAATCACAATGGCGGCAGGTAGTGTCAGGCGTTCCCCAAAGCTCAGTACTAGGTCCCATACTCTTCTCTCTGAATGTCAATGATGTGTCATCGGTTCTGACTTATTGCAAATATCATATGTATGCTGATGACCTTCAGTTGTATAAAAGTGCGAAACCAAGCAATCTTAAGAAAGCTATTGAAAATTTCAATACTGATCTCGACGCACTATCAAAATGGGCACAGGACATAGGACTAAAACTAAACACATCTAAAACCCAAGCGGTACTTGTTGGTCACTCTAAGCTCATTAGCCCAAAACATCGGGAATCCGTACCATCTCTTATCCTAAATGTAACAAATATTAACTTCTCTCCCTCAGCAAAGAGTTTGGGAGTAAGAATAGATGAAAATCTAAATTGGACAGAGCACGCAACTGCAGTGTGCAAAAAAGCATCAGCATCCCTTCATGTCCTACAAAAATATAAAAAACTCTTCCCTTTCGATCTGAAAAAGAAATTAGTACAAACACTATAACTCCCAAACACTGACTACAGCGATATTATCCTACAAGGAAGGCTTCTCTCAGGAAAACTCGCGACGTCTGGGACTGGTCATGAATGCCTGCGTCCGATATATTTGTGACGTTCGACTTTTTGATCACATTTCACCAGCATATACAAAATTGTCCTGGCTGCGTGCAGACAAACGCAGAGATTTCCATACACTCTGTCTCATCTACTGCCTTATGAATGTACACTGTCCCTCATATCTCTCCTCGTCCTTTACGCTTATGTCGGAACAACATGACAGGAACACACGTTCCCATCATAATGAAATCCTCTCTGTTCCACTGCATCGCTCAGTCACCTTCTCCAAGTCCTTTACAGTAGCGGGAACCCGACTCTGGAATAGCCTCCCTCGTTACGTTAGAGAACTTAAAAACAAGTCCGGCTTCAGAAAACAGTTAATGACGTATCTACTTAAGCAACAGTAATGCCTTCCTCTGTTCATGAATGCACTTGACGTCATTACTTCCCTCTTTACCCCTCCTTAAATCTCCCTTCCCCAAAACTCGCTATGCTAGTAAACATCTACTCTACACACAAAGATATTAATGTACATCTGCACAAGTCTTCGTCACTATTGCCAATTTTTCTCATGTTTATCATTATTATTTGTTTTTTTTTACTGTTACTATTATTGCTTTTATCATAATTTGTATGTATAGCAGCTGTTGTAAAAATACTGCCAGTACTTACCTTATTAGGTCTTAGTCATTACTCTTTATTCATATTGTGACTAGAGTAATCTAATTTTCTTATTTAAACTATTGTCATGATGTAACTCTGATGTGTGAAATGCTGCATGTGTGAAACACTGGTCCGATGTAAGAGAGGGCCTGATGGCCCTAATCTGATAAGGTTAAATAAATAAATAAATAAGATGCATAGCAATTCTGATGACCTGACTGTGCAGTCGAACAACAGTAGATCCCGTAGCGCTGAAATCATTTGTCATACTATTACTGATACATCACATGCAAATTACTGATTCACAGACACATAATGTTCTAAAAGCTTCGCTCTCAACCATATTACGTTATTTTAATGTGTCGCGTGCAATGCAGAAAATTTGCACTCCCCAAATAAACATTCTCTGTTAACATCATCCACAAATCTATTCACGTTGACCAGCCGACGGGATTATTCGGTTCTGCCGAAATGGAATCGGTGAGACCATACAAAACAGAGATGTATCTGTGATCATTACGCTTGTGCTTCCGTTTTGTGTTAGCAAATCGCAAACGAGAACTTATCAAATTTTAGTACAAAGACATTTGAAACGATAATGGAGAACATTTTATAAATGAATAATGATTTATATTATGAGATGGTAAACCAATCAAACTTCCAATTACAAGTAGAGAAGTAAATGATTTCAAGGTTTTCACTGTTTCCTTAGCGGTATATTAAGAAAGAGTAAGTAACAGTAATAGCAGAACGTACGGACTTCTGCGCAACTAGTAAATGGTGTTGGCTTCCTTCATCGCTGCAGCGGAAACGGACGTTGATGGCGAGAATTTATGGTTTACGGCAAGCGAAAGCACTGTCATCAGCTTCCACACGGCACTAACTTTAGTGCGCCACTGGTAACATTGACTCTTCCCTCTCTTTATCTCTGACTCTCTCTGTCGCTCTCTCTCTGTCTGTCTATCTATCTCTGTGTCACACACACACACACACACACACACATACACGCGCGCGCTATACTATTTCACGAAACACTTGAAATACAAATTTCAGTAACGTTTGTTTAATATTCTGTATTAAGAATAATACATCTGATATCAATATTGTACCACATTTATATACACACTAATAAAAATTATAAGATGTGCTTGGAAATCCTGTAGCTATGTCAGTGATGATTTCAATAACAGTCCAGTCACATGGTGATTCTTAGAGGAAAGTATTGAAGCAGTTTTTTGAGAAACTTTCTTTATTTTTTCCAGGACGCTGAATCAGAATTTTCATATTCCTACCATAATTTCTGGCAGAAAGAGGGTCAAAAATGGGAAAAACCACGACGAAATTGAATTTTTTGGTATTTTTCGCTTGTAATTCCGAAACGACGCAGTTTTCGGCAAAGTTGCGCATAGCACGTGACACTGACTTTGAAGTTATAGTCCAAATTGAAAATGTATAGTGATATATGAAAGTGAGACTCGTTCAAATAGACTGGGAGCAGCTCTGCAGTAATTTGATATATAACGACGGTCTGTTGACAAGCAGGTACAGCGCATTATACCTCAACATCCACGTCCTTGGCGGCAGCAGTATAGTGGTGTCAGTGCCTCAGTAGTCGATGTGTTTGGTGGTATCGCATTAAAATTAACTGCACGAAAGTCACTGCATGATTTATTTCTAAATCATCAAAGTGTAGTAAACATAGGTGTTCACCAGGATGCAATGAATCGACAAAATCACTGGTGGGTTCATGTTAAATCGTTTTTTGGCGGGAATGTGAAGTGCATACTGGAACGTGACGTCCACGGTGGTGATGTCCATTTAGCTAACAGTATAAGCGCATCCTTTTTGAAATGTAATACAAGACCACATACATACTCTAATGGAACTGAATATAATAGACATGGAGTTAAAAGCATACGAAAAACAATTATTTGCAAAATACTGTGGCATGGAGAATGGTGTTGAGCGCGACGAAAAAGAATGACTGTTTTAAAACTATAATTCGTGGATAGTGTTGGAGGTATGCCAGTTAATTATACGTGTATTTAACATACGACATGAAATAAAAAATAATTATAATTTGGTACTTTTTACAAGTTGCAGCGGTTAATGCCATTATGCATATTATTTTATTTTGTCTCCCTGGAAAATGATGTGACTTAAACAGAAATTAGTATCATGCTATTTGGTCAGGAAGACGTGTATCAGGTTCTTTATATACTAAAAATATGGCATTTAATTCCTTGATCGCTATTTTTTATTTTCAATTACCGGTTTCAGGCTAGCTGCCCATCTTCAGATCTGTTAGATAAAGTTAAAAATATGATTAACAAGAGAGACTATACAGTTACTGATAGAACTATTTCACTTTACAAACTATTTTGTTTTCGGAATGAATTAAAAATGCAAACATACCATATATTGCAATTACAGAGTAACCTGTCAGTACAGAACTACTGGTTCGCAGTCATAACTAAAGTAATTTTTAATCTGTTAAAACCTTATATCACAGTTTGGAGAAACCTGATTGGTAAAAGTAAAAAGTGCCTCTATCTGTAAGAATTGTGCATATGTACTAAGAGGTTATTTTATCACCATGCATTTAATGGCGGATATATTTTTTAATATTAAGACAATTTTTAAAGAAATAACTTTTACATAATCTTTTTTGAGTGCACTACGAACTGAAATAATTTACAATAATGGACGAAATTTTTAAATAAACTTAAAAATATAATTAAAACATTTGTATAATCTTTCAAAAAGGTGCTTTTCCTCTTCTTTGTATTAATTGGTGGTGGAGAGGATTTCCCTATGTCAGGACGTAAACAGCGCCACGCCATGTCCTCTTCCACCGCACCCAATTCACGTCGCCGCCAGTACGCTGAGGGCCGTTCCGCTGCAGCTGGTTCTTATTGGAGCGTGCTATTGTATTCAAGAGTAAGTCTAAAACATGACTTTAAATATCTTATGATAATTCTTGTGCATAAAATCACTTTGCTCATTAAATAGTAGGTTCGGGTTTTTCGTTTGGTGAGCGTATATTTCAATCTCTTAAAGCTCATTGAGATAGATACTTTTTGGAGCTTTGCGTAGCACCTCCATTTGTTCATTTATATTGCTCACTTCATGTTTACTATCCTTTACATGCGCTCCAAATGCTGTCCGATTGCTATGACTGCAATGTTCCCTGTATCAAATTTCAAAATTCCGCCCTGTCTACATAATAACGGTCACATATTTCTAACTTTAGCTATCAGATCTGAAGAGGGCAGGTAGCCTGAAACCAGTTATTAAATAAAAAATAGCAATCAAAGACTGAAATGTCATATTTTTATTCAAAGAACGATCGTCGCTATCCCAATAAGACAATCATGTTTTTATTTATTTTTCATTTATGTAAATTTTTTAAGATGTCGGCCATATACCTATTTTGTCATATAAACTAGTGGGTCTATCTGCATCTACAGGTATACTCAGCAAACCGCCGCACGGTGCATGACGGAGGGTACGCCGCACCACTACTAGTTGTTTCCTTTCCTCTTATACTCGAAGATAGAGCGAGAAAAAACGCATATCTTGAGTTCCCGATGCATGTCCGTAATACTTGCATGTTGATCGAACCTACTGGTAACAAATTTAGCATCTCGCCTCTGCACTACTTCTATGTCTTCTTTCAATTCCACCTGGTGCGGATCCCACACACTCAAGCAGAGCTCAAGAACAGGTCCCACTAGCCTCCTGTATGCAGTCCCCTTTACGTATGAAACACACTTTCCTAAAATTCCCCCAGCAAACCGAAGTCGACCATTCGCCTTCCCCACCACAATACTAAAATGCTCGTTTCACTTCATAACGGTTCGCAATGTTACGCCCAGATATTTAAACGATGTGACTGTGTCAAGCAGGACACTACTAATGTATCCAAACATTACGGGTTTGTTTTTCCTACTCATCCGTATTAACTTTCATTTCTCTACTGTTAGAGCCAGCTACCATTCATCACACCAACTATAAAATTTGTGTAGCTCATCTTGTATCATCCAACAGTCACTGATCTTCGTCACCATCCTGTACACCACAGCATCATCAGCCTGTCCGCCATATCATTTATGTATATAGAAAACAGCAACGGTCCTATCACACTTCCCTGGGGCACCTATGATGTCAGCCCTGTCTCCGATGAACACTCGCCGTCCGCGACAACGTACTGGGTTCTGTTTCTTATGATGTCTTCGAGCCACTCACATATCTGGGAGCCTATTCCGTATGCTCAGACCTTCGATAACAGTGTGCAATGGGATACCGTGTCGAATACTTTTTGGAAATCTAGCAATATGGAATCTGCCTGTTGCCCGTCATCCATAGTTCGCAGTATATCATGTGAGAAAAGAGCAAGCTGGGTTTCGCACGGGGATACTTTCTAAAGCCGTGCTGATTCGTGGACATAAGCTTTTCGGTCTCTAGGCAATTTATTATATTCGAACTCAGAATATGCTCTGTAATTTTGAAGGTCCATTCCTTTACATTTCTTATATACCGAAGCCACCTGCGCTTTTTTCCAGTCGCTTGACACTTTGAGCCGGTGGAGAGATTTGCGATAAATATAAACTACGGGACCAGTAATGCACAGTACTCTTCGTGTCACCGAATTGGGATTCCATCCGGAACTGTCAAGTTATTTATTTTCAACTCTTCCAGTTGTTTCTCTTCAGCAGGAATGCTTATTACTATCGCTGCAGTGCCACCAGAACACTTAAAACAATAAGTAGGAAACCTGCTAACGAAAGACTGCATGCACAACACTTGACTTTGCATGCATACTATCACTCGCCATCCCAGTGGTGCTACTTTAAATCTGTACTACACACCACACTGGTTCGTACTGTTAACACCTTTAAAGCAGTATTGCTTTTATCATAATTCTGTAATATCTAAAAGACCTACAGAGTATCATTATTTAATGATAATTCGGTAATATCCAGATTAGATGGTATTATGGCGCAAAAAAATACTTTTCCCCTGCCTTAATATAACACTTCTGTATAGCTAACATTTAAACTCGAGCAGATCATACCATAGTAAAACCACGTTCCTTTTAGTGGAGTAAGATGTAAACGCTTCTACCAGAAGTGTATCAGGAAGCATTATAAAATATCTACTGATAATTTTATTCACTCCTAGGACTATGTGTTCACATATAAAATTCGTTGTATGCATATTTACAATCAGGGTTCACCCAAGTTAAACGACCTTATCGATGTGACTTCTGAAATTTTCCCGGAGTATTTCTTCTTCTAATAATTTCCGGGTATGCAGCCGGATCCCGTCGACATTCTGCCACGATATTTCGGCCCAGAGACGTCCGGCCATCATCAGGTGAGTACACAACTACTGAAGAGCCCAGGTGCAGTCGCGGTATTTATGCCGATTCTCGCGCATGTGAAATGTACTGGCATCCTACAGCGCATGCGTCAGGTGTTGACATGCGCAGCATAGCCGAGTTGTACGTGCTGCCCTCGGTGGTGAAAATAAAAGTTCATCTAGTCATTGAGTATCGAATGACACTGTCGATTCCGCTGTGATTGTATAATTTTAATAACAGGATTCCAATTTTTATCCAGCTGAAAGCCGTTGTCACGATTTATAAGATTATTGGCAAGACGTATTTCCACTGATTCCTTGATTACGGAGTCCCAAAAACCGGAAACCGGGGATAAAATTTTTGTTCCATTGTATTCCATTGAATGTCCCAATGAAATACAGTGCTCTGCTACTGCCGATTTTGACGGTTGCCGCAGACGGGTGTATCTTTCATGTTCTATACATCGTTCATGGACAGTTCTTGTCGTCTGGCCAATATATGCAGAACCACATTCACAGGGAATTTTGTAGACGCCTGCTTTCTTCAGTTGTAAATCGTCTTTAACGGATCCAACCAGGGCCTGGTTCTTTGCTGGTGGACGGAAGATAACCTTGATTTTATTTTTCTTCAGTAATCGGCCTATTTTCGACGACACATTCCCGGCGTATGGAAGGAACGCAGTTGATTTAAAGTCGTCATCTGCGTCCTCAGTGCGTTGCTTCTTGTTATGATAGTTGCGCATGGCCTTCCTTACTAGACGAGAAGTGTAACCATTCTCTTTGAAAACCTTCTCCAAGTGTTCTAATTCTGCGTGGAGGTTTTCATCATCCGATATTATATGCGCTCGATGTATTAAGGTACTGAGAACGCCGGCTGTTTGTGCTGGGTGATGGCAGCTTGACGCCTGGAGATACAGATCTGTGTGAGTCGGTTTCCTGTACACAGAATGTCCTAATGACCCGTCATTTTTACGGCGTACTAGCACGTCTAGAAATGGTAAAGTGCCCTCTTTTTCAATCTCCATCGTAAATTTGATGTTCTCATGTAATGAGTTTAAGTGATGAAGGAATTTCTCCAGTTCCTGTCTGCCATGAGGCCATACAGCAAAAGTATCATCTACGTACCGCCAGAAGACCGTAGGCTTTAAAACAGCAGACTCAAGTGCTTTCTCCTCAAAGTCCTCCATAAAGAGATTAGCTACCGTAGGCGACAAAGGGCTCCCCATGGCGACGCCGTCTGTTTGTTCAAAGAATTCGTCATTGAATAAAAAGTACGTTGAGGAGAGTATATGTTCAAACAAGGCCGTCATTTCTGCACTGAATAAGTTACCAATAAGATGTAATGATTCCATTAAAGGCACTTTGGTAAAAAGTGAGACCACATCAAAGCTGACTAATAAATCCGAGCTGCTAAGCTTAACTTCCTTCAAGCGGCTGACAAAATCCTCGGAATTACGTATATGGTGGCAACACTTACCCACATACGGCTTTAGTAATGAGGCCAGATATTTTGCTGTAGAATAGGTCGCAGCACCAATATTACTCACTATTAATCGTAGTGGGGCACCATCCTTGTGTATCTTCGGAAGACCGTAGAGTCTTGGTGGTACTGCATTGTGTGGTCTCAATCTCTTGATAACTTCTTCAGGCAGAGAACAGTCGTTCAAAAGGGTAGTAGTTTTCCTTGATATTCGGCTTGTTGGGTCCTTTTCAATTCTACGGTACGTAGAATCATTTAGCTGACAATATATCTTCTCGTTGTAGGCTTCTCTTGGACGGTGTATCCTGGGCCAAGGCAGACTGGGCTCACAGGGACAGTACGAACAGGCAAAGTGCGAAGTTTAGCCAACTCGTAACACGAAAGCCGCAAGAAGCTATCTCTGGACGATCCGTGGTGAACTTCACGGAGAAATCTTTTGACGATGCGACGATGTCAGTGCTTGCGAAAGGTTTAAACTTCGCTCCTACACCTGCCTCACTGCCTTTAACGGATTTCATCAGTTCCATTGAGGAAGCCATTAGACGTCTCCCTGTGGATTCTGCAGACGAAATTCGACGTGAATCTTGCCGAACGTTGTTGAAAAGTGCGCCACAACGGAGTAACATCTCGCCAGCTGAAAGAGCTGCTCTCCGCAGCCTGAGAGAAGATACTAGCACAGTCGTACTGCCTGCGGATAAGGGTAACGCCACAGTTCTTCTGACAAGAGCAGCCTACAACGAGAAGATATATTGTCAGCTAAATGATTCTACGTACCGTAGAATTGAAAAGGACCCAACAAGCCGAATATCAAGGAAAACTACTACCCTTTTGAACGACTGTTCTCTGCCTGAAGAAGTTATCAAGAGATTGAGACCACACAATGCAGTACCACCAAGACTCTACGGTCTTCCGAAGATACACAAGGATGGTGCCCCACTACGATTAATAGTGAGTAATATTGGTGCTGCGACCTATTCTACAGCAAAATATCTGGCCTCATTACTAAAGCCGTATGTGGGTAAGTGTTGCCACCATATACGTAATTCCGAGGATTTTGTCAGCCGCTTGAAGGAAGTTAAGCTTAGCAGCTCGGATTTATTAGTCAGCTTTGATGTGGTCTCACTTTTTACCAAAGTGCCTTTAATGGAATCATTACATCTTATTGGTAACTTATTCAGTGCAGAAATGACGGCCTTGTTTGAACATATACTCTCCTCAACGTACTTTTTATTCAATGACGAATTCTTTGAACAAACAGACGGCGTCGCCATGGGGAGCCCTTTGTCGCCTACGGTAGCTAATCTCTTTATGGAGGACTTTGAGGAGAAAGCACTTGAGTCTGCTGTTTTAAAGCCTACGGTCTTCTGGCGGTACGTAGATGATACTTTTGCTGTATGGCCTCATGGCAGACAGGAACTGGAGAAATTCCTTCATCACTTAAACTCATTACATGAGAACATCAAATTTACGATGGAGATTGAAAAAGAGGGCACTTTACCATTTCTAGACGTGCTAGTACGCCGTAAAAATGACGGGTCATTAGGACATTCTGTGTACAGGAAACCGACTCACACAGATCTGTATCTCCAGGCGTCAAGCTGCCATCACCCAGCACAAACAGCCGGCGTTCTCAGTACCTTAATACATCGAGCGCATATAATATCGGATGATGAAAACCTCCACGCAGAATTAGAACACTTGGAGAAGGTTTTCAAAGAGAATGGTTACACTTCTCGCCAAGTAAGGAAGGCCATGCGCAACTATCATAACAAGAAGCAACGCACTGAGGACGCAGATGACGACTTTAAATCAACTGCGTTCCTTCCATACGCCGGGAATGTGTCGTCGAAAATAGGCCGATTACTGAAGAAAAATAAAATCAAGGTTATCTTCCGTCCACCAGCAAAGAACCAGGCCCTGGTTGGATCCGTTAAAGACGATTTACAACTGAAGAAAGCAGGCGTCTACAAAATTCCCTGTGAATGTGGTTCTGCATATATTGGCCAGACGACAAGAACTGTCCATGAACGATGTATAGAACATGAAAGATACACCCGTCTGCGGCAACCGTCAAAATCGGCAGTAGCAGAGCACTGTATTTCATTGGGACATTCAATGGAATACAATGGAACAAAAATTTTATCCCCGGTTTCCGGTTTTTGGGACTCCGTAATCAAGGAATCAGTGGAAATACGTCTTGCCAATAATCTTATAAATCGTGACAACGGCTTTCAGCTGGATAAAAATTGGAATCCTGTTATTAAAATTATACAATCACAGCGGAATCGACAGTGTCATTCGATACTCAATGACTAGATGAACTTTTATTTTCACCACCGAGGGCAGCACGTACAACTCGGCTATGCTGCGCATGTCAACACCTGACGCATGCGCTGTAGGATGCCAGTACATTTCACATGCGCGAGAATCGGCATAAATACCGCGACTGCACCTGGGCTCTTCAGTAGTTGTGTACTCACCTGATGATGGCCGGACGTCTCTGGGCCGAAATATCGTGGCAGAATGTCGACGGGATCCGGCTGCATACCCGGAAATTATTAGAAGACCTTATCGATGTTTAAAACAACAGTACTATATCCCTGGTAGTCTTCTACTTCTTGCTCAAATACACGCTCAGAAGTTGCCGTTCCATCTCAGATAGTCACACATATCCACTGCATTTTGAGAAAATCTTGCGTTTTAACCATACCCATAAACTAATATTCATCTACGTGAATCCGTTGCAATAGCCCAGGCTGTGGCCCATTTTGACTCCAGTCAATTCTTCTTTTCATGAATTTCATAAATTTCCGCTGCCACCATAACAGTTTCTCCTAATACGCCTCTTGTATATGGAAAATGGTATAATGGCTCTAGAACATCCAGTCTGCCTCCTATTAAAGTACAGATATATGACATCATCCATTCCCCTTGCTTGCGTTCAATCTTACATCTTCTGCTGCCAATTCCGATAACATAGATCGTGAAGTATTTCTTACTAAGGTAATGTGACATATGTCTGTAGGTAGTAGCACTCTATAATCTGTATGCTATGGATGATTCTGTGAGGAGACA
Organism: Schistocerca nitens; assembly: GCF_023898315.1. Taxonomy (NCBI): domain Eukaryota; kingdom Metazoa; phylum Arthropoda; class Insecta; order Orthoptera; family Acrididae; genus Schistocerca; species Schistocerca nitens. The sequence continues at coordinate 534,475,455 of NC_064616.1, read as the reverse complement.
GATTCAGATTTTTTACCCATGAAGTACACCTCGATACAGAATAACGAGCTTAGTGGAATGTACATGTCAGACCCGGAGTATGTTAATGCACTTATTTCCTGATGATATGTAACTGTGTACCACAGCACTTAACAACAGTACTATGCTGGAGATAAAATGATGTTCTTCAACTCCATCGAACACTTTATACATTCACAAATGGCGATATTGTCTGTCAGTTCCACTTTTTGACGCTAAAATCACTATTCCATAACGTATGTCGTTTTTTTCCGAAGGAAGTATTACGATCATGTACAAGTTATATCACAAAAAAAAACAACAAACAGTTCAAGCCACCATAGATACAATTTCACAGGTATACCTCTCCGAAATCACCAGACATCCACTATATGAGTGAGAGAGTTGCTTCAAAGCTGCTTAGAATTACTCTAAAAAACATCCAAGATGATGACACCTCCAGTCACATGATTGTGACGTCACTACCTGGAGTAGGGCTCAAACTTGGAACAATCGCACATTATATTCGGGATAGGGCTAGAATGCGATGAACCATGCATCACGTCTGGGGCAGCGTTTGAAGGTGGATCCACACGCAATATGTACTGAATAGGGTCCATCGGTGGATCGTCACCTTACATATGCAGGATAGGGTCCAAAGGTGGATCCACCCCAGTATTTGCAGAACAGTGTTAGAATATGGCTCGACCTGCACCCTACGACAAACCAACACACACACACACACACACACACACACACACACACACACACACACACACACACACACACACACACACATACACAAAATAGAGAAACTGGCGTAACTGGGCTAGGCGTTTAAAATTGGACTGCACTTACAAGCAAATGTATATCATATTTGATATATGGGGGTATCGTTAGAAAAAGAAGAGGACATATTTCTCGCAAAATGCTGCTGTGTAAATGTAGATAACCTGCAAGACTCTGATCTGGTATCACCTGTGCCAATGGTCGTTATATGTGTATATAACAGATAAATCTTTTCCACGTGCATGAGACAACTTGCTTTCTTCTTTGGAAAGAATAGTTTCTAAAATAACCGCAACTACGCTTGTATTCACTGCCTATGTGGAGAAGACGGACACCGTTCTACCCTAAATGTATTACCTGCACTCTCCAACCCTGAGAACTACCATTAAGTATGGTAAAATAATGAGAGTCGGGTCCGCTGCTGGGCGGTTGGCCGAATGGTAGTGTAACGCTTTGCAGAAAAGAGAGAGAGAGAGAGAGAGAGACGCTAATAACTATAAGGAAATGTCATATAGAAATCAGGGAGATGAATGTGCTATATATCGAAGAATGCACTTTTATTGGATGATTGGTTAAAGGCAAGAATATGGAAGGAAACGATCGTCTAAGAAAAGGGGGGTTGAGAGGATATCTCTTTGCGCTTCTTCCAAGTGTTAGGAGCTTAATTTATACTTCTTTCTATATACATCTTGCCAAATGATTGCCTCGAGAAAGTTGGCGCTAACGCGAAGATTTTACCGAGATACATTCCTTCCACACACCATTCGTGATTGGAGCAGGGACGAATGGCAGCAGCAGAAGATCTGTCTTCAGTGTGGATCCTCTACATTGCATCGGCAGTTGCGTTGTGATTCGTCATATTAAACATGATGTACCTCCCAGCATGCAGTCTGTAGTGGCTTGAGGAATATGTGTTTAGATGTAGGCTGTTGACCAAAGGGGGAAGGGGGGCTGCAAAATCAATTGGGTGTAGCAATTTCCAGAGGTTTTAGCAGTTTATGTTTGTCGCTGTTATACATATCTGGTGACAGGTTGGGGTCGGGATGCCTTTGTATCTAATGGAATAACGGTGTTGCTCGTAGCTGGAACCACCGAGAATGTCATGAAGCACTTAAAAATACATACAATACCAATTAAAACGGAGAGACATGAGATACCATGCAGGGAATTTCATATATCGTTATTGTAGTAACAAAGCTCAGGTCGACTCTGTGGACACCAAGCAAGTGGTCGCAAATATAATGCATATGCTACCTACAGGTACTAACCTACGTTCTGTTAAATAGCGAGACTTTGCCCCGTCCTCGAAGCGGTTTTGTAGGCAATGTCTTTATTTATAAAATAACGTTTTCCAGCGCCATACACGATTTTCTTTTTAAATATTGACCACATAGCAAATGGTAGACGTATTATACAACGGATACAAATAAAGCCTGAGTCGAATTAAGGACGTAAGCACTCGTTATCAAACGAGATTACACTACAATACACATCGACACTGTACTAAAGGAACGACTAACCATTCTAGAATAATTACATATACTACAGAAATCCATCAGAATCCTTTACATAGAGCGTGGGAATCACTACGCAGGGGAAAATTGTTAGGGGCAATATATCAGGATGATTGACTGTTAATAATAATGGCTCATTCTGGACGATTAAGAGACCTGTTATAAAATTAGAGCATGACTGACACTTCCTACATGGAAGGCCTTACTCCTGATGCGGGCTGGTTTTTGGAACATCGGTCTAACAGACCTGTAATGTGCTGGAAATTCTATATATTGAAGACTTCGATGATTTCTTAAAGGCAAGAATACAGGGAAACGGTATCATCCATTGAAAAGTGAACTGCAACAGTTTTTCAACTGGTTACGGCATTCCACAGAGGTCCGACGAAATTGCAGAGGATAACGGAAAAAAATCCTTTCCACACATCATTTATGAATGGTACGGGGGATGGGTGGTACTAGCAACTGGGGAATTGTTCTCTCGTAATGAGGGAAAAATACTACAAGTGACAAAGTGCATCTGGACTGCTCCAATACGTAGCGTTGTGGGATAGCAGAAAAGAAGTAGGTGGCCTGGTAACAATAAACAACAGAAATTTATTCCTATACGAAAGTAACAGAGAGCATGAACAACAGAATACTGATTCTCTATGACGGAACACAAGAGATCGTCCCGATCTAACAAGAATAACTGTGACTGTGGGTTATTCTGCAAAGTCGGAATCGGTCTTGGTGACAATCAGCGGTACACTGGCGTTATCTTGATCCGACAGCTCTGCATTGTGGACTTGTCGTTTACTCGGAGTCACGCTCGGTTTTTGTTTTTTTCATTTATTGTGTTTCAATGCTCCATTTGGGGCGGGCTGGCAGCACCATACGCGCTGCTCTTTAGCTGAAAGACAGTAATTATACAAAGAAGACATTTACAATAACAGAATGGAGAAAATAGGGCGTACATAGGTATAAAAAATGGAGAACAGTATGGAAGAGAACGGACAAAAAGGGGGGCGACTATAAAATGGAGATAAAAACAGTAAAAAAGAAGTGCACACAGAAAACCACACACTGGGACAATCAAAGAACACAAAGCGAAGTATGACTGGAGCAGAAGAGTATTGACAGACGGTGTAGCACATAACAGTCACTGACAGTAACACTATGTACAAGACCAGCGCACAATTAAAATTATAGCTCTTGATGCACGGGAGAACAGCACCAAACACAACACTGATGTGGCACACTGGTTACGATGAGCATACTGAGAGGATCTGCAGGGGCATGAAGATGAGGGAGGGGTGAAGAAGTGAGGGAGGGGAGGAGAGGGGGGACACAGGCAGGGGGTGAGCCGAAAATGGCCGGGGAGGGAAGAATGTGGGAGGGAAGCAGTCGAGGAGGGGGTGCAGCTACTCAGGGAGGGAAGGAGGAAAATCTGCTCTGCGAGAAGGAGGGGAGAGGGAAAAGGGGGCCCTGGGGAGGGGGAAACAAGGCCAGGTTACAGTTGGTAGGAAGGATATAAGTCACAGCAAGGTTCAACTGCCGGGAGGGGGAGGTGCTGGAAATTACCCTGATGAAGGAGATGGAGGGCGTGGAGGTGGAGAGGGGGAGGGATACAGCAATAGAGGTGCGACAACAGGCGAGGGAGTGAAGAGGAAGGAGGAAACTGGGGGTTGGGGGGGATCAAGCCTGTGGACAGTGTAGAGGATGCGGAGATATTGGAGGAAAAGGAGGAGATTGGGGAAGGGGATGAGGTAATACAGGAGTCATGTGGGGGAAGGAAGGTGGATACGGAAGGCAAGGTGGAGCACATGGCATTCGAAGATTTGGAAGCCTTGTAAAAGTGCGGGAGGGGGCGGAGATCCAGGCAATAGGGCGCATAACAGAGGATAGGATGGATGAGTGATGTGTAGGTCTGGAGAATGGTGGAAGGATGCAATCTCCTTGTCTGGCCAGACAGGAGTTTCAGGAGGTGGAGGCAGGAATGCGCTTTCTGCTGTATGGTCAGGAGGTGAGGGGTCCAGGTGAGGTGACAGTCGAGGGTGAGGTCAAGGTATCGCAGGGTGGGGGTGAACTGAATGGGACGACCATAACTGGTGAGATAGAAATCGTGGAGACAGAAGGAGCGGGTGGTGTGGCCTATGATGATTGCCTAGGTTTTGGAGGGGTTGAGACGAAGGAATCACTGGTTACACCAAGTGGTGAACTCATCAAAGGGGGTTAGAGGGTGCATTAGCAGCATTGAAGCGTAGGTTAGAGAGCCAGGACGGCAGTGTCAACAGCGTGTTGGAGAAGATGGACAGGTGGGGATGGCTTGGGCATATTGGCAATGTACAGGAGATAAAGGAGAGGGGAGAGGATGGAGCCCTGGGGCATGCTAGCAGTGGAATAAAAGATACGGGAGTTGGTGTGGTGGAGGGTGACATAGGGAGGACAGTGTGAGAGGAAGGAAGCGACCAGATGGACAAAATTGATAGGCACGGCATAGGTTTGGAGTTTAAAGAGAAGACCAGGATGCCATACGTGGTCATAGGCATTTTGAAGGTCGAGGGAAACAAAATGGTAGAGCAACAGGAGTTAAGCTAGAGGAAGAGAAGGTGGATGAGGTTAAGGAGTTGGTCTTCGGTGGAGAAGGAGGGTCGAAAGTCACACTGGGTAAGAGAGAGGAGGTGGTGTTGATTAAGGTGCTGATGGATACGATGGGAGGGGATGAATTCGAAGACCTTACTGAAGATGGAGGTGAGGCAGATAGGATGATAGGAAGAGGTGACAGAAGGGGGTTTGTTGGGTTTGAGGAATAAAAGGATGTGTGAAGTCTTCCACAGGTCAGGATAGAAGCCAGTAGAGATGATGACATTATAGATATTGGCAAGGACAGTCAGGAAGCAGAAGGGCCTTTCTCTAAGGTGGCAGTAGGTGACACAGTCGTGACCAGGGGCCGTGTTGCATTTCGACTAGAGGATAAGTTTAATGTCTTGTGCTGTGATTGGGGTATTGATGTTGGAGGAGGGCCGCTGGAGACTAGGAGCAAGTGGAGCGACCAAGGTGTCAGTGCATTCCATGCTGGTGGGGAAAAGAGAATAATCAAAGTGGGGATCACCAGGGATGGAGAAGACCTCAGAAAGATTGGAAGCAAAGTGGTTGGCCTTACTGAGGTTGTTGGGAAGGGGACGGCCTTTATGAAGAAACAGGTAATGGGTTGCAGAATGGGAACCAGAAAGGCGGTGGAAGGCAGACCAGTACTTGGAGGAGTTGCTAGGGAGGGTGGTATTGAGTCATGTACAAGTCTGGTGCCAGTCCCAGCGTTTCTTTGCTGTAATGAGGTTCCATACGTGTCACTGTACTTGCCAGTGGCATTGGAGTGTGTCCATGTCACAAGTGTGCAGGAAGGAGCGATAGAAGAGGCGGGATTCATGGAGGAGGTGGACAGCCCCCGGAGGGAGAGTGTGATGGTGGGGGTGTATAGTTTCAGTAGGAACTTGGGCCTCCACGGCGTCAGTAATTACCTTCTGAAGGAAGGACGAGGTGTGGATGATGTCATCAGGATGGTCATAGGTAAGAGCGTAGCTTTCATCCTGGGTGCTGATGGATTCCCGGTACGCATCCCACTTGGCACGATAGTAGTCATGTACGACCTTGGGAGGGGGGGTGCAGGGTGGGGAGCCAGAACGGGGTGGTGAGCAGACGTTATGGTGAGAAGGATGAGGTGGTGGTCGCTACCTGTGGTGTCAAGAATGTTGATGGCGATATGCCCGAGGGGGATGGCGCAGGCAATGGCAACATCAGGGGTGGTGTCACTTTTGGTGCAGGTGTGCAGGGGAAGAGGAGCAGGTGAATTGGATTGTGGAGAGGAACTGATGCCACCGCCAAAGGGCAGCAGGGGAGCGGCTATGGATGTTGATGTCAGCGGCAATCATATATGTGGAGAAGGCACAGTCAATGTGGGAGATGAAGTTCTAGGGAAGAGGAGCAGTGGCGTGGACATAGATGGTAGCACAGGTAGTGGTGAGGGAGGGGAAGAAGACACTGAGGATAAGGTGTTCGGTGGGGTCACTGAGGAGGGGTTGTGGCCAGACGGGGATATGCTTAAGGTGCCAATGGTGACTCCACCCTGTGCTCGAGGACCAGGAACATCAGTGTGGTGGTGGATATAGGAAGAGGTGTGGATAGTATGGTGGGGCTGGAGAAGGGTTTTGTTGAGGAGGAAGGTGTTGACTCAGTGGTGGGAGAGGGTGTTCATGAGTAGGCATTTGTTGGTGTGGAAGGAGTGGATGTTCTGGAATAGGATGCACCACTTGTGCCATGTCAAGATGGGAAGAGAGGGGGGGGGGGGGTGAAGAGGGGAGAGAAGAGGCTTAAACTAGGGTGTCAAGGTTTGTGAAGGTGAAGTGGGCTAGGTTGTGGGAGTAAGCGGCGAAGGTGTTTCAGTGAAAGGCGGAGTGGGCGGCAAGGAAGATCTGTTGGAGGGATGTGGGGGCACTGAAAAGGTTGAATATTTTGGAGGACTATGGTGAGGAAACAGATGATGTCTTCAGCCATGGGGGGTGGATGTAGGGAATTGTTGGGGTGGACAGGGGGAACAATGGGTCTGACAGAGACAGTAAGCTCAGGGGTAGCGTTAGGAGGTTTAGCTTTACACTTGTGGGAGTAGGTGGGATGGGGCCCTTTCCAGATGTTACAGGAAGGATGGGCGGTGAGGAGGGGGCAGTATTTAAGTAAGTGGGAGGATGGGTGTTGAGGATGGGGCAGTATTTAAGTAAGTGGGAGGCCTTGCAATGGTGATAGGGGGGGTTGAAGTTGGGGGTCAAGTGATCATTGTACATAAGGCAGCACTGGTAGCAGTAGGATTTGGCAGGGGTTTGGAGGATTCAACTGGGTGGCGACAGTGGAAAATCAGGGCACCCTTGGTGACGAGGTGGTCAATGGAGGGAATGGACTCCAAACAGACCCGTATGAGATAGGTGGGACCAGAGGCATTGTGGATATGTCGGGCAGAGCGGATTTCCAGGTCTGGGTGTGAGTTCAGTTCTGCAACACCTCATCCTCTGTAATCACCGGGCTGAGCTTAGTGATAACAGTGGTGCAGGCGGGAGTACAATGGGGAGGCTGGGGCTGATGGGGAGAGGGAGAGGAGAGGTAGGGTGTCAGGGATGCATGGGGGCCAAACTTAATGCATGGGAGTTTGTGCAGGAGATCCGTGTGAAAGGAGAGGAAAGGGGACTTGATGAGCACTGAGTCCCTGCGAGGAATCAGCTGGGAGATGGGAGAAGCAGGTAGATACTTTCGTATCTCCATGACGAGGGTATGGGCATCAAGGAACTTAGGGTCTGGGTTTGAGGGGACAAAGGTGTGGAGGGTGGGGCTGGGGTATGGGTGTCAGCAGGAGGTGTGATGTCCATGGAGACGATGGGGGAAGGGGGAGGAGGTGGTGACTTATTGTGGGAAGTGGCGGTAGCAGAGTTGGCAATGACGCGCTTCCGGTTTTTTTGGAGACTGTAGGCTGGGGGGAGTGGAGAGGGATGGGGAGGAGACAGAGGTGGTGAGCAACAGATCCCGTAAGTGTGGTGGAGGTGCCGGTAGAAGCAGCTGGTTCAGTGGTGGCGATTGTGGCCCAGTGTGATGTGATGCGTGTATGGAACGCAGATGATGAAATGATCGTGGGGGGAGGGGTGAGAGAGGGGAAGCCGACCAGCTGAGGGGTGGCAGCAGAGGCGGTAGCAGAGGCGTATGTGAGGGTGGGGGCACGAGTGGGAGCTGTTGCGGGTGTGGAGGCTGGGGGATGGGTGTAGGTGTGGGGGTACACAGCAGGTGAGGGGATGGGGGAATGGGTGAGTGGGGAAGGGGAGGCGAAGTATAAGGAGGGAGGCAAGGGGCGGCACTCCAGGAAGTGACAGTGGAAGAGAGGCAGGGGTAGGTGTAGAGGACAGTGGAGGCTCATGATGGACGGACGGCGACGGACGGACAGCAGGCGGCGACGAGCACCGGGCAGCGGCGGCGGTGGCGGCGAACAGGCAGGCAGGCAGGCGGGCAGACGAACAGACAGACAGAGAGACAGACAGACGGATGGACTGACAGCAAAAGCAACAGCAAGAGGCGCTTCAGAAACGTAGATGTCACCCTGAGAGTAGCCCAGGCTCTGTAATCTGTCGTCTTCGAAGGAGGGGATCCAACGCTCGAGATCTGTCAGACTGGGCAGTAGGCTCGGCATTGAGATTGACAGAGAGCTGCAGGCGGCGGTGTTATAAGGGCCGCCCGGCGTATGGATACCAGGAAGTGACCGGTGTCAAGTGGCTTTGTGGATACGAAATAGTATCGGTTGTGTCCGGTGATCCTAGCGCACTCCCAACTACAGCAGATTACGCTGTGAGGTCTGAGAGTCAGCAGCAGGCGTTTCGCTGGACAGCAACCCACAGCGCACTGCTATGTGACCAGTGTGCCGGATCATTAGGAGACAGACGTACTCGTCAATCCTCTTACCTTCGGCGGGAGATGGCGAAGCCATCTCAATTTGTCACCGTGGCGGAAGTGACAACCAAGGATATGGCAGAAGGGGTGAGGTCATAATCACTATTATTCTTTAAAATGTGATATGTCCAGAGGAATCTCTCTCATAGATGCTTGGCTGCAGCACCTTGCGTCGTCGCCTCGCTTATCTGCCGCTGGGACGGAGGGGTGGAGTCCCAGACTCCATTCAAGACAATGAGAGGTCTGTGCCTTTACTGTCTGTTTATTCACGTGTTCTGCGCTGCACAAATGTTACAACACGCACTGCAGTGGCCTGTTAGCTGGTCCTCAGCCGACTTCCGCAGAGAGGGAAGACGTGATGGATTGTCTCTTTATGCGAGCTGCATTCGGCATGATGCAGAAGCTGAACTTTCACCACTACACAAGACAGGTCTTATCACGCCCTTTTTCATTCTAAATAAAGATGTAATTGCTGCTCTGCTTCTTTAATACACAGGATCGCACCACCGACCGCTCGAGTGGTGATAGCGCAGTGAGAAAGACGGGCTGTTTGCTGAAGCGTGATTGACAGTATCAGCACATTTCGGCACCGGGCAAGAGGCGACGCACTTCAGCAAAAACAACAGTGCGGGGCAGCACATTTAAATGCTATGTCTGCCTCTGTGCGGTCAGGAGCATCTACATTCGGCCAATTTTAAGTGTAATTTCCTCCTTCCAGCGTATCCCCGGTGGCTATAAATTATGGTAATTATCATGATAGATGTGGACTATTAAGTACATCCTAAATAAACAAACCAAGAGCGCAAGTGAACGCTTTTTTTTACCTAAGGAAACCTAGGACAAGTGGCTGGTTTGCTTATACTAGGATAACAATGGGCCCTTTGTCCACGACCGAAAGAGCTCCCTTGCTAAGGGGTCTGGGGGAAAAAGAGTATAAAATTAGTATCATACTGAACGCTCTGAGTTTAGTACAATAGTGAAAGACGTAGAGGCTGCTCGAAACATTTGTTCCACGTAGGGACCAAGTGTTATCGGAGAAATAATGCCAGAAAATGGATTTCTAGTCTGAAGGAGGAACGTTTCAAAGTGAATGATTTTCTACATTCATGAAGACCTGTTACATTTGGTGACAAGTGTTTAAGCTGCACTGTAATTGACGGTTCAGTTCAGTTTTTCTGATAAGTGGCAAAAGTAGCGCACTGCCACTAGCTAATGAAAAATTGTGTGTAGGGGTACTGCATTCCCTAATTCAGAATCAGAAAATCATTGAGTAGCCATATCTGCGTGTTTCCTTGAAAGTCATCGGTTGGCTCGCCGCGTATACCTATGAAATTTCGTTATTGGTGGCGAGGTATGGTTTCTTTACGCTGACATCATTAAAAGATGTTGGTTACTTCAAGGACGGCTCCGTGCTAGAAGCCCTCTACCGTACATTACACTGACCCTAAACCATCGCCATTTGTGATTTCAGTGGTGTCAACGAAGAGCTCATGGGAGGGGAACCCGGTTGAGAGTCTGCAACCAATCTGCCTGCGTGCTAGACAGTTTGGATCTACACTAGAAGTAATGATTTGGAGTGCGATTTTGTATGACAACAGGAGCATTCTGGTGGTTATCCCACGCACTCTTACTGCAAATTTGTACGCCAGTCTGGTGATTCGTCCTGTTGTACTGCTGGACGGTGTTTTACAACTGAATAACGCTCTCCCACGTCCTGCTGTTTTAATCCAACATGCTCTACAGACTGTCGACATATTGCCCTGGCCTGCTCGGTCACCAGATATATTTCCAATAGAGTACATGTGGGGCATCATCGGATGGCAACGCCAGCGCCCTCAACAAACAGCGTTAACTGTGTCCCTATTGACCGACCTAGTGCAACAGGCATTGAACTCCATCACAGAATACTGATATCCAGCACCTATACTACACAATTCATGCACGTTTGCATGCTTGGATTCAACATTCTGTCGATTACGCCGGTTATTAATGTACCAGCGTTTCACATTTGCAATGGCTTATCTCGCGCATACATTAATCTGTGATCTTCCAAAGTTAATCACTTAAATGTGTTACCTCGACGAATGTATTCCCGAAATTTAATTAATCTACACTTTTGTTTTCGCCAGTGTATTTAAATATTGTATATATTAAAGATATATAAGCTATATCCGCTCAAATGTTCGTAATGGGATCATGTAGAAATTGGATGTAAATCGGCCAAGAACCTTAAGAGACCTTTGGTAACAACATTTCTCCATTACGTATTGAACACACATGTAGCTATGAAGTCAGATTACGAAATATTATGTAGACACGGAACTTCCTCTTGTCTTACAGGTAAAGTCTGAAAAATTTCATCAAGATCGGAATAAAACTGCAGATTTGTGTGATCTAAAAAAAAAAAAAAAAAAAAAAAAACGAACGGACATTTTTCTTTATATATATAGATATTTAATGCCTTTCTTTTGTTTATCTATTATATTCAGTAAAATAACGAAGAAATGCAAAAAAAAAAGATGTGAATACGAGTGAATACCAGATTACCATGAAAATCTTATGCTGAAAGTTTGTTTTAAATATTGAAAGACAGCCGTTTCATTAAGAGCGAATTTTTCCGTATCATAGGTCTGCAACATGCATGGTGTTAATTTCTTTTTGGTAGGTGCAAATAACTATCGACTAGTCCGCTCTTTGTCAAATGCGGAGGTGAAGGAATCTCTTATGGTTATTTTTAAGGCTTTGATCTCATTCTTATAATGGGAACATAGTTGCTTGAAGTCGATTGCTTCCAGCATACTGTTTGAAACAAAACATTCAGCACTTCAGCGCAAATACTGACATGAAGAGATGCTTTCATACGGATGGACTTCAGTGTACTAATAGGTACCGACAAAGTCGTCACCATTTCCTGCTGTTAATCATGTCGGCATTTTGCATGTTATATTTGGCTCTTAGTTCCCCATTACATTTACTTTACAACATGTGGTGAAAAATGGTTCAAACGGCTCTGAGCACTATGGGGCTTAACTGCTCAGGTCATCAGTCTCCTAGAACTTAGAACTACTTAAACCGAACTAACCAAAGGACATCACACACATCCATGCTCGAGGCAGGATTCAAACCTGCGACCGTAGCGGTCGCGCGGTTACAGACTGAAGCGCCTAGAACCGCTCGGCCACCTCTGCCGGTCAAACATGTGGTGAACCGGATCTGTTTCAGTGATACGCACCTGTAACTTAGATTCACTTATATGCAGCATTTCATCTTTAAATCGTGTTTTATGCTCTGGTGCGTGTTAATTTTCTGGCATGGTTCAAAGGCTTTGCACTAAAGGGATGTACAGGTATTCATCAGAACGGAATTCGAAATTTCGTTTCTGTATCATTTGTATTGAATTTTCATTTAATCTGTTATGTCACTTTTCTTGAGTTTCCATTTCTACCACATACAGCTAAATCTGTGTTGGGATTAGAAATCTTGCTCCGATGGGACAACACTCTCAGATTATTAGATGATGATAGCTGACTGGTATTAAGGTATATTATGGGAGGTAGTTGCACCTAAGAGATGCACCCTTGAGTAGTTCGTGTGGTAAGGAGTTCATAGTTTCCACTACATACTGAAACTTGAAATGCTATTATGAGCGACTAACTCAGCCCCTTAGATGCAAGCTGCACAGACTTTGCCAGCTCCATATTACTTGTCAAAACTCAGATCGAATTATCCATAACTATATTTTCTGTTGGGGGATATGTATCAGGGCATGAACAGTGTTCGCCGGCCAGGGTGGCAGAGCGGTTCTAGACGCTACAGTCTGGAACCGCGCGACCACTACAGTCGCAGGTTCGAATTCTACCTCGGGCATGGATGTGTGTGATGTCGTTAGGTTAGTTAGGTTTAAGTAGTTCTAAGTCCTAGGGGACTGATGGCCTCAGACGTTAAGTCCCATAGTGCTAAGAGCCATTTGAACCATTTGAAAAGTGCTCAGGTGACCGACTCGATAGCTGAGTGGTCAGCGCAGCACGGTGCCCGTGAATGCCCGGGTTAGATTCCCAGCAGGGTCGGAGTTTTCCTTCGTTCATGGCCTGGGTGTTGTGTTGTCTTCATCCTCATTTCGTCCGCATCAACATGCAAGTCGCCAAAGTGCCACACACACATTTCATTTCATTTTAGTGTTCATATTCTTGTATGAATACTTGTAGTAGTTTCAAGATGGAGTGATAGCTTGTACCTTGCTTAGACTACCAGGGTTACAATTTTCGGTGCTTCTGGTCATTCATTTGTATACATTATTTAGCTTGAACGCAAAAATTATGTATTAATTGTGGGGATTATTTTGTCCAGCTTCACTGGAAATTCTAATTATTTTCTGTACAAAACTGTTGGACAGAGCTGTGTGATAGTTGGAACTAATTACAGACTAGCTGATAAACCCAGCTTTGCCCCGTTATTTATTTACGGCTGTGACCGACTTATACAGCTTCTTCGTACACAGCGTTTGAAGTAGTATGATTGGGGACATGAACAAAGAGCTTGTTTGCTGCGCTAACATGGGAGAGAGCTACGTAGATTTTTCTGTGAGAAAAGCAACTGCCTACATAACACAACGTCTGGTCTTGTGCTTTGTTTGTGATCGTGACATAATATAAAGTCATCGGGACTAGTACACGTTTAAAGTGAAATGGTAAATTGTTAAGAATAAGGAGGATTCGGGGTTCAAAAATTCGCTCATGTGCGCCTATTCCATTAAAATTTCCTCTTCTGTGATGCTACGTTGTGGAGAAGTAACTTTAAGCCTCAGCCTCTGTGAGGGAAGGGTGCTGAGGAGTGAGATAATGCATGTGCTCCTGATCAGATTTATGTCACGCCTCGCTTACGGAAGGAGTATCAGTTTCCAAAGAGCGAGTTAAAGCCTAATGTTCTAAGGCTGCAGGACGTCTCACCTAACTTTTTCATTGGATGACCGCCCCTGGTAGCTGAGGGGTCAGCACGCCTGAATAATCATGGAACGACATACCTAACGGGCAGGGTTCGATTCCCGGCTGGGTCGGAGATTTTCTCCGCTCAAGGACTAGGTGTCGTGTGGTCTTTATCATCATCATTTCATCCCCATTGACACGCAAGTCACCGAAGTAGCGTCAACTCTAAAGACTTGCACCAGGCGAACGGTCTACCCGAAGGGAGGCGCTAGCCACACGGAAAAAAAAGCGTAGTCCTCAGTTTTTCAGCCATTCCGGTTCATACAGAGAAATACGGGCGTATTCTAGGCATTATTATTTCTAAATAAAACAGAATAAAAATGCAACGAATAGGCACCCAAATAATAAAGCAGATTTAGTAAATTCGTTTTTCCCAATAAAGAACATAAATAAAACGTATCGAAAGAAGCAAAGTAATATCGTTAAATTTTTAATACACAAATCAAAATCAGTAAATCCGTAAATTCCAGCCAAATAAACTCACTGTTAGTTTGTATTCATAAAGATACGTTTACGCCACAGTAATCCGTCAATGAAGTAAACTTCTGAAAATATTTAAACTAAAAAGCCAATAGCGACTTTTATTGGTTCTTTGGTGTACTGCTAAGCGAACAGCGCCATCTGTTGGTTCTTTGTGTGATGATAAAACATCCGAACTATTAATCTGAGGAGAATATTTTCAGTAAAATTTTAAATTGCGGCATCTTTTTTTCCTTTATCTGATTTTTAATAAATAAAATCTATTCATTGTCCAAAGCTATGCTCGACTTACTTGTGAAAACCCCACGAAAATTCGTCCAGTACTTTTGGAGATTACCTTATTCAAACATACAAACAGACAGAGAGCAGAGATTTAGATAAAATTTTAGGTCATGATATCTGTTTTTTCAGTGATCCGATTTTGATGATAAAAAGCCTGTAGTGTCTCAAGCTTCGCGTAAGTTACCAGTGAAAACTTCGTGAAAATTCGTCTAGTAGTTTAACGTGTACAAGCAGACACGCACGACGGTTTTAAATAAAACTGAAAGTTACGTTATGAATTTTTTCTATAGTCAGTTTTTATGAAACGGGGCCCATACGTCCCCCAAAGCTACGCTCAAGTTACATGTGAAAAACACAACGAAAATTCGTCTAGTCATTTTGGAGATTAGCGTGCTCTAAGAGACAGACACGACACTTTTGCATCCAACTGTAAATTACGATATGTATTTTTTCTGTCATTTTTGATGAAATGAAACCTGTATTTTACCCCATGTTACGCTCAAGTTACCTGTGAAAACACCTACATTATTAGTTCCGTAGTTTTGAAGATCGGTATGTTCAAATAGACAGATATGACGTATTTTCAGTTGTATTATTAGTATAGATTTGTAGACGGTGAGGATGTCATGATATGTGGTTTTCTTTCAACAAAGGAAGAGAATTTTCACTGAGTGCATTTACTGTTGTTAATGTTGATGAGTTTCATACTGGTATTGCTATGCTAAGATGCCTATAGTTATTTCATGTGGAGACTGTGTCTCAGCCACTCATTAATCTTTCTCGTACACGAGGGCACAGTGAATCACAACTAGTACATTATGCGGAAATAAAACAACTCTGTGAATCTTAATACCTATATCACTCCATGAATTTATGAAGTCTTGGTTTGGTATGCTGGAACAGTGATTATTTTATTGCTTTTCTTCTGCAGTCAATTGCTATATTGCGATGAAATGATGAAATGTGGAGACTGGATTTCTTGCTTGTACTTGTTAACATTGAATATTGTTGCAGAAGAAGCCGAGTGGAGCAGTCGCCATAGTGTAGTGGTTATTATAGTAGATTGTTGCATGGAGGGTCGTCATTTCAAAACTCATCTACATTGAAACATTTTAATTTCTGTATTCGGTTCGAGTAACTTCTAGAAGTATCCACAAATGGCAAGAATCATTGTACTGGAATGTTCTGTAGCTGTATATATACCGAATGTGTTCTGGCCGAGGGCAGTTCGCTCCGCGCTCTTGTATGTGCAAGTGCTGAATAAACCTTCATTAAGTGAAGTTAGTGTTCGTCATTCATCTAATTACACCTTCGACTACGTGACATTTTTCTGGTGGAGGCGCTGGGTATTGAAAAATGTGATACCGCACATTATCGACGACACAGTGGCTCCCATCAGGCCACGACAGAGGCGCCGTTTACGTGGCGAGAAACCCGTGTTCCAGCCATATTCAACAGATTGCAATCTATCGGAGACAGAAGAAGAAGAGGACATTACGATGACAGCAACTGTGTGCCATCACATGAGCCATCATTCCGTGTTCTCTGGTGGCGATGGCCAAGATCCAAACATGTGGCTGATGGTATATGAGCGTGTAGCAAAATTTAACAAATGGGATGACATCGTGTGTTTGGCTAATGTATTTTTCTACTTGGAGGGCACTGTCAAGCAATGGTATGAGAACAACGAGGAGAAGTTGACAAGCTGGGAAGTATTCCAGGCGGAACTGCGCAAGTATTTCGGCGACACACAACGACAGAAGTGCAAGGCTGAAGATAAATTAAAGTGCAGGGCACAGCGTCCAGGAGAAACTACAGGATCCTACATACAAGACGTCTTCGAGCTGTGTAAAATAGTGGATCCTAGAATGAAGGAGGAAGATAAGGTTGCACATCTCATGAAGGGTGTTGCTGAGGACATGTATCAAGCCCTACCCCTGAAGGAGGTTTCGGCAGCAAACGACTTCATAAAATGGTGCCAGTATATGGAGACAATGCACCAAAAAAGAATTACACGCAAGAAATTTGAAAAGCTTCCAAACGTCGTAGTCTGTGATGGAGGAAGCAACTGATTTCACAAGTGTTCTTCGTCAGATAGTGAGAGAGGAAGTTCAGAAGGCACTTGGATTGCACGGCGAGCAAGAAACCGAGACGCTTCAAGAGATCATAAGGGAGGAAGTGGAACAGACATTGAACCCAATCTCTCGCCGTTCATTTCCCTTTAAAACGGTGAAAAAGTCGATACCCAGGCGGAGTTACGTTTCTACAATGATGCATGAGGAACCTGTTTGGGCACCAAGGAAGACTGACGTCTGGAGGACCCAGGATAACCAACCAGTATGTTTCCACTGCGGACGCCCGGGACAGGTGGTGCGCTATTGTCGAAAAAGGCGGCGGTTATTTGATGACGCCCGCGCCAGAGGACAGCAGACCGATCTTAGCTAACACTAACTCCCGGGCGACGAAGATGAACAAGAAGATGTGGGTACAGGACGACGTAGGTCACCATCGCCGCAAGCTAGCCGCTGGAGAGGGTGCTCTCCAACTCGCCGATAAAGGTCTCCATCGCCGTTTAGAAGCTCCAGCCGATCACTTAGCCGCCGCAACCTGGAAAACTAAATTGTGCGACCTTCCTTGGAGGTGAGACCGCCAAAGAGAAAAATCCTCCGCCGTCAATCACTACAAAAATTATAGGAAACTACGTCGATATCCTCATCGATGACCGACCAGCCCAAGCTCTTGTGGACTCTGGAGCATCATATTCAGTCATTTCGGAGAAGTACTGTCGCCAGTTGCAGAAAAGCGTATTCGTCGCCAGCAAAACATCTATTTTGAAGGTGGCTAATGGAAAATATGAAAAACCTACCGGAAGATGTGTCATTCGTGTAGGTATAACTGGCCATATACAACCCTTAGAATCCATCGTCTTACAAGAGTGTAGCCACGACGTCATTCTCGGATGGGACTTTTTGAAAGCTTCTCAAGAAATTATAGAGTGTGGTCGCAGGAAGATTATTCTAGACGAGATGAGATACTGTGGACAGAAAGATGCGCATCCGAGTGTGTGGAGACTATGTACGCTGGATGAAGTGATCATTCCTGCAGTGAGCGCTAGAAAGGTAGCTGTCATGTGTCATGCCATGCATCAACCCATGGATTTTGTTGGGGAATGCACGA
The DNA here is from genome assembly GCF_023898315.1 of Schistocerca nitens. Taxonomy (NCBI): domain Eukaryota; kingdom Metazoa; phylum Arthropoda; class Insecta; order Orthoptera; family Acrididae; genus Schistocerca; species Schistocerca nitens. The sequence continues at coordinate 534,457,775 of NC_064616.1, read as the reverse complement.
AAAGCAGACCACTGAAGAATAACCTGGTCATCTCAGCATCTGTTGTCTCGTTTCAGAACGGATTCGGTGAATTGTGAATAGTTAACTGTTGCCGAGAACCGCAGATCCTTCCAAGACGCATGTGCGTAGCAAACGCTGAGCCATTAATTGCAGAACAGATGAGCGTCGTAGAAGCCTCCCATGCCGAGTTTGTGGGCGACATTGGCGCTACCACTACGAGACAAGATCTTCTATCTCGACTGTCACCGGATCTCAGTAAGGAACAACAGAAGGAGCTACTTGTCACTCTTCAAGAGTTCTCTAAATGCTTCAATCCACAGGTGAAGAGCAAATGAGATAAATCGATGGTGAAGCACCGGTTTAGCACTGGAGACCATCAACCAGTAAGCCAGAGAGCATACCGTGTGTCAGCAACGGAACGTCGAATAATTCGCGATGAGGTAGTGAAAATGATGAAGAATGACATCATTCAGCCTTCGCAGAGCCCATGGTCGTCACCACTGGTTCTCGTCAGGAAGAAGGATGGCAGTTGGCGCTTTTGTGTTGATTACAGGAAGCTTAAGAAGATAACTAAAGAGGACGTTTACCCTCTTCCACGAATTGACGACACACTAGATTGTCTGAAGGAGGATATGTTTTACTCAACTATGGACATGTACTCGGGATACTGGCAGATCGAAGTAGATGAGGCTGATCGTGAGAAAACTGTATTCATCACCCCTGAGGGCCTGTATGAGTTTAAGGTAATGCCGTTTGATTTGTGTAATGCACCAGCAACTTCTGAACAAATGATGGATAATCTTCTAAGGCACCTGAAGTGGACGATGTGTCTTTGTTATTTAGATGACATTATAGTGTTCTCAGAGCCATTTTATAAACACATGAAAAGACTGAGGGCCGTTCTTAAGTGTCTCCAACAAGCCGAACTGAAACTTAATCCAAGAAAGTGTATCTTTGGAGCAAAAGAAATCGAAATACTTCGACACCTTGTGTCAAACGAAGGTGTGCGGACAGACCCAGAAAAGGTGAGATGTATAACGGAATTTCCTATTCCTAAAAGTATCAGATATGTGAGAAGCTTCCTTGGATTATGTTCTTATTATCATCGTTTTATCAGAGACTTTTGTATTTTCGTTTTATCAAAGACTTTTGTATCAAAGCCAGGCCACTCCTAGAGTTGTTAAAAGCTGATGCTAAATTTATCTAGGGTGGCGCTCAACAGGATTCTTTCGATGTGCTGCGAAAAGCTCTGACGACTGACTCTGTGCTTGGTCTGTATGATGAGAGAGCACCTACAGAACTACACACAGATGCCAGTGGGTATGGGGTCGGTGCTGTTCTGGTGCAAATATCGGACGGAAAAGGGAAGGTTATAACCTATGCTTCTAGAACACGTACAGAAGCCGAGAGAAACTACTCAACTACAGAAAGAGAATGTCTTGCTGTGATCTGGCCCATGTGCAAATTTCGACAGTATCTCTATGGAAGGCCATTCACAGTTGTTACAGAGCATCATTCCCTTTGTTGGTTGATAGCTCTTAAGGATCCAAAGGACGACTCGCACTACGTCTTCACGTGTATGACATTACCATAGTGTACAAAAGTGAAAGAAAACATCAAGATGCTGACTGTCTCTCAAGAAACCCTGTGCAAGACCATCAAGACTTTGATGAATATAGTGACTGTCTTGCTGGACTCCAGGATCTGTCTGCTGAGCAGAAGAAGGACGCCAAGATATCTCAAATTATGCTTGCCTTAAATCGGTCAGAGGATGTGAAAGGACAATTTAAGGTAGTTAATGGATTACTTTGCGCCCGCATCTCGTGGTCGTGCGGTAGCGTTCTCGCTTCCCACGCCCGGGTTCCTGGGTTCGATTCCCGGCGGGGTCAGGGATTTTCTCTGCCTCGTGATGGCTGGGTGTTGTGTGCTGTCCTTAGGTTAGTTCGGTTTAAGTAGTTCTAAGTTCTAGGGGACTTATGACCACAGCAGTTGAGTCCCATAGTGCTCAGAGCCATTTGCACCATTTGGATTACTTTGCAAGAAAGACTTGGATCCGTTTGGAAAGAGGTGGCTACCAGTGATTCCTAAACACATGCGCTTAGACGTTCTAGAGAAATTCCATGACACACCTGAAGCCGGAAATTTAGTATTTATTAAGACATACGAAAGGATCCGCAAGAGATTTTTCTGGCCAGATTTATTTAGGTATGTTCGTCACTATGTGTCACACTCTCGAGAGTACCAGAGGAGAAAAGCAGTTCCTCAGAAACCACTTGTCCGACTCATACCAATTCCACCAGCCTACACGCCTTTCCAGCGTGTTGGGATTGACCTCCTCGGCGACTTCCAACATCTGCTAGTGGATGGATTATTGTTGCCACTGATTATCTGACGCACTGTGCCATTACAAAAGCCGTGAAATCAGCCGAAGCATTCGAGGTTGCGAAGTTCATCGTAGAAGACGTTGTATTAAAAGACAGTGCCGCTAGGTCGTTAATTACAGATTGAGGGAAAGTTTTTCAATCGAATCTTGTGATAGAGATAACCCGTCGGTGCAACATTACTCATCACATGACGACTGCCTACCATCCGCAAACTAACGGGCTTACTGAACGCCTTAATAAGACCTTGGCCGACATGTTGTCAATGTTCGCCAGTGTTGAGCAGAGCAACTGGGATGAGGTGCTACCTTTCGTGACGTTTGCCTACAACAACGTCAAACAAGACACCACTGGATTTAGGCCATTTTTCCTGGTGCATGGGCGTCAGGTGGCTACGACGATGGACAGTGTGTTTCCGTTACATCCTGATGACGTGGACGACGACTTCATCGACCAGGTGTTAAGCAGAGCTGAGGAAGCTCGGCACTTAGCTCGACTCTGCACTCTGCAGACTCAAGAAAACGATCGCCGAAGGTATGACGCGAGCCACCGCCCTGTTGTCTAGCAGCCTGGTGACCTCGTCTGGATCTTCACTCGTGTTCGGAAGGTTGGTCTCTCTGAGAAGCTCCTCAGGCGCTACTTTGGACATTATAAGGTTGTAAGACAATTGTCTGATGTTACTTATGAAGTTGAAGATTTCTACTCCTACACAAGACGAAGAAAGATCAGAGACACGGTCCACTTCCTTCGAATGAAGCCCTTTAAGGATCCTGCAACCCAGGGTAAAATCGAAGCTACAGCGACAGGCAACAAGCGGAAAGGTACCGAAGAACTTAGCGGCAAGGGAAGTTCTAAGAAGATCACCGCGAGGATGAACATCAGTCATCTGGAGTCGGAGTATGCAGGACCGATGACTCGTTCCCGGACTAGGAGGACGTAACAGAGAGACGCTGTTCTCTTAAGGACGAAGCAATGGCGCAGAAGAAACCGAGTAGCGCAGACCGCATAGGGTAGTGGTTATGGTACTAGATTGTTGCTTGCAGGGTGGTGAGTCCAAAACTGACATGGACTGAAACATTTTAATTTCTATATTCGTTTCGAGTACATTCTAGAAGTATCCACAAATGCCTAGAATCATTGTACTGGAATGTTCTGTAGCTGTATATATACTGCATGTGTTCTGGCCGGAGGCAGTTCGCTCCGCTTTCTTGTGTGTGCAAATTCTGAATAAACCTTCGTTAAGTGAAGTTAGTGTTCGTCATTCATCTACTTACACCTACCTCTATGTCACAATATAATGGGAGCAGTAACATTCCAGTGTGCTTGCAAAGTTATGTGGGTACGCTGATATTTCTTTGTTTGGTAGATGGTATGCAAACTGAAATTATTGTGTGAACTGGTAAAGCTAACCTTCGTTTGTGTGGAAAATGTTGGTGAATCCTGGATTAATTCCTTGGAAGTGTTGTGACTTTCTAGGCTTCACATCTGATTCATTTATTTCATTTCATCGATTTTCGTGTTCCATGGATTCTTATTGCGAATGTGTCACAAGGCTGTACAACATGTTGGACTAGTACAGTAAAAATCATACGTAAATGTTAATGAGAGTTGCAATCTAAATAATATGTAAACAGATACATGAGTTTCAAGTGTTCAAATAACAATGCAGGCTATAGTAGTAATGTTGATTTTACAAACAAATTATAAGGATTACATTCTAATTCGTATAAAAAGAAATCTGTCAACAGTTGATATATTAGTGCTACGTCATCATTTCTTATAGGAATTAAACACGTTTCACTAGTTATTACACAGTGTGAAGAAATTCCTATAAAGAATGTAAAGAACTATTTAAAAGATAAAGTTTTAGTTTTTTTTTTTTTTTAGTTTAGTCTTATTCTCAATGACTGATTTAACATGAACTGGAAGTTTATTCAATACTTTTATGCTTGAATAATGTACTCCTTTCTGTATCATGCTGAGATTTTTTATATCTTTCTGAAGATCATGTTTACTTCTACTGTATCATTATTATGATATTCACTGTTCGTTTTGTAAACGAAATGATTATTGTTGACAAAGCACATTACTGAAAAAATGTATTGGCATGGCATAGTGAGGATTCCTAGTTTTTTGAATAAATTTCTGCAAGAGCATACAGGGCGCACTCTACCCATAGTTCTGATGACTGTCTTCATTGTAATGGAGACTTTGTTTGCTTGTGACTGGTTTTCCTAGAATATGATGCCATATGTCTGCTCCCGGTAGCTGAGTGGTCAGCGCGACATTACGTCAATCCTAAGGGCCCGGGTTCGATTCCCTGCTGGGTCGGAAATTTTCTCCGCTCAGGGACTGGGTGTTGTGTTGTCCTAATCATCATCATTTCTTCCTCATCGACGCACCAGTCGCCGAAGTGACGTAAAATCGAAAGATTTACACACGGCGAACGGTCTACCCGACGGGAGGTTCTAGTCACAAGACAGAGTGAGTGATGCCATATGTCGTAAGTGACTGGAAATATCCAAAGTATGCTGCTTTGTTTCCAAGTCATAAAGAGTAGAAATTGAGCGAACAGCAAATGCTGCTGAATTCAGTCTTTTACATAGATCAATGATGAGGTGTTAATATATAATCCCAGAAATATGGAAGACTAAATTTTCATAATTTCTTTGTCACCACATTTTATTTTAATATTTTACAATTTTTTGTTTGTTGTTTGAAACTGGATGAACTGAGTCTAGTTAACGTTGAGGGACAGAGCATTTGAAGGGAACCAATCTAAATCTTCTTTGACTATAGTGGTCACATACTTCTCTAGACTGCAGTTTGTTATTTTCCCATCATAAGGGTTTTGTTGTCTGCAAGTAGGATGAAATGTGCTTTTTGTGGCATACGCCATGGCAGAACATTGATAAAGTTAGGAAAAGTTAGGGGCCAAGCACTGAGCCCTGTGGTACTGCACGTTTCACTGTCCTCTAGTCAGAACAGGCAGGTTCCATTCCTGAATCATCCAATACTACCTTCTGCCTTCTATCATACAGGTGTGATTCAAGCCACATCCCTGCTTTACCATACAAATCATAGTGCTCAGCCTTTAGAATTTTGTGATCTACACTGTCGAATACTTTAGACAGATCACAAAAGAGTGCAATTGGTGACATTTTATTGCTTATCGATTCGAGGGGTTCGTTGAAAAATGCGAATACGGCGTGTTCAGTTGAAATACCCATTTGAAATCTAAACTGACTCATGCTGGGATGACAATGTGAGACTCTAAGCTGCACTGTCGCGACGTCTTAGTAAGTTTATTATAGAAAGCGCCCAATTCCGTGACTTATCCAAGCTGAAGCCGCAATCTCTGTTAATTAAATTAGTCGCCAAGCGAATTTCAATTTCCTCTTTTACCACCAAGTCCCAGAAATATGACGCAGACGGTTAATTCGAGGTTTTTATGCGACGTGGACTGACTAGTAACAACACGGTGCTGTGCTGCAGCCGATTTAGTTGGCTGTTAACAGGCTGGTGTACCTGCAGTGTTCTATACATGTTTCATGGACTGTATGAATCGTCTGTCCGACGTCTCAGAGGCCACATTCCCAGGGGATCTTGTAAACCCCTGCCTTCTGAGCCATATTTAACAGAATCCAAGAATACTGCTGTCTTTGGTGGAGGACGAAAAATCACTTTTACTTTATGATTGTTGATGATCTGTCCTGTTTTTGACAATACGCTTCCCACATACGGCAGGAAAGCCATAAATTTATATCTTTCTGGGTCTTCTTCTGCTTTGCGTATGACCACCTTCAGTTTCATTTGTAGTGGCTCACATATCCATTGTGGAGCATTCCTGTTGACTTCAAAAACTCTCTTTAAGTGTAAGAGTTCATCCTGCAGACTGCTCTAAATGGAAATGAGCGTATGGCATCGTTGGCCGGGACGCCCCTATTTGGCGAAGTTCGGCCGCCAAGTGCAAGTGTTATTTCATTCGACGCCAAGTTGGGCGACTTGGACCTGGCGATGATGATGAAATGATGATGAGGACAACACAACACCCAGTCCACGAGCGGAGAAAATCTGGAACCCGGCCAGGAATCGAACCGTTTTTTTTAACGTATATAGACTTTTATTTACAAAATAACAATTTCGTTTTACAAATACAGTTTAAATTTTACTTGTAAAGACGAGACAATCCATTCTTTGCTTTTATTTTTCTGTTACTGTACTGTCCAGGTAATGATTTCATTTGGTGTTTTTTTTTATTAATATTTTTTTCGAGAGTCTGTCAGTCAGAGTTTTTTAGTTGTTTCTTGCACCGTTTATTGTTGTAGTTTAGTAATTTAGCTTTTCTGAGTCTTTGTACGCTACATTTGTACGTATGGCAGAGTGAATTTGGAATAAGCATTGATTGTACGATCTAGTTATTTACAGAGAATAATTAGTATATAAGAAAAAAAAAGAAAAGTTATTCTATGGAATTTTACTTATTACTAGTTATGGTATTGTTTTGTAGATATTTTGAGTTATGGATGTGCTCTATTCATTTTAAAATAATGTTGAGTTATTACTATCTTCTTATTAAATCTTGTGTTAGAAAGCAAGGGGCAGGCATTTTACGTTGGGTCTTGAAGAACGAGAACTTAGTGGGACATGCACTAGGCATGAAATCAGTTTGATAGAAATATTAACGAGTGTATCAGTTGTCAGCTCTTGTTTGATGAGTTAAGTGGTATCCCAAGGGGAAACACTCATGAAAAACCATATTAACATATTAAACAATCCATGACAAAAGAAAAAGGACATTACTATTTTAGCGAATTATTAAACCTATTGTTTTCGATTGAGCAAAGAGCAATACACTAGGAAACATTATATAGTGCAATTTTAGAGCTAGTTTATTATAGGCGGTGCGTGAGAGTAAGGAAGACTGAAAGGAGGAAACTATTCGTGGTGGAAGGACAGACATATTTAAGCATGTGAGTCACTAGTTTGTTGTACTGATAGACCTGTAATAGTTTTGTGGTACTCACAGTTACGCACACCTCTCGATTGCACACGATGGAAGGTAGAAAACAAAAAAAAGCACAAAACACAAAAGACAAAAGGACACTCGGAGCTATTGTTATATTGACACTATATTGGAAACTGTTACGTGTTCAATCACTTTTCACTGTCACATAAAAAAAAAGAAACACTTTACCACTTTAACACACGTATCACTGTTGGTGCTTTTGGGATGTGGGAGGACATCTGCGACTGCGACAGGGGCGGGGGGGGGGGGTTGTTGCGGTGGGCGGCGGCGGCGGCGGCGGCGACGGCGACGGCGACGGCGACGACAACGGCGGTGGCGGACACGTCACGTGGCGGCAGACAGAGCGTCCCTGAAGGCGGCGGTCAGCGGGATCTCCAGGAAGTTGTGGAAAGTCTGACGATATGTAGCGCGTTGTTTTGCCCTCTTGTGCTCTTCCCACAAGTCCGTGAGGAACTGCACGCTGTCTGACTGCTTTTTGGCAATGACTGCGTGTGCAGTCATGGCGAGTATCCACATCGTGGCCGTTCGTTTTGGCCTAGGGAACGGTTTCGCGTCAGGGACGGTGAGAGCCATGACTTGGATGTTTCTTGGGTCGCTTCTGTTCATGTGGGCTATTATCTTCTTGCTTGTCTCCCATACGTTGCTGGTTGCCCTGCATAGGAAACGGTGCTCTACAGTGTCCTTTTCGTTGCACGTTTCACAATTGGGCGATTCTTTTATCCGGATTCGCGCCAGTCTCTCGTTGGTCGGTACGGTGTTGTGCACTACTTTGTACCACGTAGATCGGGCGTGCTCCGGTATTGCTTTTTCTGAGATATTTCTCCAGACGACTGGCCAGTCGTGGTCTGGAGATTTTATCTCGATTCTTGTTCTGTGTGTTTGCCCTCTTAGTGCGCCGTAGATGTTTTTCGCCGTCCTTAGCTGCGGGTTTGTTACAGTGGGCAGTGCGTAGCTCTTATCGAGGATCAGTTACCTGATGTGACGCATCTTAAACGGTATGTGACTGGTATCTACTGGCGCTTCTTCTGATTGTGGCCTGTAGGTGATTATTAGGCTGGCCGTGATACTGTCTTTGTTCTTTCCCTCCATTTGGATTGCTCTGTGGAGCAGCAGCGCAGCACACTTTGTCCTGACGTCCATCAGCCCCAGCCCTCCTTCCTCCTTCTTCAGTGAGCACGTCGCCTGCGATACTTTGAATATCTCCCGCCTCCACAGCAGGTAGTGGACGGCTCCTTGTATCGCTCGTGCGATTTCTGTTGGTGCACTCAATATCTGTGCCACGTACCAGGCTTTCGACAGGATCGTTGTGTTGATCAATTCTGCTTTTTGTCCTAATGTTAGATGTCTACTCGAGTGAGTCCTGGCGAGCCCTCGTATTGTATGTAGGGTTGTTCGCCAGTTCTGTGTCGCCATCTTTAGTGGGCATTTTTGGATGAGTATCCCTAGTGTTTTGTGGGTCTCGGTTACTCGATACCACTCCCTGTTGATGGTCAGACTTCCGTTGCCAATGGGGAGCAGCATGGTTTTTCTGGGATTGACCCTTGCTCCCGATGCGTTTTGAAATGTTTTGATTATCGGTTCTATTTCGTCTATCTCCTGCTCGTTGTTGACAAAGATTCCCACATCGTCGGCGTAGGCCATGCATGTGACCTTCTGCTGCCCGATTTGGTAACCGTGCAGGCTTGCAGCCAGTTTACGTAGCAGTGGGTCAAGCGCTGCCGCGAAGAGGGCCATGGACAACGGGCAGCCTTGCCTTACTGACTTGCCTAGTTTTAAACTTTTTGTTGTCCATCCATTTACAGTTATTATCGATGTGGCGTTCTTTAGAAAGTTTCTTATAATGTCGGTGAATTTTTGTCCGAATCCGAGTTTGGTTAACGTTTGCAGGAGATATCGGTGGCTGATCCTGTCGAAAGCCTTGTGGAAGTCAACAGAAATTATTGCTGCGGTCGTTCTGCTGGTGGCGGCGTGTGCAATCACGTCTCTGTATGCGCAGGCGGCGTCGAATAAGCTCCTGCCGAGCACTGCACACGTTTGCCACGGGCTGATCGCCTTCATTAACGCAGTCTTGATGTTATTTGCGAGGCATTTCGCGGCAATCTTGTAATCTGCATTCAGCAAAGTTATGGGCCTGAACTCTTCGATGTGTTTCGCTGCCTGTGTTTTTGGGAGAAGGATTACCGTCCCTTCCAGAAAGAGGGCCGGTACTGCTGTCCCATTTAGGATTTCGTTCACCATTTCTGTCAGATGTCTTCCTACTTGGTCCCAGAGCTGGATGTAGAATTCCTTGGGGATGCCGTCGGCTCCTGGTGCTCTGCCGTTTGCGCTGTCTTTGAGGATGGCTCTCACCTCATCCTCCGTCACGTTTTCGGTCAGTGTGGCAGGCTCATCCTCGATGACGCCGTGCGTTTGACTGCGAGCGATGACGCCTTCCATTCGCTGCCGTTTCATGTTGAGCAGACGTGCTTTTAATCTTCTCACGCGCGTCAGGTACTGTGGGTCGTCAGCAGGGGCGTTAAGTGCGTCCTTAAGACAGAGTGCGTAGAAGTCTGCTGTGCTTTTCTTCCAGTATGCTTTTTCCGCGCTGTATCTGATCAGTGCTCTTCTGATCGCTGGCTTGGCAAGTTCTGTCCACCACTCTATAGTGGAGTTGTATGCGTGACGTCTTTCTGAGCATTTCCCTACTGTGTCGGAGATTTCCGACCGTAGTTTCTCGTCTTTGAGGTGTTTGACGTTTAGTTTCCATCTCGCCTTTTGTCCAGCGGTCTTTCTTCTCGGTAGGTGGATTTTGGTTTCGTATGCGCAGTGATCAGAGAAAATCACTGGGCAGACCTCTACGTGCGATACAGAGGCGGCCAACTCTCTGCTCACGTACACCCTGTCTAATCTGCTTTTTCCCCTGTTGTAATGAAAAGTGAACTCTGTGTTCTCTTTGTTGAGCAGACGGCACGATTCGTCAAGTTTTAGACGCCTTATGAGCTCTTGCAGCTCCATGCATAGATTCGGTACCGGGATCTGATCTTCTGGTGCAGCTACGCAGTTAAAATCTCCTCCTAGCACAATGTTGGTGTCATTGTGCGGGAGGAGTTCGCAAATGCGTTCGTTGAAATATTGTCCTCTCGCCCTCTTCTTTTCTGATCCCGACGGTGCGTATATGTTTATGAACACAGTTCCTGATATTTCTACTGCGATCCCGCTTCCATCTACCATCAGTTTTGGCTCCCCTGTCTCTATTTCTTCTCTTATCATAATCGCTGTCCCTCGTCGGGTTTCGGGGTCTATGTTACTGATAACTTTGTATCCGGGTACCTCTTCTATTTGTGTCGTTACCACCTCCTGCAGGAGAACTACGTCTGCGATTCTATGCTGCAAGAATTCTGATAGGGCGTCTAATTTAACTGAAGAGCTCATTCTATTGACATTGCATGAGATGATCGTGTGCGTTGTTTTACTGTGCATTTAGAACGAGGGTCGTCGGGCGCTTTGCTGGGGCGGGTCGGGTGTGTGCTGTGGCCGGTTAGGCCGTAGGACGACGTCCTCGGGTTTACTGGTGTGCGTTACGGTTTTTGCGGGTGGTGCGTCTGATGATTCTCCATCAGATGTCTCCATCCGTTCTGCGTTATCGTGGCTCCTCCTGGCGCCTTTCCTTTTCGGTTTTGTCGGCTTTTGCCGCTCTGTGTTGGTGTCCTTCCTCTCGTCGTCCGACTCTTTGAGTATGCGCGCAATTTTGTTAACAGATTTCTTGATGCTGGCCTCGCGCATCTCACTAAACGTTTGTGGCGTGTTGCTGCTGGGTCCGGCCGTCTGGCTGGCCACAGCTGCTTCCTGGACGGGGGCGTCGACCTCCGCTACCTTCTGCCGCCGGACGGCAGGCGAGGGGGCGGGGGCTGCGGCCACCTCGCACTCCATTGTGCCTTCGCCCTCCGAGTCGGAGCTGAGCTGGCGTTTCTCTCCCGCGCTACTTGCGCTGGCGGCGGCCGGGGCCGGGAAGGCGGCAGGGGGTGGGGGAGCCACTGGGCTTTCCGTGGCGGCGGCTAACGGGGCTGCCGCTTCCGCTGTCGCTCCTGTGGCTGCTACGGCTACGACCGGCTCTTCGTTTAAACGTGGCGCTTCTCCAGCTACAGCTCCGGCGTAGCTGCCGGTAATGTTCTGTTGCTCGGCATTCGTATTCGGTTGCCGTGGCAGTTGCGCCGGTCGTTTGTTTCTTGGACAGTTTGCGCGCATATGCTCTGTGGAGTTGCATATGGAGCACGTCTGGGGCTGGCCACTGTACTGCACCACTCCCCTGTGCCCTCCAATTATCACGAAAGATGGCACGTGTTTCTTTAATACCATCGTCACAGCCCTGACGCCCGAGTCGACCTTGTATCTGTGTCCCGTTCCCCAGAACTCGCGGTTCACCGACAGAACTTCTCCGTACAGTCTGATACATCGTGCAACTTCCTCGTCCGGCACTTCCAAAGGCAGATTGTAGACCTTCAAGTGCCTCACACCGTAGCCAGCGTACGAGATCTTTACGTCACTCACGGCACCGTCCCTGTGCGTGAATTTCCGTATACCACCGTGGGTGGTCACCAAGGTTTCACATCGTACGAGCGTTTTTAATTTAATGAAAAGACTGTATACTGTGAAGTCCAGCATCAGTCCCTCAAGTTCATCCTCCTCTATCCTCAGTTCACTAAACATCCAATCCTCAATTTCAAAGGACGTTGGCCTAACGAATTCCCGGTCAAATTGCAACTGCAGCGTCGTATTAGATCGGTTGTAAGTAGTCATTTTGACTCACCAAATCGTTGAAGCTCACGTTAAGGCGACGAAACAGCTACGGCTGGCGCGGCGCGGGGGTCGGCAGGCGGCGGGCGCGGCGCGGTAGAATGTCGGGCGGCGACGGCTCGGCGGCCGGTAATCCTCGGCTACCTGGGACGCACAACAGCGAGCGGCACACGTGTTGCCAGGCGGGCAGCCAGCCAAGTACTCGGGCCCACTTGTGTGGGAGGCGAGCACGTTACCACTCAGCTAAGCAGGAGGACGCAGATTGCTCTCATCAGCAATGATATACTAGATTTTGAAGCTGTGATGCAGGTGTTAGTAGATGAAACTGAGGGTACTATTAAGTGAGTACTCAAACTAGATCTTGTAACAGATGTAGATGATGCGTTTTGTCATGTGTTGTGATTACTGGGAATTAGGTGTGAAAGGCTGGATTCTTTCCAATTATACCTTGGCAATGAACAAAAGTTAAAGGAACAATCCTTGAATAGAGTGTAGAATAAAAAGGGCCAAGTGGGTGTTGAATTTAAGTATCGAGAGAATGAGTTTGCTGTAATTTTTGTTGTTGTGCTGAAGTTTTTGATGAGGAAGCAGTATTAGGAGTGGATTTTTTGCCGATGTACCATATGGTGCTGATACAAGGTGTGGTGAAGTGTGTTTAAGGAATAGATTATGTTTGATTAAGTAGATGTTTGATAAAAGTGTGATGAGAATACGGTATTCAAACCGTTGCCTCACATTTATTGACGGACCTGAGCTATGACTCAAACCAAAGTCTGTTGTGATGTAAAGTAGTGTTCAATGATGGAATGCCAAAGGGGTGAATACACTTTGAAAAAATGCAGAAGCGGGTTCACTGAATTGAAAATGCTGACAAAGCGGTCAAGGATGGTTTGTTTAATGTTTTCCACCGTCATTCACCCATATGTTCAGAACATCCAGGTAATATTAAAGGTTTTTAGAATCAGTCTAAAGGCGAGTAACATACACAATATTTTGTTAAACCTTTCCAATACAATTGATTTCTAAACAGAGAGTGGGAGCAGAAACTAAGAATCTGTTACATCAGGCTGCCATTGAACCCACTGTTAGTTTCTACAACAATCTGTTATTGTTTGTACCAAATAAGCCTTATTCCATTAGGTTTTATTTGGGTCCTGAGAGATGAATACTGTTAGTCTATCAGAATATAACCGATGTTATTCAATCTGTATATTGAGCAAGCAGTAAAGGAAACAAAAGAAAAATTTGGAGTAGGTATTAAAATTCATGGAGAAGAAGTAAAAACTTTGAGGTTCGCCGATGACATTGTAATTCTGTCAGAGACAGCAAAGGACTTGGAAGAGCAGTTGAACGGAATGGATGGTGTCTTGAAAGGAGGATATAAGATGAACATCAACAAAAGCAAAACGAGGATAATGGAATGTAGTCGAATTAAGTCGGGTGATGTTGAGGGTATTAGATTAGGAAATGAGACACTTAAAGTAGTAAAGGAGTTTTGCTATTTGGGGAGCAAAATAACTGATGATGGTCGAAGTAGAGAGGATATAAAATGTAGACTGGCAATGGCATGGAAAGCGTTTCTGAAGAAGAGAAATTTGTTAACATCGAGTATAGATTTAAGTGTCAGGAAGTCATTTCTGAAAGTATTTGTATGGAGTGTAGCCATGTATGGAAGTGAAACATGGACGGTAAATAGTTCGGACAAGAAGAGAATAGATGCTTTCGAAATGTGGTGCTACAGAAGAATGCTGAAGATTAGATGGGTAGATGACATAACTAATGAGGAGGTACTGAATAGGATTGGGGAGAAGAGGAGTTTGTGGCACAACTTGACCAGAAGAAGGGATCGGTTGGTAGGACATGTTCTGAGGCATCAAGGGATCACCAATTTAGTATTGGAGGGCAGCGTGGAGGGTAAAAATCGTAGGGGGAGACCAAGAGATGAATACACTAAGCAGATTCAGAAGGATGTAGGTTGCAGTAGGTACTGGGAGATGAAGAAGCTTGCACAGGATAGAGTAGCATGGAGAGCTGCATCGAACCAGTCTCAGGACTGAAGACCACAACAACAACAACATCATAATCTGGTGGGCCCTTAATGTTGGATGAATCATTACAAAAATTTAGTGAAGTTAGTATTCTGTCGTCCATTGATTTAAGAGAAATTTAGAGGCAGACTGAACATATCCCTCCTGCAGTAGTATACTACCTTTTTGTGTTATGGCTCTTATCAATTTTATAACATGCCTTTCAGACTAAATGTTTGCTCGGCTGCCTTAATTAGAGGACTCAACAGTAGTTTGCTTATTGATTCAGGGAAGACGGTTACAATGTAGACTGATGTTCTGCCAGGAGAAAACAGTTGGGAAAGAAATGATGAGGTGTTAGATAGATTGTATAGTGTTTTTGGAGATTGTGAACTTTCGTCCATTTAGAAAAATGAGAATCTGGAAGAAGGCAAGTTAAGTTTCTTGGTCATATTATGACTACATCAGGCATTCATCTTGATCCAGACAAAAATGAACAAATTATAGATTACCCTATTTCTCTAATCAGAAAGCAAGTTCATTCATTTGTAGGAATATAAAATTTTTGAACTTTTATGAATCTTAACTAGTTCATTCTACCACGTTTATGTGCACTGCCTGTTAAGAATGCTCAATAGGAATGGCACGCCCAGGCACGTACTGAATTTGAAGGTGTGAAACAAGTTCTTATTAGTGCTCCTCTACTGTCACATGACCATCTAAGAAGAGAATTATGTCTTGGCTCTGACTACTCTTCGAGCTGAGCTCTTTCACGAATTTGAAGAATATTGTGGTTTGGTTCACAGAACTATTGCGTTTACAAGCCGACACGGCAAATATGAACATAAATATTCTGTCACAGTGGAGAAAGCCTTAGCCATTTGCATGGGGATTTCCAAAATTTCGTTAATCAGATGACCAAGGTCCACCAAGATCGTACAGCTTTGCAATTTTGTATGTGTGCTAAGCTAACCCATAGATGTCTAGTCAGATGGAAATTATACTTACAAGAATTCGACTTCACTTTTGTTCATATTCCTGGAAAGAAAAATGTCATTGTGGATGTTCTCTTAAAATTAGCTTTAGAATTGAAAAATGAAACTCTGGGAGATTGTAATCCGAATAATTATAGCCTTTTATGTTTAAAAAGTGTAGCACTTGAGGCATACATCACATGGTCACTTGCAGGTTTTGATAAGGAGAATGATAAAAACCCCTTCTTGAACGAAATGGAGCTGAAATGGAAAGACCACTCTAACACGGCAATTACGCAGTGTTATATGATCATGAATACTATTCAACTAAAAAGACGATCACAGTAGTTTACACTGGGTTGTGAGTATACAAGATGATTCAATGAAAGAGCTGAATTTGTGTACTCATCGGAGTTACGTACACTTCGGAACTAACAAGTGCTGTCACCAGCTTTGTGAAACTGTTTTTGCATTGACATGGAGAAGAGAATTCGCTTAGCTCCATGTAGACCATGCCAAAAGGGTGAAGCCGCTAACAGTATCCCACCATGCACTGCTATTTTCTGTCATTCCTTCGAAGTTAAATAAACTTGCTGCTATTGATGTTTTCGGTTCTCTGTGAAGAACTGCCAGGGAATTTTCTCATACATCTCTGCAGCTGTGGAGTTGATGTCAAAATTTTTCTATTTAACTAACATCTCTAAGGAAAGTCTTAGTAAGTCTAAATATGAGCTCTTGTGAAGAATTTTCTGAAGTTCGTTAGTCATGCAGATAAAGTTATACCAGATAATGGTTCTCATTTTCGGTCGCAAATTTGGAAGAGAACTGCTCAGGGAAAGAAAATCTAAACTGTTCTTATTTCAACATATCTTCCTGCTTTGAAACCATCTGAACAGGTTATAAAAGAACTTTGGAACTTATGTAGATCGTCATTAATCTTGTCATTCTTCTATCAAGATCTTTTAGGAAATTAGCAATAAATTACCAAATGGCTCTACTCCTCTAACATCAGTAACTTTACTGGAGAACCAATATTTTCTGGGAAATCTTCAGGAATTTTTGCCTGTAACTTCTGCTATGGAGCTACAGCATACTGATGTAGTGAAGCGTTCATTGGCGACTACTCAGCTTACAGGAACGAAATGTAGAAGATATGCTGAAGTCTTGATGGCAGTGAGTTCCTTTGCTGTTGGACAGAAGGTGCTGGTCAGGTCACACAGGTTGTCGAGTGTGACACATTTGCTCACTCCTAAATTCTTTCCATTCTGTGTTGATCCATTCTCAGTAAAATGGGTTGCGCATCATAAAACACACGATGTTGAGACTCTCTAACACCATGTATCCAATGTGAAAGATTTCTCTGAGTAGCCATGTTGCAGTGCACAGTTGTGACAATCTATTCCAGTTTCAGTTTTAAGTGTATACAGTTTATTGTAGTGTTAAATGGTCTTTACTAATATGCAAATTCTTTTTCAGATGAGTTTTATGTATCACACTTGCTACTCATTTTTCTCATGTCTTGCAAGTCAGCAAGTATAGGCATGATTCTATTAGTTACATGTTGTACAGAATTAGAAGATTTGTCTGTGTAATTAAACAGGAGATATGTGTTTCTGGACATAAAATGAGATTTTTGTGTAAAAAAAAACAGTGGTATACTTCAAAAGATAACAATAAGCATCCATACCATACACAGTGTTCTGCTACTGCAACCAAATGCTGGTTGATTTATGTTATAATTGCGTTTATGGCGACATATTCATTTCCTAATTATATATTTCTATATTTGATGTTATATTCTTTTCAATGGTGTGTTTCTAGAAGAGGGAGATAGTGCTGTAATCATGAAATTTGAAGATATTCCTTGATCGTGTATATTGTATGGTTCACTAATTCACAGTCTTGAGTGTATACATGAACATTTTGTGTGTGCTGATACTTAGGAGGGACATGCTGGAGTTGAGGATGTGAATCCACCAACGAAAGCGGACAGTATGTGATAATCTTGTGTTTTCTCGTTGCAGAAGCGAATCAGTTCGTATTTGTGCCTAAACTAATGTAGTAAAGTACTATTATATAATGGATTTTTCTAGTAAGTGGACAGAATGCATTTACATATCACTGTCCAGAACGAGGCATTTTGTGGAGTATTCTAATAATAGTATCCTTTACTTTGATTTTCTTCAGCATGTCGTCATGTACAATGCTTCAGTCTGTACATAGTGGGGGATTAGCTTCTGCCTATGCACCGTTAGTTAACTGTTGAGTTGACGACAGGAATGCACATATGCATGTTTTTCGTAGGTCTGGCCACAGATGGAAAAGATTATCACTGACGTACACTGGGTCCATAGTTGTAGTCAGGCAATTGAAACAGTGTGATATGGGTTAGCCATAACTGAATTATATGTAGTTTAGTAGATTCTAGCGGTGTAGTAATAAGTAGCGCTGAGAACTAACTAATGATTCTGGAAAGGTCCAGATAGATTTAAGACGTTTATGACAAATATTTTTTGTGGACAAAAGTAATGGGCATTTAGAACCAGCTGCCTATAAAATTAGAAGAGTTCATCTGAATAGCTGGCATGTTTATAAAATTTTGTAGTGGAATCGCACATATATATATATATATATATATATATATATATATATATATATATATATATATATATACCAACGACTATTGGGGAGAATATTAAACTTCTTGTGTTTTTCTTCTAAATGTTGTATGGTAATGCCACTTGTGTACGTTAGTAATTATTTGTAAAGTACTTTCGTGTCTTATGGTTTTTGTTAATCTCACTATGACTCAATACGTGCAACTTTGAAAACATCTACAACTACATCGTTACTCCGCAATTTTCATACTATTTTCATACTATTTCATTTCCGCATTTTCATACTACTTCTCTACCATCTCCCCCCCCCCCCCCCCCTCCGCGAATGGCGGGTGGGAAAAAGGAACAGTTAAATCTTTCCATTCGAGCTCTAATCTCTCTTATTTTATTATGACGATCATTTCTCCCTCCGTAGGTAGTTTCTTATCCCATTTTTTGTGTGTATGGAATGCCAAAACTATACTAGAGTGTCGGTCTTGGATACTATACCTGAGATACAGATGATAGACATTTGTTCCATGGTTGTGAGATAATGAGAGGACAACTGATTAGCTTGGTCAACTGTTGGCACAACTTGAAACAGTACTACGACAGCGTAGCTTTTCATTGTTGTTGCGCATTATGGAAGCTTGTGCGGCCATCTCCTTATTGTTGTTGTTGTGGTCTTCAGTCCTGAGACTGGTTTGATGCAGCTCTCCATGCTACTCTATCCTGTGCAAGCTTCTTCATCTCCCAGTACCTACTGCAATCTGCTTAGTGTATTCGTCTCTTGGTCTCCCCATACGATTTTTACCCTCCACGCTGCCCTCCAATACTAAATTGGTGATCCCTTGATGCCTCAGAACATGTCCTACCAACCGATCCCTTCTTCTGGTCAAGTTGTGCCACAAACTCCTCTTCTCCCCAATCCTATTCAGTACCTCCTCATTAGTTATGTCATCTACCCATCTAATCTTCAGCATTCTTCTGTAGCACCACATTTCGAAAGCATCTATTCTCTTCTTGTCCGAACTATTTACCGTCCATGTTTCACTTCCATACATGGCTACACTCCATACAAATACTTTCAGAAATGACTTCCTGACACTTAAATCTATACTCGATGTTAACAAATTTCTCTTCTTCAGAAACGCTTTCCATGCCATTGCCAGTCTACATTTTATATCCTCTCTACTTCGACCATCATCAGTTATTTTGCTCCCCAAATAGCAAAACTCCTTTACTACTTTAAGTGTCTCATTTCCTAATCTAATACCCTCAACATCACCCGACTTAATTCGACTACATTCCATTATCCTCGTTTTGCTTTTGTTGATGTTCATCTTATATCCTCCTTTCAAGACACCATCCATTCCGTTCAACTGCTCTTCCAAGTCCTTTGCTGTCTCTGACAGAATTACAATGTCATCGGCGAACCTCAAAGTTTTTATTCCTTCTCCATGGATTTTAATACCTACTCCGAATTTTTCTGTTGTTTCCTTTACTGCTTGCTCAATATACAGATTGAATAACATCGGGGAGAGGCTACAACCCTTTCTTACTCCCTTCCCAACCACTGCTTCCCTTTCATGTCCCTCGACTCTTATAACTGCCATCTGCTTTCTGTACAAATTGTAAATAGCCTTTCGCTCCCTGTATTTTACCCCTGCCACCTTTATAATTTGAAGGAGAGTATTCCAGTCAACATTGTCAAAAGCTTTCTCTAAGTCTACAAATGCTAGAAACGTAGGTTTGCCTTTCCTTAATCTTTCTTCTAAGATAAGTCGTAAGGTCAGTATTGCCTCACGTGTTCCAGTATTTCTACGGAATCCAAACTGATCTTCCCCGAGGTCGGCTTCTACTAGTTTTTCCATTCGTCTGTAAAGAATTCGTGTTAGTATTTTGCAGCTGTGGCTTATTAAACTGATTGTTCGGTAATTCTCACATCTGTCAACACCTGCTTTCTTTGGGATTGGAATTATTATATTCTTCTTGAAGTCTGAGGGTATTTCCCCTGTTTCATACATCTTGCTCACCAGATGGTAGAGTTTTGTCAGGACTGGCTCTCCCAAGGCCGTCAGTAGTTCCGATGGAATGTTGTCTACTCCGGGGGCCTTGTTTCGACTCAGGTCTTTCAGTGCTCTGTCAAACTCTTCACGCAGTATCGTATCTCCCATTTCATCTTCATCTACATCCTCTTCCATTTCCATAATATTGTCCTCAAGTACATCGCCCTTGTATAGACCCTCTATATACTCCTTCCACCTTTCTGCTTTCCCTTCTTTGCTTAGAACTGGGTTTCCATCTGAGCTCTTGATGTTCATACAAGTGGTTCTCTTATCTCCAAAGGCCTCTCTAATTTTCCTGTAGGCAGTATCTATCTTACCCCTAGTGAGATAACCCTCTACATCCTTACATTTGTCCTCTAGCCATCCCTGCTTAGCCATTTTGCACTTCCTGTCGATCTCATTTTTGAGACGTTTGTATTCCTTTTTGCCTGCTTCATTTACTCCATTTTTATATTTTCTCCTTTCATCAATTAAATTCAATATTTCTTCTGTTACCCAAGGATTTCTACTAGCCCTCGTCTTTTTACCTACTTGATCCTCTGCTGCCTTCACTACTTCATCCCTCAAAGCTACCCATTCTTCTTCTACTGTATTTCTTTCCCCCATTCCTGTCAATTGTTCCCTTATGCTCTCCCTGAAACTCTGTACAACCTCTGGTTCTTTCAGTTTATCCAGGTCCCATCTCCTTAAATTCCCACCTTTTTGCAGTTTCTTCAGTTTTAATCTACAGGTTGGTTGGTTGGTTGTTTGGGGGAAGAGACCAAACAGCGAGATTATCGGTCTCGTAGGGTTAGGGAAGGATGGAGAAGGAAGTCGGCCGTGCCCTTTCAAAGGAACCATCCCGGCATTTGCCTGGAGCGATTTAGGGAAATCACGGAAAACCTAAATCAGGATGGTCGGACGCGGGATTGAACCGTCGTCCTTCCGAACGCGAGTCCAGTGTGCTAACCACTGCGCCACCTCGCTCGGTAATCTCCAGGTCATAACCAATAGATTGTGGTCAGAGTCCACATCTGCCCCTGGAAATGTCTTACAATTTAAAACCTGGTTCCTAAATCTCTGTCTTACCATTATATAATCTATCTGATACCTTTTAGTATCTCCAGGGTTCTTCCATGTATACAACCTTCTATCATGATTCTTAAACCAAGTGTTAGCTATGATTAAGTTGTGCTCTGTGCAAAATTCTACCAGGCGGCTTCCTCCTTCATTTCTTAGCCCCAATCCATATTCACCTACTACGTTTCCTTCTCTCCCTTTTCCTACACTCGAATTCCAGTCACCCGTGACTATTAAATTTTCGTCTCCCTTCACTATCTGAATAATTTCTTTTATTTCATCATACATTTCTTCAATTTCTTCGTCATCTGCAGAGCTAGTTGGCATATAAACTTGTACTACTATAGTAGGTGTGGGCTTCGTATCTATCTTGGCCACAATAATGCGTTCACTATGCTGTTTGTAGTAGCTTACCCGCATTCCTATTTTCCTATTCATTACTAAACCTACTCCTGCATTACCCCTATTTGACTTTGTGTTTATAACCCTGTAGTCACCTGACCAGAAGTCTTGTTCCTCCTGCCACCGAACTTCACTAATTCCCACTATATCTAACTTTAACCTATCCATTTCCCTTTTCAAATTTTGTAACCTACCTGCCCGATTAAGGGATCTGACATTCCACGCTCCGATCCGTAGAACGCCAGTTTTCTTTCTCCTGATAACGACATCCTCTTGAGTAGTCCCCGCCCGGAGATCCGAATGGGGGACTATTTTACCTCCGGAATATTTTACCCAAGTAAAGCTGCATGCCCTCGGGAAAAATTACGGCCGTAGTTTCCCCTTGCTTTCAGCCGTTCGCAGTACCAGCACAGCAAGGCCGTTTTGGTTATTGTTACAAGGCCAGATCAGTCAATCATCCAGACTGTTGCCCTTGCAACTACTGAAAAGGCTGCTGCCCCTCTTCAGGAACCACACGTTTGTCTGGCCTCTCAACAGATACCCCTCCGTTGTGGTTGTACCTACGGTACGGCTATCTGTATCGCTGAGGCACGCAAGCCTCACCACCAACGGCAAGGTCCATGGTTCAAGGGGGATGGCATCTCCTTATTACTGGTGAAAAATCTTATAGTGTTATCCACAAATAATACTTTCTGTTTCAGGGTTTACACATCACGGCATGAACAGTGCTCATATTCCTATATGAACACTTCTGGTTCATTCAAGATAGAGTGTTAGCTTTCAATATAACAGAAAGTATCTGTAACATGAATTATTAATATTTTATACAGTTTCGACTTAAAACATCTATGTATATGTGTACTTTTGTCATATTTAAGAAACATTTCAGGACCACCACGAATGTATACAATTCTGCCAGTGGTACTAGACACATGAAGGAAACTAAGTGACAAATTACTCGGTCCCACAAACTGGTCAAATTGTGTGTTCGCAAAAATGTAACGTAATGTCGGCAGAAGCAGATTACTGCAGGAACTAAGATGTGTGCAGTTCTGCAGTTTCATAAGCTTTTCACCTACACGTTTTGCATCTACACTGTATGATTATGATGGAGAAGTGTTGTAAGGATTTCCATTCTGATTTTCTATCTGGCTGCTTGCAGTTGCGACAGAGAAGAGATAAAAAGCTGAGCAAGTATGTTAGGTACGTTGCCAGGCTGCAGCCGACGACTCGCTTTATACAGTGACCACATTACCACTGAGCTAGCTAATCAGTTATGTAACTGTCTCTCCCTCGTTAACAATGCGATGTCCAAGACAAAATTTTAAAGGCAAGACGATATTGGTTGTAGTTTCTGCGTGGAAAGATTTTCGTGGCATCCAAAACAAAAATTTGATAACTCGATGTCACACCTTAAATGAGAAAAATTTAGTGTATTTAATAAAAATGACGGGGAAAAATGTATTAAATTTAGTATGATGAGTCTGTGCTACTCTAGTAAATCAAAATTGACAGACACCTTCTGAGATGTCACCAAGTTTCAATAACGCCAAAGGCAGGATGAACAGGTCTCTAAAGTTGATCTGTTTGTTTGCACTGCTGGAGCGAAGCTTGCACTTCAGAGATGCGAAGCAGGCAGCCACCGACTTGACTAAGGCTCCAAATACTGTGCTTGGTGGACTTACAGTGTAATGGTACTTGATTACGTAACCATTACGGCAACTCACCTGAACCTCTCGATACCAGCGATATTCTACTGTGTTTCTGTTAACTACTTAACATATTTCTGAGACAACATTCAGGTTTGATTTAATTAATGTAGAGATACTTTGATGCATCGATATGTTTATGTTGCAATGATATTATTCTTATGTGTATTCTTTCTTTTGTCACTATGATCTTTGACGTACTTGTAACTCTGGTTTTTGGGCGCGTAAGCGATTATTAGTTCGTTGTTAGAGAGACGGACCTTGCAAAAGTCAAGTCTTGGACGTCATGTTGCAAAGACGCATAACCTAGTCACCTTATAAAATGCGAACTTTAACAGTGAGGAAGATGTTTTCAAGTATGTTTTGTATTGTGAAGTGATGTTTTGTGTGTTACGTGATATTGCAATAAAAGCAATAAAAAGGAACTGTAACTTAAATTCGGAGTGCTTATTCTTTTTCTTTTTTACATCACTATTGTGCTAACTTTGAAAGGTTTAATCTTCAAGAATGGTTTGTGAAGCGCATGTACAAAACTTTTGAATATAGCAGAATAAAACCTAGGCCTCTTTGCATCCGAGCTTGGAATCATCACCGCCTAGATTTTCGACGATTGAGCCATGACTTTACAACGAGACCAGCGTGGGAAACACGAAAAGATGAGTGCCTAGTTTGTTCATTATTACATGAAATGACTTTAATAACTGTGCTCTAATGACACCTGCCACATAATAATTTTGTTGTAGACCGAAAATGCAGTATTTAGCAGCGTGAGCAACACCACAATCATTATTAAATTTTGACCTTTGTTGTGGCAGGGTTGTTAGAACAGAGTAAAGGAAACTTTATTCATGGTTTAAAATCTTTAATTTTTAATTTTTCAACTCTTGTTCGTTGTACAAAGCAGAAGCGTTTCTCTGCAGACCTGTGGCTTGGCGTAGGACGGTGTGGTACTGTATACAACTGATATCTCCATCTGAACATGCTCAGGTAACGTGAATATATTTTTACAGTAAGTACTGCTGATGGGGTAACGCCTTCAGAGAGCGTCGCTTAGGTAGACACACTCGTCTGAACACCCCCAGCAGCCAATCATAGGGACGAGAATGGTCACGTGGGAGACGCGGGAAGACTGCTGAGTGGGCTGTAGTTCTGACGGCTTCTCAACCAGCCTTCGTCCCATCCAGTCGTACTGTTCCACTCCTCTTCAGGCCAGCATGCTCTCTGCTTGTTTGTCGGCAGCCTCCAGTCGCAGTCAAGTCAGTCTTCTGTACCATTAGCGGTAGAATTATGGCAATAAAGCCAAGTTATACTCTCTGAACCCATGTGTATAGTGTTACTGCCCAGGATTTCTTTAAAAGTGCTGAGTACTTGAGCAGGATTCGAACAAAGAAATGCCCCTATGAAACATTTCTTGCTTTGAATCACGCTCCTCTCACCGTATGTTAGGAAAAATAGCCCAAGAACCACAAGTTTTTACTACTATAAAGAATTTACTATAACTTTTAATAATTTTTCAATTTTTTATGATTTTTCTCGTTTTCATTTTCTTTTTTCCCTAAGAAAATCAATTTTTCCTGACAACGGAAACTAAAATAAAGTTTTAAGAAAATAAGAGAAATGAGTTCTTTTATTATTTAGTGTTTTCCTAAGATTTTCCTAATTTTTTCTTCTTTAGCAGACATAAGATTGTTTCGAACTGTTGATTTTTCATGTTGTTTCACTGCACACTCTACCACAGTTCTACCACACTCACACCTTACTTTGTTTTTCTGCTACTTCTTGTCACATTCTGTACACATATTACAATACCCATCTTTTTGATGTTTATCATTATAGAATTCTTCAAAATCTTTAATTCTATACACTGACTACATTGCTTGGTGTTGGTCATTTAAAGACTTTAAATATTAAGAAGAAACAATACAATTTTCGAAATAGAAATTTTAGAGCATGAAAATCATTTTTATTATCTTTAAGTTTCTTCATTTTTTATATCTCAATTTAATCTGCCCTTTTCCAAAAAATTGAAAATCCCACTCAGTTATTAACTTCAAATGTCTGTCTGGTAAAACAAACTTAAACTTGTTATTAAGCTTTATAGAAATTTTCTCCTCATGTGTAGTGCGCATAAATTCATAACCAGTAATTTTATAGCATTTTACAAACTTTTTTGGACAAATTAGAATTCCTAACACTGTTGAGCATCCTCAGTAGGGGCTTCATTTATATATAAAAAAATTGATTACGAAGTTGAACCTTAGTCGAAAATTACTACTCAAAACATAGTTTTTTTCCGAAAAACTCTCATCTCGTATGGAGATATCCTGAGCTACATTATCCAGGATTTTTAAAAAACGCTCAATACTTCAGCAGGATCCGAACCAAGATATGCCCCTAGGAAACATTTTTTGCTTTGAATCGTATTCATCTTTCTCCCTAAGCTACCAGTGTAAAGCAATGGAAGCTCTTTTAATTTCATTCGTAAGTCATGCATCTTTCGTTGGTCGATTAAATTGTTACCAAATGACATAAATTACATAAATTAAAACTTTAAATCAGTAAGATATGTTGCATCACGATGTATATATTTTTCGAAAATACCTAACAGAAACTTCTTTTCAGGGCGTATGTATAAAATTCATATAATAAGTTGTTGAAATGAATTTAAATACTAGAAATCGATAGTGAACCCAATAACCCAACGTTTAACCCATTAAAATCGGTTAAGAACTAGGCAAACTATGGTAAATAATCTCATATTAAACTTCATTAGGTTGGTGACATCTAGTAATCAGTCATGTTATTCCTATCAGTGTCATCAGTGAGAAGAAACGTAAAGAAACTATTACATGTAAATTGAAGGGGGAGGGGGAAGAAAGGAAAGGGAAGGGATTACTGATGTCAGCTGCATAGGGACATTACTAGAAATCAGCGGCGACAAGTGAAAATGTGTAGCAGACGGTGATTGAAACCCGGGGTCGCCTGCTTAATACACAGGTGCATTAACCACTGCGGCATCCGGGACAAAGTGTTATCGCAACTACGCGCACTATATCGGTACGCCTCAGGGTCGACTCCCACTCCCATAAGAGCTCCAACTATCCGCAGTCCCTGTCAATTTCCTCCATGCTCGCTACTCCGAGATTCCCGCAGGACGTCGGACGTACTTGTGCGTCCGCACTGAAGAAGGTGGACCCACCCTTTGCTGCAATTGATTCTCCTAGGTGGGCAATGGATCCATCTTCTGCAGTGCGGATGCACGTCCGACCTCCTGCGGGAATCTCAGAGTAGCGAGCATGAAGGCAGTGGGCAGGGACAACGGGTAGGTGGCGCTTGGTGCGAGTGTGAATCAGCTGTGCGGTGTGGTGCGATAACTCTGCGACCTGGATGGTGCAATGGTTTACGCACCTGCATAGTAAGCAGGAGATCCCGGGTTCCAATCCCGCTCTGGTACACATTTTCACTCGTCGCGGCTGAGTCCGCTTAATGTCTTGATGTAGATGACGTCAGTAATCCCTTTCCTTACTCCCCCTTCCCCTTCAGTGTGCACATAATGTATCATAGTTGTGGATTCCATGTGTTGTCTGTTCTTTCGGACATGTGTGAAAGAACAGATACCACGCATTCGTGTAAAATAAACTATTAATAGTTTCCTGGTTTGTATACTGTGCATGTTAATTGTATTGGTTATTATATGCTACATATACAACATGGTATCAGTTTCAGTCCCAGGAATGGCAAAACATTTCAGAAAAGCTGAGAATGGAAAAAAAGCGGCATTTCGACTATGGCTTCCTACCATCAACTATAGTTCTTAACAACTGTGTTTCCTATTTTTTATTGGACCTTCGTCACCCTTTACAGCCAGCCTGCTCTTTTCACGACGACTTTTTCAACATTCTTCTTCATCTGTTTTATAACTACAGATTTGTTCAACATATAAACTGATAAATAGTGTATTCCGTAAATTAAAAACTTCCATTTAATTCTTATATCTTGAAACTTAGTACTTTCCTATCACATTGAAATAACGCGTAATAATAAAATTTTAGCTTAGAATGTCAAAGTATAATGCAAACGCTTTAAAAGAAATAAACTAAAAGTCATGTCATTTTCTTTTGGAAAACTTGTTACTCTTCCGGAGAATCTCGGTACCTCTCAAAATGTTTGACACAGTTGCTGTGTTGCCTATAGTAAACAAACGTTGGATCTTGTGAAGTAGTACTGTTTAGAAGTCACAAACTAAAGTCTCATAAATTAATAAATAAATGCTGTTCATAATCGCGTATAGCAGCCTTCTGCTTCACAGCCACTCGAAGTCTATTAGGTATTTTACTCCCCTTTTTTGCAGGCCTGCTTACCTCCCCTTCTAGCTCGATCTTCCCTATCCAATTACGACTTCATCTGCGAACTTCTCCTCTATGTTTTCAGTTACTGCTGAATTGTTTTTTATTGCTCTTTTTGTATATCCATGTATTTTTTGCGATTGGATGGATATAGAAAATGAGTAATTCTTGTCTTGGCAAATTAAATATTACACGTCGTGTTGAAATTTAATTTTGTCGTTCAGTTAAAACTCGCAGATTTCCCTTAACATGAAATGAAATTATACGTCTTCACAAAAAATAAATTAGAGACTTTTTTGTATCTGATAGGCCAACAAAAAATAGCAGCTCCGCTACTGCTGCTCAGTAGCGCGTATAGCCGCCTTCTCCTTCCACAACGTTTCGAAGCCTTTTGGACATTGTGCCAACAACTCTAGCCACATAACTAGGATATTCCAAAAGTTCGTTCCATGCGTCATGAATCGCATCAGAAAGCTGGCGGCGAGCGGATTGTGGATGTTCCTTTTCCTTTATCATCCTAACCATTTCTGCCCACATATTCTTACCTGGATTCATGTCAGTTCCCTTAGGTGGCCGTTTCAAAATACTAATATATCTGTAGTCGTCGAACCATCTCTTAACCACACGTGACATATGAATAGGCATTCTCCAGAACGGGAATATAGTTGCGCGCATCCAGTTTTCATTGTAGTTCCCACAGGAGCCTACATCCTTCTCCCTATATCAATGCCCATCCTGTTACTGATTCCTTACCACTTCTTTGGCAACTGTAAATATATCTTCGAATATACGTAGCAACTTTTGGCGGATAAATAAATACTCTTCCTGTCTGGGCCGTACAGAAAACTTTTTGATCTGTAAAAACGATACACCTCCAAAGCTGAACACGTCTACCGACATTTGCAGCATCAAAAACAAGGCGGGCTTCTCTGCGGAAAATAGATAATGTCTCTTTCTGAGCAGCGTTTCACACTCTCAGTCCATCCTCTCTTATAATACGAATGACAGTTCTGCTGCTAACAGGCAGTCTCAAAGCTTGCTGAATTTGTCGTGGGTTGACTAATAGGTGGTTTTCACTAAAGTGGTGTATCTGCCGATCCTGAGCTGCTGTTGTTTTGCGGTGAGCACTAGTATGAGCTCGTTTGCTCAGATTACCATCATCTTCCTTTCATCTGATCCACCACGCAACTGTCGACTTGTGAAGACCCATAGTCCTTACTGTATAGATATTTGAAAATCCTTGTTCACATATTGCTGTTACAGCACCCTAGCCTGCTTCAGCCAGATGAGACATTTAGCGTTGACTGAATCCTCCATTGCGTATAACATATGCTGTGAATACACTGCTAACAGGAAACATACTGCACCAGCGCTCAGTCAGTTTGCCAAGAGGGTAGTAATGTGTAAAAGGCAGACATAACATCAATTGGTGGTGCATGTAACGTGGAATTCGGTGATAGCAAACAACGGAAATACACTACGTGATCAAAAATATCCGGCTACCCCCAAAAACACACGTTCTTCATATTAAGTCCATTGTACTGCCACCTACTGCCGGGTACTCCATATCAGCGACGTCAGTAGTCATTAGACACCGTTAGAGAGAAGAATGGAGCGCTCCGCGGAACTCACGGACTTCGAAAGTGGTCAGTTGATTAGGTGTCACTTGTGTCATACGTCTGTACGCGAGTTTTCCACGCTACTAAACATCCCTAGGTCCACTTTTTCCGACGTGATACTGAAGTGGAAACGTGAAGGGACACGTACAGCACAAAAGCGTACAGGCTGACCTCGTCTGTTGACTGACAGAGACCGCCGACAGTTGAAGAGGGTTGTAATGTGTAGTAGGCAGACATCTATCCAGACCATCACACAGGAATTCCAAACTGCATCAGGATCCACTGGAAGTACTATGGCATTTAGGTGGGAGGTGAGAAAACTTGGATTTCATGGTCTAGCGGCTGCTCATAAACCACACATCACGCCGGGAAATGCCAGCGACGCCTCGCTTCGTGTAAGAGGCGTTAACATTGGACGATTGAACAGTGGGAAAACGTTGTGTTGAGTGACCAATTACGGTACACAATGTGGATATCCGATAGTAGGGTGTGGGTATGGCGAATGCCCGGTGAACGTCATCTGCCAGCGTGTGTAGTGCCAACATTAAAATTCGGAGGCTGTGGTGTTATGGTGTGGTAGTGTTTCTGATGGAGGGGGCTTGCACCCCTTGAATGTTTTGCGTGGCACTATCACAGGCCTGCATTGATGTTTTAAGCACCTTCTTTCCTCCCACTGTTGAAGAGCAATTCGGGGATTGTGATTGCATCTTTCAACACGACCGAGCAGCTGTCCATAATGCACTGCCTTTGGCGGAGTGGTTACACGACAATCACATCCCTGTAATGGACTGGCCTGAATCCCATACAACACCTTTGGGATGTTTTGGAACGCCGACTTCGTGTCAGACCTCACCGACCGACATCGATACCTCTCCTCAGTGCAGTTCTCCGTGAAGAATGGGCTGCCATTCCGCAAGAAACCTTCCAGCACCTGATTGAACGTATGCCTGCGAGAGTGGAAGCTGTCATCAACGCTAAGGGTGGACCAACACCATACTGAATACCAACATTGTCGATGGAGGGTGCCACGGACTTGGATGCTTTTGATCACATAGTGTAGATGGTACCAAGGAGAGATCTCAAACCTACACACGTGTCATTACACGGAGGAGCAACTTATAATCTGTAATGCTGTTTATAAGGGAATGGTCCTTGTTATCGTGCCTTAATCTTGTTGAACAACGGCTTTCTGCCTATCGTTCTCGTCTTTTTTGCGCTATATTTCAGATGTGTGACTCGCAGTCTTCTTCAGCTGCTGCCTGATACTGATTCCAGTGTGTAACAAGTACTGTAGGTATATTTATGTTATGCTAGGCTCTCCGTCTGTGATGCGCTCTGCGTCAGGCGTTCTGTCCGTAGTATGCGTCGACGAATAGCAGCCACTGTAGTGTTTTCTTCAAGCTGCGGCTGTTCCGAGAGCTGTAGGAGTACTTTGTGGTTATTATCCGTTATCAGTCTTGCTGTATGAAGTTCTGAATGACGTCCAAGTCGTGCTATATATACATTTTATCTTCCGATTGTTGTCGTTTAAGCCCTCCTGTGATCTAGGACGTTCTGTTACCGTGGTGTGCCGTCTCAAGCGTTACGTTCCGAGGTCTGTGCCCGCCAGCAGCGGCTGCAGTGTTATATTCAGGCCACTGGTGTTCAAATTGTCGCTCGAGACTCGGTAGAACGTTCTCAGGTATTTGGTATGTAGTCTGAGGTACCATTATACGTGCATCCTTTGTTACATGTACTGGGCTGTTTTCTCTGACTCCACGTTCGTACTCGTGTCCCCTGGCGTCTTGATATTGATCCTAGGACCTCATTTTATGCATCAGGGCGCTACCAATCTGCAAATATAGTCTGAACATATTACATAATCCGGACAGCACGGATAATTTTTGCATTCGATTTTCTCGATAGTGGTCCATAATTGCACTCAACATGAGTTGTGTCAAAAATGGATCGAACCTATGAGCAAACTTCCGTCCCATTTCCAGTAAGAAGAGAGATATATACACTCCTGGAAATTGAAATAAGAACACCGTGAATTCATTGTCCAAGGAAGGGGAACTTTATTGACACATTCCTGGGGTCAGATACATCACATGATCACACTGACAGAACCACAGGCACATAGACACAGGCAACAGAGCATGCACAATGTCGGCACTAGTACAGTGTATATCCACCTTTCGCAGCAATGCAGGCTGCTATTCTCCCATGGAGACGATCGTAGAGATGCTGGATGTAGTCCTGTGGAACGGCTTGCCATGCCATTTCCACCTGGCGCCTCAGTTGGACCAGCGTTCGTGCTGGACGTGCAGACCGCGTGAGACGACGCTTCATCCAGTCCCAAACATGCTCAATGGGGGACAGATCCGGAGATCTTGCTGGCCAGGGTAGTTGACTTACACCTTCTAGAGCACGTTGGGTGGCACAGGATACATGCGGACGTGCATTGTCCTGTTAGAACAGCAAGTTCCCTTGCCGGTCTAGGAATGGTAGAACGATGGGTTCGATGACGGTTTGGATGTACCGTGCACTATTCAGTGTCCCCTCGACGATCACCAGTGGTGTACGGCCAGTGTAGGAGATCGCTCCCCACACCATGGTGCCGGGTGTTGGCCCTGTGTGCCTCGGTCGTATGCAGTCCTGATTGTGGCGCTCACCTGCACGGCGCCAAACACGCATACGACCATCATTGGCACCAAGGCAGAAGCGACTCTCATCGCTGAAGACGACACGTCTCCATTCGTCCCTCCATTCACGCCTGTCGCGACACCACTGGAGGCGGGCTGCACGATGTTGGGGCGTGAGCGGAAGACGGCCTAACGGTGTGCGGGACCGTAGCCCAGCTTCATGGAGACGGTTGCGAATGGTCCTCGCCGATACCCCAGGAGCAACAGTGTCCCTAATTTGCTGGGAAGAGGCGGTGCGGTCCCCTACGGCACTGCGTAGGATCCTACGGTCTTGGCGTGCATCCGTGCGTCGATGCGGTCCGGTCCCAGGTCGACGGGCACGTGCACCTTCCGCCGACCACTGGCGACAACATCGATGTACTGTGGAGACCTCCCGCCCCACGTGTTGAGCAATTCGGCGGTACGTCCACCCGGCCTCCCGCATGCCCACTATACGCCCTCGCTCAAAGTCCGTCAACTGCACATACGGTTCACGTCCACGCTGTCGCGGCATGCTACCAGTGTTAAAGACTGCGATGGAGCTCCGTATGCCACGGCAAACTGGCTGACACTGACGGCGGCGGTGCACAAATGCTGCGCAGCTAGCGCCATTCGACGGCCAACACCGCGGTTCCTGGTGTGTCCGCTGTGCCGTGCGTGTGATCATTGCTTGTACAGCCCTCTCGCAGTGTCCGGAGCAAGTATGGTGGGTCTGACACACCGGTGTCAATGTGTTCTTTTTTCCATTTCCAGGAGTGTACATTAGCATTACCGAATTTCGTAATTTTGCAGGAACACACTATTTATGCAGAAGTGTCAGACGCCATCCGGAAACCATGCTCTCTTTGACTGCTGACAATAAACCGTTGTTTTGAGTTCTACGTACTAACTGATATCCTCCACAGTATTGTACTGCCTTTCTACATCAACAACGTTCGTAGCAGAACAATAGTCAATTTCTAAAGCCAAAGCATACGAATAATATAACCCTCCTTTTTTCATTTTCTCCTTATTTTCACACAGTACGACTGCCGCTACAAGGAAGCAGTTGAAAATTCGAATCTTACGCAAGCTACCCTACGTCTTTAGTTACACGCTGTGTGTGTGCGGGGGGGGGGGTTGTTTGGTGTACTAAAGGTCTTGTGTTCAATACTCACCAGCAATAAAAATTTTAACTCACATCGAATGACCCCCTTCAATTCTGGCCGTGCCAGGTGAAGAACGCCGACCTCCTTCGTCATTCGGATTTCTCGTCAAACGTGATGTGCTCCTCCGTCTAGATAAAGGTGCGTAATCGGCTTACAAGGGGAGGGTTGACATGTGGATCACCGATTTTGATGAAGTTTTGCAAGAATGTTCCATACTGAAAATAAAGAGACATGTGCTTCGCGTTTTTGTTCGACACTCCCAATTTTTTTTTTAAATCGAGGTCAAAACTGATAAAGAAAATCGTGTTTTCACGCTGTAGCTTGCGTACACCTAATCCTACTCGTCTAGCAAAGCGAGGTCGGCAGTCGGGCCATTAGACCGCCGTTCGAGTCTTGGTCGTAGTTTTTTTCATTCGATATTTTTTTCGGTACATCTGATCCTACTTCAGCCAAGCAGGCAGCACAACCGGCCGAGACATTCACAGCAACAGGATAGTAACCGATTTTGTGACATTTACGAGTTCGTAACCAGGAGTGAATTTTATAATACATCTGTGTTCTTTGATAGTTTAGTTTCTCGAGGTTCTGCGTGTTAATTTAATATCTGCTAATTTAATATCTAGTAGCCATAGTTCTCACGTTTTCTTTTGCATCGGAAAGGAAATCGATTTTGTGACATGTTACAAGTTCCTAATCAGGGGCGAATTATTTAGTTTCACCTGAATTCTTCAGTAGTTAGGTTTTTGAATCTCTGCGTATTAGTGTCATTTAATTGACACAGTTCCTTCGTTGTCGCCAGTGTTTACTGTAGAGTTCCGCAGCATGTGCTAATAGTCCGTTTATCTGCGGAGTTTAGTTTTCGACGGTCTTTAGTATGGATAGGTGCTGAGATTGTTGTGTGCGGATGCGAGCTTTCAGCTCCAGGCTGTGATCGCTTCAGTTGCACAGCTTGAGGCTGTAGTGGATGGGCACCACTGGTGTGGGCCAGCCGTGGGGATTCAACGAACGTCCAGCACGTCCGAGTACTCTGATCGATCCTCAATGATGGCCAGCACAGTTACTGCTCGCACTGAGGTTGACACCTCACCTGTGGTCGAATGGAGGTCATCACAGGGTGTAACAGGTGGTGAAAGACTTCCCAGGGGATGGCACGTAAGGCCTCTCCAATTAGTCTGACAAACGGATTCGAAGTGATGTCTGTGGCTGACACTGTCGCAGAGCCAGACGCCGTCGCCTATCCTGTTTTATAGAAAACCTCTCAGCCTTCAAGATCCGGACAATCACGGCAGAGTGGGATTTATGATAGTTGGGAGCTCCAACTTTAGGTGCGTTATGGGGAACCTTAGGGACATGGCTGCCAAGGAGGGGAAGAGAGCCAATGTGCACTCTCTGTGCGTTCCGGGTAGAGTCATTCCAGACGTGGAATGGGTACTCCCAGATGACATGAGGAGCACAGGGTGAAGACAACTGCAGGTGGTGGCTCATGTCTGTACCAATGATGTGTGCCACTTTGGATCAGAAGAAGTTCTCTCTGGTTTCAAATGGCTAACTGAAGTGGTAAAGGCTGTCAGTCTTGCTTGCGAGATGAAACCAAAGCTGACCATTGACAGCATAGTCGACAGGACTGATTGCGGACCTGTGGTACGGAGCCGATTGGAGGGTCAGACGGTTGTGCGACCTTGTAGGCTGCAGATTCCTTGACTTACGCCAAAGGGTGGTTAGGTCTCGGGTTCTGCTTAATAGGTCAGGAGTCCACTATACACACAAGGCGGCTACACGGGTAGCAGGGCTGTGTGGCGTGGACTGGGCGTTTTTTTTTTAGGTTAGAAGGTCACTGGAAACACAAAAAGGGCTTCAGTCACAAAGGGTGCAGGCCGAACACAGGAAGAACGTAGATACAGGACCATCGGTATTACAGTTGTAAATTGTCGTAGCTGTGTTGGGAAAGTACCAGAGCTCCAATAGAAAACACTGATGCTCAAATAGTTATAAGCACTGAAAGTTTCCTAAAGCCGGAGATAAGCTCAGCCGAAATTTTTGCGAAGAACCTAACGGTGTTCTGAAAGCATAGGTTAAACACTGTTGGCGGTGTCGTGCTTGTTGCTGTTAGAAGTAGTTCATCTTGTCGCGAAATTGAAGTAGATAGTTCCTGTGAGTTAGTAGGGGCAGAGGTCATTGTAGCCTACTGGAATAAAATAATAACTGGATCCTTTTACCGACCTCCCAATTCATATGATACAATTGCTGAAACGTTCAAAGAAAACTTGAGTTTGATCTCAAACACGTACCCGACTCATACGATTATAGTTGGTGGTGACTTTAATTTACTATCGATATGTTGGCGAAAAGACATGTTTCATTCCGGAGGTACGCATATAAACCATCATCCGAAATTGTGCTAAACGCATTATTTCGAGCAGTTGGTTCATGAGCCCACGTGAACAGTAAGCGGTTGTGAAAACACACTAGCCGGCCGAAGTGGCCGTGCGGTTAAAGGCGCTGCAGTCTGGAACCGCAAGACCGCTACGGTCGCAGGTTCGAATCCTGCCTCGGGCATGGATGTTTGTGATGTCCTTAGGTTAGTTAGGTTTAACTAGTTCTAAGTTCTAGGGGACTAATGACCTCAGCAGTTGAGTCCCATAGTGCTCAGAGCCATTTGAACCATTTTTTGAAAACACACTAGACATCTTAGCAACAAATAAAACTGAGTTAATAACCAGCATCTGAACGTATGCAGGGATTATTCAACACAGGGTTGTCGTTTGGGGACTGAATATTGTAACCCCTAAATCCCCAAATAATAAACGAAAAATATACATGTACCTATTCAAAAATGCAGATAAAAGTTCGCTTGACACCTTCCTGAGAGACAATCTCCACTCCTTCCAAACTATAGTATAAGTGTAGACCAGATGTGGCTTGAATTCAAATAAATAGTATCGGCAGCAATTGACAGATTTATAACAAATAAATTAACAAACGACGGTGTTGATCCTCCTTGGTACACAAAACGGGTCAGAACGCTGTTGCAGAAACAACTAAACAAATATGCCAAATTTCAACAGACTCAAAATCCCCAAGATTGGCGAGCTTTTAAAGAAGAGATGCTTATTATAGTTTCCACAATGAAACTTTGTCTCGAAACCTGGCAGAAAATCCGAAGAGACTCTGGTCGTATGTAAAGTATGCTAGCGGCAAGACCCAATCAATGCCTTCTCTGCACGATAGTATTGGAGATACTATCGAATACAGTGCTGATAAAGCAGAGTTACTAAACACAGCCTTCCGAAATGCCTTCACAAAAGAAGACGAAGAAAATATTCCAGAATTCGAATCAAGAACAGCTGACAACATGAGTAATGTAGAAGTAAATATCCTCAGGGTAGTGAAGCAACTTAAATCACTTAATAAAAGCAAGTCTTCTCGTCCAGACTGTATACCAATTAGGTTCCTTTCAGCGTATGCTGATTCAATAGCTCCATACTTACCAGTCATATACAACCGTTCGCTCTACGAAAAATCCGTACCCAAAGACTGGGAAGTTCCACAGGTCACACCAATATTCAACAAAGGTAGTAGGAGTAATCCACTAAATTACAGGCCCATATCATCAACGTAGAAATGTAACAGAATTTGGAACATATATTGTGTTCGAACACTATGAATTGTCTCGAAGTAAACGATCTATTGACGCACAGTCAACACAGATTTAGAAAACATTGCTCTTGTGAAACACAACTAGCTCTTTACTCGCATGAATTGTTGAGTGCTATTGACATGGGATTTCAAATTGATTCCGTATTTGTGCACTTACGGAAGGCTTTTGACACTGTACCACACAAGCGGCTTGTAGTGAAATTGCGTGCTTATGGAATATCGTGTCAGTTATGTGACTGGATTCGTGATTTCCTGTCAGAGAGATCACAGTTCGTAGTAACTGACAGAAAGTCATCGAGTAAAACAGAGGTGACATCTGGCGTTCCCCAAGGTAGCGTTATAGTCACTGGGCTGTGAACGATTTGGGAGACAGTGTGAGCAGCCGTCTTAGGTTGTTTGCCGATGACGCTGTCGTTTATCGACTAATAAAGTCATCAGAAGGTCGAAACAAATTTCAAAAAAATTTAGAAAATATATCTGTATGGTGCCAAAATTGGCAATTGACCCTAAATATCGGAAAGTGTGAGGTCATCTACATGAGTGCGAAAAGGAATCCGTTGAACTTCGGTTACAGGATAAATCAGTCAAATCTAAAGGCCGTAAATTCAACTAAACACCGAGGAATCAGGATTACTAACAACTTAAATTTGAAGGAACACATAGAAAATGTTGTGGGGAAGGCAAACAAAAAACCGCACACATTTTATAGGCAGAACACTTAGAAAATGTAACAGATCTAATAAGGAGACTGCCTACACTACCCTTGTCCGTCCTCTTTTAAGATACTGCTGCGCGATGTGCGATCATTACCGGATAGGACTGACGGAGTGCATCGAAAAAGTTCAGGGAAGGGCAGCACGTATAGTATTTTCGCGAAATAGGGGAGAGAGAGACACTGCAATGCTACATGATTTGGGGTGGACATCATTAAAACAAAGGGGCTTTTCGTTACGGAGGAATCATCTCACGAAATTCCAGTTACCAACTTTCTCCTCCGAATGTGAAAATATTTTGTCACACCGACTTACATAGAGAGAAACGATCAGCATAATAAAATAATGGAAACCAGAGCTCGTACGGAAAGATATACGTGTTCATTCTTTCCACACGCTGTACGAGATTTGAACAATAGAGAATTGAGAAGGTGGTTCGATGAACCCTCTGCCAGGCACTGAAATGTGATTTGCAGAGTATCCATGTAGATGTAGATCTTTCTTTGCCTCTCTGCATCGAGCGGCTCATTTACCAACCTGAATGAGGTATGTTTTCCACGAGCAATATAACGAGATTTCGTTCGTGTGTTCCGTATGGTGTGAGAACTATTTATGTTTTACCTCTCTTCGCGAAAACGCTCACAAATAGACGATTAGCTGGGATTACGCAATAATTTACTTATGTTAATTATTAATCACACCACCAGGTGGTGTTCTTCAATAAAAGGCAAAGAAACATACTCCGATTATCAGAATATTATCAGATACAGCGGAAAAAATGTCGAGAAAAATAGGGCAAGGACCACGAAACGAAAACGCACCAGCGGTCTGGAAATCGGCTACCCTTATGTCAGACCCACTGCTTGTTGGATTGATGATGACAGGGGCAAATGGTGGAGTCATTTAAATTTCTTGATGTTGCTTACACACAAAATGCAGTTTATGTGTTATTATCAAAAAACTATAAACAAAAACATCATTATTTGTTTGGATACGATGGCTTCGAGAAATTCGTTACTTGCAGTTCTGCTCGCTGTTGCACAGGTTTCTGTTCTTGCTAGTCAGAATTATGAAATTTATGGACCGTGACTGTAAAGGACAACTCTAATTTCGTCATAATGTCTGTGATACTCATTATTATTACAGTTTTACATAAGTTTGTTTCTTCTGATGAAAAAAAGGCAATGCGATGTATGTAGAAATGCCAGAAAAATCTGATAAG
This sequence comes from Schistocerca nitens, assembly GCF_023898315.1. Taxonomy (NCBI): domain Eukaryota; kingdom Metazoa; phylum Arthropoda; class Insecta; order Orthoptera; family Acrididae; genus Schistocerca; species Schistocerca nitens. The sequence goes on along the minus strand of NC_064616.1, from coordinate 534,419,387 downwards.
GAGGGTACTCGAGCCATCATTTGCTGTCCAGTGGTACGTCAGCTGATCTGACAATAAATAACCTTATCTTTTAGCCAAACTCCGTGCTCGGAGTTTTCGTTTGAAACAATCGTGTGGTCTAGCTTTAAGCTCCAATAGATGATCTTTTATTATTTTTATAAGACACCGACTATGGATAAATTAGCTGCAGCTGTAAAGGTACACAATAGATTGCAGACATTTGTAGTTTTATATACGAATTATAAACAATGAGTGGGCTTACATTTGACACTGTATTTCGAGTAATTTTCTGTAATATGTGCACTTAAGACATGATTTTAATAAAAGTAATAACCACTCACCCCGCAAGTCGATGGTATATTTATCTTTGGGTACCGTTAGAACGCTTATCTCGAGATCGATCCATGACGCCCGGTGGCTTCTTGTATTAATTACGTATGTTTAGAGGAAACTGTCGTTTGGTTATATTTGTCAGATTTACACTAATATTTTAGTTGCAACATCAATAGTATATGTTGAAACCAGTGGACGAGACCATTAGAATGAAATTTTCACTCTCGAGAAAATGACCAGCGATCCGCCACTCCTAACACTTGTCACCGTTCTATCGACTGACAAAGCTGGTGGGCGGAAGCCGTCGCAAGGCCTGTCCGAACGTTATGGTGCAGTGTGCTCTTAGCGATTCTTAACGAAGTGTGTGGAAAAAGATCTCTTTTGTCTGTTTCGTCAACGAATATGTGTCGTTAGCGTGGCTCCAGTAGCTGTCACTAAAAGTCTGTCGACTTAATCTGTTGTAATCATGACTACTTTAAGTCATCCATAATTCCTTTCAGTCATCTTATTCACGAAATTGCGTGTCCTGTAAGTAGGTTTTCCATTATAATGTGTTAAGAATGTCAGAATAATGTTTCTCGGACGAATTTAACATCTTAACGTTTATTAAGGTCTCCTTTCACTGAAACTACGACAAAAGGGATGTACAGAAGAACGTGTTATTCGTGAGTATCTTAGTGTATAATTCCCTGGTGAAACGTGCAAAGCAGATTGGAAATCAGTTTGAGATGTCCACTGCAGAAAAAAATGCGTGAGTTGTTTTCCTAGCTGTGATCGTCGTGCACAACTGCTTTCCTTTCAGCTTTCATTTCGTGTAGGATGTACTAGTTACTCATGTTACTATGTTGGTAGCATTGTCTCTCCCAGTCTGTTACGCTCTGTACCAGACAACAAAGCTTTGCAGTTGAGCATAACGATAAGGCTTGGATCTCGCGAATTGTGTGACCTACTGTACCTTGGGATAAAGATCATCCTCAAAAACTAGCTACTTATGAACGTCCGACGTCCAGTTTTCCAATCAGCCAAATGATATCAAGTATCAATTAAGTATAAATCAACAAATAATACGGGTTACACATTACATTAGGGGTCGCGTGACAACACCGAACTTTTTAAGTCTTCGGATGCAGGCATGGAGAGAAAAATAAGATCCAAAATTACTTTTGACGCGTGACGACATAACAACACGAACTGCTCAGATCTTCAGAGGGGATCGTAGGAAAAGTGGAACGAGTGCAAGAGCAGTTTTCAAACATTTGGATACGACGGTACAATTGCTACAAGAAAGAAGAAGGAGCCACATCACAGAACGAGACAAAGGATCAAGCAGATGCCTCATCACATCAGCAGCCAGAAGTACAGCAGCCAGCAACAGTAGAAAATGTAGAATATAAGTGTGGAAAGTTACTGTCGACCATTACTCAAAATTATCACTGTAGAAATACTTTAACAGAGCAGCACAGGCTAGAAAGTGATTCAAACTGCGTGTGACGAGAAATGGTATTTCAGAACTTTATACATTTATAGAAATTTTGTAATATTCCAGGAACATTACAATAAACTTGAAGCTGAAAAAATGGAGCCAAAATTGCGCACAGATGAGGTAAAAAAGGAGCGTGTATCAGACAAGGACGATTATGAATCGAATTTAGAGGAAGAAAAATAACTGTTACCAGAAATTGAAATTAAACGGGAGGAAATATAATGGAGAGGAATGTATGAGCAGTAGCCGGACTGAATTCTCCTTTCAGAACAGTACAGTACAGGAAAGCGCCGGAAACTTAGCCACACCCCAAACAATAAACGTGGGAAACAGGAATGCACCCAGAACAGAAAGCTGCGAAAGAAAAGTAGCGAGCAAAGAGTTTGGGCATGACGTGTCTGCAGAAACGCCAAAAACAAGGGTAAGAACTGGTATAGATGTAGAAAAATTAATAGAAGCACTGACGAAAATTCGAAAGGAACAGAAGGAAGATATTAAAGAAATTAAAGCGTTAAACGAAGTAATCGAGTCATCAATGGCAGTTAATAAAAATTGAAGAAACAAGAGGAGAATATCAAGGAAATATTTGAAACGTGGTAGGGAAGGGTGGATGAAAAAATAAAGAAACAAGGGAAGAAAAAATGAAATAAACTAAGACGGAAAATCACAACTAGCGAAAGCGGAAACAGCAGTTAAGAAAATAAAGCAACATCAAAGACAGCAGTATGAGAATGTAACGATAGAAAGTAATTGCGGTAGCTGTTCTGGTAAATATGACTGTGCAAAGGCAAGAGGAAACTAGTAAAAGTGTAAAGCAGATGGAGCAGAATGTACAAGTCACGAACTAAGTGGTAGGAGAAGTACACAAAGTACAAGAAGCTACTGAATAGCAGGTTAAACAGGCAGTCAATAGAAAACTACGCAGTGAGGCAAACTCAGCAAGTGGCCGAACTGCAATAGTGGCCAAGATGCCCCACGTGAAATTTATACATAGTTTTAAATTCAGTAAACTACATACTAAGCGGAAGTAACATCCCTCTTTATTCATAAGAAATTTCCACTGTTTACTGCCTGGAATATAGAGTAATAAAACAAAAGTTGCAAACATCAAAATTAAATGGAAGACGAAGCAAATAACTGGGATACGTGGCTAGAAAAGAAACTCTTCAAGTACGCAGAATTTTTTTAAAAAAAGTTGCTAAACTAATATTGGTTCAAGAGTAAACATGACGATATTCTAATTTCTATGTGTAATCGCCTATATAACTGGAGAATGGATGGAACTTAAGATAAGTTCTTGTAAAGGAATTGAAGAGAAACAGACATCTTGAAACACAATACGATTAGCGAAATATGGTGCGATGGATAGCAGGAAGATCCCAATGTGTAGTACGTAGCCATTTAATAGGATCGTTAGTGCAGCAGGCTTAGGTCATATTTGCGCTATTAGGCAGCCAGAAGTGCAAAGAGAGGTAACACCGCATCGCGGGATGCGCATTGAACAAGAATGGAGCCGGCCAGAGTGGACGAGCGGTTCTAGGCGCGATCGCTACAGTCGCAGGTTCGAATCCTGCCTCGGACATGGATGTGTGTGATGTCCTTAGGTTAGTTAGGTTTAAGTTGTTCTAAGTTCTAGGGGACTAATGACCTCAGACGTTAAGTCCCATAGTGCTCAGAGCCATTTGAACCATTTTTGAACAAGAATGGAGAAATGAACGGAGAAACAGATGAGGTATAGGACGCGGCTGTTATGTTTTGAGATATCACGTAAGGAGGGACCGATGGATTAAGGGAAGAACCGTGGAGCTAACGTGAAGATAGAGATGAGAAATGGAGGCTGAGAAGTGATACGGAACCGGCCGAGAGTGATAGGAACATATAGTGGTTTCAGGATTGGCCCGACATCAAACGTATATGGAGCGGCCTCAAACAGCTAGAGAAGAAGAAAGAAACATTTACGCACTACAAGCAGAAAAATTAAGTGATGAGCAAATCGGGTATTAAGTGACCACGATCAAAAGTGCTCCACAACTGAGAAGGGAACATTGGCAGTAATGTTCGTTTTCACAAAGTTTAGGTAGTACCTGGTTGGGCGACAAGGAATTGTTGTAACAGATCAGAAGCCCCTCTCATTTATGTTATCATGTCGACTTCGTCACAGCAGACTGATTGTGTGCATGCTTGCTCTGCAAGAATTTGATTTTGATATTCATAACATGCCAGGTACGTAATAAATAGTACCGGATGCACTATTACGTTTGCCCTTAGGCCTAGAGAGACCCAACACCGCTTCAGCCGAGGGAAAATAGTGTTTGTCTTATAAAAGGGTTACGAATGAAGAAGTATTACGACAAATAATAAAGTACATCAGTAGAGAGCAAAACTAAAATGAAAATCTATTGTTAATCACGAGAAAATATATACTATTGCCGGTGAAGTTAGAATCAAAATGTATTATTTTGTGTGTGATGGCATAATGTAGCACAGAAACAACGGAAACGAAGAGTTATAGAAATCTCGTATGGTAGACCTTAACTGTTGGAATTTTGGTCTAAGAAATGTATGGAAAATCTTCGAGGAGATTGTCGGTTTCTTAATATGGTGAGGCGAATAAGAAAATAATTAAAGAATTGTGAGATATGTCAATAAAGATTAACTTCTATGGTATAACATAAAAGATTTACACATCCTGTACTCTAAAAAGAACCAGAAGAAGCAGCCACACTGGTCCTTCTAAGCCCCTTCTAGCGTGGGAGTAACTTACATAGTGGTGGCAATTGAGTGATTCTCGCGTTACGTGCAACTACACGCATTAAGAAAGCCACTGGTGGCAAGAAGGCAGAGACGATGGCCAAAGACCACTTTAATAAGGTATGCTTGCCCAAGTGTATAATCACTGACAGTGTAAGACAATTTATTAGTAAGGCAGGGAAGGATGCATTGAGTCAGTATAATGTGGATCCAATATATGTATGAAGATATAGGGTAGTGTTGAACCACTCTGCACTATTGATGAAGGAAATTAAGAGATTATCCACAGAATATTGTCACAATAGACATAGTAAATGGGCGCAATGGTTTAGCACATTTGAAGAGGTTCTCAGCAATGTCCCTCATGATTTGACATGACTCCAGTGGAAGTACTATGTAACCAAGTTTGGGACAGTATAATTACTGATATCTTAACAAACCCCAAATAAAGACGTTAAATGGAAGGAAAGGATCGAGAGGACTGAACAAACGCTTATTAGAAGATTTGAAGCAAGAAAGAGTCAGTATGATAAATTCGTGCAACTTATTATTTACGAGGTTGGGGATGTGGTGTTAATATGTACACATGTTCGGTCAAAGAAGGGTGATCATGACATAAATAAAGTTCCATCATTTACTTAAGGGACCATATAAAGTTATATTACTGAACTGCCCCAACGCAATGGAACTTAAAGAGTATAGAAATGCTAAGCACCATGGCAATGAACATATTGAGAATGTAAAGAAATATTTTGCCAGAGATCTGTCAGCCCCATAAGAGGAAGAAGAGGAAAATAGTCATGTTGAACCAATAATTTAGCGTGATATTATGTAACAGTCAGCAACAATGTCAATAATTTGTCGATATATTCGACTAAGTTTCCTTCTACTTAAGTTTATGAGTGTTTATTGCGACTCGTGTGATGGACAATATCCAGAAATTAGGTCTGTGTGTTGTTTAGTGACCTATTCTAAAATAGGTTGCTTTGAGCGTATTCAGCTACGCAGCCACTTACTTAAACTGTTCCGTTAAAGCGCAGCGATTTAAAAGATAGAAAGAGTGGTCCCGGCACATGCGACACTTGCTAGTGGCTGTGACGGATGCGAGTAGCTGCAGAGAAATTACTAAAAGAAGCTATGGCTCAAATAGCGTGATGTGTTGTTACACGTCGAGAGCCATCCGAAGGAGTCGCGGCATTTGACTGCAGAATGGGGCTGCTTAGAGGAACTTGGCCGTTGGGTTCAAATGGTTCAGATGGCTCTGGGCACTATGGGACTTAACATCTGAGGTCATCAGTCCTCTTGACTTAGAACTACTTAAACCCAACTAACCTAAGGACATCACACACATTCATGTCAGAGGCAGGATTCGAACCTGCGACCGTAGCAGCTGCACGGTTCCGGACTGAAGCGCCTAGAACCGCTCGGCCACCGAGGCCGGCTGGCCGTTGGGCGAGACTTCGAGCAGTGACTAAAGCAAAGGATAGGAGGGGGAGAATTCAGCGAACACGAACATCACCCACATTAACTGACACGTACTGGCCAGCTATTGACTCTAATCCGTTCACCATAAGAATAAATCTGATGTAAACAACACACTATGTATTCTTCCGCGTTTGCTGGAACGTCATTGACTTTCCGCTTCACGTGGGACTGCATCCAAGCTGTGTCGAGTACTGTCAAGTACGATAATAAGGTACGTTTTGTGCTGTGCGTTATGCGCGCATCGGATGGGCGGTAATATGCGCCAACACCTTTGCCGGCGCATTTAACTTGGACGGCACTGGCCGGCCAGCTGCAGTTCACACGTAAAACCAGACGAGCAGAGGAGCAATACAGCTTCGAATGTCATTTAATGTTTAAGCAGAATGAAATAATACATTGCAAATCTCCCACAATACGCTCCTTAGGCTACTAGACGAAAACCGCAACACGATATCGTTTTTAGCTAACGTACTATTGTAATTAAAAACAAGAATGATAAAAATTCCTGACTTAACGACAGGGTAATTTTTCTGCATAAGCTGTGTGTAACGTAAGAGAGTATTGACGGATTTCAAAGTATAATTGAATATTGAAGCCACTGAAGATCTCTTGGCTCCTTCCTTATCCGAATCCGAGAAATACATTTCAGTTCTTCAACTGTCACTTGCTACGTTGATAACGAGTCTGTCAACAACAGAATCCACGAAACCAATCAGGGGCAGCATTTTCTCTTTTTCTTTTATGACGAGCCGTTCTACATCCCTCCAGCGTTCAGCAGTCACGTGTGAAGAAGCTGCGTGCGTCTGGCGGCTTAACAGTCTTGTTACTTCTAGGGTCAAATCCCACAGCTTGCCTCCAGATCAGTTCCGTTGGGCTCATGTTGTAATGGTACAGTAGCAAATGTAAAAATGGAGCATTTGTATGATGTGCTCGATGCTGTGAAAATGATTGCTTTTCATGTTTCTACGATGCTTATATACCTCTGTGGTATAAAACGATGCACATAGTCCAAGTAAAAAGGATTTGGTCTTTCATTTTTGCCTTAAAAATTAAATTGTTATGTTCTCTTAATTTAAACAACTTTTATGAACAGTCCTTCATAAAACATCGATAATTAAGAATTTGTATTTGAAATGGAAACAGGAATTTCGCGCCCAATATGTAATTTGAAACAAGAAGACGTGCATTATTCATAAAAAATGATGATGAGTTTTATACTTTCGAGATGTAGGTATTCCACATTGAATGAGGAAAAAAATAATGCTAGGGATATTTCTTTTTTATGATCGTGGTGTTTGGTCGTAGCCGACTTCACATGACATCCGTTCAAGTTCGTTTTGTTGATCCTTCCACTCAGTTTCTTTTATTACAGAGACCAACCAGCTCTCTGGCCGAACACGCTGAGCTACTGTGCCGGCTCTTTTTTTCCATTCAGTTGTTTTATTAGATGCCAACCAACACTCTGACCGGACATGCTGAGCTACCGTGCCGGCACGCTACCGACTGCACTACACGTTCAGTGGTTGTTGGTTTTTCAACTGCATTATATAGATCGCTGGAAAAACTTCAAAGCCGACTATCTCCGTAAATTTATGAAAAAAACATTAAGAACAGCCTATTTCTCGGCACTTTTTAACTGTGTTCCACGCGCGTGTTTCACTACGGAACAGAAAGAGCCTCAGCCATTTTCATACTGCCCATTAACAACGCGATAATCAGAGCCCAACGCTGCAAAGGTTGTGACTGTACACGATTTTTGAAATAAAAACTACATGGCTAAAGCGTGATTAAGAAAAACGTAGATGGCTGTTAATACATTTGAATATCTTAAAGTTTCGTTTAACGTAGCTTCGTAATAAGCTATCTAATACATAAGTAGGACCTACTTCCAAGAACGTAACAACACCAGTGTACTTGTACTAAGGCTTCTGACCAATCATCGCGTTTGTGTTTGCTTACATCACGTTTATTCTTATGATCAACGGATTATAGCTGTTGTGTATGTGGCGCAGCTCTAAACCAGATCGGCGTGAGAGGAGAGTGAATTTGCGGTCCATCACAGTGATTTAGTATGTGCGTGTGTGCACGTCCTGTTTGATACCTCAGTAGTGTGTCTCTGTGTGTTTCTCTGCGTAGTGTAAAGATATATTCATGCATACACGAAGCTATTTTTTTCTTATTTGTGGTAATTTTTTAGCAAACTGAAATTTTCTATTTATGTCTTACTAAATGTCATTCATGTTTACGAGATTTCAAAAGCATTAAGATAAGCAGTGCTAACTTTAGAGCAAATGAAGCGAGGCTGTGAAAAAAAGGTACGTATTTATGGTATACCGTACTTGAATGATATGGTAAATTTTATTGATTTCCAGATTTGTTGTAATACACACACTTTGTTTTACTATAAGAATTACTTGAATGTGCTATTTGGTTAAAGTGAATAACGAAATGTGGGGGGAAGAATTCTGAGAAATGTGTCGCTATAGATTTTGCTTTGAGCGTGCCCTTTTATAAATTTTGAAATGGACTGAAACGAAACGTCGTTGTAACTTTCAAATTGATCTTGTCGTGTCTGAATACTTCTATAGAATCTGAAATTGAACATATCTTTGTAAATGTAAAAAAGAATAGTGATGGCTGAATGTGATATATGTGAAGTACAAATTTTGAAAAAGAAAGTCCTATGTTTCCAAGCTATGAGGAAACCATGGCAATTTCTGATTATTTTTCACTTGGTGGGCAATTTTCATTTTCAGTAATTGAGGGGTATTCTCTTATTTTGAAAAATAGTTATTTCACAAGGGTTTTGAAAGGAATTAGTTGAAGAACATAAGAGTACAATTATCAGTTCCGTACATGACAGACGAAATGTACCCTTACGCTTCTTTGTTACAGCGCAGCCCGATGGCTGCCCCATAGTTGTAGAAGGAACAGGTTGGCGCCTGGAGATAGCTTGGTCTGAAGGAGTGGGTCAGTCGCGCCAGAGCCATCACACGAGTAGGACCCGTATATATAAGACAAAAGCGATCGTGGTTAAGATAATAAGTACGAAGCACAGGATTAATTTCGTATAAGAGGATCTGGTATATAATTAAAAGGCAACCATACTGCAAGGAATTCGCAATGGTAAATTGATATAAGCTTGTGATCAGTGAGTGACTGTACTTGTAGTGAGTGCGATCAGAACAAGCAGGGACGTGATATTTGAAATGAAAGTGAAATAAATTAACGGTGTGGTACAAAAGTGTTCACATGTTGTAACCTCTTCTTTATTATTAGAATATTGTGGGAGGAACTGAGTTATACGCGGTCTAGTCACATTGATGTGACCACGGTGTATGTTAGACGTCAGCGTGAAGTACTCGTTCACAGACCGCACGTGGCAGCGTTGGCACAAAGTGTATCGGAAGACGTGCTAAACTGTGCGGTCATTATCGTAATGTTATGGAGTGATTTACCTGACTTCCAAAGGGGTGAGTGGTGAAAACATTTCAGAAACGGTTACGCTTGTAAAATGTTTGCATGCCGTCGTGGTCAGTGTATACTGTGTATGGTATAATGGCACTATCGAAAATCAACGCTGAGGCAACTGCGGTGCACCACTTGGCAGGGGTGAATAACGGCTGCAGAGATGTGTAAGGGAAAACAGACGTGCAGCTGTTGAGTAACTGACCATCCAAGTGAACCGAGGGGTTACCAATAGTGTCTCCTCGAAAACCTTACAGAGGACGCTTCTGCGTATGGGCCCCTGCAGCAAGCGCCTGGTTCATGCACCCATGCTGATTGCTGTTTATCGGTGATGAAGGCTGGAATTTGTACGCTAGTGAAGCAACTGTGTTTCTATCATGTTATAAGAAACACAAAAAACTGGCGAAGAAAAGATATTACGATTGTAACTGTATTTGGCATCACACTGTTCAGTATGTTGGAAGCGCTGGTAAGAGAGAATGGCAATACAAGACACAAAGTAACCACAGTGAACTCAGTTATATAATCAGTATAGGGAGTTCCAGCTATTTTGGAACTCCGTAAATACACCCTAAGAAAAAAATAGCACACAGCGAAGGAGTTATGCAAACTGGCCACAAACTTATATTCATGCAGGTATAGACGGTAAATTCAAAACTGTACACTTTGGCGGCCAGTGGATGAATCTGTGATGCTACAGCGCAGTTTCGCCTCGCAGCTGTCAAGCAGAGTAAACGGAGGATATGTCGATACCAGGGCACAGTCTTCGCAAATTTCATTCCGTGTACTCAGTTGAAGAGTAACTATGCCTCGCAGACAGGCACATGAACAATATACACAGATGCCAGCATTTGAGAAAAGGACGTGTAGTTGAGCTCAAAGAAGCCGAGAGGAGTGACTGGCGAATCTCTCGACACTGGAATTGGAGCTACGCCACTGTTCGACGATTTTGGCAGGAATGGATGAACCATGGCAGAACACAGCGTCAAGAAGGAAGCGATCGATGAGAAGACAGAACGTGAGGACCGGGCAAACATCGGAGAGGCACTCAGAGGCCTGAACTCGTCATTCTCATCGATCCGACAAGCAACTGGTGCTTCAGTGACCGCTATAGACCGTTAATAGGTCGCTCGCAGAAAGGGGGCTGACCTCATAGGGCCCCTTGCTCCAACTGCCATTGACCTCTGAACACCAATAACACCGATTATAGTGGTGTCGGGTACATTTGCTCACTGACTTGAGTAGGATTGTCTTCAGTGATGGGTCCCGCTTCGAAATGAGCCGCGATGACCAGCTCAGCAGGATTCCTGAGGACAATGGGGGGGGGGGGGGAAGGGATGGGGGACTTGCGGGGGGGGGGGGGGGGAAATGGATACCAAAATGACTGTAGCACGTCATGTGGCTCGACTGCCAGAAGTGCTAGTCTGAGGTACCATCTCATTTCATATTAGGACTCTTACAGTACAGCAGTGTGTCAACGATACACCCCGCTTCATCACCCTTCAGGGAAAGCCATCCTAGGCTTACATTTCACCAAGATAATGCTCAACCACACACAGCGAGAGTTTCTAATGCTTGTATTCGTGCTTGCCGAACCCTATCTTGGCCGCATATCTCCCCAATTTGGAACGTTTGGAGCACTAAGGACAGGGCCCTCCAACCAGGTCAGGATTTTGACGATCTAACGTGTCAGTTTCACAGAATTTGGCATGATATCCCGCAGGGGAGCAGCCAACAACTCTTGTCAGTCAATGCCAAGCCAAAGAAAGGTATAAAAGCCAGAGATGGACCAACGCGTTTTTGACTTGCTCAAATTATGAAACTCTTTCTTTGTCTGATACTGTAATGAATCGTTTGCCTGTAAATGCACATCATACCCACCGACTTCCGTCCGTTCGGATAATTCCTTCATGCAGCATGTTATATATATATATAAAGCGACAAACTATTCCCAGAAACAGCTGGCATTCAAAACTTTTGAAGCTCCCTTCTCGTGCAATCATTCATACTTACCAAGAAGTCATTAGTAGTTACGGCAAAACGCTAACATTTATCAGTCTGCCGTGGTTGACATAAAAAACCTGTATAAAGAAAATGAAGTTGCTGACTGTTGAAAAATAAGGAAGTGGCATTTATGGTCGCAGTAGCAAACAGCCGAATAAAATCTCTGCAAAACGGAAGAAATATCTTTAAGAGATTCAATCTGTGGCAGAATTAAAGTACAAATACTGTTCCCCAGTGACAGTTTTTCTCAAAATAATTCGAATTGTCTCTCCAGTTACCTCGTAATGTTGCAAGAACGAAGGTGCCAGGGTTTAGTATCTTTACAGTTCTATAGGACAACTCCGCTGAAAAGGAGGAAATATGTTATTTAGATACACTGTAAATTTCAGTACTGTCAAATGTCAACGACCTTTGCGCAGTGGTAACACTGGTTTCCGTCTGATCACCGAAGTTAAGCGCTGTCGGGCTGCGCTAGCACTTGGATGGGCGACCATCCGGTCTGTCTAGCGCTGTTGGCAAGCAGGGTGCACTTAGCCCCTGTGAGGCAAACTGAGGAGTTATTTGATTGAGAAGTAGCGACTCTGGTTTCGTAAAGTGACATACGGCCCGGAGAGCGGTGTGCCCCTCCATATCAGCATCCTGTGACGCCTGTGGGCGAGGATGATACGGCGACCTGTCGGTACCGTTGGGTTTTCCCAGGTCTGTTCGGAAGAAGTTTAGTTTAGTTTAGTACTATTACATTCTTGGGGGTAATATCATTTAATTGGGAAAAATTTCTGAATTCTGTTGTATCTCTTTTCGTATAAGATGGTGAAAACTTCCAAGCGCTGCAGTGTCATTAAAATGCAGAATTATTTGCAAGTACAACACACAGAGTTTGCTAATTCTAGAACCATATCACATTTATAGTTATTCTACTACACTTCCCAAATATCTACGTAAGACTCTAGTTTCTGAAATAATGGTGCGCACAAAATTAAAATAGATCTGTTTATATTTTCGTTTCCCATTTCATTTCTTCTTCGAAACGAAATTTAATGAGCTTTCTGAGCTCTGTGTATGGTTCGATGTATGATGGTTCTGGCCTTCTTGCCTCTAATACAGCTCAGCGATATGTTATACCTTATATTACTGCTTACACCAAGTATATTCCTAAAACGTACAGTATTACCTCGTTCTTTAGCTTTTCCTCGTGATCTACGGGGAGACTGTCCACCCATGGCACAATAAAGTATCTGTTATAGGATGTATATTGTGTAATACATTAATAGTTGTGTCTCATGACGATGAGTAAAGAGACTTCAATATTTGAGTCACATGTGTTACATTACAATGCCGTGGTGTGCTGTTGTGTCCGGATGCTCCACTGGAAACTAGTCTATATGTGTTTGCTTTAAGAAAACCATCTATGACGTGGAATATTAAAGCTTAAGCATGCGTTTATTCTTATGTGAAACATATACAGTTACAGCAGCACTGCAAATCCAGTGGCAAAGCTCACTGAATGCAGTACCCTGATTGATTTCTACCAATCGTGAATCATAGACCTGTGAAAAATTCCGAGTGCGACAGCCCCTGAACAAGGTCTCTCACCCCCAAATAACACTTTCAAACTCGCTGGTGGTAAGAGACCACCACTGCATGTTTGAACCCCAATATTCACTGTCGACCACCAGATTTACCGCGGAAAAGTGCTCGCTACAAAATTCCCGGAGTTTATAAGGTTTAATAATAAGCACAGTGCTTTCCTTCTAATGATTTTTGTTTATTTCGAACTACTTTTCTGCTAATTAGACTATCTTAAGGAAATAAGTAACTATCTTCTGCAGGAGACACATGTTCTTATGTAACCAAACATTATAGGCGAATATACAATCACTTGTATATGGTGTTGTGCATCAAACTTTTTTCTTAACGTTGAAGTTACACATTACGCAATGGTTAATGTTAAACACAATAAATAATTAAACTACACAATATTACAGGTTAAATGGATTTTTCCTGAGAGTTGTTAAAATGAGTACGTTTCATTTATGTTGTGCAACAAAGACTTTTTCTCTTGGTTTACAATGTAAGCTAAACTCTAGACAGTGGCCAGTATTACACACAATAATTAGAATACATAATCTTGCATTGCTACAATATATGAGGTTATGGTGCCATAACTGAGCACTAGCAACTTACATTGAGCAACATACATGTTTTACATTGTAAATAACATTTTTACGCAATGGGCAATATTGAACATAATGCATGGTTAAAATATACAGTATTGAAGTATTACAAGGTATAATGTTGAAGTTTGTGGGTTAGGGAACAGGAAATTATGTTACAGTTCAATTTCCAGAGCTTTGCTCTCTTATATATAGGTGCTGATTATGTGTTCCAGTGGCTTGTCGTGCTACAATTGCAAAAAACTACATACTTATAAGTGTACACTGATTACAATATGTTGTGTGGCCAGCCTAATATCTAAGGTAGGCTTCTCATTACACTGATCGTTTTGGTGCTTCCACTACTTACTTTTAGTGTGGGGAGTACATAAAATGTAAATAGAAGTTAATCTTAATGATTGTCAGTTACCTTAAAATCTAAATCACGATACTTAAACATAAATTACAATTATATCTACTCATCCAACGTCGTAATAAGAATTCTACTTGATGTAGCAAGGTCACTATTTGTAACGGGTTTCACTACATTGGCATTACAGTTGAATTTAATTATGGAACTGGCACTAATGCTAATTATTACTGAACATAGTTTCCACTCATTTCAGCAATATCTACTCATCCTAATGTTGCATTGCTGCTCTACTCCTTAATAGTGTACAGTGTTTGGTCACAACTGCTGTCCAAAGACACCTCAGGCGTGGTTGTTGGAGCATGCTTTCACTCATACTTACCTTACTATGACAGATTCACACATCTCTCTTCAGTTAATAGTGGTGCTGCAACAATGATACTGATTGTACAAGGTTGTGTTGTGTACATGTAGTGGATAGCGTCCTTAGTTATCATCTGACTTACCGTTCGTGCAGATCATATTTCATTGGATAGTATATATTAAAATTAATATATAATTCTTTTAAATTGCTGGTGATGTGTAGAGTTTTTGGAGTATAGTTCTCATCTTAATCTCGCTGCATTCATCACAGTGATAAGGTGAAACTGGTGTGAACTTTCTTTGTAGGCTCTATATATATTGTGTATATATAAGTAATTTTATAACTCTGTCAATCTCATTTGCTATGGAAGTGGGCCAAGTTATCGACCTCCTCTGGGACTTCCTAATGTCTTACCAGTCGCTCTCTACTACTCAAGAAAGTATATTCCCAGATTAGTGGCAATTGTGCTATTCTGGATGGAACTCATTCATGCCAACTTGCAGTTCATTACCTGATCAAGTTCTCATGGTGATTTTAGCACTGCCAGTTAAGTGTAACGATGGACAATCCCACTTAGTTTTGAGTAGGTGAGAAAGCACTTTGAAAAAATACTTAGCACCATTAACTGGAATGGATAACTATACTTCCCAGTAATTCATATATAATCAGAATGGCTTTGGCAACTTTGGACCACTTTGACTTTCCTTGAACCCTGGCGATGTTACATGCGGTCACTTATTTTCAGCACATGACATGACATGTTACATAACAAGCCACTGCACCTTATCTATCACGTCAGTATCATAACGTCACAAGAGATGCACATTATCTAAGCCTTAATAACCATGAAGACACAAGCCATGTCCCCTTTATAAGACACCATGGTGGCAGGGAAATAAAAAATGCCAATCAAACTATCATTCATTATGTATCTGGCATGTTTAAAAGCACCCAAATGATTTGTATTATTTATCAAACATTCATAAGCTCACGCACCACCCACATTCACACACACACACACACACACACACACACACACAAACACACAGCACGCTCACACACTGGTTAGGCCAAGTGTTAAAATGTCTTTGTGAGTCTATAACGTATGTGAGGAAAATATGTCAGTGACATACACACATACAATATTTTATGTCATGTATCACAACATTATTTCCACATGTAAAATACATAAAGAGTGTAACTTACAGTGATTCATGAATCACCTAAAATAACATGCTACATAGGTAGCTGACATTTCATCTTAGGCCTAAATGAGAGTATGCTCAAAACAAACGTCGGCAAGCACTAGTTTAGGGAAAAAGAAGATACAACAGAAAAAAATGTATATGTCAAGTATCAAAATATTACTTTCATGTCCAAAATACTCGTACCTCTCAGAATATATAAAGGGTGTTGGCATTTTGACCTTAGGCTTACTAGAAGCTATGTTACTTGTAGTATATTGATTAAATTTTCATTGCCTGCCATTTTTAGAAGTTTTTCAGTAACACTTCACCTCACTAAGCACCATTTTAGGTGGAGAAGATGATGATATATCATGTTCTGCGCTATAAAAATGCAATTGGCATTAAATGATGACTAACTGAAAACCTCAGCTGCCGACAGGTGTCGGGGCACACATTTTCAGCTGTCCACATCGAGGTATATCAACAACACCTGTCGGCAGCTGAGGTTTTCAGTTAGTCATCATTTATTCCAGGGAAAAGCTGCACGGTCATTAACAGTAACTGTTCTTTCGAGAACAAGTTACTGTCTTCGTATATGTAATTGGCATTATCGCTCGAGCATTTTAGCTTTTAAATCCGGAACATACCTGCAGTTATATTTCACTGGTGTTTTATACACTGATGCCACAATTTTCGAAACATCGTCACAACAAACCTCACGAAAAATGACGTATTGGACGACTTAGTTAATATGTTGTATTATTTACACTATGTATTTTCGTAAGACGAAAGGAGAACTACGTAATGCAAGACATACAGTGGTCAGCTCAATTCAACATGAGTAAACACATTGATGGAAGAAGCTTACACACACAGAAAGGAAAGCTCAGTATTTAAAAAATACGATCTTTGCACCAAACTAAAACTTTTTATCAAAAAAATGTAAGGATTTCGAGTACAATTCACACAGAGATTGCTTATCTTTATATGCAAGTATAATTACAAACCTATGACTGTGAAAGCAAATTTGAACTTTGCACCAAGACAACACTGTTAATTAAAATATGCAGGTTTCGAACAAAAAAAACACACAAGTTGCTATTGTCATAACCTAATTTTTTACAACTTTAAAAGAATCATGGCTTACTTAATTGGAACTACTAATATAACTAACAGGTTAAGCAGCACTTGGCAACAAGTTTAATTTGGCCATTGTACTACATTGTCTGTATTATTTATCAAATTACATAAAAATTTATTCTACAACAGTACAAAACATAGCTGGTAGAACTCCTGATATACCTTACAGCGTAAAGTATATTTTCCGACGAGAATTGTTACATGTTTGTATAAAAGTAAACAATGTTATTCCCATGTGTAAATTGCCCAAATTATTTGTCAAGATGTCGTGTCACTTCAGTTACAACTGATATCAAAGTCAATGAGACTCTGCTACGGTAAAAACTTTTCTTTTGCACTGCAAAACGTTTGTTATCTTCTGCTGATAATTCTAAATTATTGTCACACAATACTTTGATGAAATATTACACAGAATAGTAGTAATGCACATTAATATAAGAAGGATATTGTGGTTGCTATGCTTTCAGCTATCATCTTTCAAGTACTTCTCAGAGTCACTGAAACATTATAGCAATTTCATCGTTGGTTACTATCTTTATCTTGCAGTACAAAACTCCTCTCATCTTCTGCTGATAATGCTAACTTAATGCTATCACACAGCTTATACTACATCAGTCTTCAACCCATACATTGCAATTTTACTGTAGCATTGTAGCAGTTTACCCCATACAGTACTGTACTATAGCAAAATTGTAGCAAAGTCGCCCATACATTGACATATTCTAGCAAAATTGTAACAAATTGCCCCATATGTTGCCATACTGTAGCAAAACTGTAACAGATTGCTTGGTACATGACCATAACTCAGCAATATCGTAACAAATAGCAATTGCACTCACAAGTTATATCAAAATTGTAACAAAACACCCAATATACTATCATTATTGCATGACATTGTCACCAATTTTGGCAATCACCGTCAGATTATTTGTGAAAAGCCTTCATAGTTCTACATCTACATCTAAATCTACATACATACTCCGCAATCCACCATATGGTGCTTGGCGGAGGGTACCTCGTACCACAACTAGCATCTTCTCTCCCTGTTCCACTTCCAAACAATCAGAACAACACCTTCAGAATTCGACAGTAAGGGTTCATTGTATATAGTAATGGGAGCATCTCTTCCAGTACTGAAAACTTGTAAACTGTACAGTGCTGGCTGTAGCACTTCGGTGCACCCCGAAAAGTGCTCATTTCAGAGCGATCAGGGTATAACATATGTAAAGATGAGAGTTAGCCTCCCTAGTAGGGACACAGAACTAACTGTAATGCAACTGTAACAAATTGCCTTATACATCGACATGCCAATGCAAAGTTGTGCCAAATTACTACATACATCACAATAGTAATACAAAATTGTAACGAATTTCCCCATACATCATGAACACATGGTGGATACTGTTACAGACCAAGAATGGAGAATTCATGTATGGTGACTGTCATTATCCCAGATACTATTGGGCAAACCTGTCCATTTACCTGGGTGACTATCATTACCATCGGTAGTGTTGTGTGGCAATGATGTTCTGTTTATATGGTTACTGCCGTTACCTGGTTGTTGTTGGGTAAGGCAGTGATGGCCACCTGACATGGTGACTACTATTACTTCTCACTTCTACCGACTGTCACAGCACTTCAACATATGGGGGAGTAATGATCAGTTGACAAGGTGACTACTATCACCAAAGATACTACTGAGTGGGGCGACAATTGTCAATTGATATGGTGACTGCTATTATCCGAATCATGGCAACTACCATTACACTGGATGCCACTGGGGGCATTGATGGTCATTTGACTTTGTGACTGCCGTTACTCTAAACATGGTGGCTACCATTAACCCAAATTCATGTTGACAGTATGCGTGACATAACCTGGAAGCTGACAGTGCGTGTGCCATAACCTGGAAGAAGGTATCAGCGTCTGGATCTCAAATACAATTGTAACTCCAGAAGCTGACAGTGCACATATGCACCATAACTTGGCATTGTGTATAAGCTACTGTATCTCCCTCATTTTATATTTAGTTGCAGACAAATTCCAATGGAAACTGTAACAAATTGTCTCATACATCGTCATGTTGCAGTAAAATATAAAAAATTTGCTTTGTGAAGTACTATATTATAGCAAAAATTCTAACAAATTACCCCATTCACTTCTATGTTGCAGCAAAACACCAGCAAATTGCCCCTATTATAGCAAAATTGTAACAAATTGCCCCATACATCGACTTGTTACAGAAAAATCGTTTCAAATTGTCCCTTTCACTGCAAGTGGGTTTCAGCTGTAGTATCTCAAATAGCATGTCAAGTTGTCAAGTATTAAACAAAACTATAACATACAGCCTCATCAAACATCATAATTAGAAATTTACCCATTCATTATCATTCTTAGAAAAAAATTGAACAATTTGCCCCATATGTCGCCAATTAATCAAATTCAGACCTGTCCTAGTAAACTTTGTCTTGATCCAACAAGCAAAAGCGATTAATCGGATAATTGAGTCTTGTCAACAGCTGCGCATCAAGACTTGTTTCAAAAAGCAAAATACTTCGTGTCCACAGGTCAGCTTCGTGTGCACAGGTCAGCACTGTATCAATGATGACACAGTCGACATCGCACTTTAGTATACTGTCATCTCACTCTGGTCACTGACTTTCATCTCATGTAGTCATAACCTAAGATGGCGGATACATACAAATTGATTGTTTCGATTAAATGACGAGTAAAATACTGCATTTCTTGTGACATATGAGGTAATTTGGTATAGTTTTGCTGTAATATAGCGATTTAGGGGACAGTTTGCTACATTTCTATCACATAACGATCTAAGGGGATGTTGTTGCGTCTTTCGATGTAACATGAAGATATGTGGTGCAGTTTGCTACAATTTCTTGTAACAATCATCTTATGTGGTGGATCCCGTTACAAATTTGCTATAACATTGTGGTGCACGGGGCAATTTGCAACAATTTTTCTGTAGCCTGTAATCTGTTGACCAAAATAGCATCTAGACTTCACTGTGGAACAGCATAGTTCAGCATTATCACTGAAGACGACCAACGTTTATACAGCAAGATATAGTTTTTATCTTAGCATGAGGGTCTCTATAATACTTGTCTGAATTTGATATCGGCTTTAGCTGAACTAAGACGAGTTTTTAACAAATGACACTGACGCTTTATATGGTACAAATATCAACAAATTCTCTTTGAAAAATGAACTTTAGGCTGTAAATTAGATCAGTAGATGGTGTAGAAAACAATCATCTATTTTGATGAATAATACAGACCATTTTGATTATTTTATATGTGGTGCTAATGGCGAACAAAGCTCATTGGTAAGTTCTACTTAGCCTGTAATTTAGTTTCCTTTTTCTGCTGTCATAAAGGAATGGGTTACAACAGTAGTGCTTCGTGTGTTTTGTACACGGAAGCTTTACGTAATGTGATAAATATGTTCTTTTTTTAATATAGTGAATTATTTGGGTGGTTTAAACTTTGGTTTCTGTGTATGGAGGCTACTTGCATCCTTGTTTTTGGCCATGTTGTATTATGTTTATATCTCTACTTCCTGTATTACATAGCTCTCATTACGTATTATGAAATTATGTAGTTATACTATGCATTAAACATTTTGTCGAAATTTATTATTTTTAGCAAGTTTTGTGGAGTTAAAGAGCGAAAATATGCGACGTTGTACAAAGCGTCTGTGGAACATAACTGCAGATAGAATAAAAAAAAGTTACCTTAGTCAGGCCTTAATACCAATTATATTTCTGTAATGTAGAACGTGATGCACTATTTTCTCCCACACCTAAAATGGAGCTTGTGTGTGTGTGTGTGTGTGTGTGTGTGTGTGTGAGTGTGTGTGTGTGTGTATGTGTGCATGCATATTGCAGGTTGTTCATATACTTCTTAATACGTCAGGAAACAGAATTCAAAAGTTTCGAATACGTCTCTGAACATGATGCAAATTGAAGCAATTTAGGTGAAGCTTACCTACTTTCATGAAGAACACAAGTCATTCGGATTCTTTTGTACATCATACAAAATTGAAATTCAGATCGTTTGGATACTTTTGAACATGTCAGCTACGTACTGATTGTCTGTTTCTTCGGTATTTTTGAATTTCGTGCCAACATGATTTCATGCAAAGAAGCTGAGTTTCTGACATCATTATTATGATGTCATAGCTAGGTGGATGGCTAGTGATGATGATGTCATCGATAAGAGGGCGTGGCTTGCGAAGTCGAATGTGAAGTGTGACGGGACCGCCGTTATTTTCTATATACATAAAGGATCTGGCGCACCAGGTAAGCAGCAGTCTATGGCCGTTTGCTGACGATGCCGTGTTGTATGGGAAGGTGTCATCGTTGAGTGACTATGGGTGCATAAAAGATGATTTAGGTAAAATTTCTAGTTGGCGTGATGAATGGCTGCTAGCTATAACTGTAGAAAAATGTAAGAAATTGCAAATAAGTAGGAAAAAACAGTAATGACACAGGGTACACTCC
This sequence comes from Schistocerca nitens, assembly GCF_023898315.1. Lineage (NCBI taxonomy): Eukaryota > Metazoa > Arthropoda > Insecta > Orthoptera > Acrididae > Schistocerca > Schistocerca nitens. The sequence continues at coordinate 534,398,130 of NC_064616.1, read as the reverse complement.
GCCACGCACCATACGATGGCCTGCACAGTATGTATGTAGATGCAGATGTATTATTTTTTTATATTACACGTCTAGTGCCATGCGACCAACTTGAGGAGCAAATCTCCATAGTCATGGGACATGTCTGTAGATGAAATTGCAACAGAAAAGCAATAACAGGTAAAGTAAAATGTTTATGATCCTAAAAAGACGACAAGCTGTCAAGTTCATATAAACGCAATCAACAGTGTAAGGCAGGGATGAGAAAAATTTTCAAGATGTTCATCGACAAAATAGAAGATGTGACCCATGAGAATTTATATTTGAAAGAGAGTGGACAATGCTAAGAATCTTCAATTCTTGTGGTAGATCACTGAATATATATTTATTAAAATACTGCCGCCTTCCTTCATAAGAGTAAAGGAGGTGCTTGAAAGGTGCTATTTCGTGGGAAAAAGCTGATATTGTTAACAAAAAACGAAATTAAAGAACATATACAGGGTGTTTCACTAGAAGTGTTAGCCTCTGTAAGTTACAAAGTAATAGGAGACTGAAATATTTATTGCGGTAGGTCACCACAAGAAGCGTTACATTGTCTGTGGAGCTATGAACATAGTTTATTGTATTATCCAAAGAGTTACAGCAAAAAGATACAATTTATTAAATGGAACAATAGTTATTTGTATCATGCACTGGAATCAGTAACACTAGCTGTGTATATATCAATTTAAATGACGTTCCTATCACCTTTTGTTTGGGAGCTACAACTTTTCAAAGTTTCAGGGCAGACCGCACACGCTGCGTATAACGCAATGCACCTTCTAAATGTGGTGTGGCCGAGTTGCAACGTCGCCGGTGTCACGGAGCGAGAAGCTTCCTCAATGCGCTGTTAGACTGCCGACTGTCGCCGCACACGGCCGTATACCCGACAGTTCGATCCTAACAAACAAATGGGGCACAATATACCACAGTTACTGACATACTAAAATACAGGGAGCAAAAGGCTATTTACAATTTGTACAGAAACCAGATGGCAGTTATAAGAGCCCAGGGGCATGAAAGGGAAGCCGTGGTTGGGAAGGGAGTGAGACAGGGTTGTAGCCTATCCCTGATGTTATTCAATCTGTATATTGAGCAAGCAGTAAAGGAAACAAAAGAAAAATTCGGAGTAGGAATTAAAATCCATGGAGAAGAAATAAAAACTTTGAGGTTTGCCGATGACATTGTAATTCTGTCAGAGACAGCAAAGGACCTGGAAGAGCAGCTGAACGGAATGGACAGTGTCTTGAAAAGAGGATATAAGATGAACATCAACAAAAGCAAAACGAGGATAATGGAATGTAGTCGAGTTAAATCGGGTGATGCTGAGGGTATTAGATTAGGAAATGCGACGCTTAAAGTAGTAAATGAGTTTTGCTATTTGGGGAACAAAATAACTGATGATGGTCGAAGTAGAGAGGATATAAAATGTAGACTGGCTAGGGAAGCGTTTCTGAAGAAGGGAAATTTGTTAACATCGAGTATAGATTTAAGTGTCAAGAAGTCGTTTCTAAAAGTATTTGTATGGAGTGTGGCCATGTATGAATGTGAAACGTGGACGATAGATAGTTTGGACAAGAAGAGAATAGAAGCTTTAGAAATGTGGTGCTACAGACGAATGCTGAAGATTAGATGGGTAGATCACATAACTAATGAGGAGGTATTGAATAGAATTAGTGAGAAGAGAAATTTGTGGCACACCTTGACTCGAAGAAGGGATCGGTTTGTAGCACATGTTTTGAGGCTTCGAGGGATCACCAATTTAGCATTGGAGGGCAGCGTGGAGGGTAAAAATCGTAGAGGGAGACCAAGAGATGAATACACTAAGCAGATTCAGAAGGATGTAGGTTGCAGTAGGTACTGGGAGATGAAGAAGCTTGTGCAGGATAGAGTAGCATGGAGAGTTGCATCAAACCAGTCTCTGGACTGAAGGCCACAACAACAACAACAACAACTGACATCGGATGAAGATGGCATACACGAACAACGGGTACGTTGACAAGTTGTTGATTCTCGGCTAGTGTTGACACGATGCCACTCAAGCAGCCATGGCGTACGCCGCGATATATCCTAGGCAAAGAGCTCCGTCTGGAATTACGTTCTTACGTGCCGAACAACGACTTCAGGAAACAGGCAGCTTGGTAATGCGCCGCAGTAACAGACGAAGAACTGCAAGAAGTGAAGAGACATAGGTGTTTGCTTCACCTGCAGTACACCACGATCCTCATGTCAGCTTATGAGCCGTTGCTGCAGTTGCTGGTGTCAGTCTCACATCTGTGTGGCGTGTAGTACACGGACACAGGTTTCACCGGTATCGCCTGTCACTGACCCAGGAGCTGTATGGGAACGATTTCCGTGCGAGAGTTACATTCTGTGAATGGGCCATGCGTAATTTCACGTTGAAGTCGTTAGAAGGAGTTATGATCTCTGATGTGTCCTCGTTCACAAATTATGGTGCACTACTGGGCCGCAGACAATCCTCGTTGGGTACTACCTGTCAACCGTCAACGTAGGTGATCTATATATGTATGGTGTGGAATCCTTGGGGATGAAGTCATCGGTCCACACTACTTCGCAGGTACACTGATAGGTGAGTTATATCGCGCGTTTATAGTCGACAGTTCTGGTGATCTCCTTGAACATGTGTGCCTACACACGAGTGTCTGTTTGTGGATGCAGCATCATGGTCACCCAAACCCATTCTGCGCGTGCTTTTGTGGAAGAACTAAACAACAGGTTTGCAGAAAGGAGGTTGGAGCGCCATGGTCCTCATTCATGGCCCGCACCGTCGCCCGATTTAACATGAGTAGATTTCTTTTCGTGGGGATATCTAAAGGATCGTGGTTAAGTCACTGAGCCCACATCTCCAGATGATCGAAAATGGCGCATCGAGGACGCATGTTGCTCCGTGACACCGGCGATGTTACATCTCGTCCGCAGATCCTTTAGAATGCGCATTGCACTGTGCATTCAGGAACATGGACACACATTTGAACATCTAATTTAAAACAACTTCCCACTGCCAGAACATCCATCACCCACCACACAGCTATATATTACGTACAACATGTGGTATTTGTCCCTGAAATTTTGAAGGGTTGTAGCCCAAAACTAAAGGTGATAGGAATGTAATTTAAACTGATGTATACACAGCTTGTGTTAGTGATTCCTGTGCATGATAGAAACAACTATTCTTCCATTCAAAAAATTGTATCTTTTTGCTGTAACTCTTTGGATAACAACACAATAAACAATGAAACTTCCTGGCAGATTAAAACTGTGTGCCCGACCGAGACTCGAACTCGGTCGGGCACACAGTTTTAATCTGCCAGGAAGTTTCATATCAGCGCACACTCCGCTGCAGATTGAAAATCTCATTCTGGGGACAATAAACAATGTTCACAGCTCCGCAGACAGTGTAAAGTTTCTTATGGTGACCTACCGCAATAAGTATTTCCGTCGTTTATTACTTCGTAACTTACAGAGCCAAACACATTTAGTGAAACAACCTGTATATTGAGAAGCCAACCCAACGTAATGAACAGCAGTCGCGGTTGCCACAACCGCCCGTTTCTGAGCGAAAAAGACCCTTTGAGAATTGATACAATAACCCCAAAATATAATTCGATGCGTCATAAGCGAATGAAAATAAGAAAAGTAGACTACTTTTCGTGTCGAACTCTCATTTACTTCACTTACTTCAGATGTAGATGTAAACGCCATGCATTCAAGGTACATTATGTCACCTGGGTTCAAGCGCAGACGAAGTGGCCCTAAGCCTTCACAGCCATTGTATCTGCATAGACGAAAGAATCATATTAAGTTCACCATTACTAACTGAACACTTATCTTATTGCTCCACATGCATACTGTAATCAGCAATGTTCTACGTGAGGTCCTCTTCGAAAGCATAATTAGTTTTCGAACTGTTGCGCTGCATTCGCCTTTTTCCTGCTGAAGCATTTTTGTTACCTGCAAACCAAATTCGTAAATCAATTTCTGATCTATACAAGTAATTGTTTAACGATTTTACAGAAAGTCTCAGAATGTACTAGAACTGTTTGCTACAGATTTTTACATGATACTATAATAACCATTGGGACAGGCGTAGGTGGACGTAGGGAGAGGTTGTTGGTAAAAATCTCTCAAACGTCTTGACCGATTTACTTCCGATTTTTACACGATATTCTATTAAACCTACTGACGGAAATAGGCAACATATTTGTTTAATATATGAAGGTGTACCCATAACAAATAGAACTAATTTATTTGTGGCCAGACCTTTTGTAGTACCACATTTAGTCGCTAAGAGCGCATAGAAGGAACATTACGGACTCATTAAATCGAATGCCGTCACCGAAAAAGATCCGTTTCGACAGAGCTTATAATGACAAATGTTTAGTGTGATTGTCGTTTGTGCAATGGCAGCATGCAGCGGTTCATTTGTGGAACAGAAACCTTTGAAATGTTAAAAACTGTGTAGAAGGACGATGCTATGGGGGAAACTCAAGTTTCAATAATGGTGAAATGTCAGTTGATAAGACTCTCGTTCTAGTCGTCCTTCCGCGGGTCGAACACATGAAAACGTTCAAAACGTTCGTGCAGTCAGCAACGAAGATCGACTGCGGACTGTTAAAAAAGTTGTGGAGCTGTGAGGAGTGACTTGGTGTTCACTGCAGCGAATTTTGACAGAAGATTTGGAAATGAAAAGGGTGGCTGCCAAATTCGTGTCACGACTGCTGACTATGGAACAAAAACAGTCGCGTGGAAGCGTGGTGTGCTTTGAAAGAAGAATCCCGAAATAATCCAATTTTTTTTAAAAAATTTTCACAGATGACGAATCTTGGTGCTATGCTTGCAATATTGAACCAAAGCAACAATCAAGTCAGTGGAAGATTTCAAGCTCACCTCGCCCTAAGAACACTCATCATGTGAAATGAAACATTAAGACAATGCTGATATGTTATTTCCAGGCTTTCTCCTCAGAAGCTTTGAACAGATCGCTAAACAGTATGTGATGGAAGCGGCCTGATTTTCAGCAGTCCGGTGATTGTTTATTCAGTCGTTAGAATGCCCCTGCTCACAAAAACCGGCCTGTATGAGAATTCTTGACCAAAAGTGTATGCCCCATGTTCCCTGCTTAACATACTCACCCGACCTTGCGCTGTGCGACTTTTTTTTTTGTTTTCTAAAGTGAAAACAGATATGAAAGGATAGTATTTTGCTGTTGTTGTCGAGGAGAAGAAAAAAACAAAGGAGAAGATGTCAGACGTCACAAAAGATTAATTTCAACAAAGTTTAGAAAAATAGGATAACATGTTAGACAAGTATATTACTGTAAGTGAAGAGCACTTTGAAGGATATTGAATGTTTGTGCTTAAAATGTGAATTGGGTACCCCCTTGTGTATTGCACATAAATATATATTCAAAATCTATACTATTATACAAAGACAGGTCGATGTCAAAGCTGTTACCAAAAATCTCTACATGTTCTTCGCCGATTTACTTCACATGTTTACACGATACTCTGATAAAACATTTGGACAAACGTAGAATACACATTTTTTTTAATGTTTTGTGCACATGGACATGGGATTCAGCTAATCCATTCATTCATCACAAATTCCACAGAATCCATTACTTATCAGACATGCAGAACATCCAGCCAGCTATTGCTGCAAAAATAATAGACATCATATTATCTATCCAAAACATGCAGTTCGTAACCAAGTACTTGAATATACACTTACATGCCATTTCCATTATTTTTGTTCAGTATGGGACAAACATTTTTCTGGACCTATATCACAACGCATTTCTTCACACTCTCCATTTCCATGATGTTCTGTGACTTCGTCCTTCTCGTCTATCTTATCTTCCTTGCAGACATCGCGCTGTAACATACAGAACTTCATTGATTACGCAATGCAATCGATTCCCGAGTTTATGCATTTGAATTTGATACGGCTCCAGATACTCCAACTGATCAAAAGTAAAGCTAAACCCTGAAATGTATAAACACATTTAACATGGTTTACATGATGTGTACAACAGACGATCAGTTTGGAGACGTTAAAATTATCAGAACTGTAACGCACCTTGTCATACAGCACCATCTATGAGGCAATAACATTTCTGATAGAAACTGGCTTCCTCAGAATCCATACCTGAACCCAGTAGAACTCCTTTGATATGAGTTAGAATGACGCCTTCGCTCCACACACCAACGTCAAAATCATTATCACTTCTGGTTTCGGCTCCTTGGTAACAATGAGCTATCATTCCTCTGCAGAGATTAAGACACGTAACTGAAAGTGTCTCCAGCAAAGTTCAAGTTGACATAAAGGCGAAGGGTCGACACATTCACTAACAATGTGCGTGCATACTTTTTATCACATAGTGTATCCAGACGACTGTGTTCAAATCACCTATCGCAAGAATAATGTTATGCCTATATTTCTCCAAACATTCAGTACCTAACATTCTATCCATAATTAAATCTGTAAGTACAAAACAGTTAACCTGAAACTCATTAATTTTGCGCTAAATCTTTCCCTACAGGTTTGTAGCTTTACCCTGTAGTTGATTTGACATGCACGTTGCAAGTGGGAATTAAAAGATAGTCATTTTAACTCTCTGTAGAAATGGTTCTGAAATTGCCGATAAATTAGAGCGTAATTCCAATAGAGGGTTCCTTTTCACACTTTAATTTCTGTGATCAGTTGCATCTTTTTACACACAGGTCGCTCAAACACTCGCCTCCAATAACCATTCCTCTTTTTCGGGGCATTCGGTCTCTCTTTCCACGACAAAAATACTAATTTCAGATAACCTTACTATTTCTTCATCTCCTGCGAACGATTCCACAAAAGCAGCGATGGTAGTTTCAGCTTCCTTCCGGTTCTCCATCTCCCTTGCCTCTTTCAGCCTTTCCTGCACCCATTTATGCTGTGGTAAAGTTTTTTGATTTCACTATATACTATGTCCAGTCATTTTCGCCTGGTCAAACCACTGAATACCAACTTTACTTGAAAATAAAAACGAAAATCTAAGCAGGGACATAGGATGCTTATTTAATTTTCCCAGCATCATCTCGTTTGATTCGACTACATTCCGTAACCCTTGTTTTACTTTTGTTGATATTTATCCTACAACATCTTTCAAAGACACTGTCCATTCCATTCAGCTGAACTTCCTGGTCCTTTTCCGCCTCTGTCAGAATGAGAGTATCATTGGTAAACGTCAAAGGTTTTGAATGATCTGCATGACTGTGAACGCCAACGCTGAGAAGCTACTAAAATTTTTCGTTCCTTCTCCGTGAAATTTAATTTCATTCTGACTTTTTCCTCGGTTTCCGTCACTACGTGCTTATTGAATGAAGTGAATAACACGGAGGATAGAATAAAACCTTATGTCATTCCCTTCTCAACTACTGCTTCCGTTTCATGTTCTTCAACTCGTATAACTGCCGACTTCTTTTTTATCCTCACTACCTTTGGATATGAGTGAATGTGCTTCAGTGAACAATGTTAAAACACTTTCTTTAAATCTCATTCTAGAATAAGTCGCAGGGCCAGTATTGCACGCGTATGCTGATATTTCTCTGAAACTATTGAACTCCAGGCCCCAATTACATTTAAATTTTCGTCTCCATTAATGAAAAAAATATTTATTTTATTTCATTCTACAATCTCTCAATTTCTTCATTATCTGCGGAGCTAGTAGGCATAGAAGCTAGTACCAACAACATGTTTAACTAAACTTAATCAGGAAATGGGATGATCTATCTCGTAGAATACGCTGCATTGGTTACAAGACAAAGGGACGCTCTAACGCAAGAATTTTAATTCACGACAACGACTAAATGGTGTTATAATTTAAGTTAGGAAACTGATGAAATTCATTTAAAAGCAAGAATAATACAATCGGAAAATCTTTTTCAGAAAAGCGAATCAGTTATCTTTGAAGAGGACACAGCCGATTTTCTTTAGTATTCTTCTCTTGTTTCGTCTTGTGCCACATCTTTTATACATAGGATTCCACAGGACATTCTGCACTGTTACCCATATCATGCCCGATATGTGATGTCTGCCAGGGCGCGTCTCGGTCATTAAGCACTTCTGAATTGACATGGTTGCCAAATTAATATAATGACATGGTTATTGGTGTTAACAGTCCTACACTTCAATCGTTTTTAGAAGGCTTGATTCGCTAAAAGATAAAGAACGTCGACTTCAGTTGCATTTGCAGGTGAGTTCAATTACTTCATTATGGCTTAATCACAGAGTATTTAGAGCATGGTGGTACTAATCAACAACAGAGATAGGGTATGAAGATGAAGGCAAATAGAAAGCTGAAATTTACATTGCCTGCAAGATGCTAGAAATGAAGAACCACCATTTCAACTCAGTTTCAAATTGTAGCATGGGAAAAAATTAATACTGATGAAAAGAGCTCTCAAAATTAAACTGTGTTCGACATTTTGAGCCGTTTTTGTGACATAACTAAAAATACTATTAGTATACCTATGAGGACTCTCTCATTTTGCACTTGAATAACCTTGAAAAACACAAGTTAAAATTATGTTATCAAAACAGTAATTGCAGGAAATTAAAAAATACAATGTGGTGGGAAAATAAAGATTTAAAAGAAAAGACATTAAAATCTTCAGGATGGCAGAACTCTCAATTTTGATCTTTTTACCTGATACTGCTCCCCATTTTCCCCTCCCACTCCTCCTCTCCAACAAATGAGAGTGCAGTATTAAAATGAAACTGTCATTCAAAGCATAGTAGTAGTAGTAGTAGTAGTAGTAGTAGCAGTAGCTTTATTCATATTTAGATCTCTTTTTATAAGGATACAGGACATGTCAAAGTATTTACTAATTTAGATCAATTTATAACAAGTTAATTCGTATACACATATATTTACAGACTTCTAGTTACAGACAATCTTTAGATTTACTCCTGGTATACAATACTTATTTTTACAAATAACTTATAAAATAATGTAATGCCACATTGTTCACTCATATCTCACAATCAGTCACTGCACACACACTATACACACACTGTTTCATAATACTTCACTCACTACACACACACACACACACACACACACACACACACACACACACACAGACACGCTGGTGATCTCTCGGCCATTTTCTGTACCGGAACTTCCCATTTGCTATCCTGACAAGCTGAGTCAGCATCCCTCCATAATGCGTGAGATGTTGAGCTCAGAAAGAGGAAGAGGTGTTAGTATTGTGCTATGCATAGCCTATAGTGGGTGCTGAAATAAAATACGAAATTGCAATGTTGCCCGAGAGAAAGCGTTTTGCCTATGCATGAAAGTATCTGAACTATCTGAGTTATGTTAGCACTGTGTCCAAATGCGTTTATCCGATAAATTCAGTAAATGGCGTAACTTTTAATATATCACTGTCCATAATACGTCAGAAAAACACACACACAAACTTAAAAAAGTATGTACTTGCAAAACAGTTATCAACTGTACTTTCATTCTTCACTATAAAAGGAATGTTTATGTCAAATACTGCACTGTCTTGTCAGTAAATTTCCATCTTACATCTGCAAGCTTCATTGTAAACTATATAACATTCATTGTGGAATAAGAGAATGAGTATAAAACACATTTTTCATCAATAGTGAAAAACCAAAGTTCGCTTATGTTACGTAATTAAAAGAGTGCTGTAGTAATACTAACCTCACCACCCTCGTTAGTGCAAAATACATGTTCGCTAAAATGCTGTACTAAGCAGATAAACTCAAAAACAAATTGGCAGTCTGATTGACTGGCAGATACTGGCGTAATGTAATTAATTCCATAGTTTACACCTACTATTGCTGTAAGACATAATGCAGCCTCAAATTAAATAATTTCACGTCAAAATACTTTTATGGTCCTTGTCAAGGGTTACAAAAGTATCTCCAAGTCTAAAACACATAAAGGACGATGTAATTTCAACTGGAAGAGATGTCATTGGTGGTTTGTGGAGCAGACTGTCATCACCTACTGTTTTAAGAGGTTTTGGTAATGTTTCACCTCACCAAGCAACAATTCCGGGGGAAAAAAAGATAACGTATTATGTTCTGCACTAGAGAAGAGTAATCGCTGATACTGATTGGCAAGTATTGCTTTCTATTACAAATTATTGGGACTAGTCAGTGTTAAGCCTGCGATATTCACCAATCAGAACTATGGTGCCAAAGCCATCTAAAACATTTACGTAGTCTATTCCTATAATGAACTACTAAACAACACCACTATCTATGTGATTTAAATAAAACACAACACACACACACACATACACATGTAACACTGCGAAAGCCATACTAATTGTCAAAGCACAATATTACGAAGAAGGTGTTTGGATGCAATTCTATTGCAACATATCACTTAAACTTCATATTTTCGTAATACACAGAGATAATGTAAGGTGTCAGGCAAATCCAACACCTTCAATGAAAACCCTGACATGATAGCAACTTCGGCAATATGTCACATAGCTCTGAATAAATCCTGACATTAAATTAACCAAAGTAATATGATCAACGAGAGAACAAATGGAATACCACAGACTAACACAAGAACGCCTAAATGTATGTCATACCTTCCCACCGTGAAACAAAAGCAGTTCCGAGGGAAGAAACGAGAACAGAAGCCGAGAGCAGAGCCGTGTAGGCTAGAAGGCCCAACGATAAGGGACACCCACATCGGCGGCCGACCGCAACGAGGTCTATCCCCCAGCCCATGTTAAAAGATAGAGCCCTCCAGAAGAACAGTATAGATCTTACGATAACACTAAAAAGACCACACCAGCTGCAAGTTTTAGCGTGAGCCTATACGCGTCTCTGTTAGGTAGCAAACATTAAAAACATTGTCCCACCACGGAAAGTATAACGTTTCTCATTGGATAGACAGAATTTTTGTAGGTGGAGCTTAAGGTTAACATTGAGACGCTGATTGGTCAGTTGAAAACACAGCCAGATACCTTTTTCTTAAATCAACTTTGGTAAACAGTAGTAAGGAGAGGTTCGAGAGAGTTGGTACCGAGACGGCGAGGTGTGTGGGGCTGCACCGCCCACAGCCCCTGACGCTGCCTAACCACCGACAAGATAATGAATGCACGTGATGCCGCATAAGAGCGCATAAGGCTTCACTCAGAACTGCAGAAGTCTCATCTGTTACATCCCCTTTTTACGCAATACTAGTGTCGATCGTCAATTAAACTTTGTGGTATTCACATTTGCCGGCCGCGGTGGTCTAGCGGTTCTAGGCGCGCAGTCCGGAACCGCGCGACTGCTACGGTCGCAGGTTCGAATCGTGCCTCGGGCATGGATGTGTGTGATGTCCGTAGGTTAGTTAGGTTTAAGTAGTTCTAAGTTCTAGGGGACTGATGACCATGGATGTTAAGTCCCATAGTGCTCAGAGCCATTTTATTCACATTTGCTACTTGAAGTTAAAATCTGAAACGCGATGATTTTTTTGTTATATAATTACTGAGAAGCCACATCAGCCACTGTAATTTATGACAAGTTAAATGAGTAATTACAGATAATTGAGGGTCACTGTAGAGCATTTTTGATAGTTTTCTCTTTTGTGAAACTTAATTTAAACCTAGATTATAGATTTGATATGGCATAGGTGATTCTTCGATCCATAATAGAACTTGGAAACCCATTCAGCGAATATTCGTTCATATTTTTGATGAACGCAGTTGGCTTTTATCATCCTGTATCAAAATACTTCCTTTTATCAATAGTGCAATTCATATACAATGTTTTGTGAGTAGAATAAAAATTCCAATGGTAAACTTAACTGCTTTTTCGAAATTATTATTCCAGCTAACTAAAAATAGGAAAGCCTTGAACCCCTTCCACTACATTTAGTTAATATTAAGATTCTTTTACAGGGAGTGCAGTGGAGCTGATGCTGAAATCATTAAGTATTTGATATTTGATTATATCATCGCTAGTCTCACTGAACTCTTCTCAACTCTACGTGTCATGTGTGGTCTGGCGTCTCCTTACCAGCAACAGGTCCCATATTCGAACTAGTCAATTCCCTAAAAAACACACTCAGAGCGTCGTTGCCCGAAAGTGGTAGGGAGACACGACATAGAACAAGCAGACACCATGCAGAATGTTAGAGAATGGCGACCCTGCCAGGATGGTAAAATACCATGACTGAAGATCGACCACATGCCTAACTAGTTCAGAAAAATATCCTGTTGAAAAATTTTCGTAACGAATAATTTTTCTGAAAGGATTAAATATTCGAAAACAGTAGTTGTAGCGATAGATTGTAAGAAAGTATTCAATAGAAAGTGAGACATTCTAGCAGTGACAATAGCATAATTAAGTTATGAATTTTAATATAAATGGAATTAAGTATTCTCGCCAACGCAAGAGCACAGGTGGCGGATACATCGTTGACAAGTTGGTTCTGACCCAACAAGTAAGTGAATGGATAGTCAAACTTGTGTATAAAAAGTGTCAAGTCGTGTGAGCAAAATGTTTATGAAACGCGTGAGATCGTATGAGCGCATGTTAACGCGAAGTAGGGCGCGTGAATTGCCTTTAAAACAGAAATTAAGGGAATCGGAAAGATTAGCAATGGCAGATCGATACCTCGACCGAATTGAGGTAGAGACCCAGCATGAAGATAGACAGAGAATAGAGGACAGTTCAACAAACGATGCAGTATCGCGAGAAATAGGACAGAAACGCACCATAACGAGGATAATGTACCCCAAGGCACAGAAAACGTAGGTCAGCATACGACAGAGGAGCAGGAAAGTAGAGAGACAGTCGATGAGGATTCTAACTTGCGTCTTGAATACGTAGAACCCACAGTACAATTAATCAGAGCTCCCTCACGACAGAGTACAAGGAATTCGAGCAGAAACGTGTCACCGCACAGTTCAATGCAATCGGTTGCAAACCAACACTTGGGAGGAAATACAGAGCGTAGGACGTCGGAAGAAAACACATTAGGACCCACCAATCTGGCAGAATTATTACAACAAATGACGGAAACCATGACAAGGCAAGATAAAGAAATTGCGAACCAAATAAAACTTCAGAGTGCAGAAACGACGAAACAAATGCGGGAACAAATTACAGAAACCACGGAACAAATTCGTGAGATTAAAGAACAAAACAAAAAAATGCAGTTACACCTAAGTCATATTGAAGACGAGGCAAAAGAATCTCGAGAAGTGATAGGAAACTTAATAGCAGGTCACAATCAATTGAGAACAGACATTGACAATGTACAAGTGGACGTACAAACATTGCGTAATGACATTCAGGACGGGATCAAAGCTTTACGTGACAACACCCAGGGAGAAGTCAAGAAACTAGAGAAACAGATAAACGTAATTACTAGACAAGCAGCAGGTACAGCGCGAGAAATTGTTGAAAACAGTGTGTTACACAAACGTATCACAAAAGCAGCGCTGAAAAGATATGAGAATCACATAGTCAAAATACAAGCGCAAACGAAGCAACAATTTCAGAAATTGCGAACAGAGTTGTTGCAAACCACTGAAGAGCGTAGTGAACAGGATCGAACAAGCACTGAGTCTGTAACCACATCCGTATCTGTAACAGCACCGGAACAACAAGCAATTAACGAAGATATCATGCATTTGCGATTCTAATCACAGGCGGAAAGTAACATATGTGAAATCGACAGCCTAACCCGCAACAAACACGTTTCGAAACTGTTGATGAACAAACGGCACCACAAACACATGCGGAACCACAAATGTGTGTTTCAAGACAGTTTGGACCTTGCAATGAAGCGGCAAAGTTAGCCAGACAAGATACCGAACCCATACGTGACAATGGAAAGGCAGGTCGCGAAAAGTACAGTGCAATGCATTCAGATACACGTTCACAACCGATGGAGGAAAATTATTGCGTACCACTTCAACGATATCACGCAAGGGTAGGCGAAAGTTACAGTGGACAATATCCAATGGATCTACCACAACCGGAAAGAACGACGAGAGAAATGATCAGAAACAAAAGTGGCGAAGAATCGCGAATTTCATATGGAATCATGTTGAAATACGACAACGACCATTTCCTGACAGCCAGAAAATTTCAACACTTTCGAGAAGGAAACTCATTACATCCACGAACTTTTATTGATCAATTCCGAGTAGGATTACCAGAACACTGGACGCTAGCACACAAATTATACTTCATATGTGCACACATGTCAGGAACAGTCGCAGAAACCATGCAGAATGTTGCAGCGACATGCCGATCGTACGAAGATTTCAGAGAGAAGTTTCTCTCGCGATACTGGTCCAGCGAAGCACAGAACAGAGTGAAGTACGAATTATTACAGAACCCATATTTTGAAAATTCAGGACAGAAGAGTCCCGTCAAAATTTTCGAATTAATGGCAAAGAAAAATCAATGCTTGGATGTACCATACGGTGTCGGAGAGTTGATTAAATTATGTGCGATGAAGTTACCATTGAAATACCAGCAGTCATTCGTAGGTGACGGAGGCAATGACGTCAAAGCCTTTAAAGGAATTCTAAGGGAACTAGAGTTTATATTTGCGGAAGATGACGCAAAAAAAAAAGACGAAGCGCACATGAAAACGAAAGCAAAAAGCAGTGGAATCCACAAGACACAGTACGAAGAAAACGTGGTAACTTCGCACCAAGAAATGAAAACAGTTTCAACAAAGTAACGGTTATGGATTTAGAAGAGAATATGGCAATAACTATAATTTACCCAGGAAAGGCAACAACTATTACAGAGGGAATAATGACAACCGGAACGGGTATTGAAGAACCAATACATCTACATCTACATCTACATCTACATGACTACTCTAAAATTCACATTTAAGTGCTTGGCAGAGGGTTCGTCGAACCACAATCATACTATCTCTCTACCATTCCACTCTCGAACAGCGCGCGGGAAAAACGAACACCTAAACCTTTCTGTTCGAGCTCCGATTTCTCTTACTTTGTTTTGATGATCATTCCTACCTATGTAGGTTGGGCTCAACAAAATATTTTCGCATTCGGAAGAGAAGGTTGGTGACTGAAATTTCGTAAATAGATCTCGCCGCGACGAAAAACGTCTTTGCTGTAATGACTTCCATCCCAATTCGCGTATCATATCTTCCACACTCTCTCCCCTACTACGTGATAATAGAAAACGAGCTGCCCTTTTTCGCACCCTTTCGATGTCCTCCGTCAATCCCACCTGGTAAGGATCCCACACCGCGCAGCAATATTCTAACAGAGGACGAACGTGTGTAGTGTAAGCTGTCTCTTTAGTGGACTTGTTGCATCTTCTAAGTGTCCTGCCAATGAAACGCAACCTTTGGCTCGCATTCCCCACAATATTATCTATGTGGTCTTTCCAACTGAAGTTGTTCGTAATTTTAACACCCAGGTAATTAGTTGAATTGACAGCCTTCAGAATTGTACTATTCATCGAGTAATCGAATTCCAACGGATTTCTTTTGGAACTCATGTGGATCATCTCACACTTTTCGTTATTTAGCGTCAACTGTCACCTGCCACACCATACAGCAATCTTTTCTAAATCGCTTTGCAACTGATACTGGTCTTCGAATGACCTTACTAGACGGTAAATTACAGCATCATCTGCGAACAACCTAAGAGAACTGCTCAGATTGGCACCCAGGTCATTTATATAGATCAGGAACAGCAGAGGTGCCAGGACGCTTCCCTGGGGAACACCCGATATCACTCCAGTTTTACTCGGTGATTTGCCGTCTATTACTACGAACTGCGACCTTCCTGACAGGAAATCATGAATCCAGTTTCACAACTGAGACGATACCCCATAGGCACGCAGCTTGATTAGAAGTCGCTTGTGAGGAACGGTGACAAAAGCTTTCCGGAAATCTAGAAATACGGAATCAACTTGAGATCCCCTGTCGATAGCGGCCATTACTTCGTGCGAATAAAGAGCTAGCTGCGTTGCACAAGAACGATGTTTTCTGAAACCATGCTGATTACGTATCAATAGATCGTTCCCTTCGAGGTGATTCATAATGTTTGAACACAGTATATGCCCCAAAACCCTACTGCAAACCGACATCAATGATATAGGTCTGTAGTTAGATGGATTACTCCTACTACCCTTCTTAAACACTGGTGCGACCTGTGCGATTTTCCAATCTGTAGATACAGATCTATCGGTGAACGAGCGGTTGTATATGAGTGCTAAGTAGGGAATTATTGTATCAGCGTAATCTGAAGGGAACCTAATCGGTATACAATCTGGACCTGAAGACTTGGTTCAATCCCGTCTCCGGCCATCCTGATTTAGGTTTTCCGTGATTTCCCTAAATCGTTTCAGGCAAACGCCGGGATGGTTCCTTTGAAACGGCACGGCCGATTTCCTTCCCAATCCTTCCCTAACCCGAGCTTGCGCTCCGTCTCTAATGACCTCGTTGTCGACGGGACGTTAACCACTAACCACCACCACCACCTGAAGACTTGCCCGTATCAAGCGATTTGAGTTGCTTCGCAACCCCTAAGGTATCTACTTCTAAGAAACTCATGCTAGCAGCTGTTCGTGTTTCAAATTCTGGAATATTCCATTCATCTTCCCTGGTGAAGGAATTTCGGAAAACTGCGTTCAATAACTCCGCTTTAGCGGCACAGTCGTCGGTAACAGTACCATTGGCACTGCGCAGCGAAGGTATTGACTGCGTCTTGCCGCATGTGTACTTTACATACGACCAGAATTTCTTCGGATTTTCTACCAAATTTCGAGACAATGTTTCGTTGTGGAACCTATTAAAGGCATCTCGCATTGAAGTCCGTGCCAAATTTCGCGCGTCTGTAAATTTTAGCCAATCTTCGGGATTTCGCGTTCTTCCGAACTTCGCATGCTTTTTCCGTTGCCTCTGCAACAGAGTTCGGACCTGTTTTGTGTACCACGGGGGATCAGTTCCATCTATTAACAATTTATGAGGTATGAATCTCTCAATTGCTGTTGCTACTATATCTTTCAATTTGAGCCACATCTCGTCTACATTTGCATAGTCAGTTCGGAAGGAATGGAGATTGTCTCTTAGGAAGGCTTCTAGTGACACTTTATCCGCTTTTTTAAATAAAATTATTTTGCGTTTGTTTCTGGTGGATTTGGAAGAAACGTTATTGAGCCTAGCTACAACGACCTAGTGATCACAAATCCCTGTATCAGTCATGATGCTCTCTATCAGCTCTGGATTGTTTGTGGCTAAGAGGTCAAGTGTGTTTTCGCAACCATTTACAATTCGCGTGGATTCGTGGACTAACTGCTCGAAATAATTTTCGGAGAAAGCATTTAGGACAATCTTGGAAGATGTTTTCTGCCTACCACCGGTTTTGAACAAGTATTTTTGCCAACATATCGAGGGAAGGTTGAAGTCCCCACCAACTATAACCGTATGAGTGGGGTATTTATTTGTTACGAGACTCAAATTTTCTCTCAACTGTTCCGCAACTATATCATCGGAGTCTGGGGGTCGGTAGAAGGAGCCAATTATTAACTTAGTTCGGCTGTTAAGTATAACCTCCACCCATACCAATTCGCACGGAGTATCTACTTCGACTTCACTACAAGATAAACCACTACTGACAGACACAAACACTCCACCACCAATTCTGTCTAATCTATCTTTCCTGAACACCGTCTGAGACCTCGTAAAAATTTCTGCAAAACTTATTTCAGGCTTTAGCCAGCTTTCTGTACCTATAATGATTTCGGCTCCTGTGCTTTCTATTAGCGCTTGAAGCTCAGGGACTTTCCCAGCACAACTACAACAATTTACAACTACAATTCCGACTGTTCCTTGATCCAAGCACGTCCTGTATTTGCCATGCACCCTTTGAGATAGCAGCCCACCCCGTACTTTCCTGAGGCCATCTAACCTAAAAAACCGCCCAGTCCACGCCACACAGCCTCCGCTACCCATGTAGCCGCCAGCTGAGTGTAGTGAACTCCTGACCTATTCAGCGGAACCCGAAACCCCACCACCCTATGGCGCAAGTCAAGGAATCTGCAGCCAACACGGTCGCAAAACCGTCTGAGCCTCTGATTCAGACCCTTCACCCTTCTCTGCACCAAAGGTCCGCAGTCGGTTCTGTCAACGATGCTGCAGATGGTGAGCTCTGCCTTCATCTCGTAAGCAAGACCGGCAGCCTTCACCAAATCAGATAGCCGCTGGAATACTGAGAGAATTTCCTCAGATCCAAAGCGACACACGTCATTAGTGCCGACATGTGCCACCACCTGCAGCTGGCTGCACCCTGTGCTCTTCATGGCATCCGGAAGGACCCTTTACACATCAGGAATGACTCCACCCGGAATGCACACGGAGTGCACACTGGATTTCTTCCCCTCCTTAGCCGCCACATCCCTAAGGGGCCCCATTACGCGCCTAACATTGGAGCTCCCAACTACCAATAAGCCTCTGTGATTGCCCGGACCTTGAGGACTGAGAATCATTCTCGGAAACAGGGCAGGCAGCTGCATCTGGCTCAGCCAGTGCCTGAAACGTGTTTGTCAGATGCACCGGGGAGGCTTTCGGATCAGCCTCTGGGGACGTCTTTCGCTGCCTGCCACGCCTTGGAACGACCTCCCACTCAACCACAGGCCAGGGCTCAGCCCCACTGCGGGCAGCAACCGGGGCAACCACAGCGGCAGACCGATCTGGGGACAGACGGGACGAGGTTGATATACCCGTGATACCCAAGTCCGGCTCCCCACTGTGTTGTCCATTGGCAACAGCCTCAAGCTGTGCGACCGAAGTCAGCGCCGCTTGCAGCTGTGAGCGAAGGGATGCCAACTCAGCCCTCATCCGAACACCGCAATAGACCGACAAATTATCAACAAAGAAACCAATATCAACAAGTTGAACAAGAAAAGAGAATACATATAGAAGAGGCGGAGATACGACCACCAAACCACGAAAAACGTTCGAATTGATAGCTAAGCGCCCAAGCCAAAGAGAATGACGCACCGATCCAGGGTAATTGCAGGACCTTGCACAGAGAAGTAAATACCTTATCACGAGAAGAGAAGAAGGAAGAAACAAAACCGCAGGGACCAGACGAAAACGAAGACAGGAAAATAACAATATCCTGTTGGGACGAAATTAATTGGAAGAATACTGACAAGGAAGCTGAATTGCCAGAGGCATGCACAACGAATGTATGAGGAGAGGATGAAGTAATGAGTATTGCAGAGCTATTTGTGATGGAAACCAGGGAAAGCGAATTCAATGAGGATAATGGGCAGCCGACAGAAGTTGAAAATAAGTTACTAGTGGGCACACAACCCAACGTGTATAATGAAGGAAGTTATGAAGCGATAATTAGACCATTTAGATGCGATTATGTGGAAATAGTGACTAAGAAGGAGAAGATAGACGAAGATGAGGAAAAAGTGAGGATGTTGAAGAAAGCGTAAATGAAGGAAGAAATAGAGAAGAGGAAATAAAAGAGAGAGAAGTTGCAGTCGAAGCTTATCCTACAGAAAGTTCGAATTCACAAGGGAAAGTCCTGAAAAGACTCATGTATGATTCAGTGGAGGATTCGTTGATGCAAGAAGAAGAAGAAGAACAGAACCAACCCTTTCAAATTCAACCAATTGTGAAGACCATGGTAAAACAGATCCCAGTCAGTATTGTAATTGATAGCGGAAGTGAACTGACCGTGATCTCAGAAAAGTTATTCATGCAGTGTAATGCCTATGAGGAATTGCCAGTTCTGAAAACACGTAAGATTAAAGTAAGAGGTCCTATTAGAAACAATGCTGTGGAAGTTACGCGACAAACAAGGTTGACTCTTTCGTGCCATGGTCAAAAGATCGAAGCCAACTTCGTGATTATACCTAAACTAACTTTAGATTTGATTATAGGTGCATATCTTTGAAATGAGAGACGAGCGATAATAGATATAGGGAAAGGTAGCGTAACATTCAGGAATGTCACACTTCTCTTTCAGCAAAAGCTAAAATTAGGAGAAATACCAGTTATAAACAAACAATTAAGAATGATGCGATATAAAGAGGATGAAGAACTAGAATGGTATGCACAAAAGGGGGAATCGCCTCACCTCATGTTAGAAGTCCATAAAGAAATCGACGAAAAATTGCAAGAAGTTCGAGGTATTTCAGAACACAGTAAAAGAGAGTTAGAGTGTATTTTACGAGATAAATTGTACAACGTAGACAGCACAAACAAGTCATAGCAACAGCACTCTCCAACATAAGAGAGACAACCATTAAAAGAAAAGAAAGAAGAGATAGAACAAAAATTAAAAGAACACTCTCAGTAGGCCAGTAAGCATTTGTAAAAACACACCATCTCTCCAGCAAACAGAAACACAAATAACACAAGTTTTACGCTGCATACAAAGGACCTGTCATAATTAGCCGAATTTCTCATGATAATGCTGTATAACTAATGAACCCAAAGACAGGCAAAACCTTAGGACTTCACCATGTGAGCCATATCAAAAAGTTCGAAGATTAATTTTATTACTGGTAAATAATTAGCACAATATATCAAGATTATGTTGAAGATAAGATCGTCAGGAGAAAGAGGAATGAAAAGAGAGGAAGGTGGTAAGAAAAAGTAGATTAAAAAAATAATAACACCAATAGTAGCATGGATTAAGGTGAAGGGATAAAGCATAAATAGTCTAACAGCATGAAATACTAAAATGCTATACACCACAACACTACACAAAAATAAAAAAAAAAACCAACTTGAGGATTCTTGTAGAAGCGTTAAGACTCACTATATCTTAGAATTGTAACATGGAAAAGGGGCCGAAATTTGTAAAGCTTTTTAAAAAGACATAAATCAATGCTGGTACTAGACATATGTTAGATGACTATAAGGAAAACTTTTTGTAAGAACCATTTTAAAAAACTTCAGCAAGAACCAGATGCAACGACCCACAAGTTGCAACGAGAGAAGTATGAAGAAAGAAAAGGACGTAATTAGCAAGACACAATTCCTACAAGGCACAAGCATCGAGAGAAGGGAAAGGACAGCGAGACCAACAAAGGGCACTTGTATTCAAAGTCAGTAGTAAATCTACTTCTAAGGGGATCCCTGCAGGGACAGTAAACGGAAGGCCAGGAAGGTCCCGGGATGCAGAGCCAGTCCAACACAGCAGAGCGATCAAACAACAGCTTGATGAGAAGACTGCTTGGGCAAGCTACCACTGGCAAAAAATTCGTGTAAAAGTCACACTACTGCTATTAAACAGCAACGCTGAAGCACGAAATTGAAGAAAAATTCCACAAAGTAGAAATGACACGTCCAAACAATTTATCAATCTGTTACTAAGAGGAGAACTTCAAAGCGACTAGTTATCAATAAATATTCCCATATACTGCCCAGAGAAGTACCAAGAATCAAGTAAGAAGCAGAGAAAAATCAGGAAGAACAGAAGTTAAAGATACGCAAGAATGAGACCAAGAAAGAAGATGGGTGAAGAATAGACGAAATACCTTCCCAAATCCCTATTGTATTGTAAACTAGTCGTCTGCGAAGTATTACAACGAAAAACAACCACTTGCAGCGAAATATAACGATGACTTTCACGCATAGAAAGCCAGTAAACCATGAGATTCTGCACTCACAGCTCCATTCCATTATGGGACCTCCACAACAGTAATACACAGTTGCAAAACCTACAAGGAATGGCGAACGAAGCTGTACATCAAATACTTGCCCACATCCGTTTCACTCAAATCCATCAACTATGTGCAAAAACATTCGTCAGCCTCATGCATAAACATTTATGAGATCATGAAAATGTGTGAACTCATGTGAAGTAGGAATTGTGCAAAAGACACGTTGTAACGCCGGAAATGCATATCCTTCTATTTCCATCTATTGTACTATAGATTTTTCCTTATTTTCTTACCTGAAGATACGACATTTCTGTGTATTTATCTATTGTAATTGTTTTACTATATATATATATATATATATATATATATATATATATATATATATATATATATGTTGATGTATAATTGGTTTTGTAAATACTATTTGTATTTTTACGCTGGGTCTTGCCTAGGGAAAACTATGTTATCGAACGAATACATCGATAGGTCGTGTGGAGAACCAAAGTGTTTAGGGTCTCTGGTAGTGTTAACTATGCCGCATGGAGTGCGGGCGGAGCAGAGAGAGTCTGGCTGGAGTAGGGTGGTGGAGAGGTGTGTTGGGTGACGCTCCCGCGAGTTGCCGTGCTTTCAGGGTTTGGCATCATGTAATTGCGCTCGACTTGCTCTGATAGTTTCTGACACGGTTTCGCGGACGGGAAGCATTAGCTGACGCACATCAAGAGCCCGTTTAGCTTGGTGACAGTGTCGAGAAGAAGGTGCGCCAACATCCAGCTTCTGCAACAGCGACGGACGACAATGAGTGACTGTCGCCAACTCCTCGGTCGACGACTTCAAATCTTCAATCAACCAGCAAGGAAGACTGGAAGCACGTAAAGTTTTAGAACTGTATGGCAGACCTCAGCTTTTAAAATTGTTCCATTTGCCTCTTTAAATTACAGCAACGTAGCATGAACCTTTGTTGCTCATTGTCCCAATTGCACTACCAAGCAGGGTCCCTTCCTTTTCCGGCATGAACCTGAGTGTCATTGAAATTCAATCGCCAGCATTAAAGTAATATCATTCCATTTCACTGCTTAAATTTCAAAGTTCAGTTAAAGTATTCATAGCTGGCTACAATATTTAGATTACACAAGCACAAATGAAGAGTGCGAGTTTTGTTACCATATTTTAGCTTACCTGTGACTGCAGCTCAGCTTGGTACGTACTAAATTTTACTATTGTTAATTGTTCAAAATCATTTAATTCAAGTTCAAAGTTAAATCTCTTATTTCTAAATTTCATAGATTCAAGCAGCTTTCGAAATGGTTGTTGAGGTGGCCCAAGACGAACCTTATTTTGTTGAATTTCGTAGTGCTTCAGAAACAAAGTTCACTATTAATTTTAGTCACTAAATTAACTTTCAATTTTCGGTTTTATTAATTCTTTTTGCTAAATTAAGTCAGAGTATAGCGAAATTTATTACTTCTGACAAACATTCAGTTTTCACACAACATGTGTCAACCTTCACTTGCCATGCTTTTAGTGCTAAATATATGTGCATTAATCTTTCATTTTCAGTTATTATGGTAGTTGTCCATGGGACTGGCGACTATAGTTTTCCCCAAATCTCAAATGTCTAATTAACGCCAATTAATTGTTAACGTAACGACCTCACATTTACATTCTTTATTAACTTTAACCCTCTACAAAATTAATTTCCACCAATTTCATTTGCATTTTTCCTTTCATTTTGATGTAACCCTTTCCTCCCTCTTTACTGACAGATTAACTTCAGTGACGATTGCTTTTCCCAAATTTCCATTAGGTACACGTGGTTTAATTTTTCACTGTCATTAAGGTCGATAAGTGAGGGGGAGGTTACAACGTGTGAAAACTAAATACGTAGAGCACACCAGATAGCTAATAAACTACAAAATGACAGTCACTGACTATGGACTTAAGTAAAAATAGACTATCGATAAAAATAAGTTATTACTTCTGAAATGGACAGTGTATAAAGAACAAAAGTAAGGTATAATAAGCACTAAAACTATATGCTACTTAAATTCTTCTCATAAAAGTAAAAGAATGGGTATATTTTACTTATTTTCTCCTTATAAAAACAAAGAATAAAAAATTATCTTGTTCGATGTTTTCCCTTTTTTTACATTTGTACCATTTGTTAGGATAATATCTCAATACTTACGTATGTATATTTCTTTGTCAAAGCAATTCTTGGAAATAATTCTTATTTGTTAGTGTAACAATATTGAAATGAATGTCTAGAAACAAAAACATTTTTTTAATAACGACCAACTATATTCCCAGTATTTACTTATACATGATATTTAGAAAATGTGTTAGGAATAGGTTGGTTTTACTTAATTACTACATTTAAAAAAATATTTATAAGAAAATCGATGTGAAAGACTCCTCACTTTCGATAACAAACTTCTGCAGTAAAAAAATTCACACTTCAATAAAGAAAGAAAATAATTGAAAATCAATAATAATAATAGCATAAAAATATTCTTCTCTTGTCAATATAAATATATTTTTAAGAATAATTTGGAAGAATATATACATATAAATTAGTAATACAAACTAGAAAAGAACTAGAATAATGTGGCTGAACAGTAGGCAACAAAATTGAAATAAAGGAATAATTTTTGACTGACTTAGACAACGATTGAATCATTGCCTAATTTCAGTTCAAAAATTATGTTCGAAGGGTAGTGATATGTAAGGTGTCAGGCAAGTCCAACACCTTCAATGAAAACCCTGACGTGATAGCAAATTCGGCAATATGTCACATGGCTCTGAATAAATCCTGACATTAAATTAACTAAAGTAATATGATCAACGAGTGAGCAAGTGGAATACCACAGACTAACACAAGAATGCCTAAATGCATGTCATACCTTCCCACCATGAAACAGACGCAGTTCCGAGGGAAGAAACGAGTACAGAAGCCGAGAGCTGAGCCGTGTAGGCTACAAGGCCCGACGATAAGGGACACCCACATCGGCGGCCGACCGCCGGGAGGTCTATCCCCCAGCCCATGTTAAGAGATAGAGCCCTCCAGAAGAACAGTATAGATCTTACGATAACACTAAAAAGGCCACACCAGCTGCAAGTTTTAGCGTGAGCCTATACACGTCTCTGTTAGGTAGCAAACATTAAAAACATTGCCCCACCACGGAAAGTATAACGTTTCTCATTGGATAGACAGAATTTTTGTAGGTGGAGCTTAAGGTTAACATTGAGACGCTGATTGGTCAGTTGAAAAAACAAGCCAGATACCTTTTTCTTAAACCAACTTCGGTAAACAGTAGTAAGGAGAGGTTCGAGAGAGTTGCTACCGAGACGGCGAGGTGTGTGGAGCTGCACCGCCCACAGCCCCTGACGCTGCCTAACCACCGACAAGGTAATGAATGCACGTGATGCCGCATAAGAGGGCATAAGGCTTCACTCAGAACTGCAGAAGTCTCACCTGTTACATCCCATTTTTACGTAATACTGGTGTCGATCGTCAATTAAACTTTGTGGTATTCACATTTGCTACTTGAAGTTAAAATCTGAAACGCGATGATTTTTCTGTTATTTAATTATTGAGAAGCTACATCAGCCACTGTAACTTACGACAAGTTAAATGAGTAATTACAGATAATTGAGGGTCACTGTAGAGCCTTTTTGATAGTTTTCTCTTTTGTGAAACTTAATTTAAACCTAGATTATAGATGTGATATAGCATAGGTCAGCCATCGATCCATAATAAAACTGAAAACCCATTCAGCGAATATTCGTTCACATTTTTGTTGAACGCAGTTGGTTTTTATCATCCTGTATTAAAATATTTCCTTTTATCAATAGTGCAATTTATATACAATATTTTGTGAGTAGAATAAAAATTCCAATGGTAAACTTAACTGCTTATTCGACATTATTTTACCAGCTAACTAAAAATAGGAAAGCCTTGAACCCCTCCCACTAAATTCAGTTAGTGTTAAGATTCTTTTACAGGGAATGCAGTGGAGCTGATGCTAAAATCATTAAGTATTTGATTATATCATCGCTAGTCTCACTGATCTCTTCTGAACTCTACGTGTCATGTGCGGTCTGGCGTCTCCTTACCAGCAACAGGTCCCAGATTCAAACTAGTCAATTCCCTAAAAAACACACTCAGAGCGTCGCTGCCCGAAAGTGGTAGGGAGACACGACTTAGAGGAAACAGGCACCACGCAGAATGTTAGAATAACGTCTGCTACATTTACATACATCAAAACATGACAAAAGATGTTTCTTGACGAAGACAGAGATGAAACATTGCCACAGATGATGATGCAACAGGACAGAGATAGACCGTCAATAGCTCGAAAATAAAATATTTGCCGTCAAAATAAAATTCTTTGTCAGTTATTGGGTACAAAAAACTTGCAGGTTGCTTGTCATAACACACAAGTGCACAAGTATTAATACAGATTACTGATTACAAACAAAAATTCAAACTTTGTAGAAACATAAAATTGCATTACTTCTCAAAATATGGAACACTTTGGGCGTAAAACATATGTCGCGCTGCTGTCGAAATTTAATTATTGTACGGGATTTTTTTAATACATATAACTTGCATATTGGCATTACTTTTAAAATTTTTATGTTAAGTAGCTCTTGTTAAATACCAAAGTTTGATTGATTTAACTTACTTTGAAAGCACTATACACCTCCAAATTATTGATTTACACATGTAAATAATTTGTACAACATATTAAAATATACACAGCTTACCTATTCCTACTACTGCTTGCAGCGGTGTACCGTAGGTCTCTAAAAGAGCGTAGCGTTCCAAAGGATTGGAAAAGGGCACAGGTCATCTCCGTTTTCAAGAAGGGACGTCGAACAGATGTCCAGAACAATAGACCTATATCTCTAACATCGATCAGTTGTAGAATTTTGGAACACGTATTATGTTCGAGTATAATGACTTTTCTGGAGACTAGGAATCTACTCTGTAGGAATCAGCATGGGTTTCGAAAAAGACGGTCGTGTGAAACCCAGCTCGCGCTATTCGTCCACGAGACTCAGAGGGCCATAGACACGGGTTCACAGGTATATGCCGTGTTTCTTGGCTTACCCACAGTCGTTTAATGAACAAAGTAAGAGCATATGGACTATCAGACCAATTGTGTGATTGGATTGAGGAGTTCCTAGATAACAGAACGCAGCATGTCATTCTCAATGGAGAGGAGTCTTCCGAAGTAAGAGTGATTTCAGGTGTGCTGCAGGGGAGTGTCATAGGACCGTTGCTATTCACAATATACATAAATGACCTGGTGGATGACATCGGAAGTTCACTGAGGCTTTTTGCAGATGATGCTGTGTTGTATCGAGAGGTTGTAACAATGGAAAATTGTAGTGAAATGCAGGAGGATCTGCAGCGAATTGACGCATGGTGCAGGGAATGGCAATTGAATCTCAATGTAGACAAGTGTAATGTGCTGCGAATACATAGAAAGATACATCCCTTATCATTTAGCTACAAAATAGCAGGTCTGCAACTGGAAGCAGTTAATTCCATAAATTATCTGGGAGTGCGCAATAGGAGTGATTTAAAAGGGAATGATCATATAAAGTTGATCGTAGGTAAAGCAGATGCCAGACTGAAATTCATTGGAAGAATCCTAAGGAAATGCAATCCGAAAACAAAGGAAGTAGGTTACAGTAAGCTTGTTCGCCCACTGCTTGAATACTGCTCAGCAGTATGGGATCCATACCAGATAGGGTTGATAGAAGAGATAGAGAAGATCCAACGGAGAGCAGCGCGTTTCGTTATAGGATCATTTAGTAATCGCGAAAGCGTTACGGAGATTATAGATAAACTCCAGTGGAAGACTCTGCAGGAGAGACGCTCAGTAGCTCGGTACGGGCTTTTGTTAAAGTTTCGAGAACATACCTTCACCGAAGAGTCAAGCAGTATATTGCTCCCTCCTACGTATATCTCGCGAAGAGACCATGAGGATAAAATCAGAGAGATTAGAGCCCACACAGAAGCATACCGACAATCCTTCTTTCCACGAACAATACGAGACTGGAATAGAAGAGAGAACCGATAGAGGTACTCAGGGTACCCTCCGCCACACACCGTCAGGTGGCTTGCGGAGTATGGATGTAGATGTAGATGTAGATTTACTGAAATCAGTTATAGGATAATAGACGAACCTGGTCTCATTGTAGTGCTTCGCACTAAATTCATCAAAATACATACTAATGGTAGTATAATGACGCAAAACAGACATGTGCATTACTGCTGATGCAACGTACAAGCTTAAGTGGACCTGTCAATTAGAATTAGCAGGATAAACAATGTTATTCCTTTGTCAAAAACTCGTCTGATATTAAAGTAAATCAAACTTTAGTGCACCAACATAGATGGGAATTAACGTCATCTTGTAGTTCGAAACGTTATCTTCTGCTATGGAAACTCGAAGTGGGGTGTACTGTAATTCTTTCATTACCTCTGTAATTTATTATGATGTTGTGGAATGGAAATTTACTGTGGTGTAAAAATCAGAGTGATGATGTCAGCTACTGGGGAAAACTGCATTCTTTTTACTCCCTCTGATATACATTAGAATGTTGTTGCAGCCATAAAATAAGCACTACAGAGTCAGAGGATATTTGTTGTGGTGTATAAAACAGAGAATTGAAATTTACTGATTTTGATGATGATGATAAGGCAGTTTGGAAACACTGTATTTCATTTTCAATGTTGTGTGCACATTTACTAGGCGAAATGTAATGGTAAGTCAGTATAATAGACGAAGCAGATATGGAAATGTCTGACCATTATCCTGCATATTGCTGGGTGGCACAATGATGGGCAGTATACAACGTAGAGAATGATGGTCAATTTACAGAGTGCAGAATGATTATCAGTTTACAGGGCGGATAATCATCATCAGTTGATCAAATGATATACGTTCTGTGAATTTTTCAGAAAGCTCTGGCGCCATAGTTCCAGTTTTCAAATCTTGTAACCTTATTTGAATGTTGTTATTGTATATAACCTTGACTAGACCCAACAATTCGTAAGAAAATGCAGTGCTTGCCAATCTGTATCACCAATTTTTTTCTAGTGTATAACATAATAGATTATGTTTTCCTGCTTCCATACTGATGCTTGCTAAGATGAAAAATTACCAAAATATTTGTAAAACAGCAGATGACAACAACCTGTTCCACAAACCACCAATGACATCTCCTCCGATTGAAATGACGTCACCCTTTATGTATTTTAGATGTGGACATGCCATTGGAACCTTGACAATGATCATAGATAAATTCAGATGTGGAATTAGGCCACCAATATGGAATATATTAAATTCTGCCAGTAATTATAAGATGTTCAGACCGCCAAATTTTTTGTGTGTTTTACTGCTCAGCACAGTATTTCACTAACATGGATTATAGCAGTTATAAGAGTGGTCAAGTTAGTTTTACTACATCACTGTTTTCACCTTAACTTGAGTAGACCACAGTCTGTTTACGATATTACTTACAACTGGATGGGTACGTAGATCATATTTTCGGTATCATTTTGATGGATATGTACATGTGTGTGAAAAATAATATGGCGATACTTGAGTTTTCCTGGCAGATTAAAACTGTGTACCAGGCCGAGACTCGAACGAGGGACCTTCACTCTTCGTGGGCAAGTGCTCTAGCAACTGAGATCTCCGGGAACAGGTCAAAACCCGTCCTCACAGCTTTACTTCCACCAGTACCTCGTCTACTACCTTCCAAACTTCACTCTGGATTGTGATACTTGACATAAAAATGTCATGTTATATGTTTCGGACATATTTTTGTACACAATTAGATATGGTAAGAACACTCTGACACTTCGCCAGGATCATAGAACAGTTTAGATGTGGAAAAGAATTAAGTTGAGATTCTGTTACGCATTACAGCAATCGTACAGTGATCGAAGTTTGAACATTCAGTACTGCAGCTTAATGTGTAAGTGTGTGGTGTAACATTGTGCATATGTGTATTTCTTACGAATTTTGCGTACACGACAAGTCACACACTTCATGTAATTTCTTAGATAAATATTTTTAAACACAGTGCATCTAATTTACATCGTTTGGATACTTTTGAGTACGACCAAGATGCATGTTCTGAGGCTGCATTATAACTGGTTGTTTCATTTGAACACCCTGTAAAGTATGAGGATGTGATTGACTGTTTCGTTTTAATGACTGTTACCATTCTAAGAGGTGAAGTGTGACTTCTTGGAATGTAAATGACTCTAGGTAAGGAGGAGCATGACGTGTCAAGTGTGGCTTGTTACATGACAAGTAATGGGAAGAGAGAGGAGGTGGCTGCAGCCATGTTGGGCTATGACTTCATGGGTTGACCCCTTACCTGTGACATGTGACCTCAGAAAGTATGGCGTAACTTGTATTCTCTCCCTGGTATTGCAACTACTCTTGTCTAATGAGAGGAGTTTTCGCAATCCATTGCCACAGGTTTTAGCAGTCATTTTCAGCTTGTTTATGTTATTGGATCAGTAATGGCATAGTTTATCGTAGAGGTATTTAATGCACTTATGGGACACGGGAAATACTATCAGAGTTACCTATAAAAAGATCTGATTTATGCATGGAGGTATCTAGACAACCCATGTCGATCACGATATGTATTTCGATGACTGGAAATAAATCTAATAAGCGAGTCAGAAGAGGCGTTAGAGACTACACAATCCAAAATTTCGAAAGCAGCAAAACTTGCCAGACAGGCCACTAAAAATGCGTGGCTGAAACATGAAATTAAATCAGTATACACAAAAAACAGACATTAAACGAAGAATTATCCGAAATTCGCCTTCGGCCAACACAAAAATAAAATAATCCGGCTTTTTTTGCTTCCATTGTCGAAAAAGTCGAAGGCTGCACATGCAGAGCTATAAAGAAAATGCGACATTTTCATGAATCACATAGAAACATTAATATTTGAAGACATATTAACAAAGAAAAGCTACAAAGTGATGTGCTGGTATAGATACATGGATGACCTAATATGCATTGTAATGAACCCAAAAACAGGATACAGCAACTACACAAAGACATAAATACTTACACAAAAACATAAAGTTCACAATAGAAGAGGAACAAGAAAACACATTCAACTTTTTTCACATAATCACAAGAAAATACAATAATAAAGACACATCTGACATATACAGAAAGCCCACAACAAGTGACATTATCTTAAATGGAACTTCAAACCATCCACAGAACCACAAACAAGCAGCAGTCAGATACACGTTAAACAGACTGAACAGGATCCCCGTGGACACTTCTAATTACCAGAAAGAGTTAGCCATTATAAAACAAATAGCATTAAAAATTGACACAAGGAAACAATGGTAGACAAACTAAACGAAAAATAAAAGGGCAAATTATTAAAACGAAACCAAACCAAACTTAATCCTACAACTTGCACTGCAACAAAAAAAGTGCCTTACACTGACCTTTCACAGCAAATTCACTCATAAAATAGGTAACATATTCAAAAAACGAGGCATAAACATCGCTCACAAAACAAACAATTCCAAACAACAGCACATCCCAAAACTAAAACCAAAACCAGACAGATACCAACAATGTGGTATCTATCAACTAGGCTGCAGAGTTTGCAGGAAGATATACATTGAAATGACTGGCAGGACATTCGACACGAGATATAGAAATACATCAGAACATTTAATTCGGTACAAACCATTCAGTATTGGCGAATCATCTAAAAGATGTACACCATAGACCAAGCAATATTGAAAACGATATGAATATCATAAAAATCAGTAAAGATATGTAACTCCCTTTCTAAGAAAATTTTCACATACAAAAACATTAACTGAAAATAAACAGTTGCTCAATGAGCAGATAAATATCTGAAACGAGACTCTATATAGAATAATTGAAGAAATTACATGAAAAAGAAATGAGCCTTTTCCATTTCTTCACCTTCTCCCACTCCCTCAAACCCCCCCCCTCCCCCCGCCCCCACTCATAGTTTCATTTCACTTCTCGCTCCTCACCTTCTCCTCGTAACTCACACTCCATCACACTGCTATACACATACGTCTAGTCATCATCATTCCCCCTCCCCTAAAAAAAATAATAATCGCTCCATCGCTGTTACTTCCCTACTCTTACATGGTACATAAACACACAGAAACATAATTAAATAGAATTACACACACGCAGTAATATAACTTAAAAAAAAGGAATGTTGTAGGTCAAAGACCAAGTAGTGGAAAGGTTATGTCGGCAACTCTACAAAACACAAACAACAACACATACATGAAGTACAAAAACAAACGGAATAGAGTGGTGTGCATAAAAGTGTGCTGTGAAAAACGTAAGAAATGCATAGTGCTGCAGAACACCTAAAAATTAGACTAAAATTATCAGTGTCTAACAGAAAAACAACGACGTGCTACCAGACGACATTTCCTGATCTAAGTGAAAAATCACCCGGAAAATCACCGTAAGTACAAATCAACCTATTCTTAAGGAACTGTTCTTCGATCTAAAAGCAAATCAAAATGTAAATAACTTAATTACAGACCACTGATGATGCTTTATCTCAATAAAGCGAAATGCGTTTGGTGAAAAAAATTACGCATTTTTGTAGGTGTAACGGTAGAACAAAAATTCCCTCAGAATCAAAAATTATCTAGTTACAATCAATCTCTATCCACGTCTTCCTACCTGAATGGTAATAGGATATTCTGTGTAAGAGATAGTTTCTTACTTCGGTATGACATTCTTGTTCACTTGGCATTTAGGAACTGTTGCTCTAGTGGTAAAGCGTGCGCTTGGAAAGCGAAAGATTGCGACATCCAGTCCTTGTCGGATCATACAGTATTTGGGTCTACATTTGTCCTTGCCTTCCACTCTCAATGATGTGAAAAACCATCTTAACGATAGTTGGTTCGGATACCAAAGTGAGGTCCAGTTAAACAACTTGCGCCAACCCGGTCAGCGACAAGCGATTATTATTTTAATCTATCACCTCCTATCACTCTTTCTCCCACAGATGGGTTACGGACCGTCTGAGCAATGGCATGGCAGCGCATCGAGGGGTAGTACATTGGATCACATTGTGTAATGTGTATGCCTTTTGGGCAAGATACTCTGCAGAATGACTTTGCAACTGAATAAGGGAATCCTGGATATTACGAACCACTTTATTTACTGAGTACAGATGCTCGATTGTCTGCAGAGCACAAAGTGAATCAGAGGAAATGTGAAATTTCGACCCCTGATCACATCTCATCCGATTCACTGGTATCCGAATCACATAGACTTCGGTATGAAACACACTAAAATTGCTTTGGAGACAGATTCTCCGTACATTGTCGGAAAGAAGCGATGGAGCGCCTAATAGCATCCAGCCAGTAGTATACGTAAAAATCATCGTGCTCAATTAAACTGTTAAAAATGTTCATATCAACATAATCTTGGAAGAAAAGTTCACATGAATACACATTCTGCCCCTGTACGTTAATATGGGACACACAAAGACCCGTTCAAAGAAGCTTTTCTCGTACACTGTACCATTTGTTTCCTCTCTGGCGATATCTACGAAGTCATTCCAACGTTTCGTAGGTGTTAATTCTTGCTGGAAAGCACAATGATGTCGCAACCGACTGAAGCTTGGATGTTTGTTTTAGCACAAGGAGCCTTCATCGAACATATAATTGTGGCTCTTCTACCTATGCTCATAAGCTTGACATAGTGCTTGTCATGGAAGCTGCTGTGGCCAATTCGACTCCCTCGCAGTGTACTTAGTCCAGCATCTTTAAGTATGTTGATCGCGCTGTTCCATAGATCGTGCAGCCATAATCTAACGAGAATACACTGCACTTTTATAAAATAGCAGCCAACAGACTCTGTCTGCCACTTAGCTCTATTAATTCAGACTCTTCGTGATATCAGCACTTTAGCGGCTCTTATCTTTAGAGCAGTATACCTGGGTCTTCGCTCAAGTGAATTAAAAAGACAATCACCATTAAAGTCAACACAGTTTTCACAGAGGGAAAATAAATATATGTTATTGTAAACTATTCTTCTAGTACCTTAGACGTCAGCTGCAGCTGAATAAAGAAATATGTGGGACAAGATGTTAAGCAGGAAAGGGAGAAGTCATTCGCAAGTAAGGAGCAGTTGTCTGGATTCCTCACTTCGATCTATGTACTATTTATGGCAACTGCAAATCAAATCACGCTAAAAAAACCTCCACTGCACGATACTGCCAAGGTCAAGAAATTTACTGAAGATAGTATATCTAACTCTATATCTAGGATGATAGTGTGGCAAGGAAGGAATGCACTAAAATGGCGAGCCGACTATGGAGTATTCATTCACTTAAGAGACAATAACTTAAATGTTGTAGAGCCACGTAATGTCGCATGAATTTTCACTATCGAAAAATATTGTTATTAAATTCTGCTTACGTAGAGGTTCTTCCTGTACGGACGCCTCTAGTGGGGTTAGATTATTAAGACTAGAGTGATGTCTTACGACTGCACACTGGAAGTGACTTACCAGGTTTACAGGATCTAGGGTCATGAGACTGGAGCTGATCAATCGCTCTGGCGTCTACCGTAGCTGCTCCGGAGTGCTCGGGCCTAGTTTAAGAAGTGGAATCCCTACAGATTAGCGCCAAGGGTCTGGATATTGGTCTTCAGGTTTTAATAAAAAATTCAATAAGGTTCTTTTTTGGTTTATTGTCAAAAGCATTGCACCGAGGGAAATGGCGCAGAGGTTAGCGTACTGGACTCTCATTCGGAAGGATGGCGCCTCAAATCCACGTCCGGCCATCCTTATATAGTTCCTTCGAAATGGCCTGGCAGATTTCCTTCCCCAATACGAGCTTCTGCTCCGTCTCTAATGACATCGCTGGAGACAGGAAGTTAACCTTTAATCCTCTGCCGGCTGGTGTGGCCGAGCGGGTCTAGGCGCTTCAGTCTGCAATCGCACGACCGCTACGGTCGCAGGTTCGAATCCTGCCTTGGGCATGGATGTGTGTGATGTCCTTAGGTTAGTTGGGTCTAAGTAGCTCTAAGTTCTAGGGGACTTATGACCTCAGATGTTAAGTCCCATAGTGCTTAGAGCCATTTGAACCATTTTTAATCCTCGTTACCCTTAAAGGTATCACAGCAAGTCATATTTATTAAGTCTCGCTCAGGAGCAATATGATGGTTCAAATGGCTCTGAGCACTATGGGACATAACATCTATGGTCATCAGTCCCCTAGAGCTTAGAACTACTTAAACCTAACTAACCTAAGGACGTCACACAACACCCAGTCATCACGAGGCAGAGAATATCCCTGACCCCGCCGGGAATCGAACCCGGGAACCCGGAGCAATATGATGAACTGTGTCGAGTTACTGTATTGAAAATGATAGATTATAGGTCTCCTCATAGGTGAACCTTAAATTAACTACTCCCCTCTCATTAGCTTCCCTATTTTTCTGGAAACATGTAACCTGATTCCTGGAAAGTCTTAATTCCTGAAAGTATCACGCCCTAGTTAGGAATATAACTACTGGCGTCTCATATGCCAAGTACTGGACATGACATCGCGATTCCAGTGATCTTCCATACAGGTTACCATAATACTCGCGACGTGATACCTTTTGGCTCCCTTAATTGTCGGTCAGTTTGTTGCCCTCGTGGGCGGAAGGATGAAGTTTATCTGCAGATAGGCTGCGCTTGAATCTTCGCAGAGCCGCTGAGCTGTTCTTTATTGCAAAATCACTGGTCGTTCTACCTAGAGTCTGGCTACCTTTTATAGCGTCCTCAAAATATTGATATGGATCCATCAGTGGTTTATGGAATCACACTTGTTGTATGATCAACCCAACCCAGACGCTATCTTGGGTGTTCAAGTACGACTGATATAGTGGTCCAGTTTGTCTCCCTGAGCATCCATTTGTGTAGTTTTCTTTCAGGCTCTGCTCTTTGTAAGTAGGACAGAAACTACAATGTATTCGTTGAACTGGAGACAGTCTACCGCTTCCCACTGAGCAGAAGGTAGAAAGCAGGAGAAGAAACTGTGAGATCATTGGTGGAAAATGATCCTATTGCTTTGTTAACAGGCAGTATTTTCCCTGCAGTTAGAAGGGGTATGTTCCCGACCCTTAGGGCCTTTAACCTCTATACCACCGGAACAGGTGAAATTACAGTCTCATAAGGCACTATGTGAACTGAAGTTTCCCAGTAAAAGGACGGTGTATGATAGATGTTTGATTAGCTCTAGGAGCTCATCACTATCTAGTAGTTCCTGTGGTGGGACGTAAATGGAACATAATTTATTTGGGATTACTCAACGTGTACTGTGACAGCAACTGCTAGCTGTGCCAGGTAAAGAGTAATGCGTGGCTCCGCTCTTGACCTCTTCGCCCCATCAGTCATCCTTTCAGTATAGGTGATAGGACTATAAGAACTTGAAATCTGTCTCTTGTTGAAGTACAATAGGAGCGCAGGTCTAGTCTGTTCTAGAAACTTAAGTTCTTCTACGTAATTTCTTAAGCCACTTAGGTCCACTGTATCATGACTTTTGTTTTTGTGATGTTTTCTTTCTCTCTCTCACTGCCCCTTGGTATGGAATGCAAGGCGACTTATAAAAACGTCGTAACCCTTCCAATGTTGCCACTTCTATTTCCAAATAACCAGCATCAAAGGTGACTGCAGATTTCACCTCTGGCACTTTAATATTTGATTTATTGCCCTTTGATTTCTCCTTTGCTACAATCTTTCCTCGTTGAGAAGAAATGAGGAATGGGTCAAGATAAAACTAACTAACCGTTACAGTTGAAATCTACGTCTTGGGGGCACTGCCGTCGCATTGTCAGCCTTTGACGTTTTCCTAACTGTTTCTTTGGACAGTGTAGGCTACGTGGACTGTGCTGCTTTGCACGTGCAGCAAAACGAGCAAGTGTTGGCAGTCGCATATACTGCTTGTATCTTTGACGCACTATCTTAAGCTGAGGGCCGTTTTACTACTGATACGAATGATCTTACATATGACAGAGGATATGCGCCCTTAAGTAATATCTATGCTTATTTGTACGGCACACGTTGTGTTACCTTACTTTCTTGTATTTTTTTTTCTTCTGTCTAGACTGGATGCACAATGCTCCAAACTGAATGTTTATTGGAGCCGTTAACGAGCACTGGTAGCGATGTAATTCTGCTTCTGACTTAAGATCTCCTTGGTGAAGCGACACGACCAATACATGCCACTGTAGTGTGGCCAGATGTTTGGAATTTGAGGCATCGTAACAGATTTGGCACACGCAGACCGACTTTTAAGTGTAAGACACCAGCGTCACTGCGACTGGGGTCAGTTGGTGAATCGAATGTCAGAATGAATGACTGTGTTACTTGATGTTCCAATACACACTTTTCATTATATTTCTCATGTCCCTAACACCTTCATCTGCCCATTGTTTTTGTAGCTTGGTATATCTTAATTTAGCAGTTCAGTACATAACAACACCTTTAGATTAAATTTAGTTTTAAGGAAACGCTATTTTAGGAGATGATGCTACATTGTTGAGGTCAGGTTTGCTGACCAAAGATACACAAAGAACTGAAATGTGCGTACGGAATATTTGGCTGTATGGCATTTTTGGCTGGGAGCCCTTCCAGAGAGTTCGACAGCCTGATACTAATCGTTTTTCTTGGCGTGACTTCGACACCTTGCATATTGATGATGATAAAATCATGAAGACAATAACACACACAACACAATAACCGAATAGGCCAGGAATGGATCCTGGGGCTTTGTGCTTGAGACTCTGCAAGGCTAACAACAAGACCACAAGCTGCTCAGAAAGATAAACAGTTGTCTTCAGTCTCAGACCACTTTCAGTTGTGGGGCAGCAATGGCATGCACGGAACAAGGAATGCGCCAAAAGCAGCTCGCGGCACGCAATCTTGACTCACAGAATTGGAGGAACTGCGACGTCTGTACCCAAAGATGTCACGGGGCCAGTGGTCACACTTTGTGGGTGGAGTCACTCGCTACAGCCACGGCTGTTAGCAGCTCTAGAAACTGGATGACCAGAGCACACCTGATTGTAGTGTAGACAGTTGTAATGAGAGGCACCACCAGCTCTGCAAAGTGCGTATGCAGTCGTGTGGTGTCACGCTACACCCAGCCAACACGAGAATGCCTGACTTCATTGAAGTCTGCTAACAGGAATGGAAATGGACAGTGGTAGTGCACACCGGCATCGTGAAAGATGATGGTCTACTCTATGGACCCACTGGTTAGGCCACCAAGAAGCCCACTGGATTATAGTACTGACAGCTCCCCATCAGTTTTGACTCGGATGGCAGGCTCATGGGAGCTATGTCCCCGAGGTGGTAGTCGTCGCTCCATCAGAGATTGTAGAAGCTAGACAAGCTGGAGACAGACATTCGTAGGTGTGATCTCCAGGCATAAAGCCTGTGTAGATCGCCCACCACAGTACTGGTAGTATTAATATACGTGTGACCCCTTTGCTTTGCTACTGTGAGGTGCAAATACAGCACTTGGCCTGCGTTTCTTATCCAGTCAGTTTTTCAGCTGTAATGTATCTCAGCTTCATCTTTCAGGAACAGTGGTGGATGTATTTCCTGCAGTCAGTGTACTGAATATTTATTCTTGTGTCCAATATACATCTTCTTACTCCACTCTGCATAGTCTTCGCAATAATGGCATCCCTCTGTCCCTGTGAGTCATTCTGCTGCAGTTCCACCTTGAGCACCCAGTGCTTACGGTATTTAGCAATTAACTCTGTCTTGTAGACACAGCCTTATTGACATTCTGCTTAATTGTTGAATACTCATCTCCTGTGGTTGCCACTCACTGTACTAGGGGACGACTATAAACTTTTACTCAACTATGGCAAGGTTATTATTCCATGGTATTTCACTGATGTTCCCTTTAACGAATAGTCCTTAGATTTCACTCAGGATATCCCTGGAAAAAAACTTGACAGACATTTACAAATCAAAAGTTAACATCGTACACTGCGGTTTCCTTTTTGATCTCAAACCTCACGAATCCTTGACTCAGTCTCTATTTCATATCGTCCCACAGGGTATAGATCACTCAGCAATATATCCCGTAAGTACATGTTTCTTCTAAGTTGTTACATATAAATTATCACAATCCTTTACTTATAACATTGCAACGGCCTTGCCGCAGTGGATACACCGGTTCCCGTGAGATCACCGAAGTTAAGCGCTGTCGGGCGTGGCCGGCACTTGCATGGGCGACCATCCAGCCGTCATGCGCTGTTGCCATTTTTCGGGGTGCCCTCAGCCTCGTAATGCCAAATGAGAAGCTACTCGACCGAATAGTAGCGGCTCCGGTCAAAGACAACCGTCATAACGGCCAGGAGAGCAGTGTGCTAACCACATGCCCCTCCTCACCGCATCCTCAACTGAGGATGACACGGCGGTCGGATAGTCCCGATGGGCCACTTGTGGCCTGAAGGCGGAGTGCTTTTACTTA
Source organism: Schistocerca nitens (assembly GCF_023898315.1). Taxonomy (NCBI): domain Eukaryota; kingdom Metazoa; phylum Arthropoda; class Insecta; order Orthoptera; family Acrididae; genus Schistocerca; species Schistocerca nitens. The sequence continues at coordinate 534,358,869 of NC_064616.1, read as the reverse complement.
TAACACAGCCCACACGCTCTCTAGTTTACAATTGCAATCTCTCCTCATTTATTAGTCAATTTCTGCCACTCTCACTTATTTTTTTATTTATTTAACCTGATCAGATTAGGGCCATCAGGCCCTCTCTTACATCGGACCAGTGTTCCACACATGCAGCATTTCAAGCACCAGAGTTACATCATGACAATAGTTTAAATAAGAAAATTAGATTACTCTAATGACAATATGAATAAAGAGTAATGACTAAGACCAAATAAAGAAAATGCTGGCAGTATTTTTACAACAGGTGCTATACATACAAATTATGATAAAAGCAATAATAATAACAGTAAAAAAACAAATCAAATCATAATGATAAACATGAGAAAAATTGGCAATAGTAATGAAGAATTGTGCAGATGTACATTAACATCTTGGTGTGTAAAGTAGATGTTTACTAGTATAGCGAGTTTTGGGGAAGGGAGATTTAAGGAGAGGGAAAGAGGGAAGTAATGAGGTGAAGTGCATTCAAGTACAGAGGAAAGCATTATTGTTGCTCAAGTAGATACGTCATTAACGGTTTCTTGAAGCCGGTCATGTTTCTAAGTTCTCTAACATAACGAGGGAGGTTATTCCAGAGTCGGGTTCCCGCTACTGTAAAGGACTTGGAGAAGGTGACTGAGCGATGCAGTGGAGCAGAGAAGATTTTATTATGATGAGAACGTGTGTTTCTGTCATGTTGTTCCGACATAAGCGTTAAGGACGAGGAGAGATATGAGGGACAGTGTACATTTATAAGGCAGTAGATGAGACAGAGTGTATGGAAATCTCTGTGTTTGTCTGCACGCAGCCAGGACAATTTTGCATATGCTGGTGAAATGTGATCAACAAGTCGAACGTCACAGATATATCGGATGCAGGCATTCATGACCAGTTCCAGACGTCGTGAATTTTCCTGAGAGAGGCCTTGTAGGATAATATCGCTGTAGTCAATGATTGGGAGTATAAGCGTTTGTACTAATTTCTTTTTCAGATCGAAAGGGAAGAGTTTTTTATATTTTTGTAGTACATGAGGGGATGCTGATGCTTTTTTGCACACTGCAGTTACGTGCTCTGTTCAGTGTAGAGATGGTATGGATTCCCGATGTTTTGGGCTAATGAGCTTAGAGTGACCAACGAGTACCGCTTGAGTTTTAGATGGGTTTAGTTTTAGTCCTATGTCCGGTGCCCATTTTGATAGTGCATCGAGGTCAGTATTGAAATTTTCAATTGGTTTCGATCTTAGATACAACTGAAGGTCTTCATTATACATATGATATTTGCAATAGGTCAGAACTGATGACACGCCCTTGACATACAGAGAGAAGAGTATAGGACCTAATACTGAGCCTTGAGGAACGCCTGACACTACCTGCTGCCATTGTGATTTTATATTCCCGGACAGGACGCGTTGCTAACGAGACGTCATGTGTGAGGGAGACCATTGCACTGCACTTGGTGAGAAATTGAGACAGCTAAGTTTGGCTAGTAAGATGTCGAAGTCGAAAGTATCAAATGCTTTTCTGAAATCTAAGAAGCAAATGATAGTCGCTTCTTGTCTATCCATGGCAAGTTTCAGGTCATCTGTCATCATTATCAGTGTGGATGTTGAGCTTCGATGTTTACTGAAACCTGATTGGTATTCGTTTAGTAGGTTGACAGTAGTTAGGTAGTTGGTAAGCTGGTCATGGACTATATATTCTAAGGCCTTTGATAGTGCAGGAAGAAGGCAGATGGGGCGGTAGTCAGAGGGTGCTGTGGCGATGTCCTTTTCAGGCAGTGGCTTAATTTGTCCCAGTTTCCAGGCCTCAGGGAAAACACTTGTGATTAATGAATGTTTGAAAATGTCTGTTATAGAGGGCAGTAGTTGATCAATGATAAGTTTTACCATCTGGACAGTGATGGCATCATGTCTAGTAGATGCTGATATAATCCGCATTACTCCTTATTCAGTATTAGTAATTATTTAATGGTTATCTAATGTTCTGATAATTAATGTTGTACTTATTCTCGTCTAATATAGATGCAAATCACTTTAAGAACCATTACACCATTTGAAGCTGCGACACGTATAGTCATAATTTTGTGACTAACTTGTCGTGATACTGTTGTACATGCAATTGCTCTAAGGAGATGCGTCGGTTTCGTGACACTGCCAATTGATTCAAGGTACCATTCAGGTGAGCAACAAGTCCAATGGCTTCTCTAATCCATAAAACATCAGCTGTGTCAATTTAGTGATAGTTGTACCAGTAAGAGTAGCCAGGGGACAGTATGTTGTGCCACCATGTCACACGTTTTATTATTAAATGGTATCTCACTATCCCGCAACTGCATCATTGTCATACCCTTTGGCTGTCAATACTCATAACAGATTACTATTATCAGTTCCAGAGCAAAAACCAATTAAACAAAGTGCATGCCCACACTATGAAAACAGGAGTGCAGTTACAGCACTTCCATCTGATTCCAACCGCTTAAGTTCCAGTTTTACCTCGCATGCCCGTTCGCCACTCTAAACCACTTCAGACATGCTCTCTCCGTCTGACACAGTCGTTCTGAAATCAGTAAAAGTTCCGAACTGATGTCAACTGATGACTTATGGTAAAATAGTGACAGACTCTTCTCCATCAATACCACGATGTGTTGTAATTCCACAGTGAATTTCCTCTGTGCCTTCTGTAGCCCAGTTGAGAATTCTGCTATACACATGGCTGCGTACATGGCAATTTGAGTCCAGCCAAGTTACTATATACGCACCTCACTGGTCACAAGTAAACATTTCTACAATTATTTCCAAACTGCTAAAGATCTGCAGGCTCCTCTGGCTTAGCAGATGATACTTTGAGGTTTCGATCACACTCACGACGCTCTAAAATGGCTGTAAACGTAGGAAACAGGAAAGACCAAAACAAAAAAGAACTACTTACCACCTGGCACTGCTGAGTTGCAAGCTGTTACTGAAGTTGTGCTACTGGACCATGCCGAACACCTGGCACTGAACAACTGTTGGCGCCAGATGACTTCTGACATCGGAGAAGCCTGACGCTATGACAGATGGTGACAATAGGTTGTTGAGGTGAGGATCTAGCTGTTTCGCCAACCCTGGACACAGGTCTGTAGTTACTCGATTTGTGATGGTCTGTCAGATGCCTAGAGGCTTCAGTGAACGATAATTAACACAGTAAACATTTATTGCTGAAAGATATAAAGTTGGCTTGTTTCTCAGGCTGCCTGCAGCAGAGGGGGAGGGGTAACATGCGCCAAGAACGCACCAACTCTAGCTCGAGGTATGCAGTCTCGTCTCACACCAGTGGCAGAACTGCGGCATCAATGCTCAGTGAAGTCAGGAGGCCAGTGGCCACACTGTGCACGCGACGTCGCTCTCTCCAGATATCACTGCTACCAACTCCAGAAACTGGATGACCAGGACACACCTGATTGTACCGTAGACGCCATGCAGCAGAGGCACCAGTAGATCTGAATGAAGTGTGTGTGGTCATGTGGACTCACACTGCTCTCAGCTGACATAAGAACTGCCGGCAGTATAAAAGTCTGTTCACAGGAACAGAAGACGGGCAGTGGCAGCTGCAAGCTCCTGTGATGACTGATGATGGTCTACTCCCTGGACCCACTGCTTAGGCCATCAAAAGGCCTGCTGGATGGTGGCGACGACATATCCCCATAAGTAATAACTTGGTTGGAACGGTGCTGCAGCGCACGAATGCTATGTCCCCAAGGTGGGACTGCACCATTAAAGACTGTAGGCGGCTAGAAGATCAGGAGACAGACTGACTAAGGTCCATCTTTCACTCTAGATGACTGTGAATTGATTTGATTCCTCACCATAAGAAGTGTAGTATTTATATATATCTGGCCCATTTGCTTTGCTGCAGAGAGGTGCAGTGAGATCAATTGGCCTGTTTTCTTGTTGTCTGTGTGATGATGAGGTACCAGGTGTTTACAATTGTAGTGTAACAAATGGTTCAAATGGCTCTGAGCACTATAGGTCTTAACTTCTAAGTTTATCAGTCTCCTAGAACTTAGAACTACTTAAACCTAACAAACCTAAGGACATCACACACACATCCATGCCCGAGGCAGGAGTCGAACCTGCGACCGTAGCGGTCGCGCTGTTCCAGACTGTAGCGCCTAGAACCGCTCGGCCACTTCGGCCGGCTGTCGTGTAACAACGCACGGATGTCCTTTGTGAGTTGTAGTTATTGTATGGCAGCGACATTTGGTAGATATGCTAATGCATTAATATGGAACCGTTTTAAGCAGGAAAAAAATTAGGTCCAGCTTTGGACACCAGATGCAAATCTGTTGCCTTACAGCGTCTCTTCTATGTCTCCGGTGATCATATTGAAGGAACTGTGTAAGCCGCATGTAAACATTCCTTACACGTCCATTTAATTAGGACTTAAATGAATCGTGTACCTACAGTTCCCTATTCTGTGGGAAAGGCATCTGCTCCGAAAAATAAATGAAATCCGTGAAATGTAGGTGCAGTTATAATCGAACCGCCAATGTTTACTACTTGCAGCAATGACGACAAGAAAGGAAAGCTCGGTTAAAATAAATGAATATAAAACTGAATTTGGCGAAATTACAGTGGTTAAATTTGGAAAACATTTTAAATTCAATTAATGATTCAATGAATATTAGTAGTCGCCAGCTCACTAAGTGAGCAAAATTACTGCCTCTATGATTATTGTCTGTTAATTGTGAGAAACTTATATAAGAATGCTTGGTTTTGTTGCAATTCGGAAACAGTACAAAATTGGGATATATTGCCCTGGCGTAATTTCATATGGATATGTCACAGCGAACAAATACCTTTCATTTAAGTAGCATCTCATAAAAAATGAATTAGTAATAATCAGAAAACAACAAAATCCCATCAGTAGTAAACAATCATTTAAATGCAAAACTTTCGTGACGTCACTCACTGTAATTCTTAAGGACTTTAATACGCAAATAGTTATTTTTGCTTATTTATTACTGGATGCTGCCATTTACCTTGACAATTACCGTAATGACATAGCGTCATTTTTCTGTGAGTAACAGTTACATAATTTGCAAAATCATAATTTTGATTGTAAAAGAATGGCAAGGTTCGTGATATGATTTTAGTGACTCATTGGTTTCTTTTATCTTCAACTGTTACTACTCTTCATTAACAATTTCTGCTAATCACTTCGTGCTGTTACTACTATTATTGGCTCAAGGTGTTACCACACCATCCTGACTGAGTGCAGATGCGTAAAAATGAAAACCTATTCAGCCATAGGAAAAAATGTCCCTTACTGAATTTTACTTTGTTAAGCGCTGCCTTTCAAATTACTATTTACTAAACTGAAGCACTTCCATTAATTATTGTTTTGAAAATCACTGAAGTTTTATCTACTATTGTTTCTCAATCATTTGACTTTCTCGGATCATCAGTAATGATGATTTTGTCTTAGGCAAAATAAAGATCAACACTGGAATTACTCGGTGTCGCTAAGGCACTGTTCGTTGAAAATGTGGTTTCAGGACAGATTTGCACCAGATGTTCAAAATTAGAAACAATTTTTTTCCTACGTACATCAGTTCCGCGTTGACGCATTAGCACATCTATAAAATTTCGCTGCCATACGATAACTGCAACCGACACTTAACCTCTCTGCCACCCGGTACTACTGTGCCCTGGAAGATCACTAGATCTGTCCCCGCATCTGTGGGAGAAATTCGAAAGTCAGTATTCAAGGACAAGTGACAAGAGATGTGGGCCACATCGCTTCAGGAGAGTATACAACGCTTTATTACACTCTTTCCGACCCAATCGCTGACCATCGAGGCCAAAGGGGGTGTGACACCGTGCTGTTAAGTGGGCTGATAGTGTCCAATTCTTACTAAATTTGACTCGATACTGTAAGCAGTGAAATGAAATCACATATCCTCTCAGCCCGTAAAGTTTTATTTTGTTTTCTCTTTGCCTTCTGGCTGCTTCACTTTTTCTGTCAACCGGTATAATACGTAATTATCTCCAGATAAGATGATGGTTCCATAGACAATTTTTTACAAATAATTAGCGAATGTTCACAAGATATCTAGCTTTGTTAATTTGATGAAAGCCAAATCGGAATGAAAGAAACTTATTAGAGAATAAATTTAATACATTACAAGTATATTTACCAAAATATGAAGACAGGTATAATAAGCGTATCCGCATTGTGATTATGAATTTCTTACAATGCTAACTATTATGGAAGATGTGATTTTTGAAGAGGATAATTTATTGTCATACAGGTATGTGCAGTATCTTACATAATAATATAACGAACGCTGTCCACTATATGAAGTGAGCCTTAATAACGTCCCTTGAACTGACTAGTCACTACCCTGGATCAGGACCACATTTATGCGCAGGCTATGTAGATTGCATTCTATGGGACCGCATCACGAAGGCACCCACACGACAAACATATGAAACACAAAAACTGTCGTTGTAGAACGAATTTTCTCTCTGAAGCAAATTGCACACTCATTAGAAATTTCCTGCCATATTACAACTATGTGACATACCAGGATACGAATTAGTGGTTGTAAGTCGTTCTTGGGTAGCTAAGTTGGTGGTTCACCTGCCCACGAAAGGGAAAGGTCCCAGATTATAGTAACAGGTTGGTAATACCCTTCAATCAGCCAGTTAGTATTGTAAAAAAGTTCACGGTTTCACACTATGATGCGTGTATTCTTACAAACATAAAAGACGCAGAAGAAATTGCTTTATATGGAACTGTCCTTCTGAAATTTTCAATGGACAGCTGATACGAATTTAGTCAGCATTCATCCCCCGCACTCGCTGGTGTCAAATTCTAAGAAGCGGCTGGTCAAATGCGTAGCACTTAAGTCGGAAAAATCGACAAGACTTAAAGAGAAATGCTTAACGGGTGTTTTACAGTTTCAGGTGAGTAAGATCTTGCAGATAGCCGACTTCTTCCGTACCTCATTTCAATCACCCAAACCTATCTGCACAGGCCTCGGAGCACCCAACGGTACCGACAGACCGCCATGACATCCTGAGCCTATATGCGTTCAAATGGCTCTGAGCACTATGGGACTCAACTGCTGTGGTCATAAGTCCCCTAGAACTTAGAACTACTTAAACCTAACTAACCTAAGGACATCACACACATCAATGCCCGAGGCAGGATTCGAACCTGCGGCCGTAGCGGTCGTGCGGTTCCAGACTGAAGCGCCTTTAACCGCGCGGCCACTCCGGCCGGCCCGATATGCGTCACTGGAAGTAGATATGGTAAGTATGCGGTCAGCACACCGACCGCTCTCCTAGCCGTTGTCAGTTTTCCTGACTGGAGCCGCTACTACTCAATCGAGTAGCTCCTCAATTTGGCTCGGTCGCTCTGAGTGCGTTCCTCTTGCCATCAACGCTCGGCAGACCTGAACGGTAATCCATTCAAACGCTAGCAAAACCTGACACCACTTAACTCCGGTGATCTGATGGGAACCGGTGTTACCACTGCGTCAAGGTCGTTGGCTAACGAGTCGACGGCACCCGATATTGTACAAGGTCCGGCAGAAAAACCTCCCCTTTAAGGAAAGCTAATAAAAACAAAACCAAATAAGGTAGAACAATTTTATTTATACTAAATAAAAGTACATATTATGCCATTTTAGAAAATACTCTTATGGTCTTACTTTTTAAATAAAACATCCCTTAAATGGCTTCCTGCACTGTCGACACACTGATTGAGTCTTTCCCTGAAGTTATTCATTACTCTTTGAGTCATTTCAGGTGGAATAGCTTCAACCTCTTGTGTAATTGCTTCTTTCAGGGCTCGTAAAGATTGTGGACGTTGTTCATAAACTTTTGCTTTTAAATAGCCCCAAAGAAAGAAATCACAGGGCGTTAAGTCTGGCGATCGTGGGGGCCAGCCAATGTCTCCACGCAACGAGATCACATGTCCAGGAAACATTTCCTTCACCAATGCCAGTGACTGCCGCGCTGTGTGGGCTGTAGCACCATCTTGCTGGAACCACACGTTCTCTATTTCACCAAAAAGCTCCCTTAGTTGCGGTTGGAGAAAGTCGCGGAGCATGGCACAATAGCGTTCACTGTTGACGGTTAAATTCCTGTCATTTTCTTCGAAAAAGTAAGGACCGATCACTCCGGAATTGTAAAAAGCACACCATACTGTTACTTTAGGGCTATGAAGTGGTCGTTGATGAAGTTCTTGGGGATTGTGTTCACACCAGTACCTGCAATTTTGGCTGTTCACTGTTCCGGCAAGGTGAAAGTGTGCTTCATCAGAAAAAATCACAATATCGTTGGGACGAATGTTCCGAAGAAGGTCTTGGCACAAACTTACACGGACACCACAGTCTCGTTCACTCAGTTCCTGCGTAGTTACAATTTTGTAAGGATGCATTTTAAGATCTCGATGCAAGATTCTTCTCACACTTCGATCAGATATCCGTAATGCTGCCGCATGCTTTTTAGCGGATCGTCGAGGAGATTGTTGAACTGAAGCTCTAACTGCATCAACATTTCCGGGGCCTGTTGCAGTCCGTGGTCGTCCAGGTGGTTTCCTTTTTAATGCGGAACCTGTCTCACGAAAGTTAGCAACCCAAGAATAAATTGTTTTCTTATCGGGAACAGGGTCCCGTCGTCCGAGCGCAAAGCGAACGCGAAAAGCACGTTGAGTATTAATAGGCGATTCGCCATTTCGAATAAAATCTTCCACTACGAAGGCACGATGTTCACCAGACCACGCCATGGCGTACACTGAAAACGGCACGTAGGCAGCTACTTAACGACGCGCCCTCCACCACTCTGCTCCTTCTACTGTCCGCTGCACGTTACTTTGTAATCGGGGAGTTTTTTTATGCCGGACCTTGTACTTCCCATCACCAGACGTGGATTCTTGAGCTCTTAAAGCTGGTGAAAAGTGTATCCACAAAATTTAATTCGTTAACGAGATATTGCGGGAAATGTACGAAACGAGACGCCTTAAGAACCCAGTCTGTCATCACCAGATGGGATACTGACTCGTTGCGACATAATGCGACAACCGTGAGTGTTTTAACACGAATTTCGAAAGTAAAATAAGAAAACTCGTTTTTTAAATTTAAATCCATTGTTACAAAAATAATTAGTATTGGAGGGCAGCGTGGAGGGTAAAATTCGTAAAGGGAGACCAAGAGATGAATACACCAAGCAGATTCAGAAGGATGTAGGTTGCAGTAGGTACTGGGAGATGAAGAAGCTTGCACAGGATAGAGTAGCATGGAGAGCTGCATCAAACCAGTCTGAGGACTGAAGACCACAACAACAACAACAATTATACTACAACCAACTGAGAACAGTTCCAAAAATTTACCAAAATCCATATTACAGCATTATGAGTGCTGTACCAGACATAGTAAGCGAATAACAACAATCTAACTGGGAAGATTAGATATCACTGTAATAACACATTTGGTACATCGTTCAGTGCAATTTGTTATTTTGGACCACCATAAAGTAAAAATCATTCGCTATGAAGCTAAGAGCGACTCAAAAACAGAAATGTCCAATGAAATTACTTGTCGTTTCTATTCAGTGCTCTCAAAAATTAATTACATTATAAATTTTGCATTAAAATTTTATAAATTAATTAATAAACCTCAGATGATGTTTTACAATCTTTCAACTCGCAAAATACGCTGAAACGCTATTTTTTGTGATTTGTCACAGTATATCCTCTGGGAGGGTCCACACTACAGATTGAGGCTAGGGATCTATAGATTCTAAATATGGCCCTGCCCGGAATCCCTCCTACTTTTTTAGCCTTATTACAATTGAAAACTACAAAAATTAATAAGCACATGCGTTACAGATTTAGAGTGACTGATATGGTGGTCTACAGTAAAGAATTGCTGCTGCTTTGTTCCTGATAAGATGAATTAATCACACGTAAAAACTGACATATTTCATTTTAAGTTACAGATAGAAATGGAATTACAGGACTCACTTTTTGACAATTGTGTACTCTTGATTGCAGGAAAATGTTCATTGTGCTAAAGAAATAATATAATTTCCTAAAATTATGCTAGTAAATGTGGTTAGTTTACACAAATACGACTAAATGAAAATATGGTAAACTCCTAAGATTGGGTGCCTTACATAACTTACATACAGATTATTACTCATTGAATGAATGTTGCTATCTAGCTATCTGTTACATCTTGGCACTACAGCACAGCTTAAAGGAAATGAGTAATACAGATTACTTAAAAAATAAAAATTTCTTCTATCATATCTTATCTTTGTACTTTGTGGGGTATTCAACACTCTATATCATTGCACCAGTTCACTTCGGAAATAGAAGTTTAAGAGCGAATAATGTAAAACTACCATTTACCTGCAAATATTACGTTACCCACTGCAAGTATCATAATGATATGTTCAGTCTGTGTTTCAGATAAAAAATTGTGTGAAAGGGAAATAGTATGGTCCCTTATCAAAGGGAGAACTTAACGAATATGCCCTTATAAAGATGCTGTTACTGTACTACTAATCTCATCAAATTCCTTCAGCCCAGTAGCTTCATTAACTATTCTTTTGTCTTACAGCAAAATTTATGGTCTGTACAGGATATGTAAGAACACGCCATTTTATAATAGAACGTTTCTAATTCTGCTAACACATTTTAGCAAAATGTCAATAGTAATGTACAGTAGTTGTACACATATGAGTAATAGATCTAAATAATACGTATTTCATCTGACAAAAACAATTTTATGGATATCTACAACTTAATGCAGCAAAGTGATGTGCATATTATGTTTCCTTGTTCCATCTTCTTATTCAAGTGTCAGAAATTTGTGAGCCCAAATACGCAATACCAGGTTCTTAACTATTCTCAGTTTGCACCTCTCATGAATGCTATTGAATTCTATGGCAAAATGGTGTTTTTACTTCTCTTTTGCTGTTAATAACACATACATTTTAGAGAGATTTAGCAGGTCACAACTTAACATCGGTTTTTCCCTCATGTCACAACTTAACTTCGGTTTTTCCCTCATGTTTTTCGGTCTTCCTCAGTAACCTCCAACGAAACGAAATTTGTCTAGTGAATTTGGAGCTGCATCTATTCCAGCCAGGGAAAACGTAAACCTTAACAAAGATGTGGAAGAGAGGAAAGTTAATATTAATTATATAAAAATGTGAGCTTTAATGAATACAGCCTTTCTTCTGGATAGAGGAAACAAAACTACACAAAGAAAGACCTCAAAGATTTATACGATTCAATGTATTGTGTGAGTAATTTTATAACTATCTCAAGAAAATTGAAGGCAGTGAATATGTTGTTGACCAAATTGATTTTAAATACAAATAGAAGTCTTTATCAAAACTGACAAAGCTAGAATTATGTGTATGGCCATGTACTCCATATCTGCTTGTACTAAGACACAAAGTATCTCTATGTTGACGGCTTTTTTCTTTGAAAAATCAATTTACAATCTACAATGAATCTTATGTATAGTCTTTATCAAAATTGACAAAGCTAGAATTATGTGTATGGCCATGTACTCCATATCTGCTTGTACTAAGACACAAAGTATCTCTATGTTGATGGCTTTTTTCTTTGAAAAATCAATTTACAATCTACAATGAATCTAATGTATAGTCTTTATCAAAACTGACAAAGCTAGAATTATGTGTATGGCCATGTACTCCGTATCAGCTTGTACTAAGACACAAAGTATCTCTATGTTGATGGCTTTTTTCTTTGAAAAATCAGTATACAATCTACAATCAATCTAATGTATCTTTAAACGTTTCGGTTCCTTATTGACAAAACGCTTTATAGCCACATCGATAAAAATGTATCAGAACATCTAATATTCTGAGTGTATAATGCTCTAGCAAGAAAACGGTTTTGTTATTGAGGAAACAATAATTTGTGTGCTGCATACTAAGAGCACAGATCAGGCCATAAATTATTCAATTAACTCATGTAACTGAAATCACTTTTCAGAGCTCAGATAACAACACAGTTTTTAGCCATTATTCTCCACAGAAATAAACGTATTTCAGTGTATCTATAAATCAGCTGCCCATCTCCAACATCCAGTGTTTGAAAAGAACTCTTTCATTGTACAAAAATGGTAATAAATGTTCCTCAGCTAATATCATTTCACCATGAAAGCACTGATCCTCCAACAAAACGTTACTAGCTTGCATTTAGCCTTGACATTACTTCAACTACTAAAGTAGCTGCACTTTTTCCTCAGTAACAATGTTGACATCTGTCACTTACATATGCCTCTATTTAACAATTAATCACATTCTGTCTACCAGTTTCTTATTATAATCAAGAAAATCGTGCATATTCTGTTCACAGAAGAGACTCTTGGTCCCAAATCAAGCACTCTCACATCACAGCATTCTAAGTGGCTACCATCTGAATTAGCATAGCTTACTCCATTCCCTATTCTTTTCACTCTTGAAATTTAGATTCACCTCTAACTAATCAACCAACGACAGGTGCAGCTTGAAATCCTTTGCCTGTATGAACTATCCCAGAAAAAAGCAATTTGTTGACCTACCTAATCCCCTCTATTTGTTATGCTAGTGTCACATATGTCTACACATAGAGAAGACATTGAGCGCCATACTTTGTCATTTGAAACAAGACTGTTGGTTATTATTCAGCTTTTATCTTTCATCACACACACACACACACATACACACACACACTACGCACAACTCACTTACTCATGGCCACTGCCATCTCTGGGCGCTGTGACCCCACTGCAGTGAGTCAAATGAAGGGGGTAGCAACGGTGTGCCAGCCATTAGTTTTTCATCTGGAACAGTTATGTAGATAAGCATGGGTGTCCACAGAAATTTATCCAGGAGGGGACAAGATTCAAAAACTGCCGTCTTTATGTAACTGAGTCCTGAATTGGAGAATGTATTAAATCGCAAGAATTAAAGTTGGTAGGATGAACACAGCAGTTTCATCTGTTTGAATCAAGGATCTGGAATTACCTACTTCTTATAATAAGGTCCAGGGTCTTAAACTAGTTACACTAGTAAGCATTTTTATTCACAGAAAATTAAAAATTTTATCTACAAAGTAAGTTAGGATGACAGAGAAATTCGTGATGGACCGGAAGAAAGATAATACGCAAAAAAAAAAAAAAACGTTAATACTTAAACATAGTCGACTACAGGGCAGCTCTTTGTGCCAAGAAAACTGCATTTTTCCATGAACAGAGTGACAACCAAACAAACACAACTTATATGTATATTGTTACTGAGGCTACACAACTGCCTAAAGTTTTCCGAAATGCTAATCTGTGGTCTAATAAATTCGCAGAAAATCAGTTATAGAAATGGAGAAAAAATTTTGTAAAGAATATGAAGTCAATCTCCTCCCTCCCTCCCCACTTGCAGATGCCTATGTAGATAAGTGACAGTAGAATGTACTAGGCCAATACCTTAATTTAACGCTTTTTATAAAACTATATGGGAAAGTAACAGTTTTATGTTTTGACAAGGTAAACTGTAATTTCGATTGTACAAATGTTAACAGTGTAACACTGTTTACTAAACAGTTTTTGGACTACGAAAGTTGGTTAAGGAGTTCTTCGTTTACATAGATGAATAGGGAAATTGTCCTGTGCAGAACTTTACTTCTGAATGTTGGTGTCATGAATAATTACGTGAGAACATTTGAGTTCCATGGTGTGTGACCAATTTAGAAAGATGGAGTCAAACAGTAAAATGGCATATAAAATGGGTTTTTGCCAGTTATCATGAGTATTACGTATGTGGATAAATTGAGAATTGAAGTCATTGTTTTCGTGGATGAAATGGGTATAATTTAGTAAATGAAAATCCTGACCAAAGAAAGCCATCAGTATACATACAGTCTATGGAATAACTGTTACAGATCGCTGGCAGTTTTGAAAAACAGTAGTATGTGTGGTAAATTACTTTGTGAACTGAAGACTAGCCGATAGTAGGTGGCAAAATGCACTTATATTTTCTTAATAAAATTTATATGTGTAACAGCTTGTGATCTGTGTCGCTAGTATTGGTTAAATGAAAAAGTATTAAATCCTTGTTCTGTGAATCAGATCCTAACAGTTTATCTGCCGTATACTAGCTGAAGTTACTTTCAGCAAAACTGGATATGTCAAAAGGATCTCATTTAAACAAAATTTTGGGTAGGACAGCTACCATGATATAACGAAAGAGAAAAAACGATTGAGCTGAATGTTTTTCGCTGCCAGCACAAGTATTGTCATACGCATTTATAACTACTGGGTGAAGACTGTGTGAGTGAATAACGATGACAAACACAAGAAGCTTTAAAATATAGATTGTAGCTTTTCTCAAGACTCATCCATTAAGTGTGCTTAGCAGCTGCATAGTTGAGAACCTATCAATATGTAAAGGACATGTGTAGAGTCTCTAGCTCGACTTAAAGTTAAGGCATAGTGCTGCATATTAATTTTACTACAGGCACTAATTTTACAGATTGTTGCAGATGTTTTTCTTCACGATGTGAAGATCGTGGGAAATGTAGTATGCTGACGACCAGATTGTAAAGACTGAAGAGTTTTCTTGTGTTAAAGTCATATATGTATCATGTGATAAGACATTTATGTGTATAGATGACTAGGTACACTTATGGACTATGTTACCAGGATTTAGTAACTGTGTCACATTTTTGGTAACCAGCAGAAGTATGAATGAGCTGTGATGAAGGCCTGTATAAAACGTAGGTAGTTACACATGCTCATCTTATTATAACACTCAAAATTATTGGTCTCAAATGTGAATTCTCTATTTGTTGCCATTAGTGTTAACTTTAAACGTTCAGTTTCTCTTTGTGCCTTCATTGGGCTGTGTGAACCTTAGTAATGTTAGCAAACCCTACAATATCAACATACATTAGGCTATATACGATCAGTTGCTACCATTGGTAGTTGCACTCTTACAGTAGTTTCTAAGGTCAGCGAGAAATAGCTTTCTCTTGCATTTTGATTGGTTTCCACATATGCATCAAAACTATGAAAACTTAGTAACTCTAAGGTGATCACTAAGTGACAGTTTTGTTTGTATTTCCTTAATCTTAACTACTATTATTTTCAGTCAAGCACATTTTTCTGAAAGCTGTGCAAGGGTAAGCATATAAGCATAACACGGTGTTCTATTGAAACAGGACATGTCACACTGTATTTGAGTAAGGACGACCTTTCTAATTGAGATAATTATTGTTGTTAGAGAGAAAATAATTAACATGTAAATGAAAAACTTATGAAACAGATAATGGAAGGAGACAGTTGTGGATTAGGGGAGGGTACAGAGACCAAAATGAACCACAGGTGATAAATTCGGGAGAAAGTTACTACAATACCTGAGATAAGCAGCATGTTTAATTTACTGTTATCTGAATTCAGAATATGACAGAGTGATTTAAGCAATAAAATAGAAACAAGACACAACTGTTGAGAAGTGGGGTTAAAGAATTTGGGAACAGGATAGAATACCTTATAAAGGTGACAAAGTGATTTAGAGCACAAAATTAATGAAACTGAAGAGAAACTGGAACAAAATTTTATAGAGGTAAAGCAGAAATGTACTGCAAGACAATGGCAATTGGAACAGGTCTCTGAGGAATCAGAAAGCTTGAGTAATAAAATAAAGGTTCACGCAGAGATTTGTAGGAAAAATAGGGGAAAAGGTGCGAGTACATAGTTTTGCAGTGAATTTATTGAAGAACATTAGTGCCAGGGAAATAAGTGTGTGAAAGATATTCATGAATCAAGAGAGGTTACAAATGAAGTAAAAGACATGGTAGGCAAACTAGAAAGGAAAGTACGGGTATAAGTAATTTACATAATACCACAAATCATTGCAATTAGAGAAAACAATTTTAATACCTGTTGACATGCAGCTTCTGATCTGTGAGTCGGACAGTAAGTGTGCGTAGATGGCTGAGATGATTAAAACTACTAGTCTATAAAAGTGGAACATGTTATTGTGGGGGAAGTCCTGGCCAACCAAAAATTTTTAACCTTCACTATCGATCTGTTTCAGTGTCTATAGGCAGCTGAAATTCTGATTTCTCTCAATAAATTTTTAAAATCTTGAATATGATCTTACATGCAATTTGCACACCATAGCTTTTGAGGATGGTTTACAAAGTTGGTTTACTACAGAATAAATGGAAAGGTACAAGATAAGACAAGCAAGGAATTCACTGAAAGGTGACAGAATAGAACAAGGATACGATATATTAGAAAATGACACATTTTTGGAAAAATAACGAACTGAACAAAAATAGAAAGATGTAAGAATGGCATATATGAGGGTTCTCAAGTTTGAAGATAAAAGGCAAAGAATATGAAACAGTTTTATGTGGACATAACTAAGGGATTAAAGTATTTACACAATATCCTTGAGTATGGTCATATTACTGAAAACATATTGCCGAAGTAACCAGCAGGTGAGACGTGATTAATACTGTCAAATAATAAACAGTGGCAGGAGTTAGCTGATGGGAGATTCATAATACTAGATATGACCCTAGTACTGGTGTAGTAAATCAGGATTACCGAGGACTGACAAACCAAATGAATCGAGTTAGTGACAGAGCTAAGAGCAGAGTTAAAGTATATTTTAGAGAAAATAATCATTTTAGGAAATAAATAATCATTTCAGGAAAATGAAATTCCACATCAGTGAAGAGAGTGCTGAGGTAAGGTTTAACTCAGGTTCCAACTATTTAGTCTACAAAAAAATGGTCAAAATGATAATGGAAGACACAGTATTTTAGTACAGTAAGAGGGTATGTTAGTGGCAAACAGTGTGCAATGTACCTCATGTTATATGCAGGGAAGATGGGGTAAATATTGTTAAGGAGTATTTTGAGTAATTATGTGCCGTGCATGAAGGATTACAGAAATAAGAACATAAAAGGAAGATATGTGAAGAACGTGGAAATGCAGAAAGTAGAGAGAACATTAATAGTCAATAAAGTGGAAGTACAGAGTGTGCGGTAAACAGTAGTAACAGTAAGTTTAGAGGAGAGGATTCTGAAGGGAGTCACGATGAGAAGAACGTGGCAGAGGATACTTCACGTGAAAGATGACTGGAAACAACAAATGATGTTCACCTCTGCATAATTGTATGGGAAGTGTTGTAGGTGAGGAAGTTAATGTAGTTTTTTTCAGAAAGGCACTGAAGAGAGTATAAGTTAGGAAAATGAAGTTCATTTAGCAGAATCAAATGCAATAAGAAGGGGAAACGTTTGGGAAATATTAATCAAAGGAAACTGTGGACTCAGGGTACTACAGAAAGGGACTTGTTCGAAGAAGATGATCTGGATGTTGCACACTGAAGTACATGGTTTTAAATTAAAGGGGTTACCAGACACAAGAATTAAAGTGTCACTAATTGCCAAAACTGTATTTTAACCAAATAAAAATATTAACGATTTAGTTCAAATTCCTTTATTGGAATGAAAGTTGTAGGGTAACAGGTAAAGCGAGTAAATAGATTAAAAGGCAAGTATAATCGTTTTTTTTAATTGGATTTGTATTCTGATACTAGAGTGTGATTTTTCTGGTTTTTCTAATTTTTGCTTACACATGATATTGAGACTGGATTAGATGATTAAATGTGAAGTTTAAATAAATTGTAAATTGAATTATTTGACTAAGTAACATGAAGCATTAGTGATGAGTTTTAGGTTTGATGAAATGTAATTAGTGTAGGAACTATTAGTGCATAAATAAAAAATAAGTTTCAATATTCGATAGGGATGACATACAGAATTTGGGAAAAGTATGTGAAATTAACCAGCCAGGGGAAGACATTGTGAGTAATAAACAAAAATTAAACAAAGTAACTAAAGTACAGAGGATTACTGAAGATAAAAGAGAACAACAAAAACAGATTTTGTGGAACAGTAAAGCATTTTTGAAGAAGCTAGCAGAGATACTAAATTTTGACTGTAAATTGGTGGTGAAATCTCACACAACTTTTGCTTCAGAATCTAACCCTATACCATTGTTTAGGAGGGTTGGCTTGGCCAGGGAAATTGTATGATGGAGTAACATTTGTGGCTGATTCTAGGAAATTAAACACCTTTATAAGAGCACAGGCAGGTATGCCTGAAGATTAATAAAAAGAGGAAGGAACTCCATGATGCATAGTACAAATCCATCTGATGCATACTGACAAGTTCCTCTAGCTAAATAATTCTGGAATAATAATGTTTTTTGTGTAAGGGACATCATAACAATATAAAGTAGTATATATAGACTCAGTGAATTTTGGTCCGAATTTGTAATGTCTCTAACCAGATACTAGTGGAACTTCAAAATTAACAAATTATGTACCCTATCTTTTGTTTGCAACTAGTCACTGGGAAGAATATACTCAGATTTTTCATGATGTTTTTAAATCTGTACAGAACGGAGATATGATATTGAGATTGAAGAAGTCAGAATCTGTATAAAGTAAATGACATTTTGGGACACATAATTTGCACACGCGAGGTTAAAGAAGATCTTGAAAAATAAAATCTGTTCAGAAGTGTCTATCTCTCAAGAATGAGAGGCAGTTGAAATCGTTTGTAGGATTTTGTAGCTTTAATTGAAAATTTATGAAAGGGTAGTGTTTTAAAGAACTGTATTCAACAAATTTGTTAGAGTCTGAAGTTAGTTATGTTTAGGATGAAAACTGTCTAAAAGCTTTTAGGAACTGAGACGCGATTAATCTGAGAATGAAATTTTGAGAAATCCAGATTTAAAATATTATTTCTTTCCGGGCCAGATAGTAGTAGATATGGAATCAGGGAAAATTAGTTAAAAATTTAAGAATGAATGACAAGAACGATTTTTAGACTATTGCTTTTACCAGAATATTTTCTAGAAAATTTGAAAAGAATTAAGTATTTCAGATAAAAGAGGCTCTTGCAACAGTAGGAAGATTTATTACATTTAAAAATTGCCCACAGGGTACCTCATAAGTGTTCATACTGAACACAAATCGCTGAATATTATCGAAAACTATATGTTGCTACAAGGTACATTAACGTGTTGAGCTTTGTTCCTCCAGAAATTTCAATTTTGCGTTAAATAATTGAAAGGAGTTACATTAATAAACCTGATGCATTTCTAAGATTACCGTTTGAGGCAGGAGGGCATACTGAAATACAAAATGAGGACGAACACATTTCATTATTTTATGGAACAGGAATGCAAAGGGAAAGTGAAACTGAGAAAATATAAAAAAATGTGAGAAGAGAGTGATGTCAAAATCTGATAACGGATAAAACAAATTTATGATGATTTAGCAGAAAGTTACCTAATTTTTTAAAAAAGTCTGTAGAGTGGTAATTTTCAAAATGACAGATGGAAACTCAGCTGACTGGAAAGTGTGTTATCCCAAAAAGCATGCAGACAAAATATCTGATTATATACACTTTAGTTATGCTCATTTCAGTCCTAAAACATGCTTCGAAAAACTTAAAAAATGTGTTTACTTCGATACCAGGTCAAGAATCGTTTATAATAGAATAAAACATGTGACAAATGTCAGTGGGTTTACTTTAGCTACAAAAGCAGTAGACTACCAATACAGAATGTAAATACCAATGACTTTACAAAAGTAGGATTGGTAAGTGGACATTTGTATGGTTCACTGCCAAAACCAACAGAAAATGTTAGTTACGTCTCTGTGTTTCTTAAAATTATATAGAAATTTATGAGATTGTACCCTGAATGAAAACCAAATCGAAATCTTTGTTTAATCATTAGCAGAAATAGTATTTTGTCAAACATTGGTTCACAGTTCCCTCCAGAAACATGGAAACAAGGGAAGGAATCATACTGGGCAACTGTTGTTCATATATTATAATACATGCCAACTAGTAACCCATCAGTAAGATGCATAAGGGAAATCAACAGGTAATATGGGACCTATTCCTATAAAAACCACACCACTTTGATAAAATTTGTAAATTGTACAATAGTACCAACTTTACACCTTATGAGATAATGACTGCTAGAAAAACCAACTCATTTTCTTCAGGGAGAGATTTAGATGTAAATGAAAAATGAAAATAGTAAGAGACCACTGGGACAAAAAATTTTGGGAATGGGAATGAAACATGGAGACGAATGAAAAGTGACTGAAATCAAAGTAGAAGATACACTTTTAGTAAAAACACAAGTCTAACCTAAATATTTAAACTGACAACTTCCTAAATTTTATAATTTATGCTATGGGCATTTTAGGTTAGTCAATGTACCACATCCCAATGCTTATTTTCCTGTATACCCTAAATCGAAGAAAATGTTTGAGCTTGGAAGTGTTGTAGATCCTACACCTTACAAACACAGATTTGACAGAAGAAGTAATGTTTTGTTAAAACAGAAGTAATGTTTTGTTCAAACAGAATACTGACGAGGGAATCATGTATAGGACCAAGGAAAGCAGGAACTCCTATTATGCAGATAAGTCTAATAATAAGAGGCCGATGCTGGTACTAGTGGCAATAATACTAATAATGGTTCAAATGGCTCTGAGCACTATGGGACTCAACATCTTAGGTCATAAGTCCCCTAGAACTTAGAACTACTTAAACCTAACTAACCTAAGGACACCACACACACACATGCCCGAGGCAGGATTCGAACCTGCGACCGTAGCAGTCCCGCGGTTCCGGACTGCAGCGCCAGAACCGCACAGCCACCGCGGCCAGCGATAATAATACTAATAATAACAAGAAACTATGACTACTGAAACTATTTGCTTAAATTCAAGTAAGAAATATGGAAAACCACAAAATTATATTAAATACATGATGTATGATTATTGCAAATTTAGGAACTAATTTTGTTATAATCCATTTCTGAGTGTGACAACTACACCACCTGGTCAAAAGCACTGGGACACTGGTTAATGGTCAATAAAACTCAATATCTACGCAAGACTGCCTTAGCTCTGCTTGGAACACTTTCAGTAAGGAGTCTGAATATCTGTAGAGAAATTACAGCCCAGTTCTTCCTCAAGAGCTGAATCCAGAGAGACTAGTGATGTAGAAAACAGGTTTTGAGTGATGTACTGAAATCCATGTTCTAGTACTTTCGAGTTGACAAGTGATTCTTTTTGGTTATTTCATATGATTTTTTAAAATGACCCTCTGCAATATTCAACATTCACTGTCTGTTAGTACATGAGCTCTCCCTGTACTTGGTTTAGTTGAGATTTTACTTTGCATTTCCATTTCACAGTCACATCACCGATAGTTGATATGGACAACTTTATAAATGTTGAAATGTTCATGGTACACTTGTTGCTCAGGTGACAACCAGTGACTCGCCTTGTTCTAACTCACTGAGCTCGCCTGACCAACTCTTTTTGCTGTTACTGTTTGTGTACTGACAAAACAGTATTCCTCATCTCATTTTATACTGGCAGTTTCACTTTTCATGACATTGAGTGGTCAATTCCTTTCCACAGGCAATAGAGATACTTTTCATCCGATAGTGTACTTTTGCATATTGTCCTGAATTATGAAAAAGCACATACTTTACAAGAATAAGAATTTCAGTATACTTTAAAGATATAAGGTTTTCAATTTCTTTAAAAAATATATTGAAGGCATCACTTTAGAAATAATATTAAGGAATTTTTTGTTTCTAAGGACAATTATTTTTGTCTCATGTTATAAGGATAATATTCATACTTGTGATTATGCTACATCCATTTAATGTCTCTCTGGATGTTTTCCATTTTGTTTAAATTGATGTTTTGTGTTAATTATCTTTTCATTTCATTTATGTACAGTGTTAACTAAGAAACCTAAATTTTAAGAAATTTAATGCCAGTTATGGACAGTAGGTTGCTTTTAAAATATTTTCATATTTATATGATCTGAGGTGTGGTTCTTATGTTTGTGCCTGTAGTATTGAATGCGGATATTTTCTTTTTGATATTTAATGCTTAAAATTGCAATATGGGTGAAATGTTGATGACAACAGCATAGGTTCCAAAATTAATTTTTTCAATCTGCAGCAGAGTGTGTGTTGATATGAAACCAAAAAGATTGAAACTATGTGACAGATGAAGACTCGAACCCAGAACCTTTGCCTTTAGCCGGCCGGTGTGGCCGAGCGGTTCTAGGCACTTCAGTTTGGAACCACGCGACTGCTACAGTCTCAGGTTCCAATCCTGCCTCAGGCATGGATGTCTGTGATGTCCTTAGGTTAATTAGGTTTAAGTAGTCTTAAGTTCTAGGGGACTGATGACCTCAAATGTTAAGTCCCATAGTGATCAGAGCCATTTGAACCATTTTTGAACCTTTGCCTTTGGTGAGCAAGTGCTCTTAGTAAGGTTGGAGATGAGTTACTGACAGAAGCAAAGCTGTGAAGACATGTCATGAGATGTGCTCAGGTAGCTGAGCTTGTAGAGCACTTGCCCGTGAAGGCAAAAATGGTTCAAGTTTCAGTCTTGGACACAATTTTTACCCGCCATGAAGTTTCAGTGGCATGAGTCCTTCAACTTAATAAGTGTTCAAGCGTGTGAAGACATACACTTAATAAATTAGGAGTTTCATGTAATATATCAGGACACCAAAACACAAATGGAGTGATAAAAGGATGCCAGAGCTATCTAGAACAACTATATAGCTAAGTGACACTGGCGTTTTCCAGGCGAAATCACGAGTAATTTTTTAGAATATATTAATTTATTGGCTTCCATAGATGACTTTCATAACAGTAACTGTCTCAAGTTTTGAGAAATTTAGTTGTATATTTGGCTCTACAAAGGTTAATGTAGTTATTCTGTTTCGAGAACTGATTTTGGACAGACAGAGACAAAGCTGGTGAAAGAAATTCGGCTTATGAAACTGAAAACCAGCTGTGTCCCTTGCTCAGGTGAATGTTGGTAATACGAATAATTATGGTAGGTCATTTGCATTTCAAGATGTGTGAGCGATTTAGAAAGATGGACCACAAACAGTAAAATGGCACATAAAATGGATTAATCTGTTATTGTTAGTATTCAGTAAGTGACTAACTGGGTATTTGAAGTTAATGCTTTGGTCGGAAAAAATGGTCATAATTAGGTAAAGGGAAAATCTGAGCAAATAAAGCCATCAGTAAATCTACATTCTATGTACTAACTACTTATAGATTATTTGCAATTTCACAGATACAGCAATATGTGCAGTACATTCATTTATGAAGGAAAGTAAAGGAAGAATCACCAGTAGTGCATTAGGTTACAAAAAGGAGTCTTCTTTTAAATTACGATTTAACATATACAAAAAATTGCTCTGAGCACTATGGGACTTAACATCTGTGGTCATCAGTCCCCTAGAAGTTAGAACTACTTAAACCTAACTAACCTACGGACATCACACACACCCATGCCCGAGGCAGGATTCGAACCTGCGACTGGAGCAGTCACGCGGTTCCAGACTGAGGCGCCTAGACTGCACGGCCACACCGGCCGGCTTAACATATAAAAGCTTGTTATCTCACTCGCTAAAATTGGTTAAATGCAAAAGTAATAAATCTTTGTTTTGTGAATCAGATTCTGACAGTTTTACACTAAGTGAAGTTACTTCCAGCTTACCTGCAGATGTTGAAATGCTCTCATTTAAATATAATTTTAGGAAGGACAGCTGCATTGAGATAACGGAAGACAAGAATCAAAAGGTCTTACTATTTACTCTGCAAGAACAGTGTTTGTGACACATATATCCATTTTCTGGATGAAGAGTGTGTGAGTGAATTGCGATGACAAACACAAGGAGCTTTAAAATAGAGGTTGTTGCTTGTATCAAGACTTATCCATTAAGTTTGCTAAGTAGTTCCATATTATAGAACCTATCAATATGTTAAGAACATGTGTATAGTCTCTAATTCAACTTCAAGTTAAGGCATAATGTTGAATATTAACATTACTACAAATACACATTTTACAGATTCTTACAAATGTCTTTCTACACTATGTGAAAATCTTGAGAAATTAAGTAGGCAAATGATCAGATTGTGAAGACAGAGCAGTTATCTAGTGTTCAAGTCAAATTTAAGTAATGTGATATGGCATTCATGTGTGTAGATTAGTAGGTACACTTATGGACCATATCATCAGGTCTAATGACTGTGTTAGAAGTTTGACAACCAGCAGCAATGTGACTTACCTACGATACGGGCCTGTATGAAACAGGGGATGTTGCACATGGTTCATCATATTACAACACTTGATGTCATTATTCTAAAAAGTGAACTCGTAATTGACATTTTCTGTGTTTACTATTAACTATTTTATGTTTATGGCAACCACAGCTCAGATTAAAAACTTTTTCTGTAAAGAAAGTTCCAAAATTCTCCAAAAAAGATCTTAAAAATACTTTACTTTTTTTTTTAATTAAGGAAAACTCGTGATGGCCGCATTAGCTATGTACTGGTTCTTTCATTAGGTGACACCACCGGTTTCACACAACTATAGGGGTATCTTCAGGTGATAACTCTCTATATCATAAGTGTAGGGAGAAAGTAAGATGTCCCAGGATTAAAGTTGTAAACCGATTAATTCTATAGCCTCTTAAAAGGTTGATCATTGAATGGCTGAACTTTTATTTATACACTGTAAGCTGAACGTCAACAGCATCAAACATTATGCTCCAAACAATTTATTGTAGAACCTCTCAGTGACCTCTTCTACTGGGTGACTGTGACAGCAGCCATCCGTAAGGATGTCACACAAGATGGACTCTGAATAGCCTGGTGCTGGAATCTATCACCAAATGATCACTTTAAACTTTTGTAGCTCCTCCACAGTTGTCTTAGGTCAGTTTTATTGGTGATCCAAATGAACTAGGGTTTTATCCACTTGGCAGAGATATTGCATGTGTTAACTGTATTCCTCTTTTGATGCAATTGCATTTAAAGTTTACATTTAATAACGAGTCAATGTTTTAGACACTGAGTTTGTTGCAACATGGCTTTGGTATTTCATTGGAACAAGACTTCTGATGTTTCACATTCACGTTACAGAGTCTAAATTCCAAGTTTTGCATTCTGGTAATAAAACTTCTAAGATTTATTCTATTAATCGGTTTACCTCTTGAAAATTAGGACATCATACATTCCTGCTAGTCTTATGGAGTGAAAAGTTATTTTCACCTGAAGGTGCACCTATAATAGGGTGAAACTGGTCATGTTGCTTGATAAAGGAAACTGTGTATAGCTAATAAAGGCATGAAGAATTTCGATCCACTTTAAAAATAATTTTAAAGGGTTTTTAAGATTATTTTGTAGAATTTTCAAATTTTATTTACAGTAACAATATATAATACTAACAATGAAGTTCTATTTGAGCCATAATTGAGCAGTTTGCACCTTAGTAATGCTACTAATTCCCACAACTTCAACATGCTTTAGGTTCCGTGTGGGCAGTTACTACCCACAGTACTTGCATTCCTACAGTGATTTCTGTGTCAGATAACAGCAGCTACTTCACGCATATTCTGTGAATTCCATGCCCAGACCCAAAATCCCTAAGAGATGTAGAGGTTATTTATTTATTTCATTAATTTTAATTGCTAATCTTATCAGCCAAATACATTTTTAAAGAAGAGTGAGTACGTGTAACAGCAGTGTGTGTGTGCATATATCTGTATATTTCTTCATCAACTGAAATATCTAACAGTTTTACTTTCAGTGCGCCTGTCAGCAGCTCAATAACGCCTATGTGTGGAAGTAGCATCCTATTCCAGTTCATATTGATACTGTTAATTCATTCAGCTTTTATGTTGCTAGAGTACATCAATGATTTTGGAAGAATTAGCATAATACTTCGCTTGTATCACTTTAAGAAACAGTATTTGAAAAATGTACATCAGGGTGATAAAATTTGTAATTTCTGTGAGTGGTACTGTTTTATAAGAAGAGGAAATTTTTTTAATGAGTTTCTGGTGACCAAAAGGTAACATGGTAAGGATGAATTTTTTTATTTGTTAATATTGTGACCAGGTAATTAATCTCATTAATAGAAGCAGAAACTGAATTAACAGTGACACATGAATTAATTTACAGTTAGACTTTCAGAATTATAAAAAAATACTGCACTGTTTTATGATAGAAGTGGGATGATGTACTTCAATGCGAACAGACATACTGTACTTTCAACACAGATGCCGTACAGGAATAGAATAACAAACTGATTTTCTGTGAGGGATAGCATTATTTACCAAACGAATTTATTACCAACATTAACTTAATCCATGTCTAAATTTTTAAATTTCCCATTATGTTCTTAACGAATGTAGTGATTCTCTGTGATACTTTTTCATTAATAATATCGAAAACTTCAAAGCTATGTTTGAATTCTTCTGTAAAATAGGTGAATTACACATGTAGGGACCTATAAACTGAAGTGGTATGTTCCAATGCTGTGGCATGAGGATATATGCTATTGTAGATATATAACATATGAAATATGGACATGTAGTATGTGTAGAGAAATGCCTTTCACGGACTGCCACACAAATTAGTAAGATTAATCAATCTGTTACATAGCTTAAAATAATGTAATTTTAGTGATATAACTCCTTCCTCCTCAAAATAAAAATAAAAATTATTTTTGAAGACATTCTTCAATATATATCTGCTGATAATTACATTAAGTTCACAGGAGAAAATAAAGATATTGCTGATAAAATTTCTATATAATTGTTCTAAAGCACGTGTAAATAAATACAGCAGTGGTATATTTAATAATCATGAAAACATCAAATGTAGTCATCACAAAATGACAGAGCACATATCCTGAACTGTGGCTTTGGATCTGAAGGACTGTTATTTTTAATCAAGAAGGGAGAAAACTAAAAGAAAATGATGTTTTCTCTTTGGAAATACAATGTATGTATCAGGATCCATACAAGATGCACAATAATGGAAAAGATGGCTGTTTATCACTGAAATTTCAGAAAAAAATTATAATATATTACAGGTATAAGTATGATATCCATTAGGCTGAAAGAATCCATTCATCTTAAATCTAATAAATACTTCATGAATTTCACTGTTATGGAGTTTATTTTATCCACCAATTTAAACATACACTTAGACACAGCAAATTCGTCACACAATAATAAGTATATCAATATAATAGTCATGCATGTACATGTACATTTAAACATTAATGTTATATTAAAAACATCATTTCTCAAAAGTAAGATATTTTACCTACACATCATTTCTTCAAGATTTTGTATCCAGTTTATGGACTGAGGGAATATGAGATGACTGGAAAATCTGTGTGCCAGGTACTGTTCAATACATACTCATATGCAAATTATGACTGAATAGCTATTTTAACAACATTTCTAAACAAACATGGAAATACCTTATCACTGAGTAGATACAGATATGTAGAATACTTTAGTACATTGTGTAAACATTGCTTGTTTTGAGCAATGCTACATCTGACATACAAATCATATACAGAATTAGCACACAGTTTAATAAAGTCACAGATTATAAATTTGTCATTAAACAGGATGAGTGAAAATGCTAAATATTTCATGTTTGTGCTGTTGTATCAAGACCCAATGTACATTCACATTACTTCTATCTTCCTTATTTTTGATGTGTTGCGATCAGTTTGGTGCTACACGACATTTAATAGGACATCCAATAAATGAAAACATTACGAAATTTTCTGATGTTCCCGTTGAGAGAAGATAATATTGTATCAAACATGAGCACAGACACATACATGCAATCACACACACTGTGGATAGGGAATGGGAAAAGCAGAGAAAGAGAGAGAGAGAGAGGTGGGGGGTTGAGTACATGTGTATTGTGAAGAAAAACACAGAATTTGAGAGGTCAGCAGTGATTTGATGTGCCTGCTCTTTACTATGCAACATTTCAGCTATGTGGTGTTGCAATTTTTCTTTGTTTTAATGTCTGTATACCATTCAGAATATCGAACTTATATAAAAATAAAAGTCATATGAAACATGTACCATCAAAGTGTGCAGTTTTATAATATCTGTTTTCTGAGTCAAGTGAGTATAGTGAGATGGTCGCTGTTATAGTTTTTATTATCCTTGATTTTGGGCAGTCAGTTAAATATTTCATTTGTATACATTACTTACAGTTCATAGCGATTCCACAGAAAAAAAACTATAGTAACAGAAAAGGAAATTAGGAAAACCTTGAACGAATGCACTTGAGTTACTCAAAAGGGGTATGACAAGAAAAACCTTAATCCATATATGGGCTGAGTTATCTATAGAAACCTAACTGGTTTCATTGTTTAGGAATGTCCTGCTTGTAGCAGTTGTAAAACATATTATTTATTTTAATTTCCACTTCCGAAGTGCGACTTTTTGTCACATATAATATGATGAATATACTCTTGTCATATGCTCTCCTAATAAGACTTTATCAAACAAGATACTACTTTATAACGTTAATATCAAACAAAATCTTAGTGTAGGATATCGAATCTGGAACGTCACTACATTAGGTGGCATTCCATTATATCACGAGTTGGAGAAATATTTAAGTATAATTTATTCATGAATGTAATGATTTTCTAGATTTTTCTGGTATACAAGAACAACAGAAAGACAAACCAATAAATCTAATAATTTGATATTGAACTTACACCTAAGTGTAAAATTCAAGGACTCACATTATCATGTTATAACCAGATTTGATTAATACTTAATACTGTCGAAATTATGTAGAATTTAAACTACAATGTAAGCAACTATATAAAATTTTGTTGACATCATACGCATCACTTCGAAAATATGCTCAAAATGGTTGCTCTGTTCAGTAATTTCTAACTTGTTTTACCATGTTTGAGGTCACTGTGCGTCGTATGTTGATACAGATGTTTTAGTACCGTTTTGTGTACAGCCTGATTCGTTTGCCCTACCTTTGAGATGCCCCACAGGAAGGAGTATGGAGGCATTAAATGGGAAGAACGTGTGAGCCATACTCATTTAGACGTGATTGGGTCACAAACCAGTTCACTTAAGAAATGATCTATTTCATTTTTAACTGATATTTGCAATCATCTGGCCCAAGAAGAGAAATAGGCTGTCTAATAATGTCTTGGTAAACAACGCTGTTCACTGTAATTAAAAAAAAAAGCAGTGTCCACTGTCCATTGACGTGTATGGCACACCACATCCCAATTTTCTGACAGTTTTCTTGAAATAGATGTGGACTTTTGTTGACCAAATTCTTGTGTTTTGACGATTCACTTCTCCACTAAGGTGAAACCACGTCTCATCAGTGAGTAAAAGGTAGTTAATGTATTAAGGTATTAACGGTACACTAGCCACATTTATTTCCCCAGCGCCTTCGGTTCCTGAACACTATGAGCATGATATGCATCACTTTATAAGTACTAATATACGAAATCTGAAATTGGATCGGTAGTCTTGTCAAATTTTTGGAAGGTGAACTCTACACCACATCCCTCATCTCAGACAGTTTAGCATCCTGACTCCTGATTTTCTTTTTGTCTGCCAATGATCTGCATTCCTGGAAACGGCCGTTTTATCTTATTATTGTCGAATTGTTTGGTACTGTGACTCCTAGATATTTCCCACGAAACAAGTCTTCAATACGTCCACACAAACGACTGGCAAAATACTTTCGAGGGATCAAAACCTCTTTCTCTTGGGAAGGCAAAATAATTAGGAAGGAATAAACCGTGCAATACTTTTTAGTTGGTAATACATGTGGTGCTATCTACCTTTTATTGCTGATCAAACGAAAGCAATGCAATGATTATTTAGAGACGCGTTTGTTTTCATGTGTGATACTTTTTTGATCACACTGTATTATTCATTTCTACAATTATCAATATTTCCATTTTAATAACATATCTCATTCTTTCATATTACCTCCGCACTGTAGATATGCAGCTGCTGTGTGATGACTGTTATACTCGGAACTTTTAATGTACCTGTACTAGTGTTGAGAATGTATCACTGCTCTGTATATTCATGCAGTGCATGGGACAGTGCAGTCTGTAAAGAACAGGCTATGGACTGAGATAAGGAAAGGTGGCAGTCACACGTTCTTTAGAGAAAAATATATTAATTTTTAATACAATTTCTTAAACAATTTATCAATGCAACTATAATGATAAAGTTAATCTACGACTGTATAGATAAGTAATTTTAATTGTATCTTTCTCTCTCTCTCTCTCTCTCTCTCTCTCTCTATGTGTATGTATGTGTGTGTGTGTGTATGTGTGTGTGTGTATGTGTGTATGAGTATGTGTGTGCATGGGCACTTTAAGCTCATTCACATTTTTTCCATTACTGCTACTACAATGACATCTAACTGCTGAAATTTAGATATGAAACTGATTTTGGAAAGTTTTCGAAAGTACACTTCCAGAAAACAATTCTATTTTAGTTGAAAATGATGGAGAACGGCCCCCTTTTATCTCCAGGTTACAACATATGATACTGGTTTCAGAGTAGATATTACTTAACTAAAAAGGTCTACATGGTGAACATATTTACAGATATTACTGACAGTCACCACTAATATCACATATACAATGATTTTTACTTACATTCATTAATTTATGGTATATTTACATACTGAATTAATTATTAGACAAACATCTCAGAAAGGAAGAACTACATTCTACTAATCAAAGCTACTCACTCTTATTCCATTACACCACATCTTGTCAATCCACATTATTTGAATATTTCATATATCTTCAATGATCTCAAATATGCCCTTAGCTAAGTAACATCACACCAAAAATTAGATACAAGCACGTTATGCTATTTTCCTCTTGTGAGTGCATATACTGAAAGTCTTTCCTTGGAGTTAACAATGACTTATGGATTGAGAACTAAGTATGGCACCTTAAAAAGGTTCACAAAGAGGAACTAAAATCTTTTTCACATGCTCTTTCACTCAACACCCCCCTCACTAAACACTCATTCCCACAAACATACACCAGTCAATAAGACAAACAAAGAGAAATATTGTCATTGGAATATGTTTAAATTTTGGTTAACTTCTGAGCTCAAGTTTCAATGGAGTGACTCCAGGTAACTAACGATTTATAAACCATGCATTGAGAGCATGGAAACTCAATAAATACTGATGATTAACCGCCCTTCTGATGAGGAATGTATGATGTTTCTGCTCTTTCAATTATTCTTTGATCTTTCATTGTATGGAAACAGTATTATATTTACAAACCCTAAAATGTATGAGTATCTACAATTGAAAGCACATCAAAAATATAATACTGAAAAAGGAGCTCTGTTTGTTGAGCTTCATACAATAATTGTATCATATATTCTATTTTATGTTCTCCCTAGCTTACAACATTAAAGCCATTTTACTCATAGATGTACATTTAACTGTACACTGTTATCATAAACAGAATTGTGGAAGTCAGTTACCACTGCCAAATGGTCATCATATCTCTGAATGACGTCTATTATTGATCCTTAACTAAGATATTATCATAAAACTTAGGATGTGATGCTTTATAAAACAATGAGTGATAAAAGCCAAATACTCTTTAGGGCACAGTACTAGTAGTAGATTTATACAGTTCATTGTTAGCCGCAGTTGGCAAATTTCGTAAAACTTAACTCAGATTTAAACAAATTTCTTGGCTCTAAGAATTACACTGCAATTTGCCAGCAGAAAAGAGGCATTTGAAATAAAGCTTTGGAATGGTGCAAAGCTGAATGAGTAACAGTAGCTCCTAAAGTTCCTTAAGCAATTTATATTTGTTTGCTAAACATCATCTATTCAAACTTCAAAATTTGATTATCGTCCTCCAGTAATGTATTTGTCTAACCGTACCAATAATGAGATCACTTGGAATTCAAGAACATGAAACGAATCTTTCCTTCCTAAAATAGAAAATTTGGAAGAGAAGAGAAATGACAACAGAGCATTTTTAGAAGTCTTATTCTGCTATGGCTTGGATATGCAAAGTGAGTGACATTAATGTGACAGAGAAGTGCTAACAAAGTACTGTAGATAGGTTTATTGGTTAAATCTGCAATTTTATGCACAGTATCTATCTTAAAACGTTTCTGACGCAATTGCAGGTCTTAGAGAAGTTTATATGAATGCAATTGGCGTTCAAATGGTTGCAATAAATGGAAAAGTTAGTAACAAATGTAGAAGACAGATGGAAGCAGGACAGTCTGAAGAGGCTGGACCATATGTATCAAAATATAAACAAATTCTCCAGCATGAAAGTATGTTTCATAAGACTGTATAGAAACTCTGAACTGTTGAGTTTCAGTATCTGCAGTAACATCAGCATGCATAGTTGATGGGAGAGGAGCAAGTAGCATTGGAAAATATAAACCGTCATTAGATGTATTTGCAAGTCAGACAGTTTTGTCCAGAAATTTCAAATAGTTGAAAAGTAAAACTCACATTAACAACAATTATGAAAATACACCTTCACTCAATCATCTGTTAGTCACGTTGCAATTAAAATAATATCCAGTCAAATCTAGTCTGAATAAAGTAAGCTTTGAACACAGCCCTAAGTTTCACTGTAGGGAACAGAATGTGTGGCTGAAATGACTCAAATTTGATCCCAAAAATGTCTGCAGAAACAAAAGCAATACTTTGCAAAGATACAAGCTTCTTTCGCAAACTAATATGAGATCTAAAAGTTGCAGAATAATTCTAGATTTATGTCGTATTACTAAACGAAAATGTATCAAAATATCAGTCATTGAAAATTAAAACGTTGTTTCTCTGGGAGTATGCTCCCAGATTCCTATGCATTCCCATATCCCAATACAGAAATCTATGCTGTGGCTAACAGGTATCAAAAAATCCATATATCTAGAAGACGTTTAATTTTGTGAGCAAAGGTCTGAGAAACTTGTGCACCACCGGTTCACCTAGTGTCTCGAATAATAGACTGTTTTCCAGAGATTTGATAATTATTCCGCAGTCATTACAATGCAGTCTTGCTGGGACATGAAAATTCATAACCAACAAAACAGCTGGGTTCCATTGCAACACCCACTTTCCTATTGCATTATCTCTACTATATTACTCTTAGAGTTATATCTTGAAGTATCGAATACTTTACAGTGATATTTCTCGCATATTGCAATATAATTATTAAACACTCCCCATTTATAAAAATTATATTTTTTCAGATAGTGCCTTACAAATGGGACAGAGTATTTAATCATAAATTTTTATAGTATAAACTGTACAGCGTCACTGATTTACATAATTTCGTCACACGAATTTAAGAGATCACATCCCAGACACTCTCATTTACAGAAACAGAAAACTTCCATAACTAAGTAACAGCTTTTGCTAATCCTCTATAATGAAGCTTCCTTCCACGTTTCAGCTTATACTGAAAATCTATACTTGTAATAGCTAATTGGTCCACAAATATTTTTGAGATGCACTAAGAAGCTATTTGCCAGTTGAAAAGCCAATAAACGTTCACAATTGACATAAACAGATCATGTCCTATACCTAAATCATTCAATAGCTGCACAAAAAGTACTTAACGTGACATAAGAAAATAGAAAAACTGTTGGTGGTCTACTACTTTCTTCTACTGGAAACAGCACTGTTTTCAGCAATAATTCAGTCTCGCAAAGTATTCACAGTAAAAAATACGTAATATCAAAGGAATAAACCCTAATTATTCATAAATATAACTAGTTATTCTCATGATATTGAGGGAGATATGATAAACAAGATTTTCTTTTCAGAAAATGACGTTATGCTGCCGAGTGCGTAGACAGAGTACAACACAGTTTTTCCCAGAGTGAACATCAAATACGTACAACTGATTATGACAGCGATATTTTTTTTACTTTTTAGTTTTACGATCTTTGTTTAAAAATAACTTCACTCCTAACTATCAAATGCGTCTGTCAATTATAGTATAACATGTATTATAGATCAACATTTAAGACAACTTCTGCCATTATTTGTTAATGCAGTCCACTGATGTAATATCAGCTCAGTTTGATTTGTGTTCTTCGTGATAGGATTTGTGAGCAAAAATTTCTCCTGCAATGATAGCTTTTTTCCTCGTTTGAAAGTTGCGACTTGTGTATAGATTACTGCAGAGTTTTCGTCAATATACTTCTTAGCTTTCATGGATAACAGTGTGATTCACATACACCAAAACATTTGTTACATGCATTACATGAATGTTAACTTATCATGCAATGTCTTAAATATTAATATAATAGCACTCGACTGATCTTAAACAACTATATCATTCAACTGTGTTGTTTTATCATCTTTTGATGAAAAAATTAAGACTAATCCTCAAGAGCATTTCAAATTTCAACTTTTTAGCTTTGTCAAAATATGACCATCTTGCAGTGATAGTGAGGAATCTATAAACTTCGAAAATACGAAAGACTTTCCATTTTTTATACCAGAGCAGCAAATACGGTGGAAAAGTGGGAGGTTATGGAGTGAAGATTTACCAGAGACACGACTTGCATGATCTCTTAAGAACATACTCGTTGAAGGGAAATTTAAGAAATTGTAGCATGACTGTTCAATATAAATGGTCAATATTTTGACTTATTTACTAAATGTTGGTAGGTTCATTTAGTCTAGAATTTTTACATCATATTTGTGCTGATTACTTAAATTTGGTAATCACAATCACAGCCCTTGTGCAGTTTGCAGCAACTTGAGAAACATGAACAGCATTTTTTTTTCCTTTAATATTTTGTAGACTACTTAATCAGACTTTCCTTACAAAAAAATTTCCTTAACAGGAAGCTGACTTTCACTGGTTTTCATTCCACAAACTGTTCCGTGAAGTCTTTGGTAGAGCTCATTCGGACGAATTGTCTTCTCCTGCAAGTGCTGAAGAACACTCTGAGACATTTTCTTCGTTGGGAAAGGGAATCAATAATTTTGTTCCTAGTGGTGGTACATCCGTCAAATTACCGTCATTCTTTATAAACTTCCTTGGAGATACTCTTGGAGGGAGAGAGGGAGACTGGTTAGGAGCTACATTTCGGGTTCGAGTAGTGTGTCGACGAATACCAGTTCTGCGTCTCCGCGGAAAAATTTCACCTTTGCCCTTTTCGTACTGACTGAACTCGCGAAAGAGGGCATCCGACTTCCGATCTACACTGTAGTCCCGTCGGAAACTTCTCCCTGACGAGCACTGGCTAGAAAGCAGCTGGTGGTCGTCATCTTCTAGATTGGCTATTGCAGCCATAACACGGTACAATCCGAGTGCCCTATGCCTACCCGAAGATGGGCTGCATCTGAACCTGCTGTCCCACGCGGGACCCGCTTCACCTTCTGGGCGTTGCAGTGCGGCTGCACCTTCGGCCTCATCATCACTGCTTTCAATGTCCAAATGCTTGCAGCGAGTGGTAGCGGCACCGCGGTCCCCTGCGTTAGCGCCTGAAGTTGTTGGCTGCTGATCTCTTACCTCACTAGCAGATGGGGCCGATTTACTTTCGTTGTTGTCAGATCCTCGACGTGAAGCCATGGCTCCGCATTCACTCGTTACTGGTACAACGGTATCTTCGTATGTATCGGAACTAACAAACTCCTTCTCCTTATCATCATCCCCCACGAGAGGAAGTCCTTGACCAGCCTGAGATGAGGATTCATCGGCGCCATGACTATCCTCGGTACGGAAATAGCTTAATGAGAAATTAGACACTGGTGAGTAGTCCATACTACGGCAGGCACTCTCAGCACGTAGCTGATGTAGTGCAGATGCTTGACTTTCTTCGACAGTAGCTGTGGCTGCTAGTTCCTTTTCTATATTCCCCGAAGCCTGAAAATATACGAAAAAAATAACAGTGTGTGACAACGAAATGAAAGATATGAGTGTAACCTGGACAAGGTGAATGTTTCTTGGTCAGACGCAGAAGTAGGTACTATAAATTAGATTTGGTTTGTGTTGCATCGATACATACTGCAAAATAATATAAACTCAGAGCGAAGCGTTTTGTTTCTATCGCGTTTGTACGTACACTTGTTCTGTGAACTTTGTGGGAACCGAGAATTTCAAAGCCATACAGTTATAAAAATTTATATGCGACAGTGTGTCGACAATGAACATACTTAAAAAGCTGGTGTAGGCGTGCAAGGAGTCTCCTCCGTAATTTTCAATGGATAAGAAATAGGAATCTGAATTCAGCATAGCTGTGCTTTTCTAGAAGATGATTCGCACGAAGGACGTGGCACAACTGTAAACATACACCAAACATTGAGAAGATGCCTAATATGGGTAATATTTTTGCACAACGTGGGTGTCGCATTTGTTAAAGGCAAATGCAAAACTTGATTTCTCAGCAATGCTTAACCACTTTTAATTTGTGTTATTTGCTTAGAAAAAAACTGTTTTGTACTCACGTTTTTTACTACGATCAATTTCATGCCAGGAACAAACAATTAATCAAAGCACTGGGTGGAAGTCGATGTCCCTGTACTAGAAAAGAAGAAGTTGACTTAATCTGCCATTGCTTTCCAAAATACTAGACCGTCTTCTAATTGACTACCTTGCAAAGGCTAAAACGAATAGGCCCACTACGCAAATATTGTTTACAAACAGTATTTAAAATAACATATAAGAAGGGGACTGGGCAGGAAAAGAAACTTTCCTTGCAACGATGCTGTTACACGTGATTTGGCAGTGGAAAAATACAAGTATTCGAGGTGTCAGTTGTTGTGTTGTGCGCCTTATTCATTAAATGCCTTATGACCCGAATTCCACCTAAACCCATACCTGAAGAAATTGTTAGTGGGTAAATGTTTTGAGTTCAGTGGAGAAGCCCGGTAGTCAGGTATTTTGCAAACCATCCAGAACTGTACGTCAGAGCTCAGAATCCGATGAAATGCATTAACCGAGCGAGTGCTACCTCGAAAAGTAAGTTCATTTTCATCCCTGAAACACAGTACTCTCTTACCAGATTGGGAAATTTTCACCTTGCCTTAGTGTTCATCTCATGTGATGAGTCAGTAAAACAGATATTCTCCGACATCTGACGGAATAGTACTAACCTGCAGCTCAAATGCTCCTTGAGCCTCACTGTCGGGTTCAGCAGGGCTGGCCTGATTACCCCTGTGTTGTGGTCGTCCTGGAAATTAAAATTTATGTTTTAAGATACTTCAAACATTAAAGTCAACGATAAAGAACGGTCTAGAAGAGATACCTACGGGTTAGTCTCAGAGGTGGTACTGATGCACGGGACGGCCAGCAGCTGAAAGAAGACCTACATCTTGGCAAAGTTTCATCATGTTCATACGCAGTCTCCGTTTCTGAAAAAAAAAAAAAATTATGATCACTGATACTGACAATTTAAACAAAAGAATGAAAACGAAGTACTTGACAGAATAAACACAATAAAACGCTGAATGATTAGAAAATAGTTAAAAAATTTCTTCGGGCGTTGAAAAAGTACCTGAAAGTATTTCTCATAGATCAACTTTACCTAAAGCTTTTGTTCTCTAGTTGCACGTTAATCTTCGATGTTAAACACCAGGAAAGGTCGAAGTTATTCATTAAATTAAGTAAAAAATTAAAATTCAGTTATCTAAATACAGAATATAATCTAACTTATATCACTGTGTAAAAAGATAAGATAAAACGTCCGTATAATGTTATATTCCTCCTAGCAACAAGTAATTGTAAACTAAGGTTTAAAAATGCACACGTAATACAGCTAAATTGGTATCTGTATTTAAAAAATATCTTGCAGATTACAGTGTTCATTAAATATCGTTTTCCACGAGTAGTTCTAAATTACAATTACGCTCCTTGTGCAAAACGTCATCCAAAGAAAATCAAAACATAGGCATTGGTAGACAAGTCAGGAAAATTCCTGAGCCTGATAGAGTTTTTGTGTAGGTCTTAGTCTTAAGTAACAGCTGTCAGTTTCCTCGCTGAAAATACTTTTCTTTTAAACAGATCTGAAGTATCATTTATCTCCTTAGAGTAACGACGTTCCATGGAACTTTTAACACGTATGACCATCAGTTTTATAGTTCATAGACCCCGTTTACTTCTGAAAGCGTGAAAAAT
Organism: Schistocerca nitens; assembly: GCF_023898315.1. Taxonomy (NCBI): domain Eukaryota; kingdom Metazoa; phylum Arthropoda; class Insecta; order Orthoptera; family Acrididae; genus Schistocerca; species Schistocerca nitens. The sequence continues at coordinate 534,320,720 of NC_064616.1, read as the reverse complement.
AAATATCAGTTGTCGCACACTGCAGTAAACACCTTTAAAATTACTTTCTCGGCCACATTATCCCTTAAGGAATTGTAAGTCCGTGGCTCTTGAGTTTTTCATAATCTGCAAGGATGTGCGATCAGAAAGGTTGTAAACAATATCTATTCCATCACACAATGTCAGATTAGGTATTCAAGTCCTATCAACGAACAGGTTGACCGTCCACTCGAATATGATTTCAGTGCCTGACTAATTTCGCCTTCACCCTGTGGCTGGCGGAGTACATATGCTGATGAGCCAAAACATTACTACTACCTGCTTAATAATGTGTTTGTCCATCTTTCGAACAAAATATATCACAGACTTTGCGTATCAGGGATCCTACAGTTCGTTGCTACGTTTGTGGAGGAATGTGGCATTAGACGTCTACGCACAGGTCATGTAATTCGCGTAAATAATGGGCCGATGATTTGCGTAAGCGATGGTGGTGCCTGATAGCGACCCAGATGGGTGCCACAGGATTTACATCAGGTGAATTTGGCCACCGAGACTTCAATGTGAAGTCACTATAATGCTCCTTAAACCACTGTAGCAGGACAAGGACAAGGACAATTGTACTGCTGAAAGATGACACTGCAATCGGGTAAGACATCAAGCAAGAAAGGATGCAGGTGGTTCGCAGCTGTAAGTGTGTCTTCGATTACTACCACAGGTCCCATAGCATAATGTTGCTCTCGTCAGTCTCTGTCCGTGGTGCGCTACATATTTCGAACAGGCTTTCACCTCGATGACGGCGTTTATGGAGACGACCATAGATCTAGCGTAGCCAAAATATGCTTCACCCGAAGAGCCAGCACATTTGCACTGATCGACGGTCGAATCATGATGGTCCCGTGTCCACTGTCATAGTAACGGCGACGTTGTTGGGTCAACATGTGAACACGAAGGGGTGGTCTGCTGTGGAGCTCCATGCTGAACAATGTACGATGAACGGTGTGGTCCGAAGCATTTGTGCGTACCCCAGGTCTGTGATCTTTCGGCAGAGATGCCACAGACCACCATCTATCCTCCTTTACAGAGTAGACAAGCCTCCGAAGCCCGCGTTCTGTGAAGAGCTGTAGACGTCCAGCCATTTAGTGTCTAGTGTCTAGTGGTGTCGTTGTACCTCTTCCCGTAGATGATCAGGACAGTAGCCCGTAAATATTCCAATAGCTGCGCCATTATCGACATACTCGTTCACAAGCTCTGCGTAATAATAATCTGCCGTCTGCCATAGAAGCTTATCTCACTAGATTTCCAATTTGCGGCCCATACCTTCGGTAGGCTGATACACCGTCTGTGTCTGCTCCACTTACATATTTTTGTTACAGTGTCAAGTGCCCGCAACGCCACCAGGCTGCATCCCACATCGCGGTGGGCAGTGGTGATAATGCTCTGCCTTTTCGGTGTACGAGTGAAGAAATCGCCAGTAAGAGAGGGTGCTTGCTGCTCATATCAAAATTCCTATTTCATGTGTTTACGGGTTGCGGAGAGTGCTTAATAAACAAAGTTTTAATAAGGAACCCATGATCGTGAAAGTACCATTTTTAAATTCCTCTCTTCACAGCACACATACAGCGGACACAAGGAGCTCTGACCTGTGTATTCTACAGGAGCCCATGACATGGTCACTGTTTCGAGTCCTCGTTGCCGGGTTCTCTTCTACATGACGAATGACGTCCTCTTCCAAATCAATACTACAGAGTGACGGTGGAGCCTCACAGTCAAGCATCTCAGTTGCGAACGTACCACTTTCATGCAGCTGTTCCTGTAACCTGTCGAAAATGGTATGTGATGTCATACTTATAACAGGGACTGACGACGATGCCCACTTCTCACTTTATATGGCTTTGGTGAAACGGGAGTTCTGAACGTGATACGATCTTCACAATTATCTTATATCAACAAGATGCAATTTCGGACATGGGTTTCTGGCCAAGACTATCTACTACGTTCCCTCTCCTGACCCTAGCTGCCTGTAATAGGAATTTGAAACACTCGGTATATACTATATCATAACTCCCGAATAAAAAAGAAACCAGCTATCAGGCACTGTTTTAAAATGAACTACGAATAAATTGTTCGAAAAACACGGACGTAGAAGTACATGGTTAATTCCCGACGTCGGTTGAGCTCGGTCCTGTAAGACACATATGATGTAATGCCGTGAGGATCGTCGTATGAGTACCTCGCTGTGCATTTGAGAGATTGGGCAACAATAGTGGCTACACCTGATTAAACTGTTACCGTAGGTTGCAACTTCGATCTGTTTGCTTGCCACTACACAAATGTTCACAGAAATTGTAACAGCAGGAAACATACATTTGGCTGAAATGAACCGTGTATGACAGATTAGGTACATGATGTTACGCCAATGAACAGGAGTAAAGAACTATACGTTACGTATGATGTATGGCGTTCAACCACGACGTTGCAGTCAGAGTCTCCGAACGTTTTGGCATGGAATAAATGAAGTCCTGTATATAGTGGGGAACCTTCTCCAAGAGGTTTATAGGCGAACCCTTTAAGCAGAGATTTGGCTGTATGACGAATCCTTTTTTCAGAGCTCTATCACTGTCCCGTTCGAACTCATTGTCACTCATATATTGCACATCTCGTTACTGACGGGGTAACCTGCAACTCTCGTTCACGATTCTGAACCACTTCGTTTGGAAGCTATTAAGTGACAGTGCTTTGCATACAACAGAACTTTCCGGTCACATAGCTGCTATACTGCTTTACACGTCGTTTGAGGTTAAATTCATTCGTAGCATTTACTTTGTATATTTCAATCTGTACGTACGTTAGTGTATTCTGAGAGCTGCTGAGAGGCAACTGGTGCTTGTAGAATTGCATCTAACACGCAGCACGAAATGTCCCATAACACATTCAAGCGTTGGTCAGTAGCGCAAAAGAAGCAGGCTAACTGAATGTGGTTTAGAATATTGGGACTACATATTTAACAAAACACGTATATTTCTCTTACCTGGGGACTGAACAGGTGAAGGGTTATACAAATTGAGTGGTTTCGGCAGCGGAGAGACGAGATGTTCAAGCTCCTCGTCCTCTTCGAGCGTTGCTCTTAGTTCCCAGATCTTTCTGTACTGCGGCTATGCATAAAAAGAAAACAAATAAATATGTGTCACTAAGGTATTAGGCATCTTAAACAATTATTTAATCATGTGCTAATAATAAGAATAAACTGAGAATAATAGGTGCTGAAATATCGGAATGTTCTTAGTGAATAGCTATTTTGGTTTATAACACATTGCAGATAAATGAACTAAAGATTAGATATCTCAAAGGCCTTTTGGTCTGGCGCGTTTTATTAGTGCATCATTTATAGCTTGCTACTTTCTTTACTCAAGAAATGAGGATTAGAATATTTTGAAGGAAAAAAACAATGATTAGCTTTTAAAATCCCTTAGAGCACGAGGTTACCAGAGATGCAGCGTAAGTTCAGACTGAACAAGGATGGGGAACGAATTACGCGTGAAAGATTTACGAAATTCCCTGAAAACCTAAATCCTCGTTTTACTCATCTTGATTCATAAATATGGCTCCATGAATACGCCACAAAATTTCTGTCTTTGTCGTGAATCGAAGGCTATGAAATAACTTACAGTTGTCTTCCTGCGACGTCAATGAAATTCGAAACTATTAGCGCTTAGCCGGACGATGTGGTTGAGCGGTTCTAGGCGCTTCAGTCGGGAACCGCGCGAGCGCTACGGTCGCAGGTTTGAATCCTGCCTCGGGTATGGATGTGTGTGATGTCCTTAGGTTAGTTAGGTATAAGTAGTTCTAAGTTCTAGGGGACTGATGACCTCAGATGTTAAGTCTCATAGTGCTCAGAGCCACTTTCTTATTAGCGCTCATTTCGCTCCGATTCTCTTGTGTATTTTCTCACGCTCATGCCAAGCAACAGTTCTTGTACGATACAGTGTGTGAGAAAGACAGTCTAGACTGTACACTTCTAATTTAGAAAGCTATTGTGTGTTTTTTTGTTTTGATTCCTTATGTCACTGCATTCTTGTTAAGTATATTAAGTATGATCGGTATCTTCTTTAACTAGGCTGTGATTTTTGGGAACTGTACGTGTTTCTGGTAACTTACAGACTATTGTAAACTTGTTGATAGTTGTCTACTAACATGGCGTCTGCCATGAAAACTATATTTCTGTTATTTCCGCCAGCACAACGACCATAGAGTCTAGCTGCTCATGGTACTGTTAATGTTCCTGTAACGCTTCCATCTGATGATAAGCCTACGAGACTTGAAAACCAGTTGATGGTACTGAAAATATCGTATCAAAATTTAAGAAAAGTGACTAGTTGCACGTTTTACCTAGATAAATCACTACTATTTTTTAAAAAAATTATTAATAATTAATGTAAATATTTAGTACTATTTTTATTTAAATGTAAGACATATTTGTTGGAAAAAAGAACATACTTGTCTCTGCATTTTGCGCTGCAAGTAAATTAGAACCCTGTAAAAAATTTTGGCATTAAAACATTATCTCTATTAGAGATGTAATGGCAGTGTACAGGGTGGGGCAAATAAAAGTGGTCCGGACAAGTGGATACGATTGGACCTAAATGTATGCCTATAACCACAATCCCGTTACTTCCAAATGAAAGGAGCAACTACCTAAACAGCGTGCCGAACGTTGGAGCACGTTTGCACAATCTTCACGCCTGACAGAGTTCTTAGCAGAGGTCAGTGTTGTCGCGGCCCTAGCTGGCCACCCAGGTCACCTGATCTGTCAGTGTGCGATTACAATGTGTGGGGAGTCCTCAGGTCTAAGGCGTGTCGCAACAACCCTCGTAGTGTTCAAGAACTGCAGCAGAACATTTGGGATGAGACTGCAGCAATTCCAGCAGTCCAGCTTCGATCCGTCTTCAGCAACTTGCTGACACGGGCCAAACGTGCCAAGAGATGAATGGAGGTCACTTTCAACATCAGCTATAGTCACGTTAGTACTGTATTTACTTTCCCCTGCTTTGTATCTTTGTACCGTGGAACTCTGTTCTCCAGGTCGCTTTTATTTGTCCCACTGTGTATATTTCATAAAGTCGCTTGTTACCATTCCTGTTTCGAAACGAAAGTAATTAGTTACAGTCAATGGGTACCAAATTGAAATATATTTTAAAAAATGAGACTCAGTGTAGACTAAATGAGAAGCCCAAGTAATAAGCATATTAATTATCGATATTCATTTACCTATGTGAACCATAATCATTGTTATCTGATCTTTCTAGCATTTTTAAAACTAGAGAAACGATTTATTTAGTGTGTGTTGAATAACATAAAAAGCGTTACAATGCAATTAAATGCCATGTGGTGCGCACCTTTATCACCTCCTTTTCCTCTCCTGTTTCGTCACCTTTTTCTTCCTCGGATGATTCCACACATTTGTCAGTATTAACCTGCAACATGGGATGTTTATCACTGCAGTACATACGTCACGAACGACATGGTATACAGGTCGTCCCTCGTAGGAGTCACCATGCACATTTTCTCTGAAGTATTGACAGATATTTTCAATTAGGTTTTAGCAGTGTGTAGCTGGAGTCAGGCCAAACAAATACTACTCATCGGGTCTTCCACTGTCGACCGAAAGCGTTGGCTTGTTTCCCGTTATAAACAAAATGACTCTTAAAGCGGAAGCTCACGTGCATATTCGATAGAAGGTTCCCACATTAGCCTTGTGCGATATTCGTTTTATCGATATGTATTAACAGGGGCAGTAAAACACGAAGAATAGCCGGTACGCCAGCAGCGATGGCACCGTCCTCGCCGACGCTGACTGCTACCTCCAGGCAGGAGTGCTGCTCAGTCGCTGTTGGAGTACTCGTTACTTTGCGTGTTTTGCTGTCACTACTAACACATATCGCTAAAACGTATATCTCACTATACTAATTTGGAACCACTGTATCGAATGGTCACGGAAAATTCCTATTTAATATTTTGTTCATAACGGGTAACACATTAACGCATTCCGTCGACACTGTGCGTTGCATGAAAGGCATGATTAGCAGTACTGTATGGGCTTACTCCAGCTACACATTGCAAAAATGAGACTGAAAATATATATATTACCGAAACTTTGAGGAAATGCACCTGACGACTCTTAGGAGGGACACCCAGTAGAATCCAAACCACATTTCCTCCTTAAACTAACCGATAATTAATTATTAAGCAGCATCGTAGAACAATGTTTGCAACACACAAAATAGGTATGTCTTAAAACTATATGTTACTTACATATTGAAATCGAAATTTTATATTGCAACGAAGTTTCTTCCTTTTATGTCAGGTTAACTTATTTAGTCTTCAAATTACTTTTACTTCTACATAGCTAATAGTGTTTTCTTTCTGTTGTTTCATGAAATGGTACGTCAAAATCTCCTTAGTCTCACTCATCGACTCAAAAAAAATTTTCTGTCAAAGCGTATTGTAGTTTAGGGAATAGCCACCAGACTGAACTTCGCGTTTATATTTCTTCTGTAATAAGTCTAGTGGCAGCCTATATTGGAGGCGGTGAGTTTCACTTCTAATAAGAAATCTCCATACCACCTGGACAGTGCTGCTATATCGCTGCGACCTCTGTGATGAACAGGGACTGCCAAAAATAATAGTTGCCATTTTTTTCTATTACAGGTTAACGTTTCCACTTACGAATGGTGAGTCATTGGCTTCAAACAGACTTGCTGTAACCTAGGTTCCAGATAACCGCCGACAAGATCTTTGTAACATTATCTATTAAGTAACATTTTAATATTTTGCTACTAAATATAACTATATAAAACACAGTACAAGTTTTATGTTTTCTTACGGTGTGAAAGTTTACTGTGTGGCCTTCTCCCTACGTCTGGATTCCGACGCTGTACTAAACGTAGGTCCGGCAGCACCGTGTGTGGTTACGAACGTCTGTGTTACGTCAAGTTCACGCAGCGAGAAGCGTCACACGAATGAATGCCGTGGTGGGAAAGAACAAACCACGACGTTTATTTACTTTGATTTTTTTCTTTTCATAACCTGCTTCAGTACTCTTGTTTATCTTGACTTCACTTTACCACAAGGTTAGATAGCTTCACGATCTGGAACAAAAGGTACTTTGGACGACTTGCAGACTGCTGGAGTCAATGCTGACTATATTTCTTGCAGAAAGGGTAGGTAAATGGATCGGGACGTGCTAAGCGAAAACGCATAAAACAACTAGAACGAAACTGGTACTTAACATGGACCTCAAACCTCGCTGTACCCGAGCCTTACGATGAGTGTGAACAGGTAGTCGACTTTTGAAACATTTGCCTCCTCAGTCAGCAGGAACGAATATTCCAGAACATGCGAGAAACTGTTCACGAGATGAAAAGAAAAGGACCACGGTTATAATTAACAGGCGGGGTAGATACAACCCTTCATGAAGTTATCAGCTTCGAGCGGCGTAGGAAATGTTTTCAAGTCATGCAATCATTCAAAGTCTGTCCGTCCTCCTCAGCCAGCAGAGTAGCTTTCAACTGCCAATAACGTCGTAATCCACATTCGCTTAATGTAACAGCTCTCAAGTGTTGAATAAATAGTAATATTACCGGAAAACACGAGATTAAAGAAAACAACATTGCAACTGAGTCAGCCCCGGAAGGAAACTAGCATTGGTTCCGAAAATAATGCTATATGAGAACGCCAGCAGTTTTATGGAAACTAACGATATGACCATCAGACCGATTTCCCAATCATTAGTAGACACTCACTGTGCACTGAGTATTTTGCATGTTTCTTTACCTTACCAGACACCTTATAGACACAGCTATAAACTGAACAAGTTGTTAACCAACTCCATAAGGAACTGTTGCACACAGCGACCGTACACCATAAGGAAGGAGCGGCACACACCTAGCAGACGTTGTTTCCTTCTGCCTATACTCCAGTAAGATCGTATGGTGAAATGTACTGCCACGAGTTGGTTGGATTGTAAATCAAATGAACTGAAGATGGCTATTTATAACCGAAATCTAGATACGCAAGAGTAATAAAAACTAACTGGGTTGGCTCTGATTGCTGTGTGTCTCTCCTTCCTCAAACAAGTAATGTTATATTTCTTGTTGCCTGGATTGGAAGCAGTGAGTACTACTTGTCTGAATCTGTGAATATAGAGAAGAGTATTGATGCAACTGTAGGCAGTCTACTAGAGCAGTCTGGCGGCAACACTGCTATTTCACTGGTGACTTTGTAACTACAGAGGGAATTTATGGCTTATTATTCAGTGGCACTGAAGCCTCCTCAACGGCAAAGTCAAGTTGTATTGTAGGGAACTGGGGACCCAGAAACGACGGAGAGGCTTCGTCTCCACCGTAGCCCTCAGTGGTTCACAACCCCACAACAGGCTACAGCAGTCTACTCACCCTACCGCCGCCCCACATCGATTCTAGGGTTATTGTACGGGTTCGGCCCCCAGTGGACCCGATGATTTGCGTAAGCGATAATGGCACCAGATAACGACCCAAACGGGTTCCTTAGGATTTACATCAGGACTTTGGTCGCCGAGACATCAGCATGAGTTCACTATAATGCTCCTCCTCAAACCACTGTAGCACAGTTCTGGCTCCGAGACACGGACAATTACACTGCTGATGGTTCGAGGCTGTCAGCATGTCTTCGGTTTCTACCGCAGGTCCCATACAGGCGCAGGAGAATGTCTTCCATAGTGTACTACTGCTAGCACCAGCCTGTGGCCGTGGCGCGCTACTTGCTTCGAGCCGTCGTTCACCTCAATGACGGCGGTTATAGAGACGACCAAAGCCTAGTGTAGCAAAAATATGATTCCCCCGAAGAGCCAACACGTTTCCACTGATTGACGGTCGAATCATGATGGTCCCCTGCCTACTGCCATAGTAACTGACGACGTTGTTGGATCAACATGTGAACACGTAGGAGTGGTCTGTTATGGAGCTCCATGCTCAACAACATACGACGAACGGTGTGCTCCGAAACACTTGTGCGTGCATCTCTTTCGGCAGAGATGCCACAGATCACCATCTGTCCTACAGATGCAGACAAGGTTCCTAACCCCACGTTCTGCGAAGAGTAGTAGACAGCCAATCATTTAGCGCCTAGTGGTAGTTTCACTGTCCTTCTGCCTCCTTCCATAGATGATGAAGACAGTAGCACGTAAACATTCGACAAGTTTCGCCGTTTTCGAGTTAATCGTTCACAAGCTCGGAGTGATAACGATCTGCCATTTGTCAGAGGCGCTTATCTCAATGAATTTCCCCATTTGCAGCCCATATCTTTGCTAGGGTGATCCGCTGTCCGTGTCTGCTCCGCTTACATACTTTTGTTAACATGTCACGTGTCGGTAACGCCTCCAAGCGGCATGCAGCGTTGCGTTGGGCAGTGGTCATAGTGTTTTCGCTCATCAATGCATGTGTTAACTAGCTGAGTACCCAGTGTTGCCCGTATATGTATTTATTGGAGTTCTAATAGTCTATCTTCTCCCCCCCCCCCCGATCCCCCCTGTCTCTGTCCATATACCCCTATGCCCTCTCCTTGTCCACATGCTTCTCTGAACTCTCTCTGTCAGTCTCGTCCTCTCTCCTCTTTCTATCCACGTCCTTTTTCTGCCCATTTCCTCTCTCCCCACACTCATTCTCCATCTCCTCTTCCTCTGTATCTCTGTACATTTCCCTCTCCTCTTCTTTCTCTCTATCTCTTCTTTCCCCCTCTCTGTCTGTCCATCTGCTCCTCCCCCTTCTCGCTATACGTTAAGACCGCCCACACCACAAAGGAAGATGCTGGTTCTTACATTACAATATTTCTTTGCAGAAAGGAAGTAACATGTGTGCCAAGTTTGGCAGTAATCAATCCAGCGGTTCAGGAACAGCTCTTAATGCACCGCCTTGTCCGCATACCCATATGTCACACATATTTAACAAATTTCAAACATATTTGTACACACATTTCACCAGTATCTCTTGTAAATTTCGCACTGTAGTTTCGTTTTCAGTCTGTTCAGTGTTTATGACGTCACATCTTCTGAACTGTCTCGTACGATGATATAGTTTGGCAATACATCCAGCGGTATATCTGGATACCTTCTAGGAGATATGCTGCTGATAGAGTTACCAGTAAAGTAGTAATAAATTAAAACGTCATGCATGGTGCGGCAGTTTTTCAAGCATCGTAGTAGTTATGAAGTCGTATCTCCTGAATTGCGCGTCGTACAGTGATATATTTTTCGAGTACATTCACTGTTATTCATAAATAAGTTGTGCAAAATTCTCGCTAATATAGTAAAGGAATAATAAATTAGAGTCCTGCCTGATGCGGAAGTTCTACTGCATGAACAGTGAAGTGGGTGTCAGCGACAAAAATTCTCGAAAATGTTTGAAATGATGTGTTAAGTTAGTCGAGAGTTACTAAGTGCTCTTATTCTCAAACAGTCGATGAATATAGTCTGGCTATTTGCGTGTCACGAGCTACGCTTCTTTTCCAGCCACACGACAACCCGTTGAGAGGTAGCTGGTTCTTACACTCATAGTTTATCATTCAAGCCAGTAAGTGATATGTGTACAAACTTTGGTTGAAATAGTTACAGTGGTTTAGGAGGAGATATGGAAGATACATTCATACATACGCTTCTATATTACATACTAATAGTAAAACTGTAAAACCGTCATGTCTGTTCGTCCGTTGCAATACGCTAATCTCCAAATAATAAAAGATGAATTTTCATGCGGTTTTCACATGTAACTTGAGCATAGCTTGGGGAAACATACAGGCTTTATTTGAACAAAATCTGATTCTTAATATAAGGTGACATAAGGAAACATATTTACTCTTTGAAAAAAGGTGTTTATTCTTGGATGCTGTAACTGTATCATACTCGTGAAAATGCTTTTATTGGATGACTGGCGTTTTGCCTGTGAATTCAGCACGGTATACATTCGACACTTATACTGAACATATCTCCTCCTCCCCTTCTCTGCGTCCACCTCTTCCTCCCTTTGTCTCTCGACTTCATCCTCCCATCTTTACCTTCCTATCTTCCCCTCCCCACTCTCTCTAACTGTCCATCTTCTCCTCCCCACTCTTAGTCCACTTCCTCGACCCCCTCTCTCTGACCAAATGTTCCCTCCCCCATTCTGACCATATCCTCCTGCCGCACTCTCTTTCCATTTCCGCTTCCCCATCTTCCTTTTCCACCTGCCCACTACACCTTCGACCTACCTTACACGTATCCCCCTCCTCCCCTACGACTGTCCATTTTCTTCTCCCCTCACTCTGTCCATGCCCTCCTCTGTCCATCTCAGCCTGTTCTGAGTCATGCTCATTGGCACATGTTGCCTCTGCAAAAAAGTTGAATAAAGCAGACTGATACTACTCTCACACCATTCATGTCATGCAGGGCAGGGTACACATCTGGGGCTTGATAATCATTTATTTGTCCCTGAATTACAGCAGTCGAATACTACTCCAGCACAACATGCCTTTCGTGCAGGGCAGCCTAAATGTTGGGGGCCAGGAAAACAGTTTCTTGCCCATGACGTGTAGGCTGTCCTGTAAAGCAGATTGATTTGGCAGGCTGATACAGTTTCCACACAGTAGAGGCTGAAAAAAAAGCATGTTCTTGCCCAATCTCTGCTCGTACTGCAGATACTTATGAGACCTGCTGTTTCTCTGCTAAATCCGGCTTAAATCGATCCAGGGCTTTGAGAGACGATTCCTAACATACACACAAATGTGCACTACTTGATACAGGATGACTCAGCTGCCCCTGCCTATGGGTTTTATGCTACCTGAGGTGCTTTCAAATACAATGTGCAAGATTTTCATATTCTCTCAGTGACTGTTTGCAGCCTGTTACGCCCACAGCAGAAATAAAAGGACATTTTTATAGGAAATTTAATGTAGTTAAATTTTGTTCTGGGACACATATTCGCTATAGCCAGCAGTTTTCGAATTAACCAAGTAAAACGTATGAAAGTGACCTTCAAACGCGATTCTCTCGAATAACTCGAAAACTATCTACATAATACGATAAATGTACTGAATAGAGTGCTTCTGCAATCTCTATTTGTTTAGTTGATACTTCCATACTAACACTGTTAAAACGACTCAGTTACTGAATCGATTTCGATGATATCTGGTATAGAGATAGCTGGGATCTGCGGAATAATGTAGGATACTTTAGAAAGTGGACACAAGATTACAAAACGGTACCTAAGAATGTTTAATAGTGGATGGGACATGTCTTTTTTACATCAGTGAACATAAATTATATAAAAACTTACTAAGCAGCAACAATGCTCATGCCACGTCATCCGTTGGGGCAGTGGGGCCCTGGGTGGGTGGAAAAAGGGAGGTGCACATCACTATCTGACCATCAATGCTAATTAGGACAGGTAGATACGTGAGGGCAGTTGACACTTTTGTACATACAACAGCTTACGTACTCATGTTTAGTTATCAGAATAGAACTACTGATATGCGAGCATAGCCATGGGTAACTGCTAGTTTATAATATACTCTAAGAAAAAAAAAAGGTTACACCATGAAGTAATTATCCGAATGGGATGGAGATCAGTAAATGTGATGTACATAAACTGAAAAACAAATGCTACAATTTTAGAAAAAATGGATGTTTTATTCAGGAGAAAGAGCTTCACAAATCAAGCAAGAGAATAACACCTTGGTCCACCTCTGGCCCTTATGCATGCAATTACCCGGCTTGGCACTGATTCGTAGCTGTGTTGGATGTCCTCCTGAAGCATATAGTGCCAAATTATGTCCAACTGGCGTATTAGATCCTTAAAATCCCGAGACTGTTGGATGGCTCAGCCCACAATTCTCGAGAAGTTCAGAAATGGAGACAGATCCGGGACCTCGTTGGCCAAGGTAGGCTTTGGCAATCACGAAGACAAGTAGTAGAAACTCTCGCCGTGTGCAGGTGGGGATTATCTTGCTGGAATGTAGGCCCAGGACGGCTTGCCATGAAGGGCAACAAAACGGACCGTAGAAAACGTATGGACCAGATTATGCGTACAGATATAACAATGACAAAAGGGCAAGTCCCATTCTTCTGGAAATACTAAACTTTCTATGTTACGAGTCAGTTCATTGTTGGAAACTTGCACTTATGAATAAAGGAGACACATGGTTGTCTTTTGCTATTAACTGTCTTGATATTCAGATTTCCTCACATCTTATCCGTCAGTTGTTTCCTATCTATCTGTGTTCGTCACTCGTAAGGATGAAATACTTCACTGCTGCTTCTGAAGAGAGGACATAGGCACAGCTAGCGATGCTCTCTAAACGTACTTATTCGTTAGACACAATTCAATATTGCACATGTTTTATTGCACTATTAATATCAGAATTGATCGTTTGTGTAGGATAAAGATGATATCCTACTTAAACCTTCCCAATCCAAGCTTGTGCTTCGCCTCTATTGACCGAGCCGCCGACGGGACGTTGCTGCGTAGCCTTCTTTCTTTTCCTTCCTTAAATTTTTACCATTTATTTACCAAGTCATAAGCGCAGTTGTTACAGATTCAAGCAAAATATTGAATAACAACACAAATAACGCATCGGGGGAATCAGTCCATGGTTCATTACTGATAGGATTTCTTTCAACTGAAATAAAACTCAGGATATCCATCTTCTCACAAATTCCTTACAGTATGACTTGTGTTACTGAGGATTGATGATAATCTTCAATGTCAATCATCTGCTGCGGAAGCAGAACACAGCTACAATTACGTTCAGAATTTTATCCGCCATCGGGACGTGTGACACACTGGTGGAGTTGTTGGGATATGGAGTAACATTGCTGGAACAATCATCACACACCAAAAGGATGTTTTTAAGCCAAAAGTGTTGTATTCGTGTTATCGAGATATTAATATGAATCTCATGTAATACCCCATTGAATAAGGTGGGAATTGTTATACTGATTTCGCAGTACATCTCATTGAACTTGCTTTCAACGTCATGCAGTTTTTTTGAATGAAGAAAAAAATGCATCAATTGGCTGAAGACAGCAGAAAAAACTATTTTAATGTGGGGAGCTCTTCCGTATCCATCGTTCAGGGGAGTACATAACAACATGCGGCCTAAATTTTCTGTAGTGTTATGTTGTAATTGAAGGGGTCTGGCCGGCCGGAGTGGCCGAGCGGTTCTAGGCGCTTCAGTCTGGAACCGCGCGACCGCTACGGTCGCAGGTTCGAATCCTGCCTCGGGCATGGATGTGTGTGATGTCCTTAGGTTAGTTAGGTTTAAGTAGTTCTAAGTTCTAGGGGACTCATGACCTCAGAAGTTAAGTCCCAGAGTGCTCAGAGCCATTTGAAGGGGTCTGCCCCAGCCAACGCGAAGACCTGAAAGTCACCACGCTTATGTTTAATTTAGAACTCAGAAAGGAATTTAACTCCGCGATCAGGCCATGAGGACGCGATTTCAAGCGACTGCCGTGCGATTCTCTGCCACGTGGCGTCATGCCGACCTAGCGTGGAGAGGCAATGTATCAGCAAACCGCTCTCCCATCCCGTGTTGACATTTCAGACCCTGAGGCAGCTACTTCTTATTCAAGTAGCTACTCAGCTGGCATCACGAGCTTGAGTGCACACCGTTACAGTCCTCCCACCATCCCTGGCAGTACCAGGATACACTAGGTCCTCCACATTAAAGTTAGACGCACTGACCTCTCGCCTATTTATAATCACAGAATAGTAGTACTTTCTATATGAATATCGTAGCAAAGGAAGGGCATGTATTGCTTGTAGAACCAATCATCAGGATGAAGAACACGAATTCCACTACAGAAATGTGATATATTACACAGACCACTTACTATGGTTAACAATATTTCTATAACATCTCTACTTCCTAAATTTTGCCTACGAAATTTTTTATCAAGAACATTCATAAAAGCGATACTGGAATTATACACATCAAAAATTAATTGCGAAGGTCGTGGAGATTATTATCCAAAGGCCATATATATGAAAATTGGTGGGTGACGAGAATTTATACCACAAAATGATCTCTATTAGGAGAGATGCATGGGAAGCACCAGTGCAACTCTGACACGAAAATATGCTATCGATGGATGACAAGTAGAAATTATATATCTGATAAGGGTCGTTCCAGATCCTAAGTGGAGGAGAATATCCAAAGGTTCTATGTGGAATGTAATTTTCTGTAGCTTTCATGTGTCGTGCGGGTTATCACAAAACTTAAGTTATACAATAAAATTGAAGACATTATTGATTACAGAAGCCAAAAAGCTGCAAGGTTCGACTAGTTTTACTTGCTGGACAGAAATTTTCTTCAGATTTGTAAATTAGGGTAATATGGAATTTGAAATTAGTACGCTATGACGGATATTATTCTTCTTATTATTAATATTAATATAATTAATTGTATTTTATTATTATTAAGTTACTCTTTTGGTGTTGCATTAACAAATGAAAATTTTATAATGGCCCTAAAGAAATAGATAAAAAATCCATGTGGCTTATTACTTACAGGCTAGCTTAGAACACGGCAGAGTCCAGTTCGAATAGCAGAAGACTTGTTCTTACTGGGAATAACCTCCTTACGCTTGAGTTCTAGTGACTTCTACTTAAAATACGATAAAATGTGTTTCTGGCAACTTTATTGCTACGTCTGTGTTGTTGTTAGAGACTAAAGAATAAGAAAACAGAGGATAAATACATGTGATGAGACGTAATCTATTCCTACCATCCAGCAACTCTGAGCAGTTTCAGTAAACGTATATAAATGAAGGACGGGTTCTTATGAACGGGGTTACATACCTTTAATATATACAGGGTGAGTCACCTAACGTTACCGCTGGATGTATTTCGTAAACCACATCAAATACTGACGAACCGATTCCACAGACCGAACGTGAGGAGAGGGGCTAGTGTAATTGTTTAATACAAACCATACAAAAATGCACGAAAGTATGTTTTTTTAACACAAACCTACGTTTTTTTAAATGGAACCCCATTAGTTTTGTTAGCACATCTGAACATATAAACAAATACGTAATCAGTGCCGTTTGTTGTATTGTAAAATGTTAATTACATCCGGAGATATTGTAACCTAAAGTTGACGCTTGAGTACCACTCCTCCGCTGTTCGATCGTGTGTATCGGAGAGCACCGAATTACGTAGGGATCCAAAGGGAACGTTGTTGGACTTTAGGTACAGAAGAGACTGGAACAGCACATTACGTCCACATGCTAACACCTTTTTATTGGTCTTTTTCACTCACGCACATGTACATTACCATGAGGGGTGAGGTAATTGCGGAATGAGCAGGTGCACCATCATGCTGATACCACATACGTCGACGCGTTTCCAGTGGGACATTTTCGAGCAACGTTGGCAGATCATTCTGTAATTGAAAACGGAAACCACGTGTGTACGTGTACCTCACCCTTCATGGTAATGTACATGTGCGTCAGTGAAAAAGACCAATAAAAAGGTGTTAGCATGTGGATGTAATGTGCTGTTCCAGTCTCTTCTGTACCTAAGGTCCATCACCGTTCCCTTTGGATCCCTACGTTATTCGGTGCTCTCCGATACACACGATCGAACAGCGGAGGATTGGTACTCGAGCGTCAACTTTAGGTTACAATATCTCCGGATGTAATTAACAGTTTACAATGCAACAAACGGCACTGATTACGTATTTGTTTATATGTTCAGATGTGCTAACAAAACTAAAGTGGTTCCATTTAAAAAAACGTAGGTTTGTGTTAAAAAACATACTTCCGTGCATTTTTGTATGGTTTGTATTAAACAATTACACTAGCCCCTCTCCTCATGTTCGGTCTGTGGAATCGGTTCGTCAGTATTTAATGTGGTTTACGAAGTATATCCAGCGGTAACGTTAGGTGACTCACCCTGTATACTCAGCTAGGAGTGTCCTAATTTAATCAGGTCATCACCGTAGGATCAAGTGTTTAGAAAATGCATCCACATGTGTCGTGTTGCTGGTCAAGTACCGGATGATCAAAAAGTCAGTATAAATTTGAAAACTTAATAAACCGCGGAATAATGTAGATAGAGAGGTAAAAATTGACGCACATGCTATGAATGACATGGGGTTTTATTAGAACCAAAAAAAAAAAACAAAGTTCACAAAATGTCTGACAGATGGTGCTGTAGAGCAAAACGTCAGTGACTGCGCATGACAATCGTGTATAAAAGGAGCTGTAATGAGAGAGAGAATCAGAGGCGCCAGCAGTCGCAGCATGTTGACGTTACCTGAAAAGCCACTTTTAGTGAAGCTGTATTATAACAATCTAATCTGTTCAGGCTGCTTTTTCTTTTAGCATTTCTCAAATAATTAAAGGTGCACTCTTTTATATAAGAGACACTTTCATCCCACCATCCACACAGGATATCTGCTGTTCTATTCATACTTATCGAAGTACGGGGCCAATTCCAGCTTTACCATATGGAATGATAATTCCCATTAGGTTCCTTCATTGAAATTTTATTTCTCCTTTTCTATTTACGTCTTCGCTGTTTTAAACACTTTTGGTGACATCGTGGTCAGATATGATTTTGTAGTCAGAACTGTTGTTCTATAGTGAACATTCCCCGTAGATCTCATGATGCCCTCTGCAGGTATTCATCAATTCTTTACTCAATGTACGCGACGGGCAGTCCCCTTTGCATTTCCTCCTGTGGTTCTTGATGGTTACTTACTCGAACATAATATTTTAAACCTTGGTTATTCGAAGAACTTCATCAATACTGAATGATCTAGCATTGGTTGTTGTTGTCGTATCCAGTCCTCATAGTTGTTTTATGCAGCTCTCCACGCTAGTATATCTGTACCAGTCTCTTAATCTCTGCATAACTACTGCAAGTGGCATCCATTAGATCGTGCTTACTGTATCCAAGTCGTGGTCTCCCAGTACAATTTTTACTCTCCACACTTCCCTCCATTGTCAAACTGACGGTTTCTTGATGCCTCAAGAATGTGTCCCGTCACCGATCCGTTCTTTTAGTCAAGTTGTGCCTAAAACTTCTTTTTTCCTCTGTTCGATTCAGAGCCTCCTCATTACTGATACGAGCGCCCAATCTAATTCTTCTTCAGTACCACATTTCAAAGGATTCCATTCTCTTCTTTTGTGAACTGCTTATCGTCCACGTTTCACGTTTCACGAGGCTACTCAAATGATTAGAGCTGGTAAGAGGCACAGATAATCGTGTGAAATTGTTCTAAATGTCTTATCACAAAACTGCTTTGAGCATTTAATCAGAGAAAAGTCTCGTGAAGATAACATCTGAGACCTAATAGTGACAGAGACCGGAATCAATTATCATTAGACCGTTACAGCTTCACTGTTTACGGCTATAAATAGAAGTACAAAGAAAGCCGGAAAATCTAACTGCTTAGCAAGAGTGACAAGAAACCGATTTCAGATTACCTAAGCGGCACGATCCTATCGCCACAGGAAGGGGATTCGAACGGGTAAAGGTCCGTTGACAAATGCAGCTGTGGCGAGAATGATTTCGAAGTTCGAAGCCGCGGGTTGTTTAGACGATAGACCACGTAGTGGCCGACCGAGCACAAGGCGCAATGCTGCTGAGACAGTTCAGGAAGAAATGGAGACTGTAGCGGGTTCGTCTATGCACGGGGAAGTCAGCGCTCGTGCAGTCGCACGTCGCACCGGCATTCCATACACTACTGCTTGGTTGGCACTTAGGCGTACCCTCCGATGCTATCCGTACAAAATCCATCGGCATCATGAACTGTTACCTGGCGATTTAGTGAAGCGGAGGGCATTTGCGGTGTGGGCGTTTCAAAAGATGGCGGAAGATCACGACTGGTTGAGTAAAGTGTTGTGGACCGACGAAGCTCATTTCACGCTCCGAAGGTCTGTCAACGCCCACAACTGCAGAATTTGGGAAACTCCATTGCACGACGAGAAACTCACGGTATGGGTTGGATTTACCATATCTACCGTTATCGGGCCTTTTTTCTTAGAGGAAATGCGTGATTCTGGTTTTGTAACTGCTACCGTGGCGGGTTAGAGGTTCGCCGATATGTTACAGAAACGCATTATTTCCAGCCTGGCTGATAAACACCTGCTGGAACGTACGATGTTTATGCAGGATGGCGCTCCATTCCATATTGCTAGACGCGTGAAAGATCTCTTGCGCGCGTCGATTGGTGATGATCGTGTGCTCAGCCGCCACTTTCGTCATGCTTGGCCTCCCAGGTCCCCAGACATCAGTCCGAGCGTTTTTGGTTTTGGGGTTACCTGAAGTAGCAAGTGTATCGTGATAGACCGACATCTCTAGGGATGCTGAAAGACAACATCCGACGCCAATGCCTCACCATAACTCCGGATATGCTTTACAGTGCTGTTCACAACATTATTCCTCGACTACAGCTATTGTTGAGGAATGATGGTGGACATATTGAGCATTTCCTGTAAAGAACATCGTCTTTGCTTTGTCTTACTTCGTTATGTTAATTATTGCTATTCTGATCAGATGAAGCGCCATCTGTCGGAGATTTTTTGAACTTTTGTATTTTTTTGGTTCTAATAAAGCCCCATGTCATTCCAAGCATGAGTGTCAATTTGTACCTCTCTATCTACATTATTCCGTGATTTATTAAGTTTTCAAATTGATACTAACTTTTTGATCACCCAGTATATATAGTGAATTGACTATTTAGCTTTGGCATTCTAAACGGCTAACTCAATATCATAACGATTTAGAGGCCTCTGATATCAAAAGTTAAGCTACTTAATTATTGTATTACGATTTCTGGGAGCTCTAGAGGGATTCGTAAATCGAAAGATATATAGAAACAGTGAGATGTCACGGAATACATTTAGGATGATAACAATCGGTTGATTACCTGTGTATATAACTTCTAGTCCTGCCATCATCTTTACAGTTCGATAACTATTTTTCAAAATTGAGAAATGAAGAACCAAAATCATTTACCTCTTCCCTGCTGCCAAAATCGGGACAACGAGAACTCTCGTCCGTTTCTTCTTCGTATTCTCTCGCACATACGTTGTGCTCTCTGTTCCAGTAGTGAAGCCTAGACTCCAGTTCTGTCCGTTCAGTTCTCGACTCTACAGAAAGTGTTTCCTCATATCCGTGATCCCCTGCTGCTTCCGAGTCTAGACCCTCTCCAAAAGACGAAGAGGAATTCCTGAAATTATTCCGCAGAAAACAATTTTAATATTCGGCGCGATTTAATTGGAAGAAAAGATTTGCAAAGTTTTCTCAAGTAAAACTGAGATTTCCCGTTGCTGTAGCAAAAGTAGAAGTGAATTAAAAATTTTGCCTGTAAATTTTACAAACATATATTTGAGAAATAATTTTTAAGAAGTAATACTTGACTGCCGATTTTAATAGAAATACCTATCACAAAACACAAGATTAGACCGCAAACAGTGCTAAAGTACGTCAGTTTATTTAGAGTGTGATTCTGATCAAAATTCTTGTAAAAGCTCATGTTATTTTTAGATTTATGTATTTAATATGAAAATACTAAACTACAACTACTAAAAGGGTAACTAATTTCACAGGTAAATTATAGTGGGTATTACCTAGACATGGCTCTGCCCGGATGAGATGATCCTGATAGAGGACTTTCACTTCTGCTAACGGTTGGAAGAGCCATACAACCTCCAGAAGATCTCGGAGACTCATTGACCACGTCCAGCGCCTTACTCACAGTTGCTGTTATCTCGAACTGAAACAACATGAAACCGAAGATACACTATCGACATTCATAAAGGAAAGAAAAAAAATTTAAGACGATGTTACATAGGACGGATAAATGATCAACACTAAAAATGAATTTGCTAGAAGCTGGTTTTCCCAGAATTTTTTTTTAAATAAATAGCAACAGCAACCTAAGTATTACATATTTTACTGACACACTTACTTCACTTTATATCACCAAAAGCATAATTTATCTAAGATTTAAAGTTATTCTATTCCACTCAGCTGCTGCACAGTGAAGCAGGTGTCAATAAGATCTTCTGAATACTGTTATTTATATGGCATTTAAAGCACTCGTGTTGTGCGTGTTTCTTTCAAGTTTAAAGTGGAAAAAGGATGGCTTTAAAAAATTAGCTATTTTTTACGTTAAGAAGTCAAAGGGAATTCATGAAATATTGGTGAATGTTCGTAAGAAGTTTGCTCCTTCATTCTCACCATTTAAGAAATGGGGCTGCACCAAAATGTTACCGTACATATCTTGAAGGTGTCCCACATGAAGGACATCCGGAAACTGCACTTACAAATGTAAACATTAGCGCTTAAAATGTTTAAAGTAGCTGTTGCCATACATGTATGAGAAGAAAGAATACGATATGGTGTGCTTTAGTCAGTAATTACGGGAAAGGTTTGTGGAGTGTGGTTGGGGAGTTTATCAGAACTGTTTTGAAAGTAATAACTTTATTTGGTGCACCAGTTTCGCCTCACCGCTTCACGCCGGAAACGGAACTGTAATCAATGCAGCGGGTTGGAGTCCTATGTATCTAAAATATTAAAATTCGTATTTTTGCTATTAATAACTTTGCAAAGAGTGGAAGACTATATGGGAAATCCTATGCAAGGACAGTCCAAGAGGATGCATATGTACGCGGCAAGAGGTCTGTATTGAAAAAAAAAAAAAGTGGATAATGCTCTTTTTAAGGAAGGTGTTATGAAAATCAAAGAATTGAGTTTAAAACATAAATTGTTAGAATATTCCCTATTCAATCCGTCCGAAACACGCTGACTTCCACTTACTCGAACATCTAAAGTAATTAGTGACCAACAATAGTTTTAGGCCCAGTAGAATGTATGCCAATCATACTCATTACTCGTGGCTGATTAAGCTACCAAGTCCCGTACGAGTTCAGGCATAGTGTGTGCATTCGCACAAGAAGGTCAATGGCTGGGAAGCCATATTTTAACTATATGCGACGGTAGTATCTGTTCCCGAAAGAACATTTACCGTAGATGACCATGTAGCTCTAGATCACTATTGTTCCGATCAGGCTCACATTTCCAATATGAAATACATTCAGTGTAAAATCTATGTACGAAGTGTATAGACCTAAAGAAAGATTACATTGCACAATAAAGGCTCGCTTGCCAGCATAAGGTTTTCTGGAATGATCAGTTCAGCAAGTCCACTGTCAGTTTATTCTAGCACACTCGTCTAACTGCCATTGTGCTCTGTCTTTAACAATCTCGATATACACAAGAACTTGAATTCTAAACTTCCTCCTTTAGTTGAGGATATCATCGGGTGACCCATCAAGGATTATCAGTGAGACCAGTCCATCTCACGCACGTAGTCAATCACGGCTGATGTGGACCACGACTGATTAAAGACCAGGAAATATGCTCTTAACATAATCATTTCTGTGGATTTCTATTCACGTACTTACCGAAAGATAATAAATGCGTCAAAGTTCTGTTGCACGCGCATCTGATATCTGCTTTATTAATTGCTGATGTCACATTAGAGGTGTTTTGTTGACAGCATGGCAGGAATTTTGCTAGTATTGGTTGAAGTAGTAGCAGTAGTAGTAGCGACCGCGAAATATCTGTCCAACGTCGTCAGCTAGAGGGTGGAAATTTCGTTGCTCTGTCCTCAATGATGCATGACAACATGACACGAAGCATAAAAAAACGGCCACACAGTATCAGATATTGCTTCACTTATCAATGTATCTCGTTCTATAATTTCGCATTCAAACCTAGCTCTTTTACAATCTTTACGAATCAAATTTTTTATATGTGACGGTAGTATCTTTTCCCGGAAGAACGGTTACCGTAGATGACCATGCAGCTTTGCTAGAAATGAAATGATGATTAAATGGACACCCTAGCTGCAAACAGGCATTGATGTACTTCATTGGGGAATGTTGAAAATGTGTGCCCCGACCGAGATGCGAACCCTGGATCTCCTGCTTACATGGCAGACGCTCTATTCATCTGAGCCACCGAGGGCACAGAGGGTAGTGAGCCTGCAGAGACTTATCCCTTGCACGCTTCCCGTACTTGAAGATTAGACGATATTGTTCTGAAATCTGCCATACATGTTTGATATTAACATAAAAAAGAGCAATTCAGCTGTTAGCAAATTGACTTTCATTGCAATGAATACATCGTTGATCATATATACGACATCAGCTGCGAGTTTCTCCTCAAAAGTTAGAAAATGCAATGCACCACCTATAGCAAGTGTTTGTAAAACTTTGCTAAGATTTGTCAGTTGTTTAAGTGACACAAGAACACTGTAAAACGTAACATTTGTGTTATCCTGAGCATAATTTCACTTAAGCTTTGATTTGCATTCCCTTTTCGGAATAATGCTTCAAAATTTCTTTCGACAGCATAAAAATGGAAGACTGCACTTTAGAGCTTTCAGCTGGATTAAGATTAAACCACGGAATGCATACCATACTTACATATGATGTTAAGTATTTTATTATACCTCCCAACAGACGTTACATAGGATTTGTTGCGGTAGTTTGAAATCAAACATGAACCGATTGAATATTTTAGTAACAGATTTGGTACTTCAGATAATCGGAAGATTGCTGGTAAATTCAAAATTTGTAGGGTGAACCGGAACTCCAAGTAAAAACTTTCAGAGATATTAGTTTGGATCAAAACAAGAAAGAAAAGTCCAGCAAACATGGGCTCTAACAAGCATACCTTAAGGGTTATAAACACTTCATCATCTTAGATTCTTCGATACTGTGAAACACAGTCTCTTTGGTTCCCATCTTTTGAGAGGAGGTACTATGGATCAAAACAAGAAGAAAATGTTGGGTAAAAATGGGCTCTAAAATGTATACCTTACGGAGCTATGAGAACTTGATCAGTTGAAGAGATGTGTTTCACAATAGCGAAGATGTACAAGCGCTCATAGCTCTTTAGGCGTCAATTTCATAACACATTTTTACTAAACTTCTATTCTTGTTTTGGTCTATACTGACACTTTTAAAAGCTTGTCGATGGATTTATCATTCACTCTCTATAATTTACGTTGTCGCTAAGTAGATTTTAAATAAAACCGACACGATTTACTAAGCCATCGCGTGAGACGAAAGCTCACTCTGATACAAGCTATGGCTGGATGAATGCGACTTAAGCTGCGGCCACTGTGCTGTTCACGTCAACGCACGCTGCAAAAGGACGAATACCCTTGCCGCAGCGCCACGTGTCAAGTGCATTGCCAATACACGAACTGCAGTGGCACTCGCAACAGAAGTTATGGAAAGCACGAAAACTGAGAGAACAGCGGCTACTAAACGCTGATAAAAACTCACAGACCAGTAAATCCATACTTGTGTAGTGAAGAAAATAAGTAGCCTAAAAGTGGACGAAGGTTGGGAGAAAATTTTTCGTCCTGACAGTGAGCTGGTACAGATATCAGGGATGTCGTATCGTGTTGGTACATGTTGCGTAGTAATTGAAAGCACTTGTGACCTTTAACTGTGAATTGTGAAAAAAAAATACATTTCATCTGGACAGTGCAGCTTCGCACAACAACGGTTTGGAAATGGAAAAACGCTGAAATCTGAATCACAGATCGCTGTAATATCTTATTTGTTCAAAGAAGTTGACACCCTCAGACTACCATCTACGTCCACATCTAAAGACGTTTTTGACTGGGAAACGTTTTTAATCCGATAATGGTACCTATAGATGCGTTGCTTACATGTGTTCAAGTATCATCACGACAGGAACGGCACGTGTTATTTGGAAAAAAAGATAAATGAAGTATACTGAACATCGAAAGACACACTTATTCACTGCTAGGCTGACAAGTATTTAAATAATTTCTTTTTGTGGTAAAAAATCAATTATAACTGAAAAATATTGTCTTTTGAGATGAGAATTTCACGAAAGTAATCATCCGGCGTGTATTCCGAGAACCGTATAATGATATTGTAAATATAGTGATTTCAAACGAACAGCAACTATGTGTGTGTGTGTGTGTGTGTGTGTGTGTGTGTGTGTGTGTGT
Source organism: Schistocerca nitens (assembly GCF_023898315.1). NCBI lineage: Eukaryota > Metazoa > Arthropoda > Insecta > Orthoptera > Acrididae > Schistocerca > Schistocerca nitens. Next base: position 534,295,665 of record NC_064616.1, on the reverse strand, counting down.
GTTGTCCTTAGCGCAGGTTAGTTTAAGTTAGATTAAGTAGTGTGTAAGCCTAGGGACCGATGACATCAGCAATTTCGTCTCATAATAACTTATCACAAATTTCCAAACAACAACTCACATCAACGACAAACCAGTAACCTCTACAGGAAATTTAGTCGCACATTCGACCATGTCGCAAAATGAAAATCAATCTTTAAAACCCTGAACTTGTAAGGGGTCCGCAGGCCCTTACTACTAAGTTTGCGCTCACACAGGTCGACAGGGCAACTATCGAGTAGTGTGTGTGCAGGTCGCGAGAGCTAGAGGGGTTCACCGGAGTGCCGAGTGCTGCTTGGGTAAATTCCCGCGAGGCGGGAAGAACTGGGCGGAGTCAGTTAGAGTTGAGATGTGCTGAAGTCAGGGTGTGGTAGGTTCCCGCGAGGCGGGCAGAGATGTGCAGAAGCCAGCAGTTGAATTAATGCAAAGTATCGACAAAGGGAGTGGCCATCGCCGCGGTTTAACCCCTTTGTGTTAGTATTATACGGGAAAGTGAGAAAGTTTAATTACAGAGTGATTTCAGTGATATTAAGTGCCGTTATTGAACTTCCGCGTCTACCGCGCCGGCATTACTTGGATTACAGTGATTGGATGTTGCGTGTGACGATTAAGAATAACTAAAGAAACCTGTGCTGAGATTAGCCGTCATTAACAGTGTATTGACGAAGGCAGTGGCTGTCTCCTTATTTTGTGCTTTTGCTAAGAATATAGATCTTGTTTGTGAAACTGTGTTGGGTCCTTCTTACCACCAAACAGTACGTATTACAGTTTGCGAAGGACAATACGGAATGTAACATCTCCTGAGCAGTCCAATCCGATTGCCAGCCCATTAGGTACACGGTCACGTTAATAAATTATCAAAGTTTGGGCTGCTATTCAGATCCGCGAACGAGCGGATAAATAAAAAGGGTCTGTTACAAACTGCAGCAGCAGAACTCGTCTGAAATAAGCTACAAACCCATCCCATGTGAAGTACTATGGGGCGATATTTAGAGGCAGGCTGATTAAGGATAGTAGATGAAAAATGCAATAAAGACAGATCATTCAGCTGTAATGAAATATTCAGGAACAGACCGCGGCCTATCTACAGAACTTACCTTATGATTCCCCTGAACCGATCTTGCTAAATAATTAAAACTGAAGGCAGCGTGTCACTAGGAGAATTTTGAAATGGAAACATAAGGCCTTCAACAGACATGATGAAATGGGGAAGATGTAGCTCCCGCGGTAAGGATGAAGACCTGATACTGTCAGAACCTGGGTGAGAGCTGGACTTAATACGTTTGAGGCAGCAACTCTGCAACACACTAAAACCTCCAACCAAAATGCGGGCGGTACCCATGGGCAGGGCACTGACAACAACCCATAGCATTGTACGTTTCCTCGTCATCTGATCCGTCAGGGTTATCTGCCGGCTTTGCGTCAAGTCTTGCAGGTTTTCAGTTTTTCGTATCCGGTAGGTTCTTGGGGAGGTAGTTCACACTGTTTTATCAGAAACATTTATCTTTATTTTTCTACGTGCCAAGAGGATTTATTATTCTTTATTAAAAACTTGAATACACAATATTAATGTTCCACGATATTATTAACTTGGTAGTTCGTTACGAACCGGCTTTTGGCTTCATAGGCCATCGTCAGGTAACTTAAGTGAGAGTTCATAGCTGTGCGAAGAGACCAGAAGAATAATTTAATACCCAAAGAGAATCTTTTTATATGGTGACAGAAAAATAAAGAGGGAGAAATTTAAATTGCGATTTTCTTCCATTAATATTAAACTAGAAATGTTAAACTTTGGAATGGATGTTACTTAAACGTTAAGTTAAATGTTAATTTGGTTCACAAAGATGAATTTCCTCTTAGTTTAGAGTGCCTTTATATGGATCGAAGCTTACAGGACAGTCCAGCTATGCCTATGTTTAACACGTTTACTTGCTTGCTGTAGGTTCGAGTCGTAATGATCGAATGGTCTTGATACGAAGCTGTAGCCTTCGCACTCCGCACCGCTGCTGTTGCACGCCGCTTTCCTGAAAAGCTTATTTAAGTTTATTTCTCACGTTAGACATGCGCAGCCATCTACACTCGTAGAAAACTCTGGAATGTATTTTCCGGGGAAGAAAATATTAGTAAATTACAATTCCTATGCAAAGGTGGCCTATTGAGACGGAACCGGAGCGTCTGGAGGCCTAAACTAATACTCATAAAGCCGCACAGACGAACGTAAACTTCAAGCACAAATTTCGAAAGTTTTTAAAATACAATTTCTCACCATTGAATAAATACTTATTATACGATAGTTCAGGTTAACAAAACAACTACTTTCGTGTGTCTGTTCACAAGATATTACGCTTCAGCGTTTAAATAAGCTGAATTTTCTAACTAATTCCGTAATGACTGGCGTATAACAATACCATTCGATTCGCTGCGACCACACCTCTTTCTCTTCCATTATCTCAAGCCATAGTAAAACTTATTGTTAATGCAGTGTCAAGGATGCTATATCACAAAGATTAGCATCGTCTACACAGACTTTATTCCTGCAGTCACTTCTTTCCCTGCCGCAATATCACTGAGTTCCTTTAACTACAGTCCGTGTGTGAAACCCCTGTCAGCACAGCTGATATACACAATCTATCTCAGAATTACCACTATTTTCATCTCTTTAGTCGATTTGTGTGATTACACTCTAAACAAATACATCTTAAATAGCACTATATTGAAACATCAAAATTATGTGAACGTATAAACCGTAAATCTTTTACAAGTGAGTAATGGCAGAGCATACTGTGTTACATGATGGTATTATGGACAAACTGGTGAATGTGATGAACAAGCTGAAGAAACGAGAGAGCAGGGTGTACAGGACTGTAACCATGGCTGTATGCTATTTTTTATCTATTTTCAACTCACTTTCAAATAATTTTCAATTTGAAAATAATTAAATAAATAGCATACAGCAGTGGTATAGTACTGACCCTCTCCCTTCCTCCTCCTTTCTTCGGCCTCTTCATCAAATTCACCAGTTCCTCCATATACCATAGTAGTTTGTGCCATTACTTACATGTACAACTTATTTGGATAAACACATTCACATACTTTTAATCTTTGAATATATTGCAATATAGGATTTATTGTTCAGACTCTCTGTGTGAATTAAATAGCTCTTGTGTTCTGTATCAATATTCGTAAAAATCACATATCTTTGTACAGCAACCTTTGTACAACTATGAACGCTGACTGAAGTTGTGTGGACTATCCGTTTAGTATTAAGTTACCTGACGATGCTCCAGGAAGCCGAAAGCCGGTAGATAACGAACTATTAAATAAATGTTATTGTGGCACATTAATACTGTGTATTCAGTTTTTAATATGTCTGTTCCTTCAACAACCGACGGAATATACCATTAATATACTGACAAAAAGAAAAAAAGATCTGAACCGCAAGAAAGAGCTGTGCGACACCAAAGATAGTTGGTGAGCATGTCTCTGCATCTGTGCATCTGAAAGATGCTGTATATTCACATTTCGCGCCAGCAGCATAAAAGTGGCGCTAGTAGCGCCACTATGAAAGTGCGAATCAGGTTTGCTTTAGATATAACGGTCGTCAGCGTTAGTTACCTTTGAGGTGGAACGTAGGGAGTTAATGTTAGTCAAGAAAGCCTTTTAAGCGACAAAGACACTATTATCAACACCTGAGTATGACCGAGGTCGTGTAATAGGGCTACAAGAAGCTGAATGTTCCTCCTGCGATATTACGGAAAGATTTGACAGGAATGTAGCCGCTGTACATGGCTGCTGGCGACGGTGGCCACGAGAATGTACGGTCGCAAGAAGACCGGGCTCCGGACGGCCACGTGACACTTCCAAACGGGAAGACCATCGTGTTCAGCATATGGCGCTAGCGCATCGTACTGCTGCAGCAGCAGTCGGCACCACAATGAGACAACGAACTGTTACAAATCAGATAGTTCAAGGACAACTCCGAGGCAGAAGCCATGTAGCGTGCATTCGACTGACCCCAAAACACCGCCATTGGTGGTTAGAAGAAAACCAGTAGGGGGGCTGCAACCAACCTGTCTGCGTGCTTGACACATTGGATCTACACTTGGACTTATGATATGGGCTGCGATTTCATATGACAGCAGAAGCACTCTCGTGATTCGACCTGTTGTGCTGCCATTCACGAACAGCATCCTAGGGGATGTTTTCCAACAGGATAACGCTCCGCAACATATCTCTGTTGTAGCCCAACATGCTCTACAGAGCGTCGATATGTTTCCTTGGCCTGCTCGATCACCAGATCTGTCTTCAATCAAGCACATATGAGACATCATCAGACGACAATTCCAGCGTCACCCACATACAGCATTAACCGTATCCATAATGAGCGATAGGCATGGAACTCCATCCCACAAACTGACATCTGGTACCCGATTTACACAATGTATGCACGTGTGGATGCTTACATTCAACTTTCTGTCGGTTACTCTGGTTATTAGCGTACCAACATTTCAGGTTTGCAACGGCTTACCTCGCGCATATTTTCACGTGCGATCTTGCAATGTTAATCACTTAAACATGTTACCTGGACAAATGTATTCCTGAAAGCTGAAATTTCATTATTCTATATTAAGTATTCTTTGGTGTTGCTATCTTTTTCCCGTCAGTGTATTTATTATTGTTCTCGGAAACTCTTCCTGTAGCCCCTATTGGGTCTGCTGCATGTATACTTATTAGTTTAGCCAATGGCTCATGTTTGAAGCTACATTCAGTGACTCAGGTGGTTGTGCTTTGATCACCTGTCAATATCTGTGTGCCAACACTAGTCTTTCGTACAGACAGCTTCGTTGCTGAGGCGAATGATAGGTTGCTGTGTAACCTTAAATACCTTCTACATTTCAGAGTATGAAATACGTATTTTTCTCATAGATTTTTGTCTCCACTACCAGTAATTGACATTCTCTGTTACATCCTCGATGAAAATGGAAGCAATTGACACACACTGGCGAAACAGTGAATTGACTAATTGATTCGTGATTATCTGAACTGTATCCTGTTCTTTGTATATCGTAGTAATGTGCCCAAAAAACAGATGAAACCGGCAGGAATATATCGGGTAAGTTTCGTACAAAGAATGTCAGAATAAAATCTGCTACCTTTCCTAGTTCACTATTTGGCCGCTATATGATATTTTTTACTTCAGTGAAGCCTTCACCTTCCCAATTTTGTTACAGTTCTTTGGTATCAATATTAAATATGTCCCAGCATTTAACAACACTTTTACTGTAATTTTATGTGATGGTGTACTCTCCAATTTATGTGCCATTTATCTGTTATATTATTTGGTAAGACATTGCTGAATCGTACAGGAGTTTTCCGTTACGCAGCGTCTTGATGGATAGGAGTGTCCGTACAGGTCTCTCCAACGCTTTATGTCTATCTTAAAGTGAATAGTTTTCAACTGTTCCTTCTACACTTTTACGCTATTCACTGCAGAATGTGGTGTGTTAGTAGCAGTGCTGTTTCTCCCACTGGCTTACAATTTCGATGTGCTAGTCAGGTGAGGTCTGTTACTGTTTGGGTGTTATTTTTGTCCAACGGACTGATGGGTGTGTTTGCAATGTATGCAGGATCGTTTCTCTTCCACGAACATGTACATATCTAAGAATCCTCCCAGAAGGAAGCCCCGCTTGCCTGAGTAAACCTTATACAACTTTGGAGCGGCCGTTCCACGGAATTTTCCAACTAAAACAACCTTTCACCCCATCGACAAGAAGTACATATTGAGGTTGTAGATTCTTTTTATAGAGGTTTGTACCACCATCGTATTAGGTGAATACTACAAGATCTCTACTCCCTGTGACACACAATGTTACACCATCGTGTAGCACAATGTTCGCCGATGTATGCAAAAATTTTACGTATGGTCACTATCGTACGATACATTAACCAATATCCAAAGAAGAACTATGCATTTTGTTACAGGTTCATTTACTACGCACGAAAACGCATCGGTGATGATCAACCAACTCCAGTGGCAGATACTGCAAGAGAGACGTTCTGCATCCTCCTGTGGTTTACTGTTTAAGTTTCGAGTGCGTCCGTTTTAGAAGAGTCAGCTAATATATTGCTTCCTCCCACGTACATATCGACAAAAGACCATGAAGATAAAATTATAAATGTTCGAGCTCACACGGAGGCTTACTGACAATCGTTCCTCCTATCGCCCACTTGCGACTGATAAAGGAAAGTGGGGAAGTAGAGTGGTGCACAATGTACACACAGTAATGTGGCTTGCGGAGTATAGACGTAGATATATTGTAGGCACATACTCACGGGCTAGTAATGAATCTTCACTCCGCAGTAGAGTGCACCCTGAAATGAAACTTCCTCGCAGATCAAAATTGTGTAGCGAACCGTGACTAGAACTTTAGGCCCTTCCCTTTCTTGGCCAGGTGCCCTAACGACTGAGGTACCAACCACGACTCACGATCCTCATTCACAGCTTAACTTCCGCCAGTACCTAATTCCTACTTTCCAAGTATCGCAGAAGCTCTCCTGCATATGTTGCGGGATTGGAATGTCTAGAAAAGAAGATGTTGCGGTGCCATGACCTAGCCACAGCCTGAGGGATGTTCTCAGAACGAATTTCCACTCCGCAGCGGCGTGTGTGCTGATTTTAAAATTTCTGATGAGTCAAAACTGTGTATTGGTTCACTTATAATGCAACACAGATGATTGTAAATTTATCAAAGTAATATATCTGCCGGTCATTTTAGAACTGGATTAGAAGTATGTGGTGAAAACTAAGTGGACTGGAGACTGCTTGTGTGGCCTCCAAAGTCAGTTGACCTCATTCTTTGTGAACACGCTTGGGACGCTGCCGAGAGAGATGTGCGCGGCTAGGAATGAGTTCCGCGCAATGTCCGTGTGCAGTGGGCTCAAGTTTTATAAGGTCATGTGTAGCAGTTATTCCACAAAACTTCTGGTGTCCTGTGGAGATTAGGTCATGACACGTTGACACCGTCATCAGGGCGAAAGTGGTGCTACACAATACTACGCACGTCTACCTAATACAAGTTCTCATGCTTATACGAGCAGGTAAATATAGAGATTCACTGCTCTTTTCCGACATTGGATAAGGAGTTTTATGCAAAATTAGCTTCGTCAGGTATGTGAGGCAGCAACGTTATTCTGATCACGGCAGTAATGATGCGTCAATAAAATTTGAAGAAATGTTCTCACATCCAAATGACATTAAAGTTCGGCCATCTTATGTGCATAGTTGTGAAGTGAATGTGTCAAAACGAATTAAGGAGACGAGAGAATAGAATAAATAGTGCAGTAATTGGCAACGGGGTAGCTATAATTTTAATGATACAATTAATCGTTTTCTAAGTGAGTTAATGATAGTAAACTAGGCAGTTTACAATACGTAGGAGCGTAGTAAAACTTAAGATTGAAATAGGAATAATTTCAACATTAGGTCTGACAAATTTATCAAATTCATTGTCTTTATCAGTCGTTGAACAATGGTAGGCTAACAGTAATCAGAAGATGATATAGTGAAACTGAAACTTTCTGTCTGGGACGTCATTGACAATATTGGGCCAAATGTGAATAATAGCTTAATAATAGCCATGGTCCTTGGCGTCGGTGGGGAGGCTTCCGTGCGTCAGTCGTACCGTAGTTGCAACCACATCAGAGAGGTATTTGATGAGAGGACAGAAAATCGTGTGGCTCCTGATGAGGTACTGCAGCCTTTTCAGTAGTTGCAGGGGCAGGTCACTAATCTAGCCCTGTAACGTCAACCATAACGGCTCGCCTGTACTGGTACTGCGAACGGCTGAAAGAAAAGGGAAACTACAGCCGTAATTTTTCCCGAGGGCATGCAGGTCTCCTGTATGGTTAAATGATGATGGCGTTCCCCTGGGTAAAATATTACGGACGGAATCCTCATTCGTATCTCCGGGCGAGGACTACTCAGGAGGATGTCGATGTCAGAAGAAACTAAACTTGCGTTCTACGGATCGGAGCGTGGAACGTCAGATCCCTTAATCGGGCAGGTAGATCAGAAAATTTAAAAAGGGAAACGGACTGATTAAATTTAGATATAGTGGGTGTTAGTGAAATTCGGTGGCAGGAGGAACAGGTCATCAGGTAATGAAGGAGAAGGTTTAATAATGAATTAAAAATAGGAACGCCGATAAACTACAATGAATAGCATACTGAACACATTATTATAGCCAAGATAAACACGAAGCCCACACTCACCACAGTAGTATAAGTTTATATGCCAACTAGCTTTGCATATGATGAAGAGACTGAAAATGTGTATGATAAGATAAAAGAAATTATTTAGATAGTTAAGGCAGACGAAAATTTAATGGTTCCTGGCGCACTGGAATTCGAAGAGAAGGAAAAATAGTAGGTGAATATGGACTGGGAGAAAGGAATCAAAGAGGAATCCGCCAGGTAGAACTTTGCAAAGAGCATAATTTAATCATAGCTAACATTTAGTTTAAGAATCATGAAAGCAGGGAGTACACATGGAAGAGACCTGGAGCCACCGGGAGGTTTCAGATTGATTATATAATGGTAAGACAGAGATTTAGGAAGCAGATTTTATATTGTAAGACGTTTCCAGGGGCAGATGTGGACTCTGACCACAATTTATTGATTATGAACTGTAAATTAAAACTGAATAAACTGGAAAAGTCTAGGAAATTAAGGAGATGGGATCTGAATAAACTGAAAGAACCAGAGATTGTAGAGAGTTTCAGAGGGAGCATTGGGGAACGATTGACAAGAACAGGGTAGAGGGATACAGTAGAAGAAGAATGGGTAGCTTTGAGAGATGAAATAGTGAAGGTAGCAGATGATCAAGTAGATAAAGAGACAAGGGCTAGTAGAAATCCTTGGGTAACACAAGAGATACTGAATTTAACTGATCAAAGGCGAAAATACAAAAATTTAATAGATGAAGCTGACGAAAGGGAATACATACGCCTAAAAACTGGGATTGACAGGAAGTACAAAACGGCTAAGTAGGAATGGCTAGAGGACAAATGTAAGGATTTAGAAGCATATCTCACTATGGAAAAGATAGAAGCCGCATACAGGAACGTTAAAGAGATGTTTGGAGGAAACCTGTATGAACATCAAGGGCTCAGATGGAAAACCATTTCTAAGTAAAGAAGGGAAAGCAGAAAGTTGGAAGTAGTATATAGAGCACCTACACAAAAGAAATGTATTTGAGGGCAATATTATGGAAATGGAAGAGAACGTAGATGAAGATGAGACGGGACATAAGATACCGCGTGCAGGATTTGGCAGAGAACTGAAAGACCTACGTCGAAACAAGCCCCCGGAAGTAGACAGCATTCCGTTACGACTACTGATATCCTTGCGAGAGCCAGTTATGACCAAGAACCGTCTATCTGGTGTACAAAATGTATGAGGCAGGCGAAATACCCTCTGACTTCAAGAAGAATGTAATAATTCCAATTCCAAAGAGAGCAGTTGCTGACAGGTGTAAAAGTTACCGAACTATGAGTTTAATAAGTCATGGTCGCAAAATGCCAACTCGAATTCTTTTCAGAATAATGGAAAAGCTGGTAGAAGCCGACTTTCGGGAAGATCAGTTTGGATTTCGGAGATATGTAGGAACAAACGAGGCAGTACTGACCCTACGACTTCTCATAGAAGATAGGTAATGGAAAGCCAAACCTGCGTTTATAGCATTTTCAGACTAAGAGAAACCTTTATACAATGTCGATTGGAATATTCTCTTTAAAATTATAAAAGTGGCAGGGGTACAATACAGGGAGCGAATCGTTTACAATTTGTATAGAAATCAGATGACAGTTAAGAGTCGAGGGGCATGAGTGGGAGGCAGTGGTTGAGAAGGGAGTGAGACAGGGTTGTAACCTATCCCCGCTGTTATTCAATCTGTATATTGGTCAAGCAGTAAAGGAAACAAAAGAAAAGTAAGGAGTAGGAATTAAAGTCCAGGGAGAAGATATAACAACTTTGAGGTTTGCCGATGACACTGTAATTCTGTCAGAGACAGAAAAGGACTTTGAAGAGCAGTTGAATGCAATCGACATTGTCTTGAAAGGAGGATATAAGATGAACATCAAGAAAAGGGAAAAGAGGCTAATCGAATGTGGTCGAATTAAATCACTTGATGTGGAGTGAATTAAATTAGGAAATAAGACACTTAAAGTAGTAGATATGAGTGTTGATATTTGGTCGGCAAAATAACATGTGATGGTCGGAGCAGAGAGGATATAAAATATAGACTGGCAATGGCAAGAAAAGTATTTCTGAAGAAGAGAAATTTGTCAACATCGAGTATAGATTTAAGTGTTAGGTAGCGTTTTGTACTGAGCGTATCCATCTATGGTAGTGAAAAATGGACGATAAAAAAATTAGACAAGAAGAGAATAGAAGATTTTTACAATGTATTGCTACAGAAGAATGCTGAAGATTAAATGGGTAGATCACGTAACTAACGAGGAGGTACAGAATAGAATTGGAGAGAAGAATAGAATTGACTAGAAGAAGGGATGGGTTGGTAGGACACATTCTGAGACATGAAAGAACTACCAGTTTAGTATTAGAGGGATGCATGGGGGGTAAAAAGTGTAGAGGGAGATCAAGAGATGAACAAAGTAAGTAGATTCAGAAGGAGGTAGGTTGCAGTAGTTACTCGGAGATGAAAAGGCTTGTACACGAAAGATTAGCATGGAGAGCTGCAGCAAACCAGTCTTTGGACTGAAGACCACAACAACAACAACAAAGGAAATCGTACTTTTACAGCATTGGTTAATTTAGATAAAGCTTCTGACAGTGTCGATTAGAATGCACTCTTTGAAATTCTGAAGGTAATGGGGTACAATAAAGTGAGCGAAACGTTTTCTACAACTTTTACAGAAACCAGACAGCAGTTAAACGAGTCTAGGCATATGAAAGGGAAGCAGTAGTAGAGTAGGCAGTGAGATATGCTGTAGCCACTCTAAATCTACGCCTATTCTGTGCAAGATACCTTACGGTGCACGACTGACGGGTGATACTTTGTGTACCACTTGACTTCCCCCTTTTCCTGCTCCAGTCGCTAATGGTTCGAGGTAAGAACGATTGCTGGTAAGTCTCTGTGTAGGCTCGAATCTCCCTCATTATATCTATAGAGTCTTTTCGAAATATATACGGGGGAGAAGCAATATACTGGTTGATTGTTCTTGGAACGTAGGCTGTTGGCACTATGATAGTAAACCACTCAGTGATACAGAACGCCTCTCTTACAGCGTCTGCCACTGGAGTTGGCTGAGCAACTCCGACACGCTTTCGCGGTTTTATAATGAACCTACAATGAAAGATCTTGCTTTTCTCTAGCCCTTCTTTATTTATTTTATAAATTTAAGTATTGGTCGAACGAGGGTGTCGCAAGTTACCTGCTTTGCTGATGGGCTACTTGTCCTTAGGTGTCTTCCAATGAATCTCAGGCTGCTACTTTACCTGCGATTAACTTTTCTTGTTCGTTCCAGTTTAAATCACTCCGTATGCATACTCCTTCATATTTTGTCGAAGTAACTGCATCGAGTCGTTGTTCTGCAACCTTGTAACCATACAATAACTAATCTTTCTGTCTATGTATACGACACAGATTACATTTGTTTATGCTGAGCATCCATTGCCATTCTCTGCAACAAACGTCGATCCTCTTCATGTCTTACTGCGTTTCGCTACAATTTCCTAACGTTCCTGCTGTCTGTATATTACAGCATCATCCACCTAAAGCCTCTGGAACATGCGGACATTATCTACTAGGTTATTTGTATATATTGTGTAAATTAGTGGTCCCTTGCGGCACGCCCGAAATTAATTTAAAGTCTGAAGACTTCTCTCCAATGCGAAAGACAGCCTGTGTTCTGTTTGGTAGAAGCTCTTCAGTCCAAACACACAGTTGGTCTGATATTCAGGATACTCTTATTTATTTCACTAGGCGTCAGAGCGCAACTGTATCGAACGTCTTCCGGAACTCAAGGAACACGCCATCTACCTGACCACCTTTATCTACTGCTTTGTGCGTCTCGTAGCCAAAAAGAGCGATCTTGGTTTCACCAGATCGTTATATTCGGAACCCGTGCTGATTCTTATACAGAAGATTTTGGGTCTCCAGAGACGTCACAATGTGCGAGCTTGAAACTTGTTCCAAAATTCTACAACAGACCGAAGTCAGAGATACATGCTTACAGTTTTGTGCGTTTGTTCGACAGCCTTTCTAGAAAACGGGAAAGACCTGGGCTTTCTTCCACTCATTATGCACGCTTCGCTCCTCCAATGACCTACGGTGCATTACTGCTAGAAGAGGGTAAAGGTATTTGATATACTGCTCGGAGAATCGTATTAGGTCCAGTCGCCTTTCCTCCTGTGTTTGAGCGATTTCAGTAGCTTTGCTAATCCAAGATCACTTAATTTTCTGTATCTGCTATTTTGTCGTTTGTGAGACGGTTTAATGGGGGTACAACAGTGCGATCTTCCTGTATGAAACAGTTTCCTAAAAGGAATTTATTATTTCGGCCTTTTCCGTGTCATCTTTCCTTTCAGTGCCATTATGGTCACATAGTGTCTGGACAGATGGCGTCGATCCTTTTACTGATTTAACATAATAAGAAAGTTTCTTAAGATTTCCTGTAAAGTTGGTTCATAGAATTTTGCTTTCGAAATCTCTGAATGCTTCACGCATGGCTCTCCTTGCGTAATTTTGGCTTCGTTTAATTTTTTTTTTTTTTTTTTTTTTTTTTTTTTTTTTTTTTGCCTGTTAGGTTTTGGCTATGTCTAAATTTGCAGCCAATCTCTCTTTGTTTTCGTAGCAGCTTCCTAACATAGTTGTCGAACCGCGGCGGGTGTTTTCCATCCATACGACTTTGCTCGACATGTATCTGTCTAGCGCGTATTGTACGATGCTCCGGAAATTTGCCCATTGATACTCAACATAGAGTTGCAGATGAAATTTTCGTGCCGCTTAGGTAATCTGAAATCGGTTTATTGTCACTCTTGCTAAGCAGTTAGATTTTACGGCTTTCTTTGTACTCCTATTTATAGCCGTAAACAGTGAAGCTGTAACGGTCTAATGATAATTGATTCGGGTCTCTGTCACTATTAGGTCTCAGATGTTATCTTCACGAGACTTTTCTCTGATTAAATGCTCAAAGCAGTTTTGTGATAAGGCATTTAGAACAATTTCACACGATTATCTGTGCCTCTTACCAGCTCTAATCATTTGAGTAGCCTCGTGAGACGTGAAACGTGGACGATAAGCAGTTCACAAAAGAAGAGAATGCAATCCTTTGAAATGTGGTACTGGAGAAGAATTAGATTGGGCGCTCGTATCAGTAATGAGGAGGCTCTGAATCGAACAGAGGAAAAAAGAAGTTTTAGGCACAACTTGACTAAAAGAACGGATCGGTGACGGGACACATCTTGAGGCATCAAGAAATCGTCAGTTTGACAATGGATGGAAGTGTGGAGAGTAAAAATTGTACTGGGAGACCACGACTTGGATACAGTAAGCACGATCTAATGGATGCCACTTGCAGTAGTTATGCAGAGATTAAGAGACTTGTACAGATATACTAGCGTGGGGAGCTGCATAAAACAACTATGAGGACTGGATACGACAACAACAACCAATGCCAGATCATTCAGTATTGATGAAGTTCTTCGAATAACCAAGGTTTAAAATATTATGTTCGAGTAAGTAACCATCAAGAACCACAGGAGGAAATGCAAAGGGGACTGCCCGTCGCGTACATTGAGTAAAGAATTGATGAATACCTGCAGAGGGTATCATGAGATCTACGGGGAATGTTCACTATAGAACAACAGTTCTGACTACAAAATCATATCTGACCACGATGTCACCAACAGTGTTTAAAACAGCGAAGACGTAAATAGAAAAGGAGAAATAAAATTTCAATGAAGGAACCTAATGAAAATTATCATTCCATATGGTAAAGCTGGAATTGGCCCCGTACTAAGATAAGTATGAATAGAACAGCAGATATCCTGTGTGGATGGTGGGATGAAAGTGTCTCTTATATAAAAGAGTGTAGCTTTAATTATTTGAGAAATGCTAAAAGAAAAAGCAGCCTGAACAGATTAGATTCAAAAGGATGTTCTACAATCTTTGAACGGTAAATCTTACAAAATCAATAAACAATGTTCCTTCCACACAAGTCTAAACCACCTTTACTTTGGAGGAATAATCTCCGTGCCATCAACGTTAACTATGAAACTTCTAGTTTACTCTAGCCGTCCAATTTCAAATACTGACATCATATAAATGAAAATAATTTGCATTTCAGTGCCACCACACTAAGTACGTAGAAGTAGCGTCATCTGGACTAATCGAAAAAAAATAAATAAATAAACTGGAGCACCCAGAACGGGAGGAGGAAACGAAATAAAAACTTCACAGGTTGGCAAGGTATGTGATGATCTTTCAGCAATTACAAAATCGAGACAAATTTGCAAAGAATTTGGCAGTATGACCCGACTTACCAGCATCACGTGGCACTCATTCGGCCACGGATACATACACTGATTTGGTTGAGAAGGATCTCATATAGACGCTGTATTATCTCCTGAGGCAAGCTTACACACAAATTTGGCACGTAACTGGTCCTTCATATAGTGAGGTGATCAAAGTCAGGGTATAGCGATAAACACATTTACAGATGGCGGTAGTATCGCGTACACAAGGTATAAAAGGGCAGATCATTGGCAGAGCCGTCATTTGTATTCAGGGGATACATGTGAAAGGTTTCCGACGTGATTATGGACACAAAACGGGAATAAACAAGGAATGGTAGTTGGAGCTAGAAGCATGGGACATTGCATTTCCAAAATTATTAGGAAGTGCAGTATTCCTAAATACACAGGGTCAAGAATGTGCCGAGAATACCACATTTCAGGCATTACCTCTCACCACCGACAACACACTGATCGACAGCGTCCACATAACTACCAAGAGCAGCGACGTTTGCGTAGAATTGTCAGTGCTGACAGACAAGAAACACTGCGTAAAATAACCGCATATATCATTGTGTGATCTACTACGAACGTATCCACGAGGAGAGCGTATCGAAATTTTGTGTTAATGGGCTATGACAGCAGACGACCAATGCGAGTGCCTTTGCTAACAGCATGACATCGCCTGCAGCACCTCTCCTGGACCCGTGGCCGTATTGGTTGGACCCTAGACGACTGGAAATCTGTGGTCTTGTCAGATGAGTCCTGATTTCGGTTGGTCAGAGCTGATTGTAGGATTCGAGTGTGTCACAGACCCCACGAAGCCATGGATGGTTCAAATGGCTCTGAGCACTATGGGACTTAACATCTGTGGTCATGAGTCCCCTAGAACTTAGAACTACTTAAACCTAACTAACCTAGGGACATGACTCACATCCATGTCCGAGGCAGGATTCGAACCTGCGATCGTAGCGGTCACGCGGTACCAGACTGAAGCGCCTAGAACCGCACGGCCACACCGGCCGGCTGAAGCCATGGACCCTAGCCATCAACAATGCACTGTGCAAACTGGTAGTAGCACCATAAAGGTGTGGGCCGTGTTTACATGGAATTGACTGGATCCTCTGGTCTAACTGAACCGATTATTGACTGGCATTGGTCATGTTTGGCTACTTGGATACCATTTTCAGCCATTGATGGACTTCACGTTCCCCAACAACGATGTCGTGCCATCGGGCCACAAACATTCGCGACTGTTTTGCAAAAACTCCGTTTGAACAGGCCTTGGAAGGCCCAACCGCACCTGCCGGCCGCCGTGTCATCCTCAGCCCACAGGCGTCACTGGATGCGGGTATGGAGGGGCACCTTCTCAGCACACCGCTCTCCCGGCCGTATGTCAGTTTACGAGACCGGAGCCGCTACTTCTCAGTCATGCAGCTCCTCAGTTTGCCTCACACGGGCTGAGTGCATCCCGCTTGCCAATAGCTTTCGACAGACCGGGTGGTTACCCATCCAAGTGCTAGCCCAGCCCGTCACCGCTTAACTTCGGTGATCTGACGGGAACCGGTGTTACCACTGCGGCAAGGCTTTTGCCATTGGTTTGAAAAACATTCTGAACAATTCGAGCGAACAATCTGACCACCCAGATCGTCCGACATGAATCGTATCGAACATTTCTAGGACGTAACAGAGAAATCAGCTCGTGTACAACATCCGGCACTGACAGCACTTTCGCAATTATGGACGGCTATAGAGGTTAGCATGAATCAATATTTCTGCAGGGGACTTCCAACGACTTGTTGAGTCGATATCACGTCGATTTTCTGCACTACGCAGGGAAAAAGGAGTTTCGACACGCTATCCCATGACTTTTGTTTCCGCAGTGTAGTGGAAACTAGAATTGAGGCACATTTCAAGTCCGAGTTGGTTCCACGTATGTTCTATCGGCGACAGATCTGAGAATCATTGAGACACGCATTGTGTGTGGTCGAGTATTGTCCTGTTGAAAAGCGACCACAGTACTGTTGCATGAGGACGCAAGATATCCGTGACTTACCAATGTGCAATCACAGTTGCTTCAGTCACTATTACCTGTGAAATATCCGTGACTTACCATTGTGCAATCAGGGCTATTTCAGTCACTACCATCTGTGACCTTAAGTCATATCCGATGGCTCACAGTACCATTACACCAGGAGTAACACAGCTGTGCCTCTGCAGAACATTGGAAGAATCGAACCTCTCCACAGGAAGCCACCAAATTCACTGACGATGGTTATGCGTGGTTCTGCAGAAGCGCGATTCATCGCTTAATAGAAGGTAATGCCATTTATCAGCAGTCTATACTCTCCAGTCACGGCACTACTCCCATTGCAATCGGTTGCGTTGTGGTGTAAACGGCAGCCTACACTTGGGACTATAATTCCCCATCTGTCTGCAGCTAGTCTTTGACCACTAGTGCAGGATGACACGTTATGTTGCTGGATATCCATTACTCGTTCTCGGACGGCAGGCCTACATATGATGGGGTAACAATGTGCCTGGCTGCACAATACAGTGACCCACCGTTGTGGTGGTCAGACGTTGTCGACCAGAACCTTGACGACGAGCATGCCCTCACGTTCCCATGCTGTTCAACATCGAGCCAGTGTCACATCCGAATGCCTCCCAAATGTGGATATTGCACGATTCGACCAACGAACCAAATAGGAACATACAATGAGACCTATTTCGAACTGTCAGGTGCTCATAACACTGTCTCATATGAGTACAGGGCATCTCTGTGTCATCCACAGTGACAACTCAACGTCTGACGCTGTTCGCGCTCCTTATACAGAGTGGTCAGAAACAGTCTGGAAGGCTTGTAAGGGTATTGCAGAGCAGGTTGTGCTATAGAATAACTGTTCAGAAAATAAATCGACACTTTACGGCACTTAAGCGTTAATGAGCACTGAAGTTAGCCAACCAAGTCGTAGCGCCTACAAATTCAAACGGTCCGCCAGATACAATTAGTGTTGTTCTCATCGCGAAGATGATAGTGCAGGAGACTCCTCAATTTTTGACACTGGTTCGATCCTTTCTACCGTCCCATGTTCAGTTTTTCTATTGCACTCCTGTTCGGTTCTAGGAAACCTAACCAAAAACATGTTTGACGAAACAGTTACTGGCGGGCAACTTGAATTTGCGCAGACAACTGGCTGACTGGCTAACTTCAGTGTGAATTCACTCGGAAACAGTGAAACTTATCGAATTCTATTCGTAACAATTATTTCTCAGCATTATCTACCCAGAAACACCCTTAGAAGCTTTTCAGACTGTTTCTGGTCACCCCGTATATACTACTAGGCTGGTAACAACATTAAACACGTACAACGCAGATCCACTCTGGTGGCCGTCCTACCTGTCGATATTTGTAACTCTAAAGCGTACTTACCTGTCGATGGTGTGTACGTGTATGAAGTTACATTGACATCCGACCATATCTACTGGGTGCTTCACTTTTTCGTTAGGCAGTGTACATGCTTCCAGAATGAGATTTTCACTCTGCAGCGGAGTGTGCGCTGATATGAAACTTCCTGGCAGATTAAAACTGTGTACCCGACCGAGACTCGAACTCGGGACCTTTGCCTTTCGCGGGCAAGTGCTCTACCATCTGAGCTACCGAAGCACGACTCACGCCCGGTACTCACAGCTTTACTTCTGCCAGTATCTCGTCTCCTACCTTCCAATCTTTACAGAAGGTCCCGAGTTCGAGTCTCGGTCGGGCACACAGTTTTAATCTGCCAGGAAGTTTCAGTGTACATGCTGTTTACAAGGAAGCAAATTTGTGGTTCCTGCTTCAGAATTCGCATATGAATGATAATTGTTTGTGAGAAGAGAGTATTATGACTCGTGTTAGATGAAGATACATCTACCAGCACGTGTAGCAACAGTGCGCTGAACGAACAAACTTTACACGGCAGTGACACCACGTCGTCTTCATACGAGTACAACAGCACCTTGTAAGTGTCATTGTAAGAAAGATCCGTGGAGAGAGAACATTGCAAAATAGCATTCCTGATCGTCATAAAAGCCGAGCACCTGATCATCTGATCTGTCATCCTCTCGCCCCTGTTCAAAACGTCAAATCTGCGTACCTGGACGTACCATTCTTACTACTTTAGTCGAGTGTAGTGACATGGTTTCGGTTGCTGCTGTAACGTCCGTCCCTTGTGCCCTTGCTTTTCTAGATTTTGATAAGGCACTTGATCTTGTTAATCACAACTTGTTGCTTCGGATTCTGTAGGCAATTGATTTTACTGTTGACACACGACGAGTGCTCCCCAATCTCTTTACGGGCATTTCAGCTTCGGTGGTTGTTAATGACCAGGTGACGCCCCAGATAAATAACCGTCGGGGAGTACCTCAAGGAAGCCCACTGTCAACGACTTTGTTTATGTTGTCTCTGGAGCCCCTATTTCGGATGATAGCATCACAGCTGAAAGGTTGGAGACTTTCCCGAAGGATTATAGATGTTCGTGCATAGGCGGATGACGTGATGGTTCTACTCCGCGATCCTGCATAGATACCTCGGCTGAAGGCTGTAATCGATGCTTATCATGGGAGCTCAGGTGCACTACTTGAAGAAGGTAAATGCAAGCATCCTACTTTGCGAGGTTTTGATGACGCGGTTGTTGCATGGGCTATTGCAGTGAGTTGACATATGTCTCTCGGTATCATCATTGATCATTGTACACTCAAAATGTCGACGCTCAACTGGACGTCTGTTACGGAAAAAATTCAGGGAGTGATACTAGAACATTGCCGATGAGCCTGGTGTACTCATGGTATAAGGTGGTAGATAACTTAATTCCAACGAATGAGCGATTTTTCCGTGTTGGGCTTAGCGACACAGATTTACGTAGTCGTTGTACGTCTACAGATACGATACGACATCACTTTACTTGTGGAGGTCATATGGCAAATTGGTCTTGTATTAGGACACTATTGGCCTTCCTTCCTCGACTTCCTGAGACTGTATGCACTACGGACATCAAATTGTGCTCAGATTCTTCCTTCTTTCCACGGTCGAAAATCCATGCCGTTATGTGGTTGCTGGAACATCTCTTGCATTATGTTGTAGAAGGGGAGGTGGAAGATTACATGGACTTCATTCAGTACTTGATCATGGCCTACTGGACATATTTTCGAATGCCTCTATATCGGGACCTCTTCGCCAACATGTTGAATCTTAACGCTATTTTGTCGAAAGTCGACATGTTGAGAAACGTGGCTGTTGTACTTAAGGTTTATAATTTATATAAAAAACAGCTACCAGCCACATGTGGCTGGTAGCTGTTTCTTATATAAATTATAAACCTTAATGTTGAATCTTGTTTCCCGTCGGCAATGTGTTGGTTAATTTCATTTTTCTGATAACAGGTGTTTTCTTTGCTATGCATTCCCATGTGACTTGCTTCGTCTTGTTCTCTTCTAGTTTCCCTATCGTTTTGTTTTGTGTTCTGAGACAGTATCGCTTCAGTTATGTTGTAAAATAAGTATAGATGAAGTATATATACACATGAGTGTATACAATCCTTGGAATCGGATACGAATTTTTCTTAGTTTGCTATTTAGAAATAAATCTCATTTCGTTATCTTTCTGCTTTCAGATTCTAAATAAAAACTAAAAAAATACAAAAAATACAAAATAAATAAAAAATTTTAAAAATTAATAAAATATAAGAAAACTATGTAAAAATTGTTGACACATATAATGTGAGCTAGGTGGAGGTTTGTCGGCAATATTCTCGTTTTTTTTCCTTTCTCTTTTTAATTATTTCTTGTTTTCATAATTAATTTTTCTCCCATTTGGAGCTTATATTACATGACGATTTGACTATGGTCTACTGATGTTTCATGATAGTACGAAGCCACTCTGATAAAAAAAAAAAGCGTAGCCGTGGTCGCTAACGCACGCCTACGCCGTGGCGCTCGACTCGGAGGTAAACTATTTCGAATTCCGATGGTGTATAAAATTTTCACCGGCAGTATAAGATCAGCAAGGGGAGGAGAGGTGATGGTGTAAAGTCTCTGATCACCAAGCTTCGCGCCAATGTCCTGGATTAAATTCCAAACCTCTCCGCAGCATCTCATGAACTGAGGGCATGTGACCCTGTTTCATAGTGATCCGTTCGTCGGACGGGAACGTTAAGCTCGTCGGCCCCCATAACAACACAAACCATACAGTACACTGAAACTTTATAAAATTCCGAAAGAATGCAACGGCAAAGCACATCCAAAGGAGCTTGCCATGAGCTTCGGTGCAGGGTGCCTCTATCTGCTCCCCCTACGCTCATTCCCTGAGTATGGGACTGTTTAATATTATTATCATCTATCGTCCAAGCTGTGTTTCAATCGATGCACAACCAGTTTACAGCCATTGTTGTTGCCAGAGGTGGCAGTTCTGTGTACTAAAATTCGTAACTTTTATACCCCAAATTCACCTAAAATATAATCAAGTTTTCTTCCAACTATTCTGAATACGCCCACTACGTAAAATACCGTTATTTCTATCGATATTGATGTTAGGAATTTAGTGGTTAACAGTGTATTTTCACATCTGTGAACCTTTTTCACGTCACCTGCTACGCCTGATTCAAAGTTTATCCTTACACTTGCTTTCTAGGAATTTCCAGTCATAACCTTCAGTGGCAATGGTGATTCTTACATATGGCTACTGCAATACGAACAGGGGATGGGCAAAAGCATAAATCATCAAAAGCACTATAAATTATCATGCCTAGTACGGTGTAGGAAAACCGTTGGCTTTTGAAACAGCTTCGAGTCATTTCGAAATGGGGAAGCACATGGCCTGTGTGGTTTTCAAGGGAATCTTATACCATTCTTCCAGTAGAGTAGTGGAACGTTCAGGTAGGGATGATGGAGGTAAATAGCGATCAAGCACCATTGTCTCCGAAATTGACCGCAAAGGTGGCTGTGGTAGGCAGGGGCGATGCGAGAGTTCATCCTCGTACTCATAAAACCACTGCTGGCCGGCGAGAGCTGTGTGAACAAGGGATCATGCCGTCTTGGAACACAGTGTCTCATCTCGAGAACAACAATGGTAATATGTGACGAAGGTGATCAGCCGGAATGGTCACATAATGGTTGGCTGTGGAGTGACTTGGCAAAGTAACCACGAGGTCCATGAATACCGTGATATGACTGCACAAATTATCACCGAACCTCCCCCATGTTTCACTCTTGGAACGTAAACTTGGCCAGACGTTGAAAACAGCTGAAACAAGGTTCATCTGACAAAATGAATGACTTCCATTGCTGCATAGTCCAGATGTTATGGATTTTGTATTTTCCGATTACGGGTATTTGTATCAGTGACGAATGGTTTTACGAGTGCGAGAGCCAGCTCGGCAGTGACGTTTGCAGCTGTCGTTTTCTTACGTTTCGTCACAATCCTCTTCAACGACTGTATGTCAAGATCACTCAACACATGCTTCCGCTCGCTTTGTTACTTAGCGGCTGATGTTTGTCAGTTTGTCAACGCCAAACATTTGGCTCCTTGGTTAGAGAAGCAACCGCCATGTGAGCACCAACAATTTGCCCGCGTCGTATTTCACTTAGCTCAGACATAATGCACTCACAGCTACAAGGAACATTGTTCTGATCTCGACCGACACTTGCACTGTATTTAGCACAATTAGCAGATGCCTTTCATGGTCAAATACAACAGCGCAACCTGCAGACTTGTCTAACATCTGCATTTATGTTCAAGCGTCAATTTCCCTCGGTGTTTCCATATTTTTGCCACCCCCTATACGCAGAAACACGAATAAAAGAATGCAATAAATGCGGAGTTTAATAAGTGAAAGAAGCGATCATTTTAGCAGTGATTACGGCAAAATTCCAATGAAAGGCTGCAGATAGCTACCCTCGTCATCAGAAACACGTATGCCTAGCCTCCGGTAAATAACGTCGACAAAAATGACGAAATATAAATGTTGCACTCATTTTAAACGTCAAGTGTATCAGTCTATTTTGAGTCAAGCGTATCAGTCTTTGCAAAGCGGAGTCGTATGAAGCTTCTGTTGACGCAGCAATGGTATTTAGAGAGAGGTGCAAATGTTAACTGGCAATATTTTTTGCATGGTATTAATTACTAGATAATTAATTAAGTTCGTTATTGTTGCCCATAAACTGGCTGTCTTTAACTGATGTCTAGTAGCATATTTTCTCCCAGTTGCTAGAAACGGCTTCTTTTGTCAAAAAATCACGTAAGCAACAAAAATCTGACGCAAAATCCGATAGGAATGTGTTTACATTCTTTTAGTATTATTATAACTCTCGTAATGCATACGCTTATTGGCAGCTGAAATATAGACGTGTACCTAGAAATGTGAATATCCGCTTTCGCCTTGATGGCCACGATTTGATGTGTCACAGACACAACAAAAGTGTTTAGACAACCGTTCTGATCCATGAATGCTTAACGGATGACTTCCTCAAGCCGTTTAGACACACTTTGTGGATAATAAGTTGTTGCACTGTCTTGCTGAAAACAAAGATCACTTGTGTGCTGCTGTAGGTTAGATAACGAAAGTATGGCAACATATCCGCGACCTCAATTCATTTTTTTAAGCATCCCCAGCGGAGAATACCTCCACCTGCTAAATGAACGGTGCCATATTAGCGAGTAGACTGTAGCATCTTATGTGCTTTACCACGTACTATTACCCTGCCAACCACATGTATTAACATGCATCGTGACTCGTCAGCTCGGGGAAATACATTGCTCTTCGTCCACCCATTGTCGGCGTGCCTGCGCTCACTAACTTCTTCGCTCTGTGACGAATGGTGAGGGCAGATGCAGCAGTTGGGTGGTCGTTCTGTAACCCACAGCGAGAATGTTATTCTGGATAGTATGGCTACCTGCTTGTCTATTATGGCCTGCAATAAACTGGCAAGTGGTTTCTAGCAAAGTGACGCATCTACCCGCTGCTACAACTCCAACAGAACGAAAATGATTTTCTTGATGGTATGGCTGCCTTCATGTCCATTGTGCCCTGCAATGAATTGGCAAGTGGTTTCTTTCAGTATGACACGGCTATCGTTTGCTACAACCCGCCATATCGATGGCCAATCTTGTCATGTGGACGTTGCTTCCAAAGGCAGGTAGTTCTGGCTGCGACGATTTCCTCCGAATAGAAATACTCACTCTACGCCCTTGACACGGTGGCGCTTGGAGACCCAAATTCCAGCGCGACCTCAGAAATGGAGTGTCCTATGTACCAGACACCTATGACGTGGGTGTCATAAGATGTGCTTTTTACGCGTGGCGTATTAAAACGGGTATCCAACGTCTCGTCGACACCCTGTATCACATGATTCGCCGATCTAGCCCATTCGCCGGGGCCTCTTTTCAGTACGGTAGCTATCTGTAATGTAGTTGCCCAAGAGCGTAGTCCCCAAGGTTTTCAGCGGCTACGGAATTACAAATAACCTTATCAACGAATATCAGTCGGAAATCTGCAGATATAATTAGTCTAATAAAGATGATAGATGACTTGAAACTGACTTTAGACTAATAAGAGGTGAATGTTATAATATTCTGTAGCTCAGCAATGCTTATAATACTTGTAGTTTCGGTATAATCTATAAAAGGTTTTAATTTTTATTTTCTGATAGGGATTCACTGTTCTGCGTAGGACGTTCGTTTTGTTTGGAAGAAACAGTTCATTTCATTACTCAGCAATTATCTAGTTTCGCCACCTTGTAGATTATCAGGCTATACCACAATAAAAATTGTTATTCTTACAGCCTGATACAAACCACTATGTGTGTGGAACGAGCAACGTGTTATGTCGTCCAAATAAGGATTTATAAAACCACATGAGGTGCGGGCGCAGCTGTCGTAGATGTGAACTCAATATGTAAAATGGGAAAAAGTGTATGTCTTATACGGTTCATGTCTCTGTACCGTCATATATAACAGTTAAACTACGTTTGCGCAACCGTTGAAATGAAAATAAATAAATAAATAAATTTTGAATTTCAAGGTGTATACACTGCTTTCGGTGCATTTGGAGAAGGAAATTTTGATGTATACCATGAACTGCACTTCAATCGTATTTATTTGCCAGAGCGGTATCCAGATGTATGGCCCATCATCAGTGGTATGAACTACCCAAGGCTACGTAAACCGATGTGCCTGCGAAATATAAAATCATCATACTGCAAATAAATACTTTCGAAATACTATCAAGACGTTCTTTATCAAATACGTACAAGCTGCTGAACATCCTACAAACTAGAGTTTCATTGCACTTCATATTTTGACATCAAAGATTAATGTTCACAAAAACTAAGTTAAAATCGAAAGTTGTGCAATTAGGTATTCGAAAAGGTTCAGTATAAGCCAATTACTGTCTGTTATGGTTACGCGTAATTCTAGTGTTATTTGCCCAGCCGGTCAGGAAGGATTAAACAAGCGCTGTTTTCGTTCCTTTACACATACGTGCAAGGCAACACTAGAGCTGATTGTTCACTGCATTATGATAGCATAAAATGTAGATTAAAACTAACTTCTCCCTAAACTACGTCAACCGTTATCACTCATTCTGATCGTACTAGTCGTTAAACGCAGGAATTGTGTCCACTTGCCGGCCGAAGTGGCCGTGCGGTTAAAGGCGCTGCAGTCTGGAACCGCAAGACCGCTACGGTCGCAGGTTCGAATCCTGCCTCGGGCATGGATGTTTGTGATGTCCTTAGGTTAGTTAGGTTTAACAAGTTCTAAGTTCTAGGGGACTAATGACCTCAGCAGTTGAGTCCCATAGTGCTCAGAGCCATTTTTTTGTGTCCACTTTTCTTTCTTACAAGAAACAGATAACTGCTTGAAACTTCCTGGCAGATTAAAACTGTGTGCCCGACCGAGACTCGAACTCGGGACCTTTGCCTTTCGCGGGCAAGTGCTCTACCAACTGAGCTACCGAAGCACGACTCACGCCCGGTACTCACAGCTTTACTTCTGCCAGTACCTCGTCTCCTACCTTCCAAACTTTACAGAAGCTCTCCTGCGAACCATGCAGAACTAGCACTCCTGAAAGAAAGGATATTGCGGAGACATGGCTTAGCCACAGCCTGGGGGATGTTTCCAGAATGAGATTTTCACTCTGCAGCGGAGTGTGCGCTGATATGAAACTTCCTGGCAGATTAAAACTGTGTGCCCGACCGAGACTCGAACTCGGGACCTTTGCCTTTCGCGGGCAAGTGCTCTACCAACTGAGCTACCGAAGCACGACTCACGCCCGGTACTCACAGCTTTACTTCTGCCAGTACCTCGTCTCCTACCTTCCAAACTTTACAGAAGCTCTCCTGCGAACCATATCAGCGCACACTCCGCTGCAGAGTGAAAATCTCATTCTGGAAACATCCCCCAGGCTGTGGCTAAGCCATGTCTCCGCAATATCCTTTCTTTCAGGAGTGCTAGTTCTGCATGGTTCGCAGGAGAGCTTCTGTAAAGTTTGGAAGGTAGGAGACGAGGTACTGGCAGAAGTAAAGCTGTGAGTACCGGGCGTGAGTCGTGCTTCGGTAGCTCAGTTGGTAGAGCACTTGCCCGCGAAAGGCAAAGGTCCCGAGTTCGAGTCTCGGTCGGGCACACAGTTTTAATCTGCCAGGAAGTTTCATATCAGCGCACACTCCGCTGCAGAGTGAAAATCTCATTCTGGAAACATCCCCCAGGCTGTGGCTAAGCCATGTCTCCGCAATATCCTTTCTTTCAGGAGTGCTAGTTCTGCATGGTTCGCAGGAGAGCTTCTGTAAAGTTTGGAAGGTAGGAGACGAGGTACTGGCAGAAGTAAAGCTGTGAGTACCGGGCGTGAGTCGTGCTTCGGTAGCTCAGTTGGTAGAGCACTTGCCCGCGAAAGGCAAAGGTCCCGAGTTCGAGTCTCGGTCGGGCACACAGTTTTAATCTGCCAGGAAGTTTCATATCAGCGCACACTCCGCTGCAGAGTGAAAATCTCATTCTAGATAACTGCTTATTATTTTCATTTGTTTAGCGCTGGTTCTGTCGCATTTGTAGTTTTTGCTCCGTTTAATACATATATCCAAAATTATGTGGCAAGTACTGTTTAGATTAGCTCTAAAAATCATCTTCCCTTATTTTAATAACAGGATAGTCTTTAACATTCACAGTGGTAGCCATTACTCTGCAAGAGCGTTGAGAGAAGAGCTGAGGACCGCTGGAGCTGGGATGAGCTCCCGCCTGCGGAACGTCTGTGACGTTCGTCTCATCGACCACGTTGCCCCATCCTACGAACAGTTATTTTGGTTCGGCTCCGGCAGATGCCGAGGTTTCCATAGTATCTACAGCCCGTGTAAAACGTATTCGGGAGTGTCGATATTTTGACTTCATACACTATCCGAGTATGAATAGTTACGTTACCATGCACAAGCAAAAAGCAAAAGATTTCATTGGATGCATTATTTATTCCTTATTCAAGGATCGTAAA
Organism: Schistocerca nitens; assembly: GCF_023898315.1. Classification (NCBI taxonomy): domain Eukaryota; kingdom Metazoa; phylum Arthropoda; class Insecta; order Orthoptera; family Acrididae; genus Schistocerca; species Schistocerca nitens. The sequence continues at coordinate 534,268,588 of NC_064616.1, read as the reverse complement.
ATGCGATGAAAGAAAATAGAAATAGAAAATTAAAGCACGGTGCTTCTCACGTGGAACGTAAAAGGTATCTTCATGTGAACTATTCCTCTCAATTTTGCACCATGGCTTCACGAAATCTGCTCCGTACGACAATTCGATCATCAGATCGGGAGAATGTCACGAACGTATGTCGTATTTTTCGTGTTCCGACTGCGAGAGACGGCTCGGTGGGTAAGATGCTAAGCTCCTATGCAGGGAGAATTGTGTTCGAATCTTCGGACAGACATTCGGATGTAAATTTTATGAAGTATTCCTGCGTCATTTCACGACAAGATAAATAGCTTAAAAATTCCATCTCTTTACTCTGAACGCTTTACTGTCTAAAATGGCGTAATACCTTCAATGACCTCACGGCCAAGAGACGCAGTCGTCGCACACAATGAATTGATGGCTCTGAGCACTATGGGACTTAACTGCTGTGGTCATCAGTCCCCTAGAACTTAGAACTACTTAAACCTAACTAACCTAAGGATATCACACACATCCATGCCCGAGGCAGGATTCGAACCTGCGACCGTAGCAGTCGCGCGGTTCCGGACTGAGCGCCTGAACCGCTAGACCACCGCGGCCGGCCACAATGAATTCAGAAATCTTTTCGAGTTACTGTGATGTTAACGTAGGGACTTCGGATTATGTTTCTCTTGGATGGATTGGCGTGTGGGATTTATGCCCAGTTACTCCGAAGTTAAATGATGATATATTAACCTGAGCCTTGTCAAAACCAACACGTATTTGTTGATAGAAGCCGCTGGTTATGATCATGAGTTAGGCGCGTTGAGCAATCCCGGAGTATGGATTTTCTTTCAGTACATAATCGCGTGATGCAGGTGGCAAGCAGAGGAATATTAAATATACCGCACTGTTAAGGGAAGCAGTAGAATGTGCTTTCCGCCTGTCATTCACTAGCGTGTTACGTCCAAACTCCAAACATTCACATTTTGCTATTACCAGCGCAAAATAACCATGGTATCCGACTCGGTGTCTAACAGGAGTTCGTTACTGCCCACTAATGCATTGACACAGGGTCCTGAGATAGCCACGTAAGTGCTCTGTTGGTGGAAGAAGTTTTCATCATTAATATTTTATGGGAAATGTAATGAAAGGTACTCGGAACCAGATAGCGCACCAAAAATCTGGGTTAAATAGTAAACATCTCTCCTGTGCCTCATCGAATAGGAGCATGTCACAGTGCACAACGTTAACGGCTATCTGCACATCGGATGAGGGCTGTAAAGTTCCGCTACTACCTTGTTGCTAATCGAGAGGAACAGACTACTCTTCTACAATGACATTAACACCACAACACTAAACTGCAAGATCACTAATAACAGCCTTCCTCACCACATAGTCATTTTTCACTTAACTCTCCGTTAGTGTGGCACGGTCTCGCAGATCGAATGACTTAACATTTTTGATTATTTCTTTTCTACCAGCATAGTACGAGAGCTGTATTATTGTGTCCTTTTCTCATTCACGTTGGTATGATTTAGTCAGTTTGGTAGGGGCTGCTTATCTTGAGAACTGCATGTTCGGTCCCCTGGACCGACCACACCAACTTTGTAGTACTAAAATATTGTTGGCTGTTAGTTAAAAGGTATGACTAATGCATTTAATGGACATTTTTATGGTGTTATATAGTCATAAGGTCACATATTTGTAATGAATTACGTAGGTGTGCTCATTTTAAGCCTGCATTTTTAAAGTTTAAATTAAATAATGGACTACGAGAGAAAATGTGAATGCCGTACATGTACTTCAGAACAAAACAGGACAACGAAGTATCACAGCAGAAATTGCAGTAAGTACACATGTGTTGAAGATATTGAAGTTTTGTGAAAGGATTAGGAATAAGCGGAAACTGTGAAATAATTAGTAACTGCATAAGCAATTTTTCTGTTTTCTTAAAAGAGTATTAATAGCTTGCATATAATTATTTGACCAAAGAGTTGCATAACATTCGTGTAATATTTACCGCAACATTTACTTATATAAAGTACATAAGATAAAGGAAAATGACTGAAGAATAGTTCTATTCTTGCCTGTAATTGATATACTAATAAATACTATGTTCATTCATTTGTTTATTGTGTTGGTCTGAGATACAAGGGTCACCAAACTTGGGACATAAAGTCGCCACACTAGCGAAGGGTTAATAGGTAGTACGTGATTGAAGAGGATGGTGAACTACGCGCTCATGACCTCAGCAATGACTACGGTTGGGTTTCCCACATTTCCTTAACTCTCATGCGACCTAGTACGCGACACAGTTTGAAGGTTGACCACAGTGAGTGATTATAACAAAATCGGAACGATAATTACAACAGCAAGCTGGTGAAAGGCAAATAAACTTAATGGCGTCTCATTCCTAAGACTATACTACGTCTCTTTCGCTATCAGAGGAGGGCACACTTTAGGTTCACATCTGGTAGCAGAAAGTCAAAATACGCAGCTGGCGGAAATCACGTTTATCTCAGAAACTGCTGAAATCAGCGTGACAGTCACTATGCAGGTTGCTGTGTCGCGAGAATGACATTCATCGTGAATTGCTAATGCTAATTTTCAAAATCACAGTTTACATAACCCATCAACGGACTTCACAAGCGGGTCGTTCTGCCATATCTAAACACTACTTTTATCTCGTTGTGGTACTTATAGAAGAGGCCAGCGCAAGCCGCTTTAGACAAAAGGTGTGGAGGTGCCAGAGCCATGTACATTCCACTGCACTGTATGATAGTATCTAAATGGTTCAAATGGCTCTGAGCACTATGGGACTTAACATCTGAGGTCATCTGTCCCCTAGAACTTAGAACTACTTAAACCTAAATAACCTAACGACATCACACACATTCATGCCCGAGGCAGGATTCGAACCTGCGACCGTAGCGGTCACGCGGTACCAAACTGATGCGCCTAGAACCGCTCGGCCACACCGGCCGGCTATGATAGTATCTGCAATTATATAAAATTCAGATTGAGGTTAAACGAAGGCAAGATTAATCTGTTCTGGTCTTACTGTTGCTTACTTCTGAAGAAAATAATGAAGTTGTAGGGCGCAAACAGTCGGGAGATCTCAGTAGCACTATCAGTCTAAAAGAGTGCCGAATCTAGACACATGAACCACTTTGTGGACCATTCATCTCTTCCACAGTATGATGACAACCTGCTATTACGGGACGGTGACACTTGCAGTACCACATAGAGATGTATGAGGGACGAATGAAAAGTTGCTAATTACACCATTAACAGTTTATTTTCGTTTGAGGGTCACAAAACGTTTCAAAATCTTTATCGGTGTCGACCTGCAATGGCCATCGACAGAACTATATAACGAAAGAAAAATATGGTGATCACAGCGACACGTAATTCTTCGGCATATGACATGTTGTGATCACCGTTTGCTGATTTCTTTTAACGACTTTGCCGATGGCCGGTGGAGGCCGATACCGGCAAATGATGAGAAGCGTTTTGTGAATGTATAAATTAAAAATAAAGTGTTAAAAATTTAATGAATCACTTTCTACGACGACAAAATAACATTCCCTCAAGATTAAACGGTATTTGATGCTCTTGTGCTATTAATGCCATTAGGAGTATTCACCTGGACCCTAACGTACGTCACACTATCAATGCCCATTTCAATTCATTCCTTGACGCTAAATGTTATGTATAACTTTGAACTCATCATCTGTGGTGACTAAGTGACCACGTTCTTTGAAATGTACTGTCTCCTAATCGATGTAATCACTGGGTTTCAAAACAGGATTTATAGACAATATCGGCACTCTTCTTCGTACAATGATTCGAAATGTAACGTTACTAACTCTTATACAAATCCCATTTCTGCGTATAATGACAAGATAGTACGAAGCAGGCACACTTGCAGTTGATAAAGTTCCCAGTTATTCTTAACAAACATTTTATGGTACCTGTTTTTGCTACCACGGCTCTGGTTTAGATTTTGTCGGTGCAACCAAACTGGATAGAACAATTTATTCCTAAACAGAATTAATAAATACAGACTGAAATACAGTAGTGACATATCTTCAGTCCACACTATTTACTACAGCGGGTTTAACGTAGTTTATGACGAGTGCATCAAAGTAGAAAAAACGAGAAATATGTAATGGTCACACACCTAATATGGTGAATAGGCACCTTCCAGATTCACAAGAAGTGTGACTCCACTGAGGATAGATGCATATAAATGCTGGGCAGTGATCAGTTGTATTCTACAACTCTCCTAAAACAAGAGAAATGAAATAAAACAAATGTACCAAGTCTTCGAGAGATACCATATGATTTTAATAGGCTCTTAACTGATTTTGCATAACAGACAACAATGGCTGTTTAATATTCACATTCGATCTCTATGAAGTTCAACAAAGAGTCGCAGGTTTCCCTTACGTTCATGAAGAAAAATTTCCACATAAATTGCCAAGTAAATCAATCATCTCGGATCATTAAATATCCTGCTAAAACTAATTTCTGCATAACATAACACACGTTGTCATCTGAAACTGACTTTACCTGTTCGTTTCCTTTTCTATGTAACCACAGCAGCCACTGGGAACGACGATATGACCTCCTCAGTCATTGGAGAGCTTTCACTACGCTTCACGGCTGGAAGACAGTCAGGATAGGAGCTTCCCAGTTGTTCACCAAATGTAAACACAGTACGCAGTAGTGTAAAAGTAATTCCAACGACACGACAGTATATGTTTCCAGTCGTTGGGATACTTACTTTGATGATATTAACACCTCTGAACCTCATTTTCGTTGCCAAATGGTCTCAAGGTGCATTTAATGTTCAGCAGTAAATTATGCCATGAATTCTACATAACCTATGGCACTACATACGGTATCTCTAGATACACTTAATAGGTTTACGATTGTTATTATATTTGCACGAACTTTAAGGGTGCCAGCAGCTTGTCTTTGTTTGACGGCTATGAAGTCGGACGTGATGTTATATCAACGCAACACCTTTATGATTACTGACACTTCCAGACAGATATCAGTAGGTGTAAAAAAGAAAAAAAAAAAAACAACGCTAGTTCTTAGGTACGTGAAAACAGTGACAGGTATATAACGCGGTATTCATAGTTTATTTACAATCTATGTAACTCTTTCCAGAAGTGTAATGGTAAATTCAGTCATGAGCTCACACCTACTGCGTATCTAGATCTAGATCTGCCTGCAAATATACAGGAGACGTGTGCCCAAAAAATTAAACCTAATAGTTTTGCTTCACCGATAATATAGTCCTTGGAGAGGGAATCATCCTATAGTATCACTGACATTCCTGAATCGCCGCTTCAGTAGGCGATACACTAAAAAAGTGTAAAACAGGCTGGTGAAACATGAAATAATCCTTTTATTATTACTGAAGAACAGCTCTATTCAGGGTACTGTCTCTTCACGTCATTGTCGGATGGGATTAGTGAATGTTTCAATTAGATAAAGTAGTATTGGTATATACTGTAAATAGAGCGGAGCAATTAATATAAACTAGGATTTAGATTTTATCTTACAAATTGAGTAGTTCTCCTAATTATCTGTGTCACTAATGAGACTACCTAGAGAAAAACCCACTTTTGTAGGCAAATGTCTGGATAAAAGGAGCAAAATTCGACTTGTTGAAGTGTCAAACCAGCCCTTTTTTTGAAAACACCTGCAGTATGGTACACATATAAAATTTGAATATTCATAAACACTTTTTGGAAGGTATAGCATGAAAAAAATTGTAGGAAGACGTGCTTGAATTCCGTTCTTCGAATTATCCAGATTTCGTAACTACTAGGGATGTTACAACATGCATTTTCGCACCTCTTTCATGTTTTAATCTGACACTTTGTAAGATGTGTTTGCAGCCCTTTATACGTGTTAGTGACATTTAAATCATTTTATTTCAATAGAAAAGGTTTTTATTCAATTCGTTGAAATCAGTGCTACATATACTACCGCCGATTGTGATATGTGAGAATAACGAAACGCTATTCTCTACTCTTTTAGTCACTTCTTTATAATAGCTTGTTCCCTACATATTCAAAGCAAAATCACCAAGTATTTTGTATACTGAATATAAATAACAAGATTCTGCAACAGAATTTATTGATATAACTCCGTACCACACCTGTACGAAGTCACGCTGTTAACCATCGTCCCTGTGCCGGCCTGTGTAGCCGTGCGGTTCTAGGCGCTTCAGTCTGGAACCGCGTGACCGCTACGGTCACAGGTTCGAATCCTGCCTCGGGCATGGATGTGTGTGATGTCCTTAGGTTAGTTAGGTTTAAGTAGTTCTAAGTTCTAGGGGACTGATGACCACAGATGTTAAGGCCCATAGTGCTCAGGGCCATTTGAACCATTTGAACCATCGTCCCTGTCATCCTCTGGTGAATGCTGTGTGGAGAGGCATGTGGACAGCACACAGCTCTCTCAGCCGTTATTAGCTTTCTGGACCTCAGAGCCATTGTGTTCTCTCGGGCGTGATAGATAATTGGTGTCGGAGATGTCCGAACGAGCAGACCCCATTTTGATCCTGCACCCACTATGAATCAAGACATAAGTAAATTAAAGACATTAGCAGCCAGTGGGCATTGATTTGTATAAATGGGTGAAGTTGAAAATTTGTGCCAGGCCAGGACTCGAACCCGGGTCTCATGTTTAATAGGCAGATGTGCTAACCACTACGCCATCCATACAAACTCACACGGACAACACTAGCACACTTCCTGTCAGACTCCCATTCTCTACTTACACCACACAGTACTGGTTTTGTGCCCCTGCTTATTAGACTCATTACTGACGGCATCTCAACGATTCTCTCCGTCATCGCCTTAATTATATATGTGTGGTGTCTGTTCTTTCGCATAGACCATGACGGCCAATAATCCCATCAGTGTAGATGCACACCAAGTTCAAAGTTTTACGGGAATTGGCGAGATGCTGCGAGTAATGAGGCTAATGAGGAAGGGCACTATATCAGTGGCATGTGGTATAAGTTCAGTATTTGGATCAGACGGAAAGCGTGCTAGGGTAGCCCGTATTGGTATGGTCACCACTGTCTACGGGGTCAAGGCATTTACCTGGTCAGAAGGAGACCCGGATCCTGGTCCGGCAGATACAACCAAGTTGCCCCACTGATATGAATAAATGTCCACTGGCAGCTAATGACTTTAATTTCTGTGTGTATTCCCTGGTGTACAGCTGAGTTGTTTACGTGTCTGCGCAATAGTTGGACGAAAGACCCAGCAGCCTTCTTCATGTTCTGAGAACTATGGTGTTATGTGTACTCTTGCCTGGGGTGGTTGGATAGGCATCAGGTACACACAACAGCACAGCTCGTAGAACCGGAAGAAGACAGCTGGATCGGTCACGAAACTTTGTGCAAGAATGGAAACAAAAACTCGGCTACATCCGGAAAGATATCACTACGAATAGCCACTATTTCTCATTAGCGTACTCCACAATTACGCTCGTGAGGCTCAGTGTAACTGGATACCACCTTACTTCCAGGAAAGGATCCCTGGGAGTACCAGGAATTGAAGCCGCGTCTTCTATAGGGCAGTAAGACGCGCTGAAAGCTTAGCTACGGAGACCATCAAAATAGAATCAAGATTCCATTTTCACTTCTTTCCTCATATAAAATACATAAGTATTTTTCTGTTAGTACGAATGCAACATAGTTTCTTCTATTGTAAATTATTACTCTGTTTTGATCTTTAATGTTGTTGAGTCATGCTGCAATAAGCAAAGCGGAAACTGTAGTGGGGCTAAAAATCTGTTTTAACTGCCATGGGGGACTGTAATAAAAATATATTTCGCCTCTAGGTTCACTGGCACCTCGTCCTTGTTCATAGAATCTCATAAACATAATAGTACGTGGCTACATATAAACCGATGAGAACCACATTAAGCACGGAGAGTTAAATATAGCAACATTTGTTATATTGTTTCTGTGCACAGTTATTATGAAAGTATAAGTTTAAAACTAATATGGATCTATTTCTAAGTCGCTATCTCATTAGAGTATACGGGCTTGAAATGGGTCTGGCATGAAGTTTCTAAGTGACACAATCAGTTTCATGTTATACTCAGCGGTAGAATTTTGGTATTTCCGCATCAGGACCGTATCAGGTAGATACGCAAAAATATCCAAAAGGAAAAGAACTTCTTGTTTACTCTAGAAAACAAATTTCATAGTACTTCATTACTATTACTGCATAGACAGTGTTACTCACTTGCGTAAATAAGATAAATATGGGCAGCGTGTCTTGCGCTCACTTACCGAAGAGGTAGATGGGGACGCGCAAGATTGGTCTTCTCCATCAACACCCTCCAGATAAACGTTGGGCCTCACATCATCGCTTGAGCTGCAAAGAAATTTCACGACTATGTTAGGGTGTATATTGTACATGAATACATAAGAAAGTGCGCACACGCACACGCACACGCACACGCACACGCACACGCACACGCACACGCACACGCACACGCACACGCACACGCACACGCACACGCACACACACACACACACAACGGCACAATTTATTTCTGCGTCAAAATGTTCTTGGAAATACGATTCATAATTGTAATCGCAAAGTATAAAAGGACCACGTTAGTCAAATGAAAACCGAACACTAGCTATAATACACGGACGGCGCCACATGTGACCCCACTGTTGCGACGTTTCGATACTGCCACCGCTGTCGTACCAAATCAGAGGTGTACGAAGTTATTGGGTTATGACCTTGGTTGATGTCGGGCTGGAGTAGTGTGATCGTCCTACTGTCATAGTGTCTTACGGCTAACGCCTACGATTCGACTACCATTTACACAGGTGTGTAGCAGACGCGGCCTGCATTCTTCGCCCGCTCGCAACACGGATTCCAGTGATTACATGATAATAAGTGGAAACAAGTCCCTTAGGCGTGGAACCATAGTTGCTCGAAGGCTGCGCTTCAGAAATTTGGCTAGGAAACACGCAATATCCTCCGTATAGCCCATAAATTTCACTGTGTGGTTTTCTCATATATGGTGGCCTGAAGAAAGAAATGTGTGGACGGCGGTTTCTGTCGAACCAAGGAGTCAAAGAGTGGGTGTCATTGTGAATCCGTCAGCGACCGACTACTTTCTATCTACGAAACAGGAATTTATCGTCTTGGTTCTAAGCGGGATAATTGTCTTAAAGCGTGTGGAGATTACTTTTGAAGGAAATCATTCCATGGTCCCGTTGTGGCGGGTATTCGGTTTTCATTTGACTGCCCCTGATAGACTACCCACTGTCCTGTGTCGTATATCTGGAGAAAAAAACAATCTTTTCTGTAGCTACAGTATCCTGTAAAACATTGTTAATTATTTCTATGTTTAAATCTGTAATCCGCAAGCCACCACGGGGTGGAGATGTACCCGCACGTGTTATGTAACGCGAAAGCACGCAAATCTGACACCTGAGATTTTAAATCAATCCATCATCAAAAAGCATCTGACGCCGAAGCACAACTACGTCATCTGTAATGTTTCTTATGACTTATAGTAAAGGATTTTCATCCATCCTGATTTAGTTTTTCCACGGTTTTTCACAATATATTCAAGTGATTGCCAGTATGATTCCCTTAACAAGATGACATTCCCTCCCCCACTTGATGTAGCGCTCCATCTCCAGTGACTATGATCTTGACAATATGCTAAACTCTAGCCATCATTCCTTACCTCAAAAAGTTATTTGCGTAATTTTGTGTCTTCAGACATAAATAAGTCACTAGAGGGAGAGAGAACTCACATCACGTTGAAGAGACGTACAGTTGTTCCTTATTCTAACGCATTAGGTGGAATGTATCACGAATAGTTCGCTTTGGATGGGGATTCGAGGTAGTTAAATGTGTCTTTTCCCAGTTCTGACAAAGAAGTTGTATAAAAATGCCTGCATATGATTTAAATAAAAGCACCGTCATTTTTCTAAGGAGGTATGGGCATGCAGAGAAAATTTGAAATATAGAGAACAAACAGTAGTCCAAATGGAAACTTCTTGGGTAATGAATACATTTTATTTCTGTCCCACGTTACTTTTTCTGAAAAGTCAAATTAAGCCATGGGTGTGAGTAGATCTGTACTTCAACAACGCACTGCTTAGCAGAATAGCTGGGGTTGTTAGGCCAGTAGCTTGACCTCTTCAAAGCTTCAGGCTAATAATGAAGGGCTTCAACCTTTTTCCCACTGAAGACACTACTTTGCAATTTCCTGTTAGTACTGTTCATACCGAAAATAATGAGGTAAGAGAAATCTATAATATAGCTTCAGTCGCTGGATGCACTTTAACTTCTGTAGAAAAGGTTAACAAAAAAGTCAATTTTTGTTAATATGTTGTATCCGGCGACATCAGTTGAGGAGAGAAGAATATAAGCCACACACAAACATAGATCTCTGGCGTTTCTGGGACGCTCCTCTACCTATTCGCGTTTACCAACGATATTTCACATTGATAGAGATGAATGCGGCTGTAATTTATACAGCAAAATACAGAATGTGGACGACGAATCCTACGACAAATATTCAACGAGCGAGTTCCAATGGAAGAACCTAAACAAATAAGACATATTATGAAATAGAGAAAAGATACAAACCGTCCAGTTGTCATCTGCTAATACTGTAGCTAAGATTTCCAGAACGCATTACACGAATACTAAATATTAAAGCGTCTCTGAAGAGCGATCACTGCGCGCCTAAACAACATTAAGTGGCTATTTTAATAACGCAAGCTCCCCATCCCTGCAATTTAGAGTGCCTGAGAATATATGAAAAGAAGAGTAGGAAAAATTTATTTAACATTGCTGTGGACAACTTTCTTTAATGACTTGGATATCAGTGGTTCATTAAATAGCTTCTTTTCGCTTCATCCTCCTACGGACACACCATTAAATGGTTTCAGGAACATGAATTTTGGTGAATTTGAAAACAACAGAAGTCGATGTTATTGATGGTCTTCGTCTAATAACTAGCAGATTGACGAAACTCCCTTCGAGGGCTTGTTGACATCATCTTTGTTTGACAACTAAACTGCAGCCCAAATGTGAGAAAATTCTTACTTATTAACATTTGGTCACTTACCTAATGATAGCACACTGCGCAAGAAAGTAAAGGCTCACTTTTTCGGAAGCCCGAAATTATTTCCCATTGCGACGTCAGTCTCGGGATGTGTGACGCTTCAAATAGCAAGATGTCACCAGATGCGGGAAAAAGGTCACAGTTGAGAAATTACTGTGAGGCCTAAGGTGGGATAATGATTGCACACTGCACCAAATTTCACCACAGTTCTACCCAACACCACCGCGGACACGTCACTCGATGAGAAGGTTCGTAGTGACGCGGTTTTGTTACGTCCGGTGGAGGAAAACGTTCCAGAATCGGCTCGAAAAGGTCTCAGGTGGTGGCATAATGGCGTCAATGAAATCACCCCTTCCATTCAGGCACTGATGAATAGCAGAACGATGTTCTTGACAATTTTTACACAGCTGACACGCCACAGCGGCTTCAATACTTCTCTAAGGATATCGTGAGCTAACAGCCCCACTGAACATGATGAATTTTTGCTCTGGTGTACAATGTGAAACCACAAGGAACAGCTGAAAACCAGTCGACGAAATTTAATCGCAGTCTGAAGCAGCATGGGGTGCTTATACTTTTTCAGCCCTCATGTTTTCACTCTCCTGTGGTATGATTACAGGGGGAGGGGGGGGGGGCTGCGAAATTAACGCATGTGAGAACAAAACGGCAAATGGTCCTTCTAAGACGCCCCCAGTTTGACAGTACTGTCAGTGCCACCCGCCTAGGTTTGATGAGCGCTTTAAAAATATACCTCCGCAGTGAAAACCAATGAGACCGTCCTGGGTGGCTGCTAGTAGCCATGCCATAAAGGAGCAGTTTCAAGTAGCTGCCTAACTGCAGGCACCTAGGACTCTCGTCATGGTTTTTTTTTTTGTACACGTACATTTTGAAAGTGCTCAAGAAACGTGGGCGGGTGGCATTGAGGGTATTCACATACGTTCAGTGCTGCACCGATGCATGATTACACCCCCGGAAGGAGTGAAACATTGGGACTAAAACAGCGTAAACACCCTTTGATGTTTCGGATCACGTTCAGACTTCGTCGAATGGTTATGAACTGTCCCTTGTGGTTCCACACTGTACACCAGATCAAAAACTGCGGTCGCACTGCACTCCAAAGTGGTGCGATCACGTTTAATGGAGTTGCTGGCCAACGATGTCCTTAGGTAAAAGCGTCCGTGGGCTGTCAGCTGTGTCAAGGATTGTCAAGAACTCCATCTTGTTGCTTATTGCATTGTGAAGTGTCGTTTTCGACCGCAAAATGTGTAGGAATCAACGCCTTAAGGTAAGTGGTTCTTTCAATCTGATAGGTGATGTGTCAGTAATGTTTCCCTCGGCCACGCATAAGCAAATCGTGTGATTTCAACGCTGGGCGTCGCTGTTCTAATCTCCATCTCAGAGCTGTCGAAAAAATGTGTAAAAAGGGGTAAGATGGGGTTCGACGTCCTTCCCATTGTGTAACGGTGGCGTGGGGCTGAACTTTGGTGAAATTTTCTGCCAGTGTGACATCATCGACCCTCACACGAACTTCTGAGCTCTGCCCCCGCCCCCCCTCTTTTTTTTTTTTTTTTTTTTTTTTTGCATGTATAGGCACGTTGCTGTTTGAAGCGTCGCCGAGCCCATGGGTGACGTCTCAGGGCGCAACGCTTTTCCTTCATTACAGAGGAAGAATGTAGGTAGGTTTGACAACAAAAGCAAAACGAGGATAATGGAATGTAGTCGAATTAAATCGGGTGATGCTGAGGGAATTAGATTAGGAAATGAAACACTTAAAGTAGTAAAGGAATTTTGCTATTTGGGGAGCAAAATAACTGATGATGGTCGAAGTCGAGAGGATATAAAACGTAGACTGGCAATGGCAAGGAAAGCGTTTCTGAAGAAGAGAAATTTGTTAACATCTAGTATAGATTTAAGTGTCAGGAAGTCGTTTCTGAAAGTATTTGTATGGAGTGTAGCCATGTATGGAAGTGAAACATGGACGATAAACAGTTTGGACAAGAATAGAATAGAAGCTTTTGAAATGTGGTGCTACAGAAGAATGCTGAAGATTAGATGGGTAGATCACATAACTAATGAGGAAGTATTGAATAGGATTGGGGAGAAGAGAAGTTTGTGGCACAACTTGACTAGAAGAAGGAATCGGTTGGTAGGACATGTGTTGAGGCATCAAGGGATCACCAATTCAGTATTGGGGGGCAGCGTGGAGGGTAAAAATCGTAGAGGGAGACCAAGAGATTAATACACTAAGCAGATTCAGAAGGATGTAGGTTGCAATAGGTACTGGGAGATTATGAAGCTTGCACAGGATAGAGTAGCATGGAGAGCTGCATCAAACCAGTCTCAGGACTGAAGACCACAACAACAACAACAACAACATCTCAATGGGAAATAATTATGGGGTTTCGAAAAAGTGATCCATAAATTCTGATGTGCAGTGTATATGCCTGTGAGAGTGCAATGCTAAATATAAAGAAGTAAGTTACAAACAATGTCTGCAGACAATTTCTTTCTTTCTAAATAAAAGTGTTCATTTAGAAACATAAAGTTCTTTTGGAGCAGAGGTATTATTTACTTCTACTAATACAATGAGTATTCGTTTATATTAAGCGAACTCATCTACAACAGTCAGTATGTAGCATTATTTTAAAAGAAAATGAATTAAAGACATTTAAGCAGAATGGTTCTACACCTACATATACATGTACGCTCCGCAAGTCACCGTACTGTGCGTGGCGGAGAGTACCTTGTGCCACTACTTATCATTCCCTTTCCTATTCCAGTCGCAAACAGAGCGAGGGAAAATCGGCTGTATAAATGCCTCCTTAAGAGCTTTGATTTCTCTTATCCTTGTGGTCCTGACGCGAAATGTACCTTGGCGGCCGTAGAATCACTCTTCAGTCAGCTTCTGGTGCCGCTTCTCTAAGTTTTCTGAACAGTGTTCCTCGAAAAGAACTTCGCATTCCCCTCAGAGATTCCCATTTGAGTTGCCAAAGCATCTCAGTAATACTTGCGTGTTGATCGAACCTACCGGTAACAAATCTGGCAGCCCGCCTGTGAATTGCTTCGATGTCTTCCTTTACTCCGACCTATTTGGGTCCAATACACTCGAGCATTATTCAAGAATGGATCGCACTATTGTTCGACACGGTGTCTCCTTTATAGATGATCCATATTTTGCTAAAACTCTTCGAATAATCCGAAGTCGACAATTTACCTTCCCTGTTACAGCCCTTCCGTGCTCCACAGCATTACGTTAACTTCTAAGGTTGATAAATGTAACATGTAAGTATCTGACATAGTGGTAATCAACATATTTCTTAGTTCATAAGACGTTTAAAATTAACTATACGAAATCTTTCTATTTGTAACTTGTAGTGTCATATATCGTTAACATTTAAGCGCAGTTGTACATCTGTGGGAGCCCAACAGTGTAGTGACAGTCCTTCGACAACCACAGAAGTGACAAATTTCAATAATTTGGAGCAGTTGTGGGAAAAAAAAGGCACCTTTTTTAACTATGAGAGAGCATAATGTTACTTTTATTTAGATTCTGAATCAACTACCAGCCATTGCAGCACAGACCAACTGTCTATAATGTCTTCTAGATTGATCTAAATAACCTTAAAAAGTATCAGAAAGCTGCCGACATTGTCTCTTAAATTACTGAATAATCCTCAGCCGTACCATTTTTTATGTATGATGTTGCACGTCAAGCTGAGTTTATGAAGGTCCCCTGTCATTTAAAAGAAAATATAAAACATTCGAGTCGCCTCTGTATTTTCGCTCCAAGAATATGTCTTCAGTGAAATGACATTATCATGAATGATATGGCAGAATGCTATCATATGTTTTTTCGGTGTTCAAGACATACTGAATGCGTTACTATCAAGGTGTGTGTGTAGTGAAGGAATAAAGCTGTGACAGTGTCGCAAAATAATAAATTTGTATCAGTACCACGCTTCTTTTTAAAAATGTGTTGTTTTAGACTAATGAAATCCACATACTCACTCATAAAATATTTCTTCGAATTATCAAGGAATTTTAAGTAGGTTTCATTTGATCGTTTCCAGAAACAAAAATTATGCCCAGTCGCTTAGATTTACCGCTGTAGGACCATAGGGTTTTATTATTTATCCTGTCAATTTGCATCCATAATTTTATTAGGTATTCAGCCTCAGTTCTTGAGGATAATATTCTCGAAATATAGTCTTCATATAGCGATTTCTCTCAGTCTGTAGTTCAAAGTACTTTAATAGTTGATATATATATTATTTTATGACTTTTTGAAAACTGCTATAATACTTTGTGTTAATTGTGAACGGGATCAGTGGAACAAGTAGCTAATTAACTGTGTCATTTAATAGCTTTAAGTTTCCATAACGTAAGGACCAGATCAAGGTAGAAGTCTCCCTAAGAAAGGAAGAGCTAGGATGAATTGTGTAGGACACGTCAAAAAATGCTCCTTGGTGTCTGAATATGGACAGAACTGATCAATGCGAGAAGGTGTCTGCGCTTAGTTGATATGTATGAGCGTGTCACATAATGCAATGACTCATACTTGTTAGCTATTACATCCCAAAGCAGCAAGCACAACACACACACATGCAATTTAAACAGTGGGTGAACGTGTTATACAAGTTTTCAAAAATTCGTAAAATTGTAACTTAGACTATGAAAAGTTAATTTACTTTTAGCAACGACATGAGAGAAAACTCTACATGAAGACTATATTTAGAGAATATTTTTCAAACATCTGTGGCTGAATATTTAATAAACTTATTGATCAAATTGTTATGGTCAGTAACAAAACATGATGTTCTTATAATGGTAACTCGAATCGAGTGTGCACAATTTTTGTTTCTTAAAACGGTCAGACGAAATGTATTGAAAATTAATTAGTAATTTGCAGAAGTGTTTTATGAGTAAATGCGTATATTTCCTTAATCTAAAACAACTGGTTTTTGAAAATAAGAATATTAGTTATACAAATGTATTATTTTGTGACACTGCTTCTACTTTATTCTTCTCTACACTCACACGCCAGTACGTAACGCTTTCAAAATATACGAAAAATTATTTATATGGCTACATGTTGCCCATTTACAATTTTATTCATAAAAATGACTAATTATTTCTATTCAAGAGATCCTGTATGGTGCACGAGCTATTAAGGTGAAACATCCTTATTTACAATTGAAATCATTTCTGTTATCTGTGAGACACTTTATTTCCATGAGTGTGTTGTCAAAGAGTGTTAAGGCTGCATATTTCACCCCTATCTGTGCCAAAGTTAGATTCTTTAAAGGGTAATGCTGATCAGTTTTATTACAGTGTTGTTCCTGCGAATATCTCTATTGCTTTTAAACTCAGACTGACATTTGATAACAGATTTCATAAATGAATGAATGTATTGTGAGGGAGTGGGCAATATTCCCATCTGATTAAAGTGATGTGTGCAAGATGTGTGTGCATAAACCCCAAAGATAATCCAATTGCTTTCTTTTGTGTAATGAATACTTTTTAGGTAGGTGAGGAGTTCCCAAGAATATTGCCCCATAAGACATCAGTGAATGAAAATATTCAAAATCCATCAACTTTCTGTCCTCTATATTCCCAAATTTGGCTACACATTCTCACGGGAGATGTGACCATCCCTAAACGTTTTAGCAGGTCTACTGTATGCTTGTTTCCAGTTTACGTTTTCATCCGTATGTCCACCTAAAATCTTGACAATTCTACCTTGTTTATTATCTTTTGTTGATATATTTAATTACTAGGAGGTGGGATTTTTTTAGTGTACAAAACTGGATGAGCTGTGCTTCCTAAAGTTTAAAGGTTACACATTTGCACAGAGCCAGTCAGTAACTTTCACAAAAGCATCGTTAAGGATTTTCTCTATTGATACTTCTTTCACTGGCCTCACAGTAATGCTTTTATTATTTGCTAACATGAATAATTCTGCAAGATAAGTTTCCTTTAATTTACGTCTATGGTCACAATCGTTTTGTTTAACAGATTACAGGTTTCGGTCTTTAATGACCATCATCAGATCTGCAGCAAAAATGGGAAAAAATATAAATACACTCGCAAACTGTATACAGCTTAAGAACAATACTTAGGCCATAATAAAAAGTAGTACTGACAAAATTTAAATTTGTGCGCTTTAAATATGAAGAGGCATACCTCCCTATGGAATGACCAGCATCAGACAAATGCTGTCCCAAAGCCGTTTTGTTTCGTGGCTGTGAGTGTTCTTTAAACCTTAATTTAAAAGAGCGGCCTGTTTGACCGATATAATATTTGTCACAATTACTGCAGTCAATCCTGTATACTCCAGAGCCATCAAATTTATCATAGTTCCCTCTCAATTTATGTTTTATCCGTAGTTTTGCGGTGTTATTAACCTGAAAGCCACATCCTACATCAGACTTTTTAAAACATTTTTCTATTTGCAGGAACATTTTGCCGTTAAATTTCATAGGATTAGTTTCCATTCTATCTTTGCCGGTTCTCTTTTGTGTGTGGGTGTGTGTGTGCCTGTTGTTTGTTAAAAGTTTCTTTAGCCTATTGTAGGGGCGCAGACAGTCCGTGTGTTCTGTGGAAAGGTGGGACAACCCCACAGTCGGCTCACGGGTGCTCTGGGGCACCAACAAATCCACCGGCGGACAACTCGTTGGCCGCACCTGTTGCGGTAGTAATACTCCCCGGACGAGCGTGACGACCAACCCCATCTCACCTCACTATATGTCCGTTGGTTCGGATCACTGGCCCTGTTTATACTGATAACAGTGACACTTCGGTGTTTATTGTCAGCATACGCGTTGACAATGAAGTGTCGCTACGACACAATACACTGGAGAGCACACATACAAAAACACACACACACATTTTACAGAAGGAGCACATTGCTTTATTACAGCTTATCACTCCAACCTAAGGGGCAGGGTGCAGGTATTGAGTATGATGAAGGGGAAATTAATGACAACACAAGCCCACCTCATGGAAAAACTGCTAATATGTTGGTCTGGCGGCGTCGATGGAAACGAGACGAGAACGACTGACCTTATAAGAAGGAGATGCTGGTGGCTTTTTAGCTTCACAGCTAAATGTTTACATTGAGGAGGTCTCTCACCATCTGTCTCCAGATACCAACTAAACGGGGAGTGACCTGAAGCAACCGCCTCCGACTCTCCACTCGCATAGGCTTCACACACTCAGCGAGACGAGGGTACATAATGACGAAAGCAGTGGACGAGTAATCAGCGCTGAACTCTTAGTACTAGGCTGTCACCGATTTTGCTATTCCTCCGCCTAAAGGCCAAAACTGGCACCTGTTTTTGCAACACCAAGGCTTTCGAAGCAGCTTTCGTGCTCTTATTTACAACATTATTGTTAATATAAATAAATGTACTGCCGATGTCGCACATAGTGGGACGAGAGTACAAACGAGAGATATTCTAGTTGCGAGGAGTGTCCAGAAGGTACGCTCCCATCGGTCGTGTAATGGGAACTACAGCGAAAATCCCATTAAGCTTTGCACAAATGTGTTGGGTAGTATCTCTTGCATTCCCGTCGATCGCGTCACGTTGCACTTTGAAATTCTGAGCGCATAGTGACGAAAATAGTGTATCCCACCAAGTATGGGCGCCTGCCGAGAGATTTCGCCTAATTTAAAGCAACCCCACGTAACTGTTGTGATTTCTCTCTTCATGACAGTTCTCGGCCGCACAATGCGTGGGCGATGGGGTGTGTTACATCACCCACTATACACCCCGGAAGTAGCTCACTCTGATTTTCATCTCTACTCACATGACCCATTACCTATGAGGACAGTATTTTTCACAGACAACGAGTTGCAGACCAGCATAGAGAACTGGCGGAAAGCAAAGGCGGTTGCCTTATACGACGATGATATTGGAAATTTGGTACGACGCTACGACAAATGTCCAAGTCGGAGCGGCTACTATCTAGAGAAGTAGATGGAAGGTGCAGCTAACTGTTGCAAATGAAACCCATCTGATTTTCATTGCGCTTCGCATTTCGAGACCGATAGGAAGTTACTTTTTCGACAACCCTCGTAGATCATTAGCTGTTCTGGCAATTTACAGGTATTAAGTTTAATAGACCGATTAAAGGTTCGTACTCTAAGGATAAGACATTATTAGTTATTTATTTCCCATTAATAGATCCGTTATTTGCTACTCATTCGTTCCTCCAGTGAGCAATACCCTAATAACTCCTTTGTTTCCGCTATATCTTTTTAAAGAGAGGACGCAGGAGCAGACGCTCGCACCTGTTTTGGAAGCGACATGCTACCGTCTTCATAGTACATGTTAATTAATAAAGGAATTAGATTTACTGGTGGGAAATGGTTTGGTGGTTGCTTCAGAGACAGGCAGCGCACAGTACTGAAAGCGACGTCGTGTGAACTGATATCCTGGCTGATGTTCCTCTCCTACACCAACAGACATAGAAAAGAATTACTACGAGGAAGAAAGTAATTTCATTTATTTTCATTTTCACTGATGATGTACAAGTTGGGGTAGTATACAGAGCAAATCGAAGCACTGACAGATATAATCTTATATATCATGTATAGTGGAACGATGTGGAGTGCATCAGCTACACGCCGTCGATGGGAGGTGCACCCTTGGAGAACATATTGCATGCATGTAAAGTTGTTGCATTAGATATAAAGTAATTAAAATGCTGCTACTGAAAATCTGAATAGTTCTTTTCTGGTGAACCCACTTCAGATAAGTTCTTTTCTAGTAACCCCCCTGTACACAGATTTAATGAAGTATTGATTACCTGTGTCGATATTAAAACATGAAGAGGTGGTCGATGATTAGTCTCCGCCACATTTAGTGGCACCGAGTACCATGAAACTTAGCTTACATGACACATAGCTGTGATTTCAGGCGACTATCTTCCCACTTTCCACATAAAAAGTGACTTCTTCGAGAAAGTCAACGATTACTACTTAGTACAAAGGCAACTCTTTTCATTCCTTTCAACTTTCTGCTGTCTAAGATATCGCGTAAATGTAATTCAAGTCCAGAGATAAGAAGTGCAAAGGGCCACAACATCATCGAAGTCAAAAATGAAGTTAATTTCATTCTAACGTTGTTCATCCTAAGGGCTGGAAGTAGCAGGTGTGAAGATGATCGTTACAATTACTTTACCATAAAACGACAACGTCCTCAGCAATGCATTTCGGGAATCAAGCTCCCATCATCTCGCTGTCTGTGTTAACCCTACACAAATATGCATTTAACATGTAAACAAAGTCAAAAAATAAAATCAAATAAAGTTAGTAGGACATGAAGTGCTCGTGTTACTTTAAAAAACGGTAGTACTAAATTCACTGCTCCACTTATCCATGTTACTGTCCATGCACCAAGCACTTCTTTTGAATCGTCACATCAGTCAGCTAGAAGCGTCATTACCTGCTTGTCCGTGCACCGTATAGTTTTGTAAACATTTGCACGGTACCAGCAGACTACATTGGGTCATGAGCCGAACCATAGCATTCCAAATATGTGTAGGGGTCGCCCGCTACCGGGCTGGAGACCCCTACTGTTTTGTCAGAACGCAGACCGTAGACCTGTGTGGCGTCGTTAGTCGTAATAAAATAATATTCAAGATTATTCCGTTTACAGGTATTACTCAGAATACAAGTCATTGCTGCGTCCTCTGCGGCGGCTGCTGTGTACGCAATTCGGAAAAGGATAATCTGAATCCAAAAGCGCACTCACGACTGCCGAGGACGCTGCATCAGCTCGGAGCGGAAGTCAGTTATCCCTGCTTGCTAATAGCGGTGACCGCGACGTATGTGCTTGATACATACGCCATTTCTGGGAATACTCGAGCCCTCCCAGATCACAGGCCGTGTTGTCCCCTCAAGTGGACCGCAATGTCGGGCGACGTTATGTCCTGTTGAATCCTGAACCTGGTGGACCGCCAAACTCGTGCGATGCTGAAGTTTTAGGGTAGCTTCTGCCCCGGACCTGAGCCGTATTGGTAGACTCCTGTCCCACACATCACTGCTACTGCTGTGTTGATTTCATTACTGGATGCTGGGCTTCATTATCCACGGCTACGAATCACAAATCTTCTCGTGAGGCGGCAAGTGTATGATCAATACTAGAACAATCGCTCACACAAGACGTTAGCATACCATAACCAGAGAACCGAGTGCGAATGACATGAACGTCATTGATCCTACTGATCGAGTGCTCCAAGCTAGTGGGGGTGGAGTATTTATGTAGTCGAGATGAGGCTCCCTTCTACGACATTATTTGTAAGGATAGAATCGGTTCTGCTCTTCTAGAGTTGTCAGCGGTCTTTATTTCCGCTACATTTGCTTAACGAACTCGATCCTCTGACGGGGTGAGCCGTGCGAACTGTTGCAAGGCGCCCTAGACAACGCGGCTACCCCGCGCGGCCGCGTAACTGAGTAACGCCGGCTGTTCGAACTTAGAAAATTTTACTCTTCAGTTTCCTTACTAATTTATCGCGTAACGGATGCTCGGATGCTACAATGGACATGGAAAGACAACATATACCAATTTAAAAAAAAGAAAAAAACAAGTGCGAGGAAGACTCGCGGCGCGGGATTAGCCGAGCGATCTAAGGCGCTGCAGTCATGGACTGTGCGGCTGGTCCCGGCGGAGGTTCGAGTCCTCCCTCGGGCGTGGGTGTGTGTGTTTGTCCTTAGAATAATTTAGGTTAAGTAATGTGTAAGCTTAGGGACTGATGACCTTAGCAGTTAAGTCCCACAAGATTTCACAAACATTTGAACATTTTTTGACGACTCGTGCATTGAGGGTCATGTACAAACTTAATTAGTATATAGCTAGTTCATCTATACATTTCGATGAGTGAGTTTGGGAATATCAATCGCTTCCCACGCCCGGGTTCCCGGGTTCGATTCCCGGCGGAATCAGGGATTTTCTCTGCCTCGTGATGGCTGGGTGTTGTGTGCTGTCCTTAGGTTAGTTAGGTTTAAGTAGTTCTAAGTTCTAGGAGACTGATGACCATAGATGTTAAGTCCCATAGTGCTCAGAGCCATTTTGAATATCAAAATTTGTGACATAAATGGGCGTATCTCTTGACTGCTCTGACTGAAAAGCGTTTTTAGCGGAGCACAGACACTGTCGAACTTAGTATTAAATATAAACTTCAGTTTGATACCTCTGCCTGTTCCTGAGAAAAAGTTATCTTAACAGACAGACAGATTCTATAAGGATTCCGTTTTTACCGATGGAGGTACAGAACCAAAAACCAATGATGATAGCACTACCATTCTCGCCCGTATGTACAATGGGTACATTATTTAAACTAAACTGGTAAACTGGTATTTCAAGTTACCTGAGTAGGTCAAGTTTCTTTCCTTTCTAACCTATCTGCATTACCTCTAAATTCTCTCTCTCTCTCTCTCTCTCTCTCTCTCTCTCTCTCTCTCTCTTGCGCGCGCGCGCGCACACACACACACACACACACACACACACACACACAGAGAGAGAGAGAGAGAGAGAGAGGGAGAGAGAGAGAGAGAGAGAGAGAGAGAGAGAGAGAGAGAGAGAGACGCACACACTCTGTGGGTGATTCGTTGAACATTATACTACCCAATTATTGTGAATCATAAGTAATGCTCCCACGAAGACTTTACATTCTTTTAAGTGATACTGGCGGCTTGGCAAACGTTTAGTTTTTTTTTACTGGAATGATTTTAGCTGCCACATCTTTCATACTGAAGTACCTTAGTCCAATTATATGAATAATGGTGTGAATGGTTTAACTGTCTTAGCCTCAAGCACCATATCACGTAGGTCGTTCACTACAAATGCCTTTCCTCTATAGCGCAGAAATACCATCAGTCAGTTTTTATTTTTATTTTTATTTTGTGTATCACAAATATCATTCCACGTGACACTACAGTTCACTGCAGTTCGGCGGTTGTAATGGAAAATGTTAGAAACATCACTAAGTATAGCTCTTTTGATACATAAGGCTGCTTAGCAGTTTGCACCTTTCCAATGCCATGTCTATTTGGTTTATACAGTAATGCAACCAGTTATAGCTTAACTGAATGTCATGCGTGACTGTTTACGAGTTCATTGATGTACAGTGCTGCTTTGCGAAGAGAAAGAGGTGAACTGTTTGGTCAGTAAGGACAAAAGGTTAGTAGAACGTATATTATACTTTACTCCTCTCTAGCCACGCAACTGAAAAGAATACGTTACTTTGACTCTCTGAGATTTTTGGACCTGATGCCATTCCAAAACGTTTAGCTTAGTTCAGGACACTCACTTTAGTTTTTCAGAATACATTTGAGCGTGATCGTCATCATCAATATCTATTTACTTATATGAGTACTACGCTCCTTAACAAACTCACGGATGGCAATTTATGCAAAGACATTGACAAAAGCGATTCATATATCGGTGAATTTTAATACCTTCCTTGAATCAGACAACGTGACGCATACTTTCTCTTGTGACGGGGCGTCTAGAAGAATCAGAAAGCAAGATATCGCAAAATTGTTGTTTCAAAACGTGCGCACCAGGCGCCTGTGTGGCACGAATGGGGACGACAGCGCAGTTAATTGGATGTCGAAGGTGCTCCGTGTCGTCCTCGAGGCGCACCGCAACCTAACACAAGGATATTGACGTCAAATTAGCCAGTCTCGCTGGGGCCAAGGCGCCTTCACAAGGAACACGGAGGCGCTTCCTGAGATGTCCAAAAACTGCGCTGGGAGGCCAAGGTACGAGGCTGTCACAGAGATGACGTTGACATCAACGAAATTTTGTTTTTGTAAGGATCAATGAAACGAAAACGAGACGTATGGAAAAAGTAAGTAAAGCATTCATTGTTTCAAAAGTAATCGCCGTAACAGTTAATACATTTATGCCTCTGTGAGACAAGATGGTCATTGCCTTCATGGAAAAATATTTGCCGTTGCTTATGCAACCAGGATTGTACCCAGGCGTGCACCTCTCCGTCTGAAGGAAAATAACAGCCACAAATGGCTTTCTTCAGGGTTTCAATAACATGGAAACAGTACGGAGAGGTATCAGGACAGTAAGAAAGATGTGTAAGGTCTTCCCAACGGAACTTCTGTAGCGTAGTCTAAACAACCTTGGCAATATGTGGGCGTATATGTTCAATATAAATATACCCCGGTACTCTTCTTTATATGAGGTCACGAATATTTTGAGAAAACATGTTGTTCTTTTGCAGTACATAGACTCTTCAGAATCTTGGTGCATAACAAATTTGTTATTATTATTATTAAGAATCTATGAAAATATTCGCTAATGTTACATCAGTCATTTCTCTAAAATCTAATTTCAGAAACAACAATAATTTTTGTATCATAATGATTTCCTATGTAATGCAAGAACTGTTCCTGCAATTCTTGGCCGGCCAGGATGGCCGAGCGGCTCTAGGTGCTACAGTCTGGAACCGCGCGACCGCAACGGTCACAGGTTCGAATACTGCCTCGGGCATGGATGTCTGTGATGTCCTTAGGTTAGTTACGTTTAAGTAGTTCTACGTTCTAGGGGACTGATGACCTCAGATGTTAAGTCCCATAGTGCTCAGAGCCATCTGAACCATTTTTTTTTGCAGTTCTTGGTACACAGTCATTTTAACAAACAGAAGCAATAAAAGGTAAAATAACTTTACGGTCGCATATCATAGTCATGATCGCTATAGTGACTGAAGAATTTTAAGGGTTTAAATTGTCAAGTTGTATGAAAATGGATTTAGCTTTTCCGATTTTATTGTACGTCAATATAACTTCTAACAAGTTTTCTCACTTGCTGTGTGAGTAGCCATTGAAATGAACTTCGCACACAGCTTGTGGTCTTTATATGCTGATTCTGATTACTTAAAAAGTCTACCACAAATGAAATTTTCCCGCAGCAATGTATGTTTCCATTGGTGCCTTTTTACGGAAACTTAGCGACTGCAGGCGAGGATCCGTCGTGGCCTGTCAGTACTGCTTGCATCCGCCTCGTACCGCCCCATGCTCCTGACACTTGGGTGCAGTGGTGAGATATTTAAAAGCAGCTTAAATTTTAAATCGCCTTTTCGCGTATTTTTCCTACTTTGTCTGCGTACACTAACCCTCTATTATCAAATGACTTATCATACTTGTAGTATCACAGCAGAGCTGTTTTACACAAACCTATTATAATACGGTGGTATTGTACATGTCTTCTAGCTTTCTAATCTGTTCGAAGCAGCGGCTAGCATGGAGAACTCGCCCCGCCTGTAGACTATGTCAATGAAATTCTTCCATCGTTTCATACGTAATTACCGCATTATTTATGGAGACTGCTCAGAATAAACATCAACTAGGTTTTTAAAAAAATACAAGTATTTCGACAGAAGTACACTTTTCCAGTGACACATGAGAGTACTGTGTGAAGATGAGGTTAATTTAAGAAGTCAAAGACTGAGCACGTAAAATACTGAGAGCGTAGCATACACCCTATATACCAAAATCCCTTATAGTCAATTAAGCATGGTAAAATTTGATTCCGTGATGAAAGTTGAGAAGAAAGTAGTAGACAACTGGAATCACCCTCGTTTGGAACTCTGTTTGTTTGCGGAAACTACCTGTTTCCTAGAGTTAAAATGGTTCAAATTGCTATGAGCACTATGGGACTTAACTTCTGAGGTCATCAGTCCCCTATAACTTAGAACTACTTAAACCTAACTAACCTAAGGACGTCACACACATCCATGCCCGAGGCAGGATTCAAACCTGCGACCGTAGCAGTCGCGCGGTTCCAGACTGTAGCGTCTAGAGCCGCTCGGCCACTCCGGCCGGTTTCTAGCTTTCATTCTGTCATACGAAGTACACTATTGTCACAATTTGCCAAATTTATGTTCTTTTAACTTTGTGGCCTGATGCTCTTCTTACCATCACAGTCGTTAGTTAACTTGTCTGCGAAGCGTATTAACATTGTTCTGTGTGTTATCGTACATAAATTGTTTCTATATTGCTTGTCCGAGGCAGAGATTAGAACCAGCCCAGAATCTGGCTGAACGAATTTGAAAAACCTATCAAAAGCCACCCTGAGGCTTACCGGTGTAGTTGACCAATTGTCAAAAATCCTCGCGGATTTCATCCATGTTTGGCTCACCTTCCTGACACCCAAGTGCAAGTGCGTTAAGTTATGCGAACATGTATGTTAGTGGACTTTACTAGCATTAGCGTACATTTATTTTAACGATAGGAAAGTTTTTAGAAAATGTTTTATTCGTCATTTGAATTAGCCTAGTCATGTGCATATCAGTTTTAAATCTTTGCATTATCTATAGGACAGAGAGAACAACGAAAGTTTTAGAATGAAGAGATACTACTAAATAGAATGTTACAATTGGTGGTTTTGCAGCTGAAAATACATTTCATACCTCTTTTTTCGCGAACCGCTATGGCGTGTTCAACGGGGTTCAACATTAAGATGTGCGTGGTTGAAATGGGGAAGGGTCCCTCTAAGACCTCCCAGTTCGGAAGCACCCCGTGTACCACCCACGCACCATAGTTGATCACGCTACAAATGTATGTGTCTACAGCCTAGTGTCTGCTCTAGCGCCTGAAGGATAGGCACCACCTTCGACACCTCTCAATCGATGTTTGCTTGCCTTCAGGTGCTAGAGACGCCACGTAGCTGAATGTGTGTCGAAGTTTCAGACAGATGCATTTGTAACGTGCTAATGTAATGTACGTGGGTGGTACCCGGGGTATCACCGAACTGAGAAGTCTTAGAGGGACTCTTTGCCATTTTATCGTCTTCATGACGATCTTTCCTGACACAGATCACGTTCAAGATTCGTCGGTCAGTTTTAAACGGTACCTTGTGGTTCCAACCCGTACACGAGAGCGAAAATTGCAGTCGTCCTGCCCTCCAAAGGTTTCAGATCATGTTTAATGAGGACGCAGGTCTTAAATGTCTTTAGAGCAAGACTGAAACGTCCGAGGGACACAGAAGTCTCAAAGGTTGTCTAGAACGTCTTCCTGCTGCTCGTCTCATGGCTAACAGTCAGTTTGGACCGAGAAATATGTGGATATCAACGCCCCAGGCAAAGTGGTGATTTCATTGACGCTCTTTATGCCAATCATTAGTTCCTTTTGGTGCCGAATAAGAGCGACGGTGTGTCTGAAATGTTTTCCACGGCTATTTATAAGAAAACAGCTTGATTTCTGGGCTGAGTGTCACGGTTCTAATCTACATAGTAGAGGCGTCAAAAGAAGAAGTGAACGGTAGGTAACAGGGGCTATAACGACCTTTCCATCATGTTACACGTCCACAGTAGTGTTGGGCAGAATTGTGAGAGTTGTGGTGTAGTTTGACCCATGCGTGACGTCATTAAACCACCTTACACGTCACATAAACTTCTAAGCTGCGGCCTTTGTGTCGATAGGTTGCCGTTAGAAGCGTCGTCGAGCACAAGGGTCAGGTCGCAGGGCATCACGTTTTGCACCATTACAGAGGAAAGTAGTATGCATGTTTGAGGCAAATTTCAAAGTTATTCATCGCAGTAGGAGATAATTACTGATTTTCGAAAAAGTGATTCTTTAATTCTATTGCGCAGTGCAGTTCACTACCTCTCTACAGACAAACAGGTGAGTATTCGGCGTTGCTCGGGTATTTCTTTATTCCAGTCCTGGTAGCACATCTCCTTCGTTCCCCTCTCCTCCGCCTTCCTGTACACCCTTCTCCTTCCCATTCTCTCTTTCCACCTCCTCCACCCTCACCTCCTATCTCCTCCCTCCCCTCTTTCTATATCCACGTCTTCCTCCCCATTCTCTCTCTCCATCTCCTCCTCCCCCTTCTCTGTCAGTCTCCTCTTTTTCCATCTCTTCCTATCTCCTTCGTCCCTCGCTCTCGGTCCATCTCCTCTTCCCTATCTCTATCCATTTCCTCTTTCTTGTCAATTTGTCCACGTTCTCCTCTTCCCTCTCTCAGTCCCTGTCCTCTTTCCCTTTCACTCTATCGATTCCCTTCTCTTTTCTTCCTCTGTCTGTCTCCTCCTCCCCTCTATCTCTTTTCCAGCCCTTCCTCCCACACATCTGTGCCTGTGTCCTCCTGTGCGATCTCGTATCATAATAACAATTTTTTAGGTACATTAAGCGGCATATGTAGATACTGTCTGTGAAATGTGTTGCAAAGTCCTTTGTTCGGATGACAGCTGTCTGTGGTTATCACACCCCTTAATAGGAATCACGTCCCGCCGTTAGCAGTGTCCATAGGACCATCGTCAGTCGCGGGGACTTCGGACTTCGGTGTAGTTATCGTCTTTAAATAAAAACGTCATTTCTGTTGATGACATTGTGCAATTTTTTCAGTTACTTTCCATTCTATACTACAGCAGTTCTTCCTGCGTAAGGTCAAAGCTTCATCCAGCTATGTTACTTAGAGGGACACATCATGCCGAAGTTACTTTCAACCTTACGTTTGGAATACCAATGTATGAAAATTAATTGTACTGTATAATATTTGTCTTCTCTAGGCTTATTTAATGGGTGATGACGAGAGTTAATTGGCACCTGATGATGACTTAAATAGTATGTTAAGAAAAATCTTGTTTTATTCTTTTAGCGATATTAGTCGAAAATCGATGATGATGATTGCAAAAGCCGAGATCCGACTCACGCTGTACGTAAACGACACTAGAGGCATCGGTGCCATGTTTTCATATATGACAGTGAAATGCTACTATTACTACAACTAAACACACTGCGCAACAGAATTAAAGCGACAATTCATCCTTGTGCTCACAAAACCATTTCTCGTAGGTCTTGGAACACAGCTTTACCATTGGGGAACAAACATTGTACCATGGAATGGAACTCATCAGCCGGAATGAACACACAATCCTTGACAGTACGGCGACATTGCAGAGCAACCATGGGAGTTAATTGAAACCACGATAAGGCAACCCAAATCCTAACCGAACTCTCGCCATGTTTCACTCTTGGGGCATAAACTCCGCCACAGGTTGGAAACAGTGTGAAATAAGACTCCCTCATGGACAGAGAGATGAGTAGAGGGGGGAGGAAGAGGACATGGACAGAGAGATGGGGGAGGAGGAGATGGATACACAGACAGGGCCAGGGAGAGATAGAATGTGTGGAATGTGTGGGGTGGAGGTGGAGGTGGGGGACATAGAGCGGCGGAAAAAGGTGAAGGACAAAGAGAAGGGCGACGGGGATGGAGAGAGAGAGAGAGAGAGAGAGAGAGAGAGAGAGAGAAAGTAGGAAATGTACTAACAGAACTGGAATAACTATATATTCTTGCAATGCGGAGTACTTAGCTATCTACCTGTAAAGAAAATTAATGAAATAAACTGCGCAACAGAATTAAAGAATAACTTTTTCGAAAACCAGTACTTGTCTCCCACTGCGACGAATACCTTTGACATTTTCCTCAAAGCTGCGTATGACCTTCCCCTCTAACGGTGTAGAATCGTGGCGTCCTGCGATGTCACCCTTGGGCTCGACGATGCTTCAGACAGTAAACTGTCGACACAGAGGCCACAGCTCAAAAGTTATGTCAGATGCGAGGTAGAATAATGATGCCACATTGGCACCAAACGTTACTGCAACTATGCCCGACGCCACCGTGGACGTGTCACACGATAGGAAGGTACTCACTGCTCTTTTTACGCACATTTCATCCACTCTTTTGACGCCTTTGCGATGGTGGTTAGAATCGCGACGCCCCGCGTTCTAATCACGTTATTTTGTTATGAGTGGCCGACGAATACATTCAAGACACACCGCCACTACCATCCCTGTTGCGCTTTAGCCTTTGAAAACGAGAGTTACGATCCCGCTACCTTCCAAACATGTCAGATGACGTTTAATGGGGATGCAGCGCCTAAACGTCGCTATAGACGGTTTGGAACATCCTATGGCGGCATTAGTGTCAAAGGTTGCCCAGAACGTCTTCCTGCTGCTCGTCGCCCTGCTAACAGTCATTGTGACCCGAAATGTGTGACCATCAACGTCCCAAGGAAAGTGATGATTTCATTGACGCACTTTACACCAGACCAAGACTCACCAAATTTGAGCGACGACGTGTCTGTAATGTTTTACTGGATTACTCATAAGGAAAACGCGCGATTTCAAAGCTGATTGTCGCGGTTCTAACTTCTATAGGAGAGGAGTGAAACAAAGGGGTGAAATGTGTATAAGAGGGGCTATAACGACCCTCGCATCGTGTGACATGTCCACAGTAGCGTTGGGTGGAACTATGGTGACGTTTGGTGCCTATGTGACATCATTAAACTACCTTATACATCATATGAACTTCTTGGCTGTGGCATTTGTGTCGATACTTTGCTGTTTAAAGCGTCGTTGAGCCCAAGGATCACGTAGATGGGCGCAACGCTTTTTCTCTATTAGACAGGAAAATGGTATGCGCTTGGAGGCTTACTTCAAACTTATTCGTCGCAATGGGAGACAATTACTGGTCTTCGAAAAAGTCATCCTTCAATTCTGTTGCTCAATATAGTTCATTATCTCTCTTTATAGATAAACAGCCAAGTACTCTGCGTTTCACGGGTATGTATTTATTCTAATTCTATTATTACATCTCCTCCTTGCTCTCTCATTGTTAATCTCTTCCCTCGCTTCCCTGTCCATCACCTACTCTTCCTCTCTCTTCCCATGCCCTCCGTACGTCGCTCTCTGTCGATCTTCTCTTCCTTTTCTCAGTCCATTTCCTCCTCCCTGCATCATTGTCCATTTCCGCCTGCACCTTCAGTCCACCTCTTCCTCTCCCTTTTCTCTATCCATGCCTTCATCTTTTCTTTCACTCTCCATCTCCTCCTCACCTCTCTCTGTCCAGGTCCTCTTCCCTCATAGGTGTCCATCTCCTCCTGTCCCCTCTCTGTTTTAACAACATTCTAGGTATGTTTAGCGGCATATGTAGATACTGTCTAGGAAATGAGTTGCGAAATTCTTTGGTGGGATGAGTCTTCCTTCACACTGTTTCGGGTTTCGGTGACGTTTTGGGGAAACTTATCGTGTTTTCCATGGCCACCCATAGTTACTCTGTAGTGTCGATGTACTGACAAGTATCATTTGAACATTTTGGCTGATCAGGTCCATCCAGTGGTACAATCTTTGGTCAGCAGTGGTGATGCTGTGTTTCAAGATGACAGGTTGTCCGTTCTCACAACACCCCCCGTCGTCGAGAACTAGTTTTGTGAGCACGAGGATGAATTATCGCTTTAATTCTGTTCCGCAGTGTATTTCGTTGTTGTGTTAGAATGATTTAATACCCATAAATGAAAACATGGCATTGATTTCTCCAGTGCCTTTTCCTTATGGCGTGAGTAGGATTCATGCATTTGAGATTAATACCAGTGACGTTCGACTAACCTCGCTAAAAGAACCAACAGCGATATTTTTTGATATACCGGGTGATCAAAAAGTCAGTATAAATTTGAAAACTGAATAAATCACGGAATAATGTAGATAGAGAGGTACAAATTGACACACATGCTTGGAATGACATGGGGTTTTATTAGAACAAAAAAAATACAAAAGTTCACAAAATGTCCGACATATGGCGCTTCATCTGGTCAGAATACCAATAATTAGCATAACAAAGTAAGACAAAGCAAAGATGATGTTCTTTACAGGAAATGCTCAATATGTCCACCGTCATTCCTCAACAATAGCTGTAGTCGAGGAATAAAGTTGTGAACAGCACTGTTAAGCATGTCCGGAGTTATGGTGAGACATTGGCGTCAGATGTTGTCTTTCAGCGTCCCTAGAGATGTCGGTCGATCACGATACACTTGCGACTTCAGGTAACCCCAAAGCCAATAATCGCACGGACTGAGGTCTGGGGACCTGGGAGGCCAAGCATGACGAAAATGGCAGCTGAGCACACGATCATCACCAAACGACGCACGCAAGAGATCTTTCACACGTCTAGCAATATGGGGTGTTTTTTCTTTTTGTTCTAATAAAATCCCATGCCATTCCAAGCATGTGTGTCAATTTTTACCACTCTATCTACATTATTCCGTGGTTTATTAAGTTTTCAAATTTATACCGACTTTTTCATCAGCCGGTCTTACGTAAGTTGGCCTCAGGTGGCAGTTGACTCTCTTAACCACGCATAAAATAATCCTGGAAAAGACACATATTTTACAATACAATTAGTGTTCACACAATGGTGTTCCAAACATAAGGACGAAAGTAACTTCTGCATGATATGTCTCTACTAAGTAACATAGCTCAATGAAACTAGGACCTTACGTAGAAAGAACTGCTACAGTATAGAACGGAGGGTAGCTGAAAGAATTACACGTCATCAGCAGAAATGACACTTTCATTCAAAGATAGTAATTACACTGAAGTCACTGCGATTTATGATGGTCCCCAGAACATTACTACAGGCGGGATATGGTGCCCAGTATGGAGTGTGATCACCGCGGACGGGAGTTCATACTTTACAATGAGCTGCCATACCGGCCCTAAGCTTCATAAGGAATTCTCGTGGCCGGGCATTCCATTTCTCCACCAGCGCGGTTGAACACTGCTGGATGGTCGATGGTGCATGCGGACGTGCTTCAGTACGTGTCCCCAACGCATTCCACACGTGCTCCATGGGACTTAAGTCGGCGGTGCAGACAAGCCAGTCCATTCGCCGAATATCATCTCATTCCTAGAGCTCTTCCACCAGCGCTGTTCGTTGCAGTCGCCCACCGTTATCCATAAAATTGAAGTCACGGCCGAATACACCTCTGAAAAGTTGCACGTAGAAAAGGACTGCAGTTTCACATTACCGTTGACCAGTGATTATATCGAGTTCAATGATTTGGAGACAAGTACGCCAATACAACATTATGCTTCCCCACACCATAATACCTAGCCCGCCACAACAAAGTACAAGAAACAATGGAGAATAGGCGTACTCACCCCCATATCTTTGAACACGGTACATTCACTGGTAACCGATCTTGTGACCCTCTGATCCTTAAGCATGTGCGTCGTTTCAGCGATCAATTCGACACTGACTTCATTTTTATAGATGACAGATCATGACAGCTTAGAACAGCGCAGGTGAAAAGTGTTCTTTGGACTCTGAGGATAATCGACCAATGGACTGTCCTTCCAGTTCATGGATTTTAAGTCCCATCAAGCACGTGTGAGATGACTTGGAAAGACTTATCACAGCACTTTCACATGTAAAAAAGACCGTCCAGCAGGAGTCAACCGCACTTATACGGGAATGGAATTCCCTATCAAAATAACTGCTTACTAACGTGGTGGCCGGCATGAAAGCACGCTGCAAAGCGTACATTACCGTCATGGTGATCACACGCCGCATTAAGATCCATGTTCGCCCTATTTTAACGTCAATATCACCACCAGAAATCGCTGTGACTTAAGAGCACTTATTGTCTTCTAATAAATATGTCATTTCTTTTTGGTGACATTGTGTAGCTCTTTCATTTATCTTCCGTTCTATACTATAGCAATTCTTTCAACATAAGTTCCAAGTTCCATCGAGGTATGTTACTCAGCAGACACACATCATACGAAAGTTACTTTCGTCCTTACATTTGGAACACCAGATTATGAACAGAAATTATACTAAATTATGTTCGTCTCCTCTATGGTTACTTCATGTTTGATTACGAGGGTTAATTGCCACGTAATGATGACTTAATTAGTATGTCAAGATAATATCTTTGTCTTTTCCTATAGGCCGGCCAGTGTGGCCGAGCGGTTCTAGGCGCTTCAGTCTGGAACCGCGCGACCGCTACGGTCGCAGGTTTGAATCCTGCCTCGGGCATGGATGTGTGTGATGTCCTTAGGTTAGTTAGGTTTAAGTAGTTCTAAGTTCTAGGGAACTCATGACCTCAGATGTTAAGTCCCATAGTGCTCAGAGCCATTTGAACCATTTTTTTTCTTTTAGACATATTAGTCGTAAACGACTGATGATGATCTCAAATGCCGAAATCTGACTCAGTCCATAAGGAAATGGCACTAGAGAAATCACTGCAGTGTTCCCATGTATGAGTATGAAATATCTCTACCACATCAACGAAATGCTCTACATGACAGAATCAAAGTGACAGTCCATCCTCGTCCTCACAAAGCCAGTTCTCAAAGACGGGAGTTGCTGTGAGAAGAGAAACCCCGTTGTCTTGGAACACTGCACCAACTATGGGCAACAAACATTGTACTATGGAATAGACCTGATCAGCCAAAATGATCACATAATCCTTGGTAGTACAGCGACCTTGTAGAGTAGCCATGGAGGCTTGGAAACCACTATAAGCCTGCCCAAATCGTAACGAACTCCCTCCGTGTTTCACTCTTTGGACATAAACTCGGCCTCAAGTTGGAAACAGTGTGAAATAAGACTCGTCCGACCAAAGGACTTTGCAACACATTTCACAGACGATATTTACATATGACGCCGAGTATATTTAATTAATTGTTATTCATACAGAGAGAGTGGGGAGGAGAAGCTGGACGGGGGATGGATAGACAGAAAGGAGTGAAGGAGGTGGACTGATAGAGGGTGGAAGAAGAGATGAACAAACGGGGTCAAGGAGGAAACGGACAGAGAAAGGGGAGAGGAACAGACAGAGAGCAAGGAGTGAGATGATGGAAAGAGACAGGTTCCAGAAAGAGAAGAAATGTGAGAGGGATGAGGAGGAGGTGGTCAGAAGGACGGGGAGTAGGAAATGGACAGAGAAAGGGAAGAGGAGATCAACCGAGAGCGGAGGATGGAGGAGATAGAGAGGGAGGAAGAGATGGGCGGAGAAAGGGGACGGAGAGAGGGGAGGGGGGGGGGAGGCAGAGATTGACAAAGAGGGAATGGTGGATATAGAGAGTGGGAGTGGAGAATATAGACAGAGAGAGGCGGAACAATGAGAACGGCAGAGAGATAGACGGAGGAGACGGAGGGAGAAAGAGAGAGGGAAGGAGGAGATGCTCGAACAGAACTGGAATGAATGCATATTCGAGTAACACCGAGTACTGAGCTGTTTATACACAAAGAGAGATAATGAGCTACAGTGCGGAACAGAATTAAAGGATCACTTTTTCGCAAACATGTAATTATCTCACATTACGACGAGGAAATTCGAAATGTGCCTCAAAGTGAGTACCACTTGCATCTGTAATGGCACAAAAGCGTGGCGCCCTGCGAGCTGACCTTTGGGCAAAACGACGCTTCAAACAGGAAAGTGCTGACTCGAATGCAATTCTTAGTAGTTCATGTGAGGTGTGAAACGGGTTAATGATGTCACACTGGCCCCAAATTTCAATACAAGTCAGCCCAACGCCGCCGAGAACTTGGTACACGATGGGAAGGTCGTCGTATCAACTCTTGCCTACATTTTACCCTTCCTTTTGACGCCTCTGTGATGGAAGTTGTAACAGTGACGCCCAGCGTTGAAATCACGTGGTTCTCTTATGTGTGATGCATCGCCTCAGAATCGACACGGAATGGCCTAAGGAGGTAGCATAGAGGAGAGTCAATGAAACCACCACTTTCCGTGGGTCGTCGATACCCACACATTTTGCGATGTAAAACGAGAGATCGCGGTGGGGTGAGCAAGATGAAGGTGTTCTTGAAACCATTGACACTGCTGACTCCGTCGGACGCTTCAACCATTCTCTAAGGACATTAGTGGAGGCATCCCTATTAAACGTGATCTGACCCCTTTGAAGGACAGAGGAT
This sequence comes from Schistocerca nitens, assembly GCF_023898315.1. NCBI lineage: Eukaryota > Metazoa > Arthropoda > Insecta > Orthoptera > Acrididae > Schistocerca > Schistocerca nitens. The sequence goes on along the minus strand of NC_064616.1, from coordinate 534,232,703 downwards.
TTTGCTGTCGTTTACAGATTAGAACCACTAGGGAACGTTCAAAGCCACTCGACAGAATTTGAACGTGATCCGTGGCAGGAAAGGGCCCTTACGCGTTTTCAGCCGTATGCTTTCGCGCGCTCTAATTGCGTGATCCCCAGGAAGGGGCAGGGGGGAGGGGGTGAAACATAAGGATCTGCCTGAATAAAAAGGCAAAGGGTTCCTCTGAGACGTCCCCTTGCGCAACAGCCTGGGTACCACCTACGCTCCTAGCTAATCACGTTACAAATGTACCTGTCTGAAACTTCAAATACATTAAACCTTGTAGTTGCTCTAGCGCCTGAGGGCTCTGCAACCCTTTCGACGTCTCTTAGGCCTTGGTTGCTTTCCTTCAGGCGCTTGAGCATCCACAAGTTTCAGGCTGGTACATTTGCTACGTGCTCTGCTATGGTGCGTGAATGGTACGCAGGGTAATGCCGAAGTGGTAGTTCTCAGAGGGAACATTTTCCATTTTATTCAAGCATATCTTAACGTTGAAACTCCGTAATCAAAGCACAGAAGGGGCAAAAAAGGAGAGATGAAAATGCACACTAGGCTTTTCTGTGACAGATAACGATCAGATTTGATCGAATGGTCTTGAACTGCCTCTAGTGGTTCCAAATTGTACACGCGAACCAAAATTACTGTCGCGCTGCTCTACAAACTTATCATATCCCGATTAATTTGGATGCGACCCTTATATGATGTTCGAGTAGAATTGAAATTTCCGAGGAGAGACAGCAGTGTCAAAGGTCGTCAAGGCGGTCTTCATGTTGTTCATCGCACGATATGTTTGGGTATCATCGCCCCAGGGAAAGTGGTAGTTTCATTGACGCGCTTTATACCAACCCCTGAGGCTTTCTCGTGCCGACTATCACCGGCGTAGTGTCTGGAATGTATTCCTTAGGCACTCATAACAAAACCACATGATTTTAAAGCTTGGCGTCTCAGTTTCAACCTCCAACGCAGTGGCATCAAAATAAGTGCTGAAATGTGTGTAAGAGGGTGACAAGTCTACACTAGCATTGGGTAGAATTGTGGTGACATTTGGTGCTTATGTGACATCATTAAACTACCTTAAATATCACACGAACTTCTGGGCTGTGGCCTTTGTGTCGATACTTTGCTGTTTTAAGCGTCGTCGAGCCCAAGTGTCACTTCAGCGGGCGCCACGCTTTTTTAGAGAGAAAAGTGGTGTCCACCTTTGAAGCTAATTTCAATTTTAAATGCCGTAAATTGGAGGCAGTAGCTGGTTACGAAAAAGTGGACCTTTAATTGCGCAGTGTAGTTCATTTCCCCTCTTGACAGATAAACAGCTAAGTACTCTGTGTTTCCCGTGCATACAATTATTCCAATTCTATTAGCATACCTCCTCGTTCCCTCTCTATCCATCCCCGCCGCCTTCCTCTCTGTCCCCCTTGTTCCCTCTCTCTCTATCCACATCCTTCACTCCCTCCCTCCATCTCCACCTGTCCCCCTCTCTGTGTTCATCCCCTCCTCCCCCTCTCTCTGTCTCTCTCCTCCTCCCCCTCTTTCCGTCTCCTCTGTCCCTCTCCCTCTGTCCATCTCCTCTTCCCATTCTCTGTTCATTTCCTCCTACCTGCCCTCTGTTCATCTCCTAACTCACCTTGTCAGTCTGGAACCGCGCGACCGTTACGGTCGCAGGTTCGAATCCTGCATCGGGCATGGATGTGTGTGATGTCCTTAGGTTAGTTAGGTTTAAGTAGTTCTAAGTTCTAGGGGACTGAAGACCTTAGCAGTTAAGTCCCATGGTGCTCAGAGCCATTTGAATCTTCGTCTGTCCATCTCCTACGCCCATATCTCTGTATCTAGCCTCTTCTCCTCATATGTGTGTCCATATCCACAATCTCCCCTTTTTAACTTAATAGCAACTTTTACGTACATACGTACACTGAGGCATATGTACATACTGTCTGTGAAATTTGTTCAAAAAATGGTTCAAATGGCTCTGAGCACTATGGAACTTAACGTCTGAGGTCATCAGTCCCCTAGAACTTAGAACTACTTAAACCTAACTAACTTAAGGACATCACACACATCCATGCCCTATGCAGGATTCGAACCTGCGAACGTAGCAGTCACGCGGTTCCTGACTGAAGCGCCTAGAACCGCTCGGTCACCGCGGCTGGCGTGAAATGTGTTGCAAAGTACTTTGGTCGGATGTGTCTTGTGTCATACTGTATCCACCTTCTGGTCAAGTTAATGTCTCAAGAGTGAAATAAGACGAGAGTTCGGTTACTTTTTGAGCAGACTTATAGTGGTTTAGATTTCCTTCTAGAGTTACTCCGCAACGTCGCTCTACTAGCAAGAATCAGGTACATTCCGTAGTACAATTTATGTTGCACAACGTTGATGCCGTGTTCCAAAACGAGAGGGTCTTTGTTCTTGCAGCGCCTCCCGTCGTCGGCAACCAGTTCATTGACCACGAAGTTGAACTGTCGCCTTAATTCCGTCACGTAGAATATTTCGTTGATGCGGTAGAGACATTTCATACTCATACATGGACACAAATCTATGATTTTTCTAGAGCCACTTCCTTGTGGCATGAGTCAGATTTCGGTATTTGAGATCATCATCAGTGGTTTTCGACTAATATGTCTAAAAGAATAAACAAAGATATTTTGTTGATGTATTACTTAAGTCATCATTACGTGCTAATTGTAGCTCGTAATCAAACCCGAAATAACCATAGAGGAGAGAAATATTATATAGTGTAATTACTGTTGATACACTGGTGTTCCAAACATAACGATGAAAGTAATTTTCGAATGACGTGCCTCTCGTGAGTAATATATCTTGACTTGACCTTATAAAGAAACAGTTGCTACAATATAGAATGGAAGGTAAATGAATGAGTTACACTATGTTACCAACAGAAATAACGTATTTGTTAAAAGACAATAATGACTCTGAAGTCACAGCGATTTATGATGGTCCTCTGGACTGCTCAGGGGCTGGGTGTTGTGTTGTCTTCATTATCATCATCGACACGCAAGTCGCCGAAATGGTGTTATCTCAAAAGACTTGCACCAGGCGACCGTTCTACCCGACGAGAGGCCCTAGCCACACGAAATTTCATTTCATTTCATCATAAATCCCTGTGACTTCAGTGGAATTATTGTCTTTGAATGAAAGTGTAATTTCTGTTAGTTACATTATATAATGCTTTCAGTTACCTGCTGTACTATACTGTAGCTGTTGTGTTTATGTATGGTCCATGTTTCATCGAGCTGCATCACTTAGCAATCACATATCATATGGAAGTTCCTTTCGACCTAGTGTTTTGTGCAGCACTGTATATAAACACTCCATCTGCACTTTATGGAGCACAAGCTCGAAATTGGAGGGGCGGGTATAAAATCGAGCATGTCCATTTCAAAGGATCCATCCAGAAATTTGTCTTGAGTGGTTTAGGGAAACCATCGACAACCTTAATATTGATGGTCGGTGTTCCAAATTCGATTCAATATCCAACCACTGAGTATATTTTTCCGTTTCTACCTCACTATCCAATGTGAAGAAAAACAGTACTAGCATTATCAGTATGTCACTCCATCCATCAGTACGTCACTCCAGTCTCAAAAAGATGTTGGTCGAATGAGTAATTCAACGGTTGTGGGGAGTAAACTGCAGTACTGTGTACCCTTAGATGTGACTATGGTTAGTGGTTACCGATGTTTTGAAGTAGGTAATATGGCAACAAACCTATAATGTGTACAGTATTCTTCATTAATTCGTTCTAGATGTGCACGATGCGTTACACCGATCGATTTTAAGCAGTCTCCGTGGAAGGTAAAAGGGACATACTCATAAAAAAGAGCACTCCAAGAAAGAAAAATTGACGCGCCACGAATAAATTATCCGAATGTGGCGGAAATCAGTAGGTATGATGTACATGTAAAGACAAGCAAATGACTACAGTTCCTGAAATTAGGATGGTTTATTCAAGAGAAAGGATTTCACCAATTCAACTATTCAAAAATGTTCAAATGTGTGTGAAATATTATGGGACTTAACTGCTATGGTCATCAGTCCTTAAGCCTACACACTATTTAACCTAAATTGTCCTAAGGACAAACACACGCACCCATGCCCGAGTGAGGACTCGAACCTCCGTCGGGTTCAACTAGTCAGTAACACGTTGGCCCACCTCTCGTCTTTAGGCAAGCAGTTATTCGGCTTGGTATTGATTGATAGAGCTGTTCCATGTCTTCCTCAGTGATACCGTGCCAAATTATGTCTAGATGGTGCGTTAGATGGACAAAATTCCGAGATGGTTGAACGGCCCTGCCCATCATTCTCCAAACGACCTTAAATCGGGACAGATCCGGCTTCCTAGCTGGCCAAGGTAGGGTTAGACAAGCACGAAGACAAGCAGCAGGAACTCTTCCAGCCAGCCGCGGTGGCCGTGCGGTTCTAGGCGCTGCAGTCCGGAGCCGCGGGACTGCTACGGTCGCAGGTTCGAATCCTGCCTCGGGCATGGATGTGTGTGATGTCTTTAGGTTAGTTAGGTTTAAGTAGTTCTAAGTTCTAGGGGACTGATGACCACAGATGTTAAGTCCCATAGTGCTCAGAGCCATTTGAACCATTTGAACTCTTCCCATGCCCGGGCGGGCGTTATGTTGCTGAAATGTGAGCCCAGGATGGCTTACCATGAAGGATGAAAAACGGGGCGTAGAATATCGTGGACGTATCACTGTGCCGTAAGGGTGCCGCAGATGACAAACAAAAGGGTCTAGCTATGAAACAAAAGGGCACACCTGGTTGTCGGGCCGTATGGCGGGCGATAGTCATGTTGGTATCCCACCGCTGTCCGAGGCGTCTCCACACACGTCTTTGGTCTGAAATCTAATTGGCTGGAGTAGAAATGTCTTCAGTGATGAGTCCTACTTCGATCTGAGCCCCTGCGACCAGCGAAGACGTGTCAGGAGACGCTATGGACAGTGGTGGGTTACTAGCCTCACTCGCCCGTCATATGACCGGGCAACCAGGAGTAATTGTATGGGGTACCATTCCATTTCATAGCAGGATGCCTTTGGTTGTCATCCGCAGCACCCTTACTGCACAGCGGTAGATCGGCGATATTCTACATCCCGTTTCATTGCTCGTCATGGGAAGCCATCCTGGCGTTCCATTTCAGCAACATAATGCGCACTCGCCCACGGTGAGACTTTCTACAGCTTGTCTTCGTACTTGGCAAACCCTGTCTTGGCCAGAAGGGTCGCCGAAACTCTCTTCTATTGAAAACGTTCGGAGGGATATGGACGCGGCCCTAAATAGCTCGGGATTTTGACAATTTAACGTGCCAATTGGAAAGAAGGACATCCAACAACTGTTTCAATCAGTACCAAGTCACTTAACTGCTTGTATAAGGGCCAGAGGAGGAACAAAACATTACTGAATTGCTCAATTTGTGAATCCTTTTCACTTGAATAAATCATCCAATTTTTCTGAAATTGTAATAATTTGTTTGTCTTTAGATATAAATCAAGTCGCCCGATATCTGTCCCATTTGTATAATTCCTTCGGGGTGTATGACCTTTTCTTGTTTTAGTGTGTATTTTTAAAGTAAAATAGCACGTTTTATGCAGTTACTTACAGAAAGTTTTATATTTCGGCACGTAGCATTGTAGACGTTCGACAACATACGATTGTTACAAACATGGCCACGCTTTCTTTTCCGCATGGACTGGACCAAATCAGATTTATCTCCAGTGATCCATGCCAGTGCGCAAGGCCTGTTTCTAAAACTGTGTATACAATTCTTTTTGTTGTTGTTTTTGGGGTGTACCGGCGGTTATCAGCGCCCTTACAAATATTAAAAGGAACGAATATGGTTAAAAGGGCTAAAAACGTTGGTGCACTCACTCACTCACTCACTTACTCATTATATTTACAGATGTCGTTTTGCAGCAGTATACTGGGAACGCTCATATGTTACTCTAAATCCCTCTTACCGAAATGCGTGATAAGAATGTAGATAAGACGTTCTTTACTTCACTCTGGCATGCAGTGAAGTCTGAGGACGCTAGAGCAAATAAATAGTATGGTCGGCATTGTCTTATCAACTGCTGAATCTTGCAGCGAATAATTTTTGTCGGACAGACCTACTTTAGGGATGAATATTGTCTTCTTTACCGTTAATAATATGAGAACTGGTGGACTGTATTTGGCGTAGGTTCTGTGGGCGTAAATATGACGTGCCTCGCGGAGAAACTTAAAGCTACGACTACAGCACAGACGCGAAAGGTCAGAGCGGCATGCGCTGGCTCGTCTCTCTTTAAGGTTGCTTGCCTCTCAGCAAACCGCCGCTTCTAAGAAACGCGGGGGCGTTCATTAAGAGCAACTGCCGTGTGCCAATATATCTGCAGCGGCTACTGTCTAGCGCGCAACAATCGCCGTACGTTATAAACACTAGGATTACCTAGAGATTCTCTCCACTCCCAGCGGCACGTATACAGCAGTTTCGAATTTTTCGTCGTAGCTCACACTGCAAAATCTGAAGTCTATTCCTGGGAATGTATTTCTTTGTTTCCATTTAATCCAAACGAGTTGACGCAACTGAAAAGTTCATTCACTGAGGTCAGAGTAAATGCTCAATTTACGTAAATTATTAGTTAAGAATTTCTTAATTATTTTTATGTTGGTCGTGGGCTGAGGAATGAGTATCAGTGTGGTTGTGCCGTCAAAATTTTACGGTCTCTTCAGTAGCAGAGATATACTGCTCTCTTGATAATGAATGAAAGGATAACTACCATGACAATACTGAAGCAACATGACAATACTGAGGAGAAAAGAAAATATTGCTGCAAGATATCTTCTTTATCGTAAGGAACAACAGCAAACAGAAGAAGTTACTCATTCCTTCGTACAGACCACATAATTCCCTTATCGAATAAAATAACGATGCTACGGGACACATGCTCGACTGTAATTCTCTATTACCGTCAGTGAAATACTCTGAATTGAACAGAACTATTAATTTGATTACAAGATAGGAAGCACAATGCAAAGCGTCTTGCAGTGTTTTAATTTACAGTAGAGTATGCCATTATCTCGACAAATCAAGACGCACTACATTGTAGAACCAGAATTAAGTAGTAAAAAGATGAAAACGACAATACTGGCCTCCGAAGCTCGCAAAAACGTGAAACTTACCCGCTGTCAGCGAATTTGGTTGGTGACGTTGGCGTAGCTGCTTTTGTCGGGTGCACGACCTGACTCCAAGCCTTCCACACGTCGAACTGCCCAAGACAAGTGCAGTGCCACAGCTGGCAACAGAACCACATGTCTGGCGTGCCTTGCTCTACTCGGCCATGTGTAAGCCTGTGCCTCCGACCTAAGCCACTGCGCCTCCACTTCCCCTGCGGCGCCGCGCCTAGCGCGCCCCCACCACGCCGCCATCCCCTCCACCGCCACAGAGGGCTTGCTGAATGAAGCTCGAGCTGCGTGACGTCAGCGACCAATCAATGTTTCTGCCCACGCTGGCTGGCGCAATGTTTCTTGGGACTGGGCCAATTTCTGCACCCTTAGGCACGCCACTACAACGCGAAAAGTGCCGGGAAAAGGCTGGTTTCATGCTGTATTGCCTGTTTCTCATTAACCGACAGAGACACGAGTCTGATTTATAGAAAACGCCACGTAAATGAAAGAAAAACATTGCCCTCGTCAGACTGGTTAACGTGAATGGGTGTAAATCTATAATACACGATGTGTACCAATAAGAAATATAACGGCGTTATTAATTATACTATGAATCCAGTTTAACGTCGACACTTATTTTATGAAAAACAGTACTGTCTAATATTTCTGTTCATAGACTGCAGAGAAATGGGAGAATATACAGAAAAAGGTATACATACGCCTAAGGCAACAACAATATTTCTCTGATTGGCACAGTAAGTTATCCATATCATTACAAATTATAAAAATAGATGTATGTATCTATGTATGTTCCACATCTCCTACTAAACCACTGGACCCATTTCAAGCAATCTTCGTACGCATATCACTTACTGTCTCGAAATAGTCACTGGAAGGGTAATAACCACCTATCAATGAAAGGGGTGGGGGTGGGATATGAAAAATTAGTATGACCCATAACACGTGAAAACCTGTAAATTACTCATTCAGTGTTTGAGAGTGGAACACTTTCAGACTTGCAACAAACTTTACACATTATTTCAAACTTTTACGAAGCTTTTTCTCACTGACGACCACCACAAAATGATGAAAGGAAAAAAGTTTATCGCTTACTAGATTTTCGCTGTTCATGGTGTGAAAGTGCCGCATGAAGTATGACGTTTTAATTTATTACTTCTTTCCTGATAATAGTATTCATGAAACATTTTGCAGTCAGAATTTACATATGCCACTGAATGTACCAGAAAAACTACATCACTATACGCCACTTAGTTCAGGAGATACGTCGTCATAAACACCGAAATACATGAAAAACTACCGTATCATGTAAGATATTTAAATTTATTACCTCATTGCTACTAACTCTATTCACTACACTTTTCGCAGACAGAAGCCATATACACTCCTGGAAATGGAAAAAAGAACACATTGACACCGGTGTGTCAGACCCACCATACTTGCTCCGGACACTGCGAGAGGACTGTACAAGCAATGATCACACGCACGGCACAGCGGACACACCAGGAACCGCCTTGTTGGCCGTCGAATGGCGCTAGCTGCGCAGCATTTGTGCACCGCCGCCGTCAGTGTCAGCCAGTTTGCCGTGGCATACGGAGCTCCATCGCAGTCTTTAACACTGGTAGCATGCCGCGACAGCGTGGACGTGAACCGTATGTGCAGTTGACGGACTTTGAGCGAGGGCGTATAGTGGGCATGCGGGAGGCCGGGTGGACGTACCGCCGAATTGCTCAACACGTGGGGCGTGAGGTCTCCACAGTACATCGATGTTGTCGCCAGTGGTCGGCGGAAGGTGCACGTGCCCGTCGACCTGGGACCGGACCGCAGCGACGCACGGATGCACGCCAAGACCGTAGGTTCCTACGCAGTGCCGTAGGGGACCGCACCGCCACTTCCCAGCAAATTAGGGACACTGTTGCTCCTGGGGTATCGGCGAGGACCATTCGCAACCGTCTCCATGAAGCTGGGCTACGGTCCCGCACACCGTTAGGCCGTCTTCCGCTCACGCCCCAACATCGTGCAGCCCGCCTCCAGTGGTGTCGCGACAGGCGTGAATGGAGGGACGAATGGAGACGTGTCGTCTTCAGCGATGAGAGTCGCTTCTGCCTTGGTGCCAATGATGGTCGTATGCGTGTTTGGCGCCGTGCAGGTGAGCGCCACAATCAGGACTGCATACGACCGAGGCACACAGGGCCAACACCCGGCATCATGGTGTGGGGAGCGATCTCCTACACTGGCCGTACACCACCGGTGATCGTCGAGGGGACACTGAATAGTGCACGGTACATCCAAACCGTCATCGAACCCATCGTTCTACCATTCCTAGACCGGCAAGGGAACTTGCTGTTCCAACAGGACAATGCACGTCCGCATGTATCCCGTGCCACCCAACGTGCTCTAGAAGGTGTAAGTCAACTACCCTGGCCAGCAAGATCTCCGGATCTGTCCCCCATTGAGCATGTTTGGGACTGGATGAAGCGTCGTCTCACGCGGTCTGCACGTCCAGCACGAACGCTGGTCCAACTGAGGCGCCAGGTGGAAATGGCATGGCAAGCCGTTCCACAGGACTACATCCAGCATCTCTACGATCGTCTCCATGGGAGAATAGCAGCCTGCATTGCTGCGAAAGGTGGATATACACTGTACTAGTGCCGACATTGTGCATGCTCTGTTGCCTGTGTCTATGTGCCTGTGGTTCTGTCAGTGTGATCATGTGATGTATCTGACCCCAGGAATGTGTCAATAAAGTTTCCCCTTCCTGGGACAATGAATTCACGGTGTTCTTATTTCAATTTCCAGGAGTGTATAACACTAGCTGTACATGCAAATTTATGTCATTGTACGTCGCATAGTTCAGGAGATACGACTTCATAAACATTGAGCTGCCTGAAAAGGAAACTGCAGGGTGACATTCGCTACACATTGAGATGAAGTATGCTGTACAAATATGCGTGAAATATGTTAAATATGTGTGAAACATATTTGAAATGTGCGTATCCGGGCAAAGCCACGGGTAAAAAGCTTATCCTTAATCGCTGGAACCATTTCAATAAAATTTGGTGCCCATATTAGACGCATCTACATCTACATCTACATCCATACTCCGCAAGCCACCTGACGGGTTGTGGCGGAGGGTACCTCTATCGGTTCTCCCTTCTCTTCCATTCCCGTATTGTTCGTGGAAAGAAAGATTGTCGGTATGCCTCTGTGTGGGCTTTAATCCCTCTGATTTTATCATCATGGTCTCTTCGCGAAATATACGTAGGATGGAGCAATATACTGCTTGACTCCTCGGTGAATGTATGTTATCGAAACTTCAATAAAAGCCCGTACCGAGCTACTGAGCGTCTCTCTTGCAGAGTCTTCCAAAAGAGTCTATCTATCATCTCCGTAACGCTTTCGCGATTACTACACGATCCTGTAACGAAGCGCGCTGCTCTCCGTTGGATCTTCTCTACCTCTTCTATCAACCGAGTCCAGTACGGATCCCACACCGGTGAGCAGTATTCAAGCAGTGGGCAAACCAGTGTACTGTAACCTACTTCCTTTGTTTTCGGGCTGCATTTCCCTAGGATTCTTCCAATGAATCTCAGTCTGGCATCTGCTTTACTGACGATTAATTTTATATGGTCATTCCATTTTAAATCACTCTTAATGCCTACTTCCAGATAGTTTATGGAATTAACTGCTTCCAGTTGCTGACCTGCTATATTGTAACTAAATGATAAAGGATCTTTCTTTCTATGTATTCGCAGCACATTACACTTGTCTACATTGAGATTCAATTGCCATTCCCTGCACCATGCGTCAATTCGTTGCGGGTCCTCCTGCACTTCAGTACAATTTTCACTTATTACAGCCTTTCGACATACTACATCATTATCCGCAAAAAGCCTCAGTGAACTTCCGACGTTATCCACAAGGTCACATATATATATTGTGAATAGCAACGGTCCTACGACACTCCCCTGCGGCACACCTGAAATCATTCTTACTTCCAAAGACTTCTCTCCATTGAGAATGACATGCTGCGTTCTGTTATCTAGGAACTCTTCAATCCAATCACACAAATGGTCTGATACTCCATATGCTCTTACTTTGTTCATTAAACGACTGTGGCCGGCCGCGGTGGTCTAGCGGTTCTAGGCGCTCAGTCCGGAACCGCACGACTGCTACGGTCGCAGGTTCGAATCCTGCCTCGGGCATGGATGTGTGTGATGGCCTTAGGTTAGTTGGGTTTAAGTAGTTCTAAGTTCTAGGGAACTGATGACCACAGATGTTAAGTCCCCTAGTGCTCAGAGCCATTTGAACGATTTAAACGACTGTGGGGAACTGTATCAAACGCCTTGCGGAAGTCAAGAAACACGGCATCTACCTGGGAACCCGTGTCTATGGCCCTCTGAGTCTTATGGACGAATAGCGCGAGCTGGGTTTCACACGATCGTCTTTTTCGAAACCCATGCTGATCCCTACATAGTAGATTTCTAGTCTCCAGAAAAGTCATTATACCCGGACATAATACGTGTTCCAAAATTCTACAACTGATCGACGTTAGAGATATAGGTCTATAGTTCTGCACATCTGTTCGACGTCCCTTCTCGAAAATGGGGATGACCTGTGCCCTTTTCCAATCTTTTGGAACGCTACGCTCTTCTAGAGACCTACTGTACACCGCTGCAAGAAGAGGGGCAAGTTCCTTCACGTACTCTGTGTAAAATCGAACTGGTATCCCATCTGGTTCAGCGGCCTTTCCTCTTTTGATCGATTTTAATTGTTTTTCTAGCCCTCTGTCATCTATTTCGACATCTACCATTTTGTGATCTGTGCTACAATCTAGAGAAGGAACTACAGTGCAGTCTTCCTCTGTAAAACAGCTTTGGAAAAAGACATTTGGTATTTCGGCCTTTAGTCTGTCATCCTCTATTTCAGTACCATTTTGGTCACAGTGTCTAGACATTTTGTTTTGATCCACCTACCGCTTTAACATAAGACCAAAATTTCGCAAGATTTTCTGCCAAGTCAGTACATAGAACTTTACTTTCGAATTCGTTGACACCTCTCGCATAGCCCTCATCACACTACATTTCGCTCCGTGTAATTTTTGTTTGTCTGCTAGACTTCGGCTATGTTTATGTTTGCTGTGAAGTTCCGTTTGCTTCCGTACTATTCTTTCTTGTGATGTGCATATGTAGAAAGTAACAGAAGAAAAAGTAAACAATCTGGAAATAAATACTATAAGGGTAAGAAGTACCAGCCTCCTATAGGGATGAGTGTGATAATGTTAAAAGAGAAGGGAGGACGAGGGGATGGACAGCCAACAAGGAGAATAGAGGAGATGGACTAATAGAAGCTTGGAACAAATAAATTCCCGAACAATGCTGGGTGCAAATTTTTTGATAGTCGCTTCTCTGTTTTGTCCGACGACTGTAAAGTGAGTAATTTTCATCGTTGACTCAGTGACGTAAGTGAAACTTTCATTTTCGATAACCATAAGCTCTTAACGGATTAAAAATTCCTGAAGTCGCAAAATTGGAAGTCAGAGAATTCCAAATCTGAATGAAATTTGATGCACTTCTCACGGAGCTGATGTCCTTTGATAACGCCTTTGTGGTCGAAGCTGAAAAATAACTGAAAAGTGGATTGATTCTTTATCAATCCGTGCCTCTTGTTCCGTATTTTTTCATGCTGTTGATGCAGAGGAGTTACGTAGCGCTCAACTGTTATTTTTCACTATGACCAAGGAAGTTTACAAGGTAAATCCTATCTATAGCGCAGAAAACGTTAGCAATAGTGGTTCGGGCATATGAATTGGACTTGTCGTTTTATGGCACAGGCTAACGAAGGTTTCTCATAGTTAGACAGAGTTGTAAAATACACTTTGTGATCAAAAGTATCCGGACACCTGGCTGAAAATGACTTACAAGTTCGTGGCGCCCTCCATTGGTAATGCTGGAATTCAATATGGGGTTGGCCCACCCTTAGCGTTGATGACAGCTTCCAGTCTCGCAGGCATACGTTGAATCAGGAGCTGGAAGGTTTCATGGGGAATGGCAGCCATTTCTTCATGCAGTGCTGCACTGAGGAGAGGTCTCGATGTCAGTCTGTGAGGCCTGGGACGAAGTCGGCGTTCCAAAACATCCCAAAGGTGTTCTATAGGATTCAGGTCAGGACTCTGTGCGGGCCAGTCGATTACAGGGATGTTATTGTCGTGTAACCACTCCGTCACAGACCGTGTATTACGAACAGGTGCTCGATCGTGTTGAAAGATGCAGTCTCCATTCCGAATTGCTTAAAACGTCAATGTAGGCCTGTGCTGTAATAGTGCCACGCGAAACAACAAGGGTTCAAATGGTTCAAATGGCTCTGAGCACTATGGGACTCAACTGCTGTGGTCATAAGTCCCCTAGAACTTAGAACTACTTAAACCTAACTAACCTAAGGACAGCACACAACACCCAGCCATCACGAGGCAGAGAAAATCCCTGACCCCGCCGGGAATCGAACCCGGGAACCCGGGCGTGGGAAGCGAGAACGCTACCGCACGACCACGAGATGCGGGCCAACAAGGGGTGCAAGCGCCCCCATGAAAAACACGAACACGCCATAACACCACCGCCAGTTTGTCAAGCGTGGTTCTACTATTTCCTGAATTCGCACTGACAGCAGCTAAGGAAATTTCTGACCTGTAGTATCCACAGCAGGCTACAATTTACCATGCACTCCGACATCTTCCCTACAGAGCTCGTTACGGTGATGCTTCGATAGCTATCAGGAAATGTTTGGTTCTTCTGTGGTTTGAAGAAAGGGTCCAAAAAAACTTATTCTCACATACCGTGAAAACGTCCCACCTTCCTTAGTTTTTCAAGAAGATCTAGAAGGGTTATCTACGATTTCATTCCCGTTTACCATTGCATTCTGTGCCTCATTCGGTGGTGAATAGACGTAAAATCACGACCCTCAGAGAGTGCCGAATCCGGTTGCAACATAAAGAAGAGAGAGTTGTAGGACTCAGTGTCATCTGAACTAAAGTACAGCCCACCGCTTTCCACAGTCATATGGTGGCCTCATGGTGCCGAATGCAGGCTTGACAGTAGCACTAGTACTGGTGAAATGCCGCACCATTATCAGTGCAACTGGCTGTTATTTGGAGTAACCTGTTTCAGTAAAGCTTGTAATTGTGGCCTGCGGTGTTTTCCAGTAAAACTTCTGCTGGTCTCGCATAGCTGAACGGTGCTGGTGGAACACTTTAATGAATTCATGAAGTGATGCCTTAATTTCTATTTACTCTCCTCAATAATATGGCAGCATTTGGCTAACGCTCCCACACCCAGTTGTATAGGAAAATCATCTGCACAGAGCCGCTTACTTGACCCTAATTGCAGAGCGGCAGTGTTGAATCCAGCAGTACGCAGGCCGTCGTTGTCGATGGCGTAAACCCTTTGAGACGGAAGAATTGGCGGCTTGGTGGATCACTCTATCAATATAGACTACTCATTTCTTGATCCTGTTTCGATGCTCAAACACATTCAGGTAGAAAATCCAGTTAGCCTTACTGCACATTCACTTCGACGGGCACTGCTTGGTCTGTCAGCTATATCCAGATATGGAAGAGGTAACTAGAGTATAAATCGCCAAATATTTCTCACTGAACTGTTTCGATGATGGGAGGAGAGAATATGCACAGATCAATGACTGGGAAGGATCTCGTAACATTGTCGAAGTGGATTATTTTCCCTGTGTCAAGGAGGCATCATATTATGGAAAATGTGAGTCTCCCAATACCTCTACAGCGGGGAGAGGGCGCATTACGTGCATTAAAGCTTCAAAAAGAAGTAACAGGCGGTGGAGCTGAGAAACAATGCTTCTAAGTGACTTCTTGCAAATTGTTATCCACTGTGAAATCGTCTTCCTTGTAGAGTCTTTATCCTCTTAACTCAGGGATCTCACTATCTTTACTGTTTACACTTGGAGATATAGGCATAGAGGCCTTACCTGTGACAATATTTCCACCTCTTCCACATGTGCCATGGAATTATTCAGGTTCCACTGAGGCGTGGGATTAATTTTATGTATGGAGTTTTCACACATCTGCCTTTATATCTTGTTGCCTAGATCGCTAACAAAAGGCTGTTGAGAGTTTAGAAGACAGACTTGTCGGTTGTCTTCAGCAGACTTCATATTCCATAACTTCCACGTAGGTGGAAGTATAAGATGATTCGGTGCGTGAACAGACACCACACATTCATATAATTAATTTCGCCTGGAAGCGTTACGATGAAAATTTCGCCTGGATGGGTATTGGATCCACGTTCTTCAGTGCGGATACACGAGTACGTCCGACCTTCTGCAGGAATCTCAGAGTGGCGAGTATGGAGAAAATGAACAGGGACTGCAGATAGGTGTGGGAGTCTGGGTCGCCACTGACGCGTTCCGAGATATTCCGCCCATTTGAAGCAGACACTTTGTCCCGTGTGGTGCAGTGGTTATCGCACCTGCCTATTAAGCAGGAGAACCCAGGTTCGAATCCCGGTACTGTTCACATTTTCACTCGTCGCCGCTGATGCCGCACAAATTCCTGATACAGCTGGTATCACTAATCCGTTCCTTTTCCATTCCTTTCTGCTTACGCCTTCAATTAAATCATCTTTTTTTATTTATTTATTGCTGTACTATCTTATTTAGCTTTACCATATTAGGATGCTCAGCGCACCTCTCGCTAACGTTCTCCGTCTCTCTCTCTCTGTCCCTCCCCCCTCTCTCTCCCCACCCCCCCTCTAAAAGTCGTTCAGATGGCTCTGAGCACTATGGGACTTAACAGCGCCTAGAACCGCTCGGCCACACTGGCCGCCCCCCCTCCCCCTCTCTCTCTTTTACGTCGGATGAGGGAATATGCGTATCAAAAATTATTACTTTCTCTATTTCTATGTGTACTTGTGGTTCAGTTAAGTACATCTGAGCTGTTATCATAGAGATAATTATAACTACCAAGAAAAATAATAAATAATAATACACTACTGGCCATTAAAATTGCTACACCACGAAGATGACGTGCAACGGACGCGAAATTTAACCGACATTAAGAAGATGCTGTGATTTGCAAATGATTAGATTTTCAGAGCATTCACACAAGGTTGGCGCCGGTAGTGACACCTACAACGCGCTGACATTAGCAGCATCATGATGGTCGCATCCGTGTCTGGCGACATCGCGGTGAACGAACACTGAAAGCGTGTATTCTTCATCGCCATACTGGCGTATCACCCGGCGTGATGGTATGGAGTACCATTGGTTACAAGTCTAGGGCACCTCTTGTTCGCATTGACGGCACTTTGAACAGTGGACGTTACTTTTCAGAAGTGTTACGACCCATGGCTCTACTTTTCATTCGATCCCTGCGAAACTTTACATTTCAGCAGGATAACGCACGACCGCAAGTTGCAGGTCCTGTACGGGCCTTTCTGGATACAGATACGACTGCTGCCCTGGCCAGCACATTCTCCAGATCTCTCAGCAATTGAAAACGTCTGGTCAATGGTGGCCGAGCAACTGGCTCGTCACAATATGCCAGTCATTACTCTTGATGAACTGTGGTATCGTGCTGAAGCTGCATGGGCAGCTGTACCTGTACACTCCATCCAAGCTCTGTTTGACGCAATGCCCAGGCGTATCAAGGCCGTTATTACGGCCAGAGGTGGTTGTTCTGGGTACTGATTTCTCTGGATCTATGCACCCTAATTGCGTGAAAATGTAAACACATGTCAGTTCTAGTATAGTATATTTGTCCAATGAATACCCGATAATCATCTGCATTTCTTCTTGGTGTAGCAATTTTAATGGCCAGTACTGTAATAAAAATAACAACTACTACTACAACAACAGTAAATATTAAAAATAAAAATAATATTTATCACTTTAGCAAATTTGAGGAAGTGTTTGAAATCATGATCCACAAAAGGGATATTGACAGGAGAGAACATTGAGCTGCAGGTTCAGTGACAACTAAGAAGGAGTAAACTGCCTGAATAGAATTCCCCTGATAAATCAGATGAATTTGAGAACGTGTCTGTGTCGTGTAGTGCTATAAGGAGGATTTTGCTTTGTTGAAAGCGAGTATTAATGCTCTTCTGTCGAGCCAGAAGTGCCAGAGTTATTATAAAATAGAGAGAGGGAAAGCAAACAAAGGGTTCGGTAGGCTCTACGCTTATATGGACGTAGGTATGATAAATATTCGTAACTGGACGTGATGTGGTCAAAGAACGAACGTTACAGATGTAGCGCACACATCGCGTTCGTCACCAGTTCCGTGAGCTCTCATACGGAAGTCCTCGAAGAAAAGCGTCAACACAATCAAGAATTGGGAGGACTAGCGATTCCACAGGTTTCTTTTTAAGTTCAAGAGAAAATAGTTTATTCTTTTTCCGATGAATGAAGAGGCTCAGAAATCATCTTCCACATCGAAATCGTGCATTCAATCAACTCTAAGCGATGAGCCAGGATTATTTGCCGGATCTTTTTAAAGGAAGAAAAAATTATTTCTGTACCTTTTAGAATTAGAGATAACGAGTACCTAAAATTGCTTTCGTTTCAGATGGATTACTTTTCAGTCATATTATGTGTCCATTGTAATAAGGCAGGTACGTCAGCGATCACAAGCTGCATGGCGGTGTTTAGATTTTCTGGAATTGCACATGTATCTCTTCTGCTTCTGCCTATTTATGTGGCGTTTTCCTTTCAATGATGACTTACGCGGTCACAGCGCTTTTGTGTGCTGCTTACTGTCGTTTGTAACACTACTGAGGTACTATATTTGTGGCAGTATGTAACCGTATCTATGTTGTTGATCTGCTTCCGAATAGATATGTCAACTTTGGCAACTGCTGTCCTGTCCACTGACGCGAAGCATGTCTACCTCTGAGCGGCTGCAACGAGTTGTGTAGCTTTCTGCCTCAGCGTAAGGAACTGGATTTGTGACTTCAATTATTTGCACCTTCTTCTCCTCGTGAAATATTTTACAGTTTCGATTTCATGTGGCGTGATCATTGGAGCAGTTGTTGCTGAATTCAACATGTGCCTCCTGCTTCGTGAGTTGCCTTCCCACATCGACCACATGTTACACTCGTTTTGTATGCAAGCATAGCATGGCCATATCGCTGGCCATTCAAACAAAATAGGCCCTTTACGACAAAAGGCTGCACTTTTAATTGGAGGAAACCACCTTGATTGCTGCAGAAAGTTCAGAGAGTTGAAAGTGTCAGTAAAAGCAGCTCTGTTCTCAAGTTACTCTAGCCCTCCACGTAATGTTTCTAACGTTACAGATTCATGACACCAGTTCTTCAGCAATTCCTTTGCATCAGTGTTCATTATACAGTGACCAGAGATGCAGTCTGTGCTTGAATAAAGGAAATTTGGTATGTACATCACAACAAAGAATTTCCAGAATTTTGCATTTGAATAGCTGTTCACCTTGTTCGTCTCTAGTCGTTTCAATGTTTAGCACCACATTCGTCAGCCGTTTTAATGATTTTTAGGGTTATTATTATGTACTGTAACACATTTTGGACATAAAGAAATGATACCTTAGCGAATTTCCATTGTTCTCCGTTAACGATAATAAATATTCACGTACTATGATTCCACTCACTGTGTTACTGTTAGATGATGATTTCTCTGGAGGACTAGCCTGAAATGCATTCTTAGTTAGTAGGGTGTTAGAATCTAATTCACCTAGTGAAGACTTTTGGGTATGGATAATCAAGATTTTGGTCCTAGAGACTCTACGAATTAAATATGCTTCCAAAAAGAGACCCGCGTGCTAGGGTAGGCCTTATATAGCCGAAGTTCAGCAAATATCTCAGAGGTTTCTTGCTGACGATTCTTTCACCTCAACAGCTATCCACCTCATCGGTAGACAGTGCTCATTGAGGTTGAGTTTTTTATTTTTTATAGAGGTTTCTTCCATTCACGTTATCCAAGCTCTTGCGCCGCTCCCTGTGACACAAAACATTCCGCTGCCTCTCCGCAAGGTGGTCACTATAGCATACAAGAAGCTTACAGTCACGGATGATTGCCGGCACTGACCAATCCATAGCTCGTCAACCTCTGGTTCACCAATCCTTTACTTATCCTATAACGTGCTGCGTTTCTTCAGGTGTTCGCCATTGGACCCACGAGGCATATATAACTTATAGGATACCACGGCCATGACGTTACCGAACCACAATCTTCCCTGGCTGCACACGGGGCGCTGATTGACATTTCTATGGGTCTGGTAATAAGATTTAGGATAAAATAATCATTTGATGGAGAATATATCATACAATTAATATAATGAAGCATTATGATGCTAATAATACCGTCTGATCTCTGAAGCAAGCAGTCGAGAGATAATTAAACAGCTTTCAGATATCGCTTAAAATAGATCTCGTTAGAGTGTGCAAGGTACATATGAAAAGTGCGATGAATGGTTTCAAAAAATAAAGTAAAGAAGAGTTAAAGAAAATACCTTTACTGGCCCTCAACGTAGACACCATTAACTACAACATATGCCTGACATCGGTTGTAAAGCTGTTGAAAACTGCAAATGCTTTTCACGGATTCGCTTGAAGCACTGTAGTCGCTTGACACGTCGGCGAAGCTGAAGCCTTATAGTGCTAATTTAAGATGGATAAAGAAAAAATAAGTCTACGGCTAACAGATCTGGAGAATGAGTGTGCTGAAGATCAGTCACCTTGAGTTGAGCGAAAAAGTTGAGCAAGCAGGGGTCGCGGATATTCGACATCGCGCGACCGAGTTGCTTTCAGCGATTCCACAGGAAGCGTTAGTTGACATTTTCTAACAGCTTTCAGACGATGGCAGAAGTGTATTGTAGCTAATGGTGATTACTTTGAAAACCAGTCAAAGTATTTTGTTTGTAGCTCTCGTAGCTCTTGTTGTCTTTATTGACTGAGACTATTCATTGAACTTAACAGACACACCTTGTATAAAAATTTACTGTAAGATATTCCAGTAGGTCGATCGAAGTGAAATCATGAAGTTATATAACTAAAGAGAAAGAATGGTTCACTTTCGCTAGTGTAAGGGAAATTTATGACAGGCAGTGGGTAAACATCTCATTCTCCCAGCCATGGAACAAAGAGAGAGTAATGTAGGTGGTGTAACACTGTCATGACTTAGGATAGCAACGGTTAATCCACGGAAGTTAAGCATCAAAATATTTCAGCAAGGCATCACTGTTATTACAAAATATCTCTTGTGGAGTATCTTTTCCAAAATCCATTTCAACCGTTGTGTTTTTGTAAAAAAGGTAGAACAAAATATCGAGAATTTAATTATTGGTTGTCGATAAAGATAGTCCACTTTTGAACGTAAGATGGGAATAAAATATGTACAGCATTCGTAAGAAGGACATCTGTAGCTGGACCTGTTACCTCTCAAAGTGCTTAAAACCATAGAAAATAAACATAGTTATTAGAACACAACTGAAGATTTTAAGGTAAAATAAGGTAAATATTTACATATATATTTTCGGGAACTTGAACTTCCATGGCATGCACAAGGTGTCAGTATTGTAAATATTGTGGTTAAATTTGAGTAACTAGCTTTATTGAATTGAACACCTTTTCTGGAAGTGTTCAGCGAAGTGCTGGTATTTTTTTCCTGTTGAAAGAGGTTTCTATAATTCCAAAATTAGTTGCAATTATAATTTAGCGGCATTACAGCTGACACGGCAAAGTTTTACAAAATCATTAACAAAAGTGGACATAATGTCTATAGTCATCCTCATCTTTGGTTTTCTACGGCAGTTCACGTTTTGCTTGTGCCTTGACTCTACGTGTTTTCTCTAATTTTTCAACAGTTCGTTGTTAGTAACTACGTGGAATCATTTCAACAATGATCAGGAATTATAAAGGAAAACTCAGTGTGGAAGAGATCTGGGAAATTCAGGAAACTAATGATATATCTCATCTTGAAGAACTTCAGTATGCTGACAATTTTTCCTCAGTAGCAGACAGAAGCGATTAACTCTCCCAGGCAATAGATTATCTCGAGGTGGAAGATTTAGATCAAGTTAATCATGATGGTCAGCCTGCTTTTGATGTGGTGTTGCAGACATAAAGGAAAATTAACCACGATGCTTTATAGAGGAGTTTATCAGCAGTTATGGTGCTGTAATCCTCACAAAGTAGTTTGACAACAGCTCAGTCACTTCGGGCTCAAACATCAAAGGTATTGGAACCAAGGAATCTGTAGGAAAAATGTTCCGAGACATGATGTTGTGAAATAGTGGGACACTGCCATGGGTGGTGTTGGCCAGTACGACTTTTTGATTTCAAGTTATAGAAGATTTACTCTACCACGAATAGGACACAGTATATGTTTATTGAGGACATTGAGATGGCTGCAACTATTTCATGGGAGAAGTACATGCATGAGCCAAAATGTCTTGGGCTTCCTGAAAAGCAGAATTAGGACCTACGCAGTTTTCATCAGTATATTGCAAACTCGTGAAATATGACACGAAAACAGACTATAAAGAGGAGAGGCAGACATTCACATGAAGCTACTCCAGTATACGTATGTGCCTGTAAAGCTCTGAAACGAACTGCAACCGGTAGAGGATATCATAGAAAATTCTGTGGACCACTTACCATACTTTTATCGCCAGAAACTGGCATATAAACGCAAAAATCCTTGGCCCACGCAGTGAACTAAACGCAAGCTCCTTCTCTGTATTGAAAAGGGTGAAAACTGCTTACCACAAATCCATACGCAGTAACTTTGCATGAAAAAACAGCGTCTCCAGCATCATTTCACTTTTTTAAAGCTTTTTCTAATAAATTTCCATAAATATTTTACAATAATATTATTTAAATGTTCCATTAAAAACAGATGTCACAATGCGTTTAGAGATTAAAAGACAGAATAAAAACTTCTAAAAACTATGAAAAATTATACATTTAATTCACCGTGTTATCTATAGTGGACGAACAGTAACTTGGATATGAATAGTCCAGTTTTGGTTTCTGGTATACGAAAAATTTTCTAAAAATAAGTTATGCCTGGAAACATGTTGTGAACACAGTTATCAGTATAGAGGTAATAAATCAAAACATCGTACATGATGCCGCAGTTTTTCACGCATCTCAGTATTTGACGTCGTATCTTCTGAACTCTGGGTCGAACAACGATATAATTTTGGTGATACATTCAGTGGCATATGTGAATAATGTGTGAAAAGTGTGTCACACATACACTTAGTGGTAAGGAGGTAATAAATTAAAACATCAGACTTCATGCGGCAGTTTTACTACATGAACATCGAAAATATTGTAAGCCATAAACATTTTTCCTTCCATCATTTCGTGTGGGTTGTCAGCGAGAAAAAGTTCCATAAATGTTTGAAATGATATGTAATATTTGTTCCAAGTCACTAAGTGCTCTTATTCTCAAATACCGGTTGGCTAAATTATGGTTATACTAGAGTGGAAGGCTATACTGCTTGTTTACTACCATGCCTTCTTACCCTGACAGCGATGATTTCCATAATAGTAAGCGATGAGTGTTCGCAGTTTGACTAGAAGCGAGCCAGTTTAGTGGGAGGTGTGGAACACACCTAAATGCGTACATACATACGTATATAAATTTTTATAATATGCATGGATATCAGGAATCGTACTTACTAAATAAATGAAGGTAGATTAGGGTTTAACGTCCCGTCGATATCGATGTCATTAAAGGTGGATCACGAGCTCGGAATGTTTCATGTATGGGGAAGGAAATCGGTCGTTTTATTCCATAGGATCCATCCCCGCATTTGTCTGGAGCGATTTAGGGAAACCATGCAACACCTTAATCTCGATGGTCGGAGGCGGATTTGAACCGTTGTCTACCCGAATGGGAGTCCAGTGTGCTAACCACTGAGCCATCTCGCTCGATTTGCACTTATTAGTTTATTTCTATTAAAGATTTAAAACAGGCGTTTCATATAGTATTTGTTCTGTTGTTCGGTTATCTTCTGCCTCACATCTGTTAACTGTTAAATTTGAAGGAGCAAATTCCTTACATTTATTTCCTTTCATTTATTTCGGATGTATTTTTATTGGCTTTCAACCGAATTAAAGGATTTTGTGAGGAAACTACAACTTAGTTTAACAATTTGAAGGAAACGCATCCATCAAGATGACTTAAAAAGTTGAATAAAAGAAAAATAAAGGTAACCCTGTACGTAATTTACCCCAAAACAAAATAAAAACAGAATTTCATACATTCTGACATCATGTCTGTAACAAGCCAATAACGTATAGCCACTTGCTCATGAAGAGAGCTGAGTTATTTACCCAAAGCTATTTCCAACCCAGGACACAACAGTGTAAGCTGTATATGTCGCTAGTGTCATCATAACTTTCACCCCGTCAGCCTGAATTAGACACGTCGTACAGTGTTCCTGGTGAACCCAAGTCGTATACATATTTCCTTTAAGCGTTACGGTTTCCTATAACGTATTTAACTACCGATATGATAATCACATCCACAGGTCCTGACTGGAATACACTCTTTCAAATTCTGAAGGTGGCAGGGGTAAAAAACAGGGAGCAAAAGGCTATTTACAATTTGTACAGAAACCAGATGGCAGTTATAAGAGTCGAGGGACATGAAAGGGAACCAGTGGTTGGGAAGGACGTGAGACAGGGTTGTAGCCTATCCCCGGTGTTATTCAATCTGTATATTGAGCAAGCAGTAAAGGAAACAAAAGAAAAATTCGGAGTAGGAATTAAAATCCATGGAGAAGAAATAAAAACTTTGTGGTTCGCCGATGACATTGTAATTATGTCAGAGACAGCAAAGGACCTGGAAGACCAGCTGAACGGAATGGACAGTGTCTTGAAAGGAGGGTACAAGATGAACATCAACAAAAGCAAAACGAAGATAACGGAATGTAGTCGAGTTAACTCGGGTGATGCTGAGGGAATTAGATTAGGAAATGAGACAGTTAAAGTAGCAAAGGATTTTTGCTATTTGGGGAGCAAAATAACTAATGATGGTCGAAGCAGAGAGGATATAAAATGTAGACTGGCAATGACAAGGAAAGCGTTTCTGAAGAAGAGAAATTTGTTAACATCGAATGTACATTTAAGGGTCAGGAAGTCGTTTCTGAAAGCATTTGTATGGAGTGTAGCCATGTATGGAAATAAAAGGTGGACGATAAATAGTATAGATCAAAAAGTGTGAAATCTTATTGGACTTATAAATAAATTAGATAAGAATGGAATAGAAGCTTTCGAAATGTGGTGCTGCAGAAGAATGCTGAAGATTAGATGGGTAGATCACATAACTAATGAGGAGGTATTGACGAGAATTGGAGAGAAGAGAAATTTGTTTCACAACTTGACTAGAAGAAGGGATCGGTTGGTAGGGCATATTCTGAGGCATCAAGGGATCACCAATTTAGTATTGGAGGGCAGCGTGGAGGGTAAAAATCGTAGAGGGAGACCAATATATGAATACACTAAACATATTCAGAAAGATGTAGGTTGCAGTAGGTACTGGGAGATGAAGCAGCTTGCACAGGATAGAGTAGCATGGAGAGCTGCATCAAACCAGTCTCTGGACTGAAGAACACAACAACAAAAATCCACAGGTCAAATGCCCAGCTTCAAAGATTTGTTTTTTCGGTATCGTTACCAAAACTAAACAACATGAAACTTTTCCCGGAGAACAATTTGTAATGCAGGCCCAATTATGTAATGTCGCTTCAAACACCATATAGAAAAAGGATGCATCATTAAAGTGAACCATCTGTAATTGTGAGTAATCTGCGTTAACCCCATCTGCTTAGATTATTTTGCTCTGAATTTATCTACGCTGTAACTAATATGTGACAGATACCTATATGGTTATAGCCTTGACTGATCCATTTGCAGTATTAACTTGTGTGATTAGATAACCTGTTTTTTGAAATCATTTCACGTTTTACAGTATAACGCTGAGCATGCGGCAGCTCCTGTGAGATTGATGTTCCACTGAAACCTACAGTGAAGTCAGATAAGTATTTATCTTAGTGTGCTGAGCACAGTAATTAAATACCGGAAGAGAGCAAAGTTACTGGCCTTTATACGACGGCTGGCTATTAGGCACACACCTGAAGGATTGCGTAACATTTCATTAGAGACTAACCGGAACAGTGTCAGGTCAATGTTTATAGTAGTACGGTACCTTTAACTTACTTCAACATGGTAGCTCTGAGATAAACAGCGACGAATTATACTAACCTTTACTGTTATTTAATGTGTTTCGTAAGAAGTAAATGAGACCATTTATTGCCAGGGAAGTGACACGAGGAAGAACATCACTACTGCATAAAGAAAGCTATTCAAGAAACACTAAACAGAGAGTTTCGTCTCCCTAAATTTCACAGCAGAGAATTAGGGTTATGGAGCTCTACTGATACAGTGGTTTTACATTATTTACGAGAGCATCACCGCTGGAATAGATGGTATCATTGCCTGCAGTGCAGTATAATGGCTAACATCCATGATTATGATTGAAGAAAGGATTTCCAAAGTATTTAATCACTCAAGGTGAAGAAGGCATTTTGCAGAACTTTTCAAGGAATATTTCATCTAATAGTATCTCCAAACCCGTTTTCTCAGGCTTTCCGTGACAAAGCACGAAAAAAATGTTTCTTAACTTTCGTTTGCGTGCTTAGCGACGAATAGTCGGAGACACAGCTGTCACCTCGTGCCAGAAAGCATTTATTTTCTCTCACATTACTGGATAGGTTGTCACTGTCTCGTCTGCTCTGGCAAGAAAAAAAGGAAAGGACAAAAGTTACGAATGAATAGCGTGAGATACGAGGTCAAGGCCGAATATCTTCATCTGAGTGGTAGATGTTGTTGTTGTAATAAGGGTTTGGTTTGTGTTAAGCCGGCGCAATTTATGCTATGGATTAAGATCAAAGTCAACTTGAGGGGTGAAATAGTTTTATTTAAATGGTTTTTTAAAATAATTGTGTTCAGTGTGTTATCTAAAGAATTCATAAAATCGAATACGGTGACGTCATAAGACTCAGCATTTTGAACTGTTTATCACCAATGTAATAGTTTCTTGAAGTGATGAAGTTACGTAAAAATCCTTCTCCTTCTCTCTCTCTGTCGCTGACAAAAGGGTGACAGTTGTCAAACAAGGTTGTATTTCTCTTGAAGACGATCTATACTACGGTTTTTCCAAGGTTACGACCATGTCCGAAATCATTGAGAAGGCACATTTTGTGGCTCTGGATGATCGGTAGTTGGAGAAGCATAAAATATCTTACGGCCTATTCATATCAGAGGAAAAAAAATTCTACATGAAGAAATGAGCACGAGAAAATTTTTACAAGAGGCCTGATACATTTGTTGAATACTGACAAAAATCAGATGTAGAAATTGATGTTTAAGCAACTTCTGAAATATTTTAATAGCGATTTCACATATATTAAGTACCATTTTGTTTCCAATAATGACATTTCACATTCTAGGCTAAGCGACACACCAAGGGGTTATTGGAAGTTGGCGACCCGGCACCAAGAAAGTCGCAGAGGAATTCCCCTGCCGTAAAGGAGGAAGGAAAATTAGACTATGACGTCGCGTCGACAACGAGGCCTTTACATATGGCGCAAAAACTCGGAAGAGGGAAGGAGGGGAAAGATATCGGGCGTTCCTATTCATAGCAACCAGTTCAGCATTTGTCTTAAGCCAGTTAGTTACTTTCATCGTCCATAAATCATTTGCAAGATAAATCGTAATGGTGTGGAATGAGTCATTTTACATTCACATCGCAAATTAATGTACATATATTTGCTGAACATTCGTAAGTTTATACACAGTATACACCATCTGAGAAACCCAGCGCTGTCCGAGTATCTATCTGTTGCAATTATCTACCCTGCTGGCCATTAAAATTGCTATACCACGAAGATGACGTGCTACAGACGCGAAATTTAACCGACAGGAAGAAGATGCTGTGATGTGCAAATGATTAGCTTTTCAGAGCATTCGCACAAGGTTGGCGCCGGTGGCGACACCTACAACGTGCTGACACGAGGAAAGTTTCCAACCGATTTCTCATACACAAACAGCAGTTGACCGGCGTTGCCTGGTGACACGGCGACACGTTGTTCTGATGCCTCGAGTAAGGAGGAGAAATGCGTACCATCACGTTTCCGACTTTGATAAAGTTCGGATTGTAGCTTATCGCGATTGTGGTTTCTCGTATCGCGACACTGCTGCTCGCGCTGGTCGAGATCCAATGACTGTTAGCAGAATATGGAATCGGTGGGTTCAGGAATGTAATATGGAACGCCGTGCTGGATCCCAACGGATTCGTATCACTAGCAGTCGAGATGGTTCAAATGGCTCTGAGCACTATGGGACTTAACATCTGTGGTCATCAGTCCCCTAGAACTTAGAACTACTTAAACCTAACTAACCTAATGACATCACACACATCCATGCCCGAGGCAGGATTCGAACCTGCAACCGTAGCAGTCGCGCGGTTCCGGACTGCGCGCCTAGAACCGCTAGACTACCGCGGCCGGCAGCAGTCGAGATGACAGGCATCTTATCCACAAGGCTATAACGGATCGTGCAGCCACGTCTCGATCCCTGAGTCAACAGATGGAGACGTTTGCAAGACAACTACCATCTACACGAACAGTTCGACGACGTTTGCAGCAGCATGGACTATGAGCTCTGAGACCATGGCTGCGGTTACCCTTGACGCTGCATCACAGACAGGAGCACCTGCGATGGTGTAATCAACGACGAACCTGGGTGCAAAACGTCATTTTTTCGGACGAATCCAGGTTCTGTTTACAGCATCAAGATGGTCGCATCTGTGTTTGGCGACATCGCGGTGAACGCACATTGGAAGCGTGTATTCGTCATCGCCATACTGGCGTATCACCCGGCGTGATGGTATGGGGTGCCATTGGGTACACGTCTCGGTCACCTCTTGTTCGCATTGACGGCACTTTGAACAATGGACGTTACCTTTCATATGTGTTACGACCCGTGGCTCTACCCTTCATTCGATCCCTGCGAAACCCTACATTTCAGCAGGATAATGCACGACTGCATGTTGCAGGTCCTGTACTGGCCTTTCTGGATAAAGAAAATGTTCGACTGCTTCCCTGGCCAGCACATTCTCCAGGTCTCACACCAATTGAAAACGTTTGGTCAATGGTGGCCGAGCAACTGGCTCGTCGCAATACGCCAGTCACTACTCTTGATGAACTGTGGTATCGTGTTGGAGCTGCATAGGCAGCTGTACCTGTACGCGCTATCCAAGCTCTGTTTGACTCAATGCCCAGGCGTATCAAGGACGCTATTACGGCCAGAGGTGGTTATTCTGGGTACTGATTTCTCAGGATCTATGCACCTAAATTGCGTGAAAATGTAATCACATGTCAGTTCTAGAATAGTATATTTGTCCCCTCTTTCATCATCTTCATTTCTTCTTGGTGTAGCAATTTTAATAGCCAGTAGTGTATTAAAACATCTCCACCTCCCTCCTCTCTCTATCTATCTCCTCCTTCTCCCTCTCTGTAACCATCTCCTTTTGTCCCCTCTCTCTACCAGTCTCCAGTCTCTTTATCCAACTAACCTCCCTCCTCTCGCTATCCATCGCCCCTGTCCCTGTCCATCACCTCCTCCTCTTCCTCTCTCTGTTCGTCTCCACTAAACCTCTATCTGCCTAACTCCTGCACCAACCACTCTCCCTCCATCTCTTCCTGCCCCTCTCTTTGTGCATCTTCTCCTCTGCTATCTCTCTGTCAATTTACCCTCACCCCTCTGTCCATCTGCTCCTTCCCCCTTTGTCCATCTCATATTTCCCCCTCTAATTACATGTCCTTTTCCCCCTCTCTTTGTCAATTTATTCCTACCCCTCTCTCTGTTCATCTCCTCCTACCTCCCTCTGTCCATCTACTCCTCCACCTGTCTGTGCCTATCTCCTCCTTCCTCCTCACTGCCTGTCCATCTCGTAGTGCTCCCTTCACTCTCCACATTGTCACACTCACCCAAATTGGAGGCTGCTGGGATTTACCCTACTGTATTTCTTTCCAGATTGTAACTATCATGTCTAGCAAATTTTATTTAAATCCTTCCAGGGGTTTAAGTTGAGCTTTCAACCGTGGCATTGCTTGCATATTCACATGTCAAATACAATTCACATATATTTAACAGGTTTCACAAGTATTTGTACAAATATATCACCTGTATGTCTAGCGAATTTCACCCTGCAGTTCCATTCTCATGCAACTCAGTGTTTATGACGCCGTATCTTCAGAACTGTACTATACAATGATACAATTTTGCAGGTACATCCAGTGTTACATATGCCTACTGTCTAAGAATATAGTTAGTTGTACAGGAGTAATAAATTAAAACGTCATGCAAGATTCGACAGTTTTTCACATATCTCACTGTTTATGATGTTGTGTCTCCTGAACAAAGCGTTATATAATGGTGTAATTTTTCCGGTACATTCAATGGTATATGTAAATACTGTCTGCAAAATGTGTCACGAATACAGTTAGTAGGAAATAAGTAATGAATTAAAACCTCATGCAAGATGTGGCTGTTTTACTGCATAAATAACGGAAATATACTAAGAGATAAAATTTTTTCCTTTCATTATTTTGTCATCGGCGAGAAAAAGGTTCATAAATTCTGAAATTGTGTGTAAAGTTTGTTGCATGTCTCTAAGTGCATTCATTCTCAAATACCGGATAACTTACGAATAAGTATTCTCGCGTCGTGGTTCTTATCCCCACAGAGATCCTTTCCAGACAGTAAATGTTACAAAGTTTGGTTGCAAGCGGTCCAGCGGTTTGTGTGTGTGTGTGTGTGTGTGTGTGTGTGTGTGTGTGCTAGTAACTCTGTCTCGAGGGCCGGACACGTATCTCTGTTTTGGGCAGTCTGGGCGGGCGGACACGTACCTCAGTATCGTGCGTTACTTAGATTTGAATACGTAATAGTCACTCTGTTTTGGGTGTACATCAGAGCCGGACGTGTTGCACTCTATATCGGGCGTAACTTTGCTGTGGACATGTAATACTCACTCTGTCTAGTGCGTACCGGAGAGCCGGACATGTCTATCGTATTTCGGAAGTTTGGTGGAAAAGTTACCATACAACAAAGAAAGCTATGTCGAGTGTTGTAAAAGAGAGTAAATGTGTGAATATTTGAATAATAACCAAATAATATACGTTAATGTCGCATACCATCATTGTCAGTACCAAAGATCTTGCCCTCTGTAGATATAGAGACTAACTTGGGCCAGTGGCATCCTGCAAAAGCACAATCACGGGTTCGAAGTGACAGCGTAGCAGCCTCTGCCGAAGAAGATCCAACGACCGTTGAGCTGTCTTCTACTGGGGACAGAACTTTAGAAGATGACAGGTTGGTGGAAAGAACGGTCAGAGATTCTTATTCAATCCCTCCAAATCTCTCCAGCTTCCAGATGTGACTTCCAAAGGGACACATAATTTATACAATGTCTGAATGTGACGGCAAACTCTCGCGATGTTGACGATCAAAACCGAAGGTAGAAGCGAAAGGTTTCCAGAAAGGCGGAAAGGAGAGATATAAAAGTAATTACCAGACTTATTAAGTCACTGACTTACTCGCTTAACGATAGCGAAGTACCAGAAAAAGTAGCTTAGGTAAACACAAGAACTAAATGTGTAGTTCACAGCTTTACTTTCTTTGCGGTGGAAGATAATCCATCTGTAATATCACATATGTGAAGCTTCTACGAGCACCTTCCCAAAAGTGATTTACGGTATAATGTCTTCACAAAATTGGTCGTAGAAAAGAGACCACTTATATAAGCCTCGTTTGGCCAATTACTAAGAACTGTTCTTCTGTGTAAGACCCCTAAGACGTTGGACTAACGAAAAACACAATTTTGGCGAACAAAAGAGATGTGTTTCTTTAGTCCTTGGTAGGGGGTCATAGAAATGAGGAACAAAGTCGAATGGTAGACGTTACTTCAAACGCGTTATGACTTTTGGACACAATTTCTATGTATGTACTTCTCACGTGGAAAAAATTACCAAAAAAGAGACGGAATTATTAAATCTTTGTTACGTGTGAGTCACGGAACTTGGCCTCACACATATCTGACGGTCATCATGATATGACTTTGGATCTTCGCTGACATGAAATGATATTTCGTATTGATTACACCTGCCGAAGTTCAACAAAAATTCTTTATTACACAGTTAAGGTCGATACACAATTATTACTTGTCGTTTCACAAAACTAGTCCGTGCTGGATTGTCATAAAGTTGTAGATACAACCTAATAAAATAATACAAATGGTCCGTGTCAAGCAAGTTTATCAGCGTTCGTGTATTTACAGTCAAAAGAGCTATCGAGGAAGATTCAATAAGCAGTCCGGTCACGTATGCGCAGCATCACCGAGATAGGTACTAGAGCACAGCATTGTAAGAAGTGATTTCATGATGGCAAGGTGACCGGGTTTATTTCCTGCATGAAATCAGAGGCCAGGTGATTTTTTTTTCCACAACGCACACAGTCTGTCCCAAAAGTGCGGAGACTGATTTCATTCCTTGCTTATAAGCCACGACAGCTGAACTAACAACTATAAGCTACACCGCTGTGAGCAGTCAGTGTTAGGTAGGGGAAGTGTGAGCGTGGTTTGTCAACATAACAACGTTGTTGTATCACAAATTACAATGGGGCAACAACTCTAAATAAAGTATTCAAGGCATTCTCCTGAATGTTTTGAAGAAAAGAAAAGGGTGTGCAAAGTTTGTCCCACACACCTTAACTCCCGAACAAAAACAACACGTGGACACGTGCTGCCATTTTATTCAGATGCAAAACGCAGACCATTCTTTTCTCTAAAAAATCATCATACGTGACAAGATTTTGTGAATCAGTACGAACCTGCCACAAAATGATACAGTGCAGAATTTCACTGAAGCGCTAACGCTTTGACGACATAACCGACATTCAAGCCAATGTGACGCTTGAGTTGTAAAACGTCCCAAAGAACGACTTTTCTGTCAGTTTCTCATGATTGTATGAGCGTTCTGTGCATTGTACTCAAATGTAAGGAGGGGGGGGGGGGGGGAGGGTGATTATATAGAACACCTGGAGCACTAAAGTCAACATCTAAAAATTTCTCAATTTTTTTATTAATCCAGCCTCGAAACTACGGAGACTGTCGACGTCGCTGGCTCAAGATACAGTATTTTGTACCACTTCTAATGCAATGCTTATGTTTTCGTGCATATGTCACTTGACAGCTTTGTCCTTACCCCTACCCATATGTACTGTGATAATTTCGGTGGAGTAGGGGGGGGGGGGGGGGGGAATGGGAAAGCTCGAGTGCGTCAACGATGCGGCTAGCCATTCCATTGCTGCAACCACATCGAAGGGATATCTATAGAGACGCCAGACAAACATATGGCTTCCGATGTGGGACGTCAACTGTATCAGTAGTTGCATTGGTGTCAGTCTGGATGACTACCTTATCCAGCTATGTGACATTAGCCAGCTTGATGTTCAAGTGTTGGTGCTGTGGCACAGATGAAGACTAGGGGAAACCACTCTTGCATTTCTTGAAAATATATACATCTACTGAGACCGAGCGAGGTAGCTCTGTGATTAGCACGCTGGACTAGCAGTTGGGAGGGCGACGGTTCAAATCCGCGTCCGGCCATCTTGATTTAGGTTTTCAGTGATTTCCCTAAATCTCTTAAAGCAATTACTGGGATGGTTCCTTAGAAAGGGAACCACCGATTTCCCCCTGTCCTTCCCCAATCTGAGCTTGTGCTCCGTCTCCAAGGACCTCGTTGTCTATGGGACGTTAAACACTAATCTCTTCCTCCTCCTATACCCCTAATGCGCAGTTTAATGTGATTGCATCGCTCTGCGTAAAACAGTCCCTATCTAGATATACGTCACGGGGTTCATCAGGAATTCTGATGTTCTGCTAGTCGGATCGTGGAATGTTAGAGCCCTTAATCTAGCGGGAAGGTTAGACAAATTGGAAACCGAAATGGATACGTTGATGTTCGGTGGTGGAAGGAAGAACAGGATTTCTGGGGGAATCAGTAAAGAATTATTAACTCAAAATCGAATACGTGTAGCCCAAGACTACGTCTAGGAATGAATAATGCGGTTTTAACTGGGATGAAAAGTAAAGTGAATACACTGCCACAACCAAGATAAACACATAGTCACGATTTGCCTAGTATTTATACCAACGAGCTCCACCGATCGGGAAAAAAACATATTAGGAGATAAAAGAAAATATTCAGTAGTTAGGAGAAAAGAAAATTTAATTGTGATGGGAAACTGGAATTCGATAGAAGAGATTAAAAGAGGAATAATAATAGTACAACGTGGAGTAGGGAAAATGAAAGAGACGAAAAGATGTATGGTAGAATTTTGCAAAGAGCACAATTTAATCATTGCCGACACTTGGTTGAAGGATCGTTGAAGAAAGTTACGTAGATGGAAGAGACCTCGAGACACAGGAATGTTTCGGAGTGGCCGAGCGGTTCTAGGCGCTACAGTCTGGAACCGCACGACCTCTACGGTCGCAGGTTCGAATCCTGCCTCGGGCATGGATGTGTGTGATGCCCTTAGGTTAGTTAGGTTTAAGTAGTTCTGAGTTCTAGGGGACTGATGACCTCAGAAGTAAAGTCCCATAGTGCTTGGAGCCATTTAATTTTAACACAGGAATGTTTCATAGATTATATAATGATAAAAATGAGATTTAGAAACTAGGCTAATAACAGTTAAACATTTCCAGGGGTAGATGTGGGCTCTGAGCATCATTTTAACATGTGAAATACAGATTAAAGCTTAAAAACTACAGAAAGGCCGGAGAATAGAGAGATGGGACCTGGAAAAGGTGGCACAACCTGAGGCTGCTGAGGGTATCAAAGAGAGCATTAGGGAACGACTAAGTGAAACATATGAGAGTAGCAAAATGGAAGATGAATGGAAGAGTTTGAGAGATGAAATAACGAAGGGAACAGAAAAAACAAGGCGAAAAGACAAGGCCCAGTAAATATCCATCAATAACGTACGACGTATTACATTTATCTGATGAAGGAGAAATTATATAAATGCTGGAAACCAATCAGGCGCAAAGAGTACAGAATTCTAAAAACTGAGAGGAAGGTGGTTGAAGGTGAAATATAATTCGCAATACTGCAAGACGAAATTTACAGCCGACAGGAAGACCGAAGACGAAACGAAGCACATTGACTAGGTTATATTCTTTCAGAACTATTAAGGTAACTGAGAGAACCAATCGTGGCAAAACAGTTAGGCCTGGTAAGCGAGATATGTGAAACAGGAAAGGTATTCTCAGACTTAAAGAAGATAGCACAAAACAAGCAGGTGCTGACGCTTTTTCTACCGCACTATTGGTCATGGTTGCAAAGTACACTGACCATGTAAAACTTTTCATTCTTTCTGACCACCATGTGTGTATTGTGCGTATCATATTTTCCAGCTGCGCTTAAAAGTTATCATGTTTGAATCGTTTAACCCAACCAGGCAGTAAAGTGGCTGATGTGATTTTTATATAAATTCTTCTTAATTTGATATAAAAGTTTCCCTCTCAGTCGACAGGTTTCGTACTCTTCGAAGAAGAATAGGGACAAAAGTTTTTAGGATTTGCCGTGAAAAATCATAATTGACCACTGGATCACCTCCAATAACAGACGTTGACCTTACGCTTACTGTCTCACACTAAACAACAACGCAACGAACACAACACGGTGCAATGAACGTTGCATCTCTGCTGCCTTAACAAAGCAAAATAAATAAATAAATAAATAAAATAAATAAATAAAACTGCTACTTAAATCTTACATAGCTATTTCTTTCCTGGAAGCAACCATCTGGAGTATAATGGTGATTATGTTACCATACAGTAATTGCCTAACCAATCCACAGCCCATACCTTATTACCTTCACGAATGGAGCGTGGAAAAAGTGACTGTCAGTAGACCTCTGCATAATCTATAACATCTCTAATTTAACTGATGTGCTTATTTCGAATTATAGGCAGGGTAGTTCAGTAAAATATACTAACCGACCGTTAGCATATTTCTCGAGATAAAGGGAAAGATATGTTAACTGTGTAAATTATGAAGAATTCTTGGAGTCATGCGCTCTGAGAGATAGTGACTTTGAATGTGTCAGTTTACGATTTGTCGAAACCAAGTGCAAAATAAGCAATGCAAATGGCATAATGCAAAAACGTACAAGATGCGTCAGCCCAACATGACATACAGCCTCTGTGCCACATTTTTTTTTTTTTTTGTCGTCAGTCTACTGACTGGTTTGATGCGGCCCGCCAAGAATTCCTTTCCTGTGCTAACCTCTTCATCTCAGAGTAGCACTTGCAACCTACGTCCTCAATTATTTGCTTGACGTATTCCAATCTCTGTCTTCCTCTACAGTTTTTGCCCTCTACAGCTCCCTCTAGTACCATGGAAGTCATTCCCTCATGTCTTAACAGATGTCCTGTCATCCTGTCCCTTCTCCTTATCAGTGTTTTCCACATATTCCTTTCCTCTCCGATTCTGCGTAGAACCTCCTCATTCCTTACCTTAACAGTCCACCTAATTTTCAACATTCGTCTATAGCACCACATCTCAAATGCTTCGATTCTCTTCTGTTCCGGTTTTCCCACAGTCCATGTTTCACTACCATACAATGCTGTACTCCAGACGTACATCCTCAGAAATTTCTTCCTCAAATTAAGGCCGGTATTTGATATTAGTAGACTTCTCTTGGCCAGAAATGCCTTTTTTGCCATAGCAAGTCTGCATTTGATGTCCTCCTTGCTCCGTCCGTCATTGGTTATTTTACTGCCTAGGTAGCAGAATTCCTTAACTTCATTGACTTCGTGACCATCAATCCTGATGTTAAGTTTCTCGCTGTTCTCATTACTACTACTTCTCATTACCTTCGTCTTTCTCCGATTTACTCTCAAACCATACTGTGTACTCATTAGACTGTTCATTCCATTCAGCAGATCATTTAATTCTTCTTCACTTTCACTCAGGATAGCAATGTCATCAGCGAATCGTATCATTGACATCCTTTCACCTTGTATTTTAATTCCACTCCTGAACCTTTCTTTTATTTCCATCATTGCTTCCTCGATGTACAGATTGAAGAGTAGGGGCGAAAGGCTACAGCCTTGTCTTACACCCTTCTTAATACGAGCACTTCGTTCTTGATCGTCCACTCTTATTATTCCCTCTGGGTTGTTGTACATATTGTATATGACCCGTCTCTCCCTATAGCTTACCCCTACTTTTTTCAGAACCTCGAACAGCTTGCACCATTTTATATTGTCGAACGCTTTTTCCAGGTCGACAAATCCTATGAAAGTGTCTTGATTTTTCTTTAGCCTTGCATCCATTATTAGCCGTAACGTCAGAATTGCCTCTCTCGTCCCTTTACTTTTCCTAAAGCCAAACTGATCGTCACCTAACGCATTCTCAATTTTCTTTTCCATTCTTCTGTGTATTATTCTTGTAAGCAGCTTCGATGCATGAGCTGTTAAGCTGATTGTGCGATAATTCTCGCACTTGTCAGCTCTTGCCGTCTTCGGAATTGTGTGGATGATGCTTTTCCGAAACTCAGATGGTATGTCGCCAGACTCATATATTCTACACACCAACGTGAATAGTCGTTTTGTTGCCACTTCCCCCAATGATTTTAGAAATTCTGATGGAATATTATCTATCCCTTCTGCCTTATTTGACCGTAAGTCCTCCAAAGCTCTTTTAAATTCCGATTCTAATACTGGATCCCCTATCTCTTCTAAATCGACTCCTGTTTCTTCTTCTATCACATCAGACAAATCTTCACCCTCATAGAGGCTTTCTATGTATTCTTTCCATCTATCTGCTCTCTCCTCTGGAATTCCCGTTGCACTCTTAATGTTACCACCGTTGCTTTTAATGTCACCAAAGGTTGTTTTGACTTTCCTGTATACTGAGTCGGTCCTTCCGACAATCATATCTTTTTCGATGTCTTCACATTTTTCCTGCAGCCATTTCGTCTTAGCTTCCCTGCACTTCCTATTTATTTCATTCCTCAGCGACTTGTATTTCTGTATTCCTGATTTTCCCGGAACATGTTTGTACTTTCTCCTTTCATCAATCAACTGAAGTATTTCTTCTGTTACCCATGGTTTCTTCGCAGCTACCTTCTTTGTACCTATGTTTTCCTTCCCAACTTCTGTGATGGCCCTTTTTAGAGATGTCCATTCCTCTTCAACTGTACTGCCTACTGCGATATTCCTTATTGCTGTATCTATAGCGTTAGAGAACTTCAAACGTATCTCGTCATTCCTTAGTACTTCCGTATCCCACTTCCTTGCGTATTGATTCTTCCTGACTAATGTCTTGAACTTCAGCCTACTCTTCATCACTACTATATTGTGATCTGAGTCTATATCTGTTCCTGGGTACGCCTTACAATCCGGTGTGCCACTAATTGCATTATATACCGGTGCATGTCTTAACTATACTTAGACGTTATAATCCTGGACTTCACACGTGATGTAAGTTGAATGATACACCAGGACGCAGAATGGAAAAGGTAGCCTTCGCAATAATAGCGACGAACTAATCTTTTTTGTTATCAGGCAAATATATTGTCGCCTGGGTGTTAGGAAGGCAAATATATTATAGTGCATATTGAGTAAACTGGTACCTGGCAGCCTGTCCACTCAGTTTACTGGGGAAGTGAGCAAATAAAACTTGTTCCAAATGTAGGTAATTAATCTCCCATTACATCGTGGTACTGTAATGTGTATAAAAACCAACACAGGTTTTCAACATTCTTGCTTTTTTTCCTCATTTCAAATACTACAGGTTCACATTGAAGCAGCATATGATCGAAATGTGAGACAACCATGTCAATACATTCAACAAAACACACCTGTATGAATAGCACACACGTTCCGTCATACCAATAGTGTAGTCAAAGATAAGGCATATCTGTGCCTGTTAGTGCACAATGTATCCCATTTATTCATGCTCGGGATCAATTGCAAGTCCTCCCACCAAGCGAAAGTCCTCTGCAAATGATCATTAATTATTTACAATCTTCTGGCATATTCACTTCGTTATATACGACAGTAGCATCCGCGAACAGTGTCATGGAGATTTCTCAGTTATCAACGGATCACTGGTGTGTGTAGTGAACAGTGACGGTCGTCGATCCCTTCATAGGAGACGCCCGAAGAAAGTCAGTATTAAAATGTCCGTGTGTGTGTGTGTGTGTGTGTGTGTGTGTGTGTGTGTGTGTGTGTGTTTGTGTGTGTGTGTATGATTATGGGTCCGTGGGGAATTGCCTACTCGATCTCACCGACAGATAGAAAGAGCTGAATTTTAATATTATCGCTACTTGCGGAATAGACGCTGCAGCCTACAGGAATGTTCCGAACCCTACGCTAGGAGATAAATATTTACAACAAACTGACGTCAACAATGAAGTTATGTGTATTTGTCCAACAATTCTCATCGAAATCGGGAACGAGAGTACCGTTTCCCCATCATGTAGAACACATCGTAGTTTCATCGACTTAAATACGACTTACGCGTAGTGTCACTGTTGATTTATAAAAGCATGCTTCTGAGACACGTCATTCGCTGTCGGAACTATCCAACAGTAGTCCGTGCAATGTGAAGAGAACTTTTTCTCGCGAATCTGGACTTCACAGGCGTGGAGAAACGCGGGACGCCGAGGGAGCAGTGGTAGGGCAGGGCTGCGGAACTGAATGAACGCCGGCTACGTGCGCGGGCTGCAGCCGTGACGTCACGGCGGCGCGCCGCTGACGTCAGACCGCTGTGTGGCTCATCGGCACGCTAATTCACATTGATCGACGCTGGCCACACATCTACTGTGGTTAGGGCCCTCCAGCTTGCCGCTTACCGCAACAACGACCTAATCCCTCGGTTTGCACAACACGTTTATGCGACACCTTTACAAATAACGACATTTGAATTGCACATTGTGACACCATCGCATGTAGCGCACTGATAAAAATTCAAAAGGACTTATATAACAGCACGCTTTGATTTCCGGTTTAATTTGAGTACTAGCGCCAGGAAAAAATTCGTCAGCCTGCACTGAAGCAGCTTGGTCCCTCATTTATCTTGACCCCCAAACCTAATTTTTTGTCCAGCCACCAATGGGACATGAACCAGAATTATTGCCTTTCATGTAAACTTTTTCGTTACGTGGATGTGAACAGCAGTCCATCTATTTTAAATAGTATTCTTAACGTTTTATTATGTAATCCACTTCGTCCCCTCAAGACCATTTCATAAACGCATCACAGAGTACCATTCACGTAAACATGATGTTATTAAAACCGTGACACAGAAATTACCCTCACTCTCCTGTGTTAGAACACAATGCTGGCAGCTGGGATGACGAAACCCGTCCACTTGCTGGAGTTGACAGTAAACAAATGGAAATATAAGAAAACTGTACACCGACCATTCACCGTACCACCTTCAGTTG
This sequence comes from Schistocerca nitens, assembly GCF_023898315.1. Classification (NCBI taxonomy): domain Eukaryota; kingdom Metazoa; phylum Arthropoda; class Insecta; order Orthoptera; family Acrididae; genus Schistocerca; species Schistocerca nitens. Next base: position 534,192,915 of record NC_064616.1, on the reverse strand, counting down.
TTCTGTGTGAGTACAATATAAACCAACGAAATTAAATAGAAATGCTACTCATCTAGGGAGAATGTAAGTTAGCAGAAAACTAACTACAGTAATGTTTTCTTATTTGCAATATGAGTACACGTCGTACAGGTCTGTAGTACCTGTAAACGCTATGTTGTGTAGAGTAAAGTCAGATCTTGATTTAAAACTACATCGTCAATACTTATCTTTTTTGTCGTTGAGGTAGTTGCAGTGCTACTCAGGAGGGAGAAACTCAACATAAACAGATACTTTAATAATAACCATCCTTCCCGATGATTATATTCTCGTCTTTTTGTGATGCCTCAGGAAACGGAAAGTTTCAACCTAAGGCAATGCAGCCGTTATAAACTCGCACAGACAGACCCGCCAAAGTTACTGTTCTAGGTTCTATTGCAATGAATCTACACGTGAGCACACGGCAGCTTGAATATGAGATTGGCATTCCTAATGTTTCTTCTCTAACAAAGAACAGGTAAGTACAAGTAACATATATTACTGGTCTAGGGAAAACCCATGATGGCTTAAACAAGTGGAACATCAACGTCCATGGAGGATTAATGTCTGGTGTGGGGCGACTGGAAGTAGAATTGTCGGCTATTGTATCATCAAAGCTAACCTAAATGGCAGGGCTTATGCCAACGTTCTCATACGAATTCTTCCTCGTCTCCTGAAAAAAGTGCCGCTAAGATTACTTCCAGGCTACCTACACGTTGAATGTCCAGCACGTAATGCCTTGCGTGCTCTTCGTATTCTGAGCCGATGGTGTCTTGCCAGATGCATTGGTCAAAGAGGAACAGCACGTTGACCTGCTCGGTCTCTGGCCTTGGCTCCTCTGGACTTTCTTCTTTGAGGATGCATAAATGACGTTTTCTATCGCGATATTCCAACAACTCCAGAGGACATACAGAAGCGTACCATGCTTGCTTGTACTAGGGCGTGCTGATAACTAATGCCTCCGAATCCTTTATTCCGGTCGCAACACCGGCTGAGGTACTGCATGTCATACATACATTACTGGCCATTAAAATTGCTACACCACGAAGATGGCGTGTTACAGACGCGAAATTTAACCGACAGGAAGAAGATGCTGTGATATACAAATGATTAGCTTTTCAGAGCATTCACACAAGGTTGGCGCCGGTGGCGACACCTACGACGTGCTAACATGAGAAAAGTTTCCAACCGATTTCTCATACACTAACAGAAATTGACCGGCGTTGCCTGGTGAAACGTTGTTGTTATGCCTCGTGTAAGGAGGAGAAATGCGTACCATCGCGTTTCCAACTTTGATAAAGGTCGGATTGTAGCCTATTGCGATTGCGGTTTATCGTATCGCGACATTGCTGCTCGCGTTGGTCGAGATCCAATGACGGTTAGCAGAATATGGAATCGGTGGGTTCAGGAGGGTAATACGGAACGCCGTGCTGGATTCCAACGGCCTCGTATCACTAGCAGTCGAGATGACAGGCATCTTATCCGCATGGCTGTAACGGATCGTGCAGCCACGTCTCGATCCATGAGTCAACAGATAGGAACGTTTGCAAGACAACAACCATCTGCACGAACAGTTCGACGACGTTTACAGCACCATGGACTATCAGCTCGGAAACCATGGCTGCGGTTACCCTTGACGCTGCTTCACAGACAGGAGCACCTGCGATGGTATACTCAACGACGAACCTGGTTGCACGAATGGCAAAACGTCATTTTTTTCGGATGAATAAAGGTTCTGTTTACTGCATCGTGATGGTCGCATCTGTGTTTGGCGACATCGCGGTGAACGCACATTGGAAGCGTGTATTCGTCATTGCCATACTGGCGTATCACCTGGCGTGATGGTATGGGGTGCCACTATTTACACATCTCGGACACCTCTTGTTCGCATTGACGGCACTGTGAACAGTGGACGTTACATTTCAGATGTATTACGACCCGTGGCTCTACCCTTCGTTCGATCCCTGCGAAACCCTACATTTTAGCAGGATAATGCACGACCGCAAGTTGCAGGTCCTGTACGGGCCTTTCTGGATACAGAAAACATTCGACTGCTGCCCTGGCCAGAACATTCTCCAGATCTTTCACCAACTGAAAATATCTGGTCAGTGGTGGCCAAGCAACTGGCTCGTCACAATACGCCAGTCACTACTCTTGATGGACTGTGGTATCGTGTTGAAGCTGCATGGGCAGCTGTACCTGTACACGCTATCCAAGCTCTGTCTGACTCAATGCCCAGGCATATTAAGGCCGTTATTACGGCCAGAGGTGGTTGTTCTGGCTACTGATTTCTCAGGATCTATGCACCCAAATTGCGTGAAAATGTAATTACATGTTAGTTCTAGTATAATATATTTTTCCAATGAATACCCGTTTATAATCTGCATTTCTTCTTGTTGTAGCAATTTAAAGGCACGTAGTGTACTACTCAGTCGACTTTTCCGTTTCGCTAATGCAAATTGCAACCCTTTGCTGTTAGAGGGCTCCAAATTGTAGCATGTAACGTGACCGTGAATCACTTAACTATGTCAATGCGTTTATTAATATGCAACTGACAGCACTCTGTACTTTGAATCCGCAGCTCGTGGTCTAGTAGCTACCTCTGGGCCATGGGGTCCCGGGTTCGATTCCCGGTCGGGTTGGGTATTTTCTCTGCCCACAGACTGGGTGATTGTGTTGTCCTCATCATTTAATCGTCATCAACATTCGTGAGAGTGGCTAGATTGGACTGTGTAAAAAATTGAACTGTGAAAAAATTGGGACTTTCTACGGTGGCTGATGGCCGCGCAGTTGACCGCCCCACAAACCAAACATCATCATAATCTGTAATTTGGCTGATAATGATAGGAATCAAGAAATTATGCGTAACAGGGCATTGTTAAACTTGCGAATCAAGATTATAGAGCCACAACATTTTCATACCAAAGGGTACGTTATATTTTACACAAATGTATCTGCAATTTTTATCCGTGATGGATATGGGATTGTGATGACTACCGTCCAAAATAATTTCACTGTGATAACAGAAGATGAAGAAATAAGTAATAAGACGATTGGACAAAGAGAAACAAGAGAACAATGCACGTTACCCATCATTGTGCCTTCTTAACCGAATATTAATGATTCTGAATTATGAACCGCTGGAAATTCAACCTATACATTTGATCTCATACTCTCTGAATTCTCCCCATTCCTTTATCTTAATTCATGTATGACTGGTAACTTTCTCAGTCCAGTGAAGAGGCGGTTTGGCTTTATTAACCCTTCCAGAAAAATGATTCAGGGATGGAATCTGCTGCCTTGAAAGTTGTTGGGCAAAGTAGACTGATGTAAAAGGTGACAGCATTGGAAAGGCTAAAAAATCTACAATTTATCATTACCAAGTCCTTGACTATGGCAGACAAAGCTTCAACAATGACAGGGAATATATTATACTACGTGTAAAGCAGTAAGTTGTGCAAGGTTCAGAAGGGTTAAGTAATCATACAAAAACTGAATACTATTCGATTGAATCATTTCATGTAATCATACTTAATAAACCGAATGCCACCCTCCTCTCCCTGTCCCGTCCCCTATGAACTATAGACTTTGATGTCGTTAGGGTGGCTTGAGTGTCTCAGCGATACAGATAGCCGTACCTCAGGTACAACCATAACGGAGGGGTATTTGTTGAGAGGACAGAAACATGTGGTTTCTGAAGAGGGGCAGCAGCCTTTTCAGTAGTTGCAGGAGCAACAATCTGTATGATTGACTGAAAGGGCCTTGTAACAACAACCAAAATGTCCTTGCTGTGTTGGTACTGCGAACGGCTGAAAGCAAGGAGAAATTACAGCTGTACTTCCCCGAGAGCATGTAGCTCCACTGTGTGATTAAATGATGATGGGGCCGTCTTGGGTAAAATATTCCAGAGGTAAAATAGTTCCACATTCGAATCTCCAGGAGGGGACTACTCAGCAAGATATCGTCTCAGAAGAAACAAAACTGGCAGTCTACGGATCGGAGCGTGGAACGTTACATCCCTTAATCGAGCAGGTTGGTTAGAAAATTTAAAAAAGGGATATGGATAGATTGAAATTAGTTATAGTGGAAATTAGTGAAGTTCGGTAGTACGAGGAACAGGACTACTGGTCAGGTGAACACAGGGTTATAAATAAAAAGTCAAATAGGGGTTTGGTAATGAATAAGAAGATAGGTATGCGGGTAAGTTACTACGAACAGCATGGCGAACGCATTATCGTAGCCAAGACAGACACGAAGCCCATACTTACCACAATAGCACAAGTTGATATGCCAACAAGCTCTGCAGGTGATGAAAAGATTGAACAAATGTGTGATGAGAGAAAAGAAATTATTCAGGTGGTTAAGGGAAATTAAAATTTAATTGCGATGGTGGGACTGGAATGCGATAGCAGGAAAAAGGAGAGAAGGAGTAATAGTAGGTGAATACTGACTCGTTCGATTCCCGGCGGGGTCAGGGATTTTCTCTGCCTCGTGATGGCTGGGTGTTGTGTGATGTCCTTAGGTTAGTTAGGTTTAAGTAGTTCTAAGTTCTAGGGGACTGATGACCATAGATGTTAAGTCCCATAGAGCTCAGAGCCATTTGAACCATTTGAATACTGACTCGAGGAAATGAATGAAAGAGGAAGCCGCCAGGTAGGATTCTGCCCAGAGCATAATTTAATCATCGCTAACATTTCCCTTAAGAATCATGAAAGAAGGTTGTAAACGTGGAAGTGACCTGGAGACAGCGGAAGGTTTCAGATTGATTGTATAATACCGGAAAAAATAGCATTACCACAAAATAATTAATATAGAGTACAGAAATTTCGGTAACACCTTTGTCTAGGTAACATCTTTAAGCGATTAACATAGCTAAATCGCGGATTAATGTAAGTGCGAGATAAGCCATTGCATATGTGAAATGCTGATACATTAATAACCGGTGTAACTGCCATATTGTTGTAAATGTGGTTCTCGGGCCACACGTCGGATGTCGTGAAAACTCCACTACATTTCATCGACGCAACTGAAGACGGAATATTTCGACGAGAGAGCACTCCAGTCAGCGGAACTGAAACCTACGTGCTTTCGCCGATGTGGGGATGACACCTTTGTCATCTAGCCCCACGGCGCAGAGTCGTTGGATTCATTTTTTCAACATCTAAATTCTATTCATTCAAACATCAAGTTTAAGCTGGAGATGGAGAAAAAAAGACGAACTACCGTAAACCTACACACACTTGCAGGCCACCATCTGTCACCATCCTGCACAACGAAGTGGCGTGCTTAGGACGTTAGTCTACAGAGCACGAGACAAATAGGATTCTGACCACTTGTCTGATGAACTACCCCACCTCCGTACCGTAGCTAGAGAAAGTGAGGAGCTGTAAGAAAGTGATGAACAAAGAAGAATGGTCGTTTTGCCATAATCAGCGAAAATAGGAAGATTATTAGAGAAGGCTCATTGAAAGATGATCTAGGTTTAAGATGGCCTGGTATTTATAACATTTTCTGAAGCTGCGGGGTGTCATACATTGGACAAACTTGTCGCGCCCTAGAGAATAGGTGTGTCGAACATCGACGACACCCACGTCTTGACCAACTAGAGAAATCTGCAGTGGCCGAGTATTGCATCAGTGCAGGACGTTGTATGAATTTAAAAAAACTCCGAAATTCTGTCATCGACGGCTTCATACTAGCACAACATTATTAAAGAAGCAGTGGAAATTTAAAACTCGACTAATTTGCTTAAAAGGGCCACAGGATAGCAACTCAGCACGGTATGGGATCCAGCGCTGGCCATGTTAAAATCTCAGCGAACACAAAAAAGAACTGTTGGTCGTACGAGGGATCACGCTCCGGTGGCAACTTACACTGAAGAGCCAAAGAAACTTATATACCTGCCTAATATCGTATAGGTCCCCCGTAAGCACGCAGAAGTGCCGCAACACGGCGTGGCATAGAGTAGACTAATGTATGAAGTAGTGCTGGAGGGAAAAGTCCTGCAGGGCTGTCCATAAATCCGTACGAGTACGCGTGCGTGGAGATCTCTTCTGAATAGCACGTTCCAAGACATGTTAGATTTGCTCCATAATGTTCATATCTGGGGAGTCTGGTGGCCAGCAGAAGTGTTTAAAATCAGAATAGTGTTCCTGGAACCACTCTGTAGCACTTCTGGAGGTGTGGGGTGTCGCATTGTCCTGCTGGAATTGTCCAAGTCCGTCGGATTGCGCAATGGACATGAATGGATGCAGGTGATCAGACAAGATGCTTACGTATGTGTCACCAGTCAGAGTCGTATCTAGACGTATCAGGGGACCCATATCACTCCAACTACACACGCACCACACCTTTATAGGATCTCCACCAGCTTGAACAGTCCCCTGCTGACATGCAGGATCCATAGATTCATGAGGTTGTGTCCATGCGAGTACACGTCCATCAACTCGATGCAAGTTGAAACGAGACTCGTCCGACCAGGCAACATGTTTCCAGTCATTAACAGTCCAATGTCAAAAATGGTTCAAATGGCTCTGAGCACTATGGGACTCAACTGCTGTGGTCATCAGTCCCCTAGAACTTAGAACTACTTAAACCTAACTAACCTAAGGACATCACACACATCCATGCCCGAGGCAGGATTCGAACCTGCGACCGTAGCAGTCGCACGGTTCCGGACTGCGCGCCTAGAACGGCGAGACGTCCAGTGTCGATGGGTCCAGGCGACACGTAAAATTTTGTGTCGTGCAGTCATCAAAAGTGTGTATTGTGTATTGAACCAGGGATCTAGAAACGACGGAGAGGCTTCGCTCTGCCGTAGACCTCAGTGGTCCACTACCCTACAAGAGGCCAGAGCGGTCCATCCACTCCTCCGTCGCCCCACACCGAACCCAGGGTTATTGTGCGGCGCGGCTCCCAGTGTAAACCCGGGAACGTCTCATATCAGACGAGTATAACCCCAAATGTTTGCGTGGTAGAGTAATTATGGTGTACACGTAAGAGGAGAGAGTGTTTGCGCAGCAATAGCCGACATAGTGTAACTGAAGCGGAATAAGGGGAACAACCCGCATTCGCCGAGACAGATGCGAAACCGCCCTAAAAACCATTCACAAACTGGCCGGCACACCGGGCCTCGATACTAATACGCCGGGCGGATTCGTGCCGGGGACCGGCACTTTTCCCACTCGGGAAACAGTGCGTTAGACCGCGCGGCTAGCCGGGCGGGCAGTCATCAAGGTACATTAGTGGGACTTCGGCTCAGAAAACCCATATCGATGATGTTTCGTTGACTGTTTCGCCTGCTGACACTTGTTGATGGACCAGCATTCAAATATGTGGCAACTTGAGGAATGGTTTCACTTCTGTCACGTTGAACGATTCTTTTCAGTCGTCTAGGCCCTCCAGTCTGGAATCACGCTGCTGCTACAGTCGCAGGTTCGAATGCTGCCTTGGGCATGGATGGTTGTGATGTCCTTAGGTTAGTTAGGTTTAAGTGGTTCTAAGTCTAGGGGCTGATGACCTCAGATGTTAAGTCCCATAGTGCTTAGAGCCATTTGAAACATTTCAGTAGTCGTTGGTTTCTCCAGAATATTTTTCCGGCCACAGCGATGTCGGAGATTTGATATTTTACCGGATATCCGATATTCACCGTATCCTCGTGAAATGGTCGTATGGGGAACTCTCCACTTGATCGCTGCCTCAGAGATCCTGTGGCCCATCGCTCGGTTGCCGACTATAACACCACTTTTTTTCTTTATTGTACGTAAATACCCCATCCGGGGCACGCTGGCGGCAGCATATGCACTGGTCTTCAGCCGAAAGACATTAATTATACAATAGAAGACATTTAAAATTACAAAGGGGAGAATATGGCGTCCATAAATAGAAAAATGGGGAACATAATGGAAGAGAACAGACAAAAAGGGGGCGACTGTAAAATGGAGAAAAGTATTGTGCACAAAAACCTCACAGTGGAACCATTATAAGAACACAAGGCGAAGTATAAGCCGGCTGGAGCGGCCGTGCGGTTCTAGGCGCTACAGTCTGGAGCCGAGCGACCGCTACGGTCGCAGGTTCGAATCCTGCCTCGGGCATGGATGTGTGTGATGTCCTTAGGTTAGTTAGGTTTAATTAGTTTTAAGTTCTAGGCGACTGATGACCTCAGAAGTTAAGTCGCATAGTGCTCAGAGCCATATGAACCAAGGCGAACTATGGCTGGAGCATAAAAGGAGCGATGTATGGCGTAGCACATAACGATCAATGACAGTAACACTATGTACAAATCCAGCACACAATTAAAATCACAGCTCAAATGGTAGAAATGGCTCTGAGCACTATGGGACTTAACATCTGAGGTCATCAGTCCCCTAGAGTTTAGAACTACTTGAACCTAACTAACCTAAGGACATCATACACATCGATGGCCGTGGCAGGATTTGAACCTGCTACCGTAGCGGCCGCGCAGTTCCTGACTGAAGCGCATAGAACCGCTCGGCCACTTTGGCTGGCAAAATCTCAGCTCTGGACGCACAGGAGAACAGCACCAAACACAACGCTGACGTAGCACAGTAATGACGATGAGCAAATACAGGATCTGCCAGTGGCAAGGAGATGAGGGAGAAGGGAAGAATGGTGAAGGGAGGGAGCGGTGGAGAGGGGGAGGGAGACTGGCGGGGGCGCGTCGAAGAGGGCTGGGGAGGGAAGGACATTAGAGGGACACAGTTGAGGAGTGGGTGCAGGGACTCAGGGGGAGAAAGGAGGACAATCCGCTGTTGGATAAGGAGTGGAGAGAACAAGGCTAGGTTACAGTTGGAAGGAAGGGAAGATGTCAAGGCGATGTTCAACATTCGGGAGGGGAAGGTGCTGGAAATTACCCTGAGGAAGGAGATGGAGGGTCTGGAGGTGGAGAGAGGGAGCGATAGAGCGACAGAGGCGCTGCAACGGGAGATGGGTGGAGTGGAAGGAGGAAACCATTGGGTAGGGGGGGGGAGGCGAACGAGCCTGTGGGCAGTGTGAAAGATGGGGAGATGTTGGAGGATAAGGAGGAGGTGGGTGAAGGGGATGAGGTCATACAGGACTCGTGTGGACAATGCTGGGATAACAGAGGATAAGATGGATGAGGTATTTGTAGGTGTGGAGAATGGTGGAAGGATGCAATCGTGCAATTCCCATGTCCAGCCAGACAGGAGTTTCAGGAGGCAGAGGCAGGAATGGGCTTTCTGCTGGAGGGTCAGGAGATCGGGGTCCAGGTGAGATGACGATCAAGGATGAGGCCAAGGTATCTCAGGGTGGGGGTGAGCTGGATGGAACGACCATAAATAGTGATGTAGAAATCGTTGAGACAGAAGGAGCCAGTGGTGCGGCCTATCATGATTGCCTGGGTTTTTTAGGGGTTGAGACGTAGGAACCACTGGTTACACCAAGTGGTGAACTGGTCGAAGTGGGTTTGGTGGATGCATTGGGACCATTGAAGGTTAGGATAGAGAGGCACGAAGGTGGTTTCATCACCATATTGGAGAAGATGGACAGGTGGGGGTGGCTTGGGCATATCGGCAGTGTACAGGAGATAGAGGAGAGGAGAGAGGACGGAGCCCTGGGAGACGCCAGCAGTGGGATAAAAGTTATGGGCTATAACACCACGTTGAAACTCACTTAAATCTTGATAACCTGCCATTATAGCCACAGTAAGAGACCCAACAACTGCGACTGACACTTGTTGCTTTATATAGACGTTACCGAGCGCAGCGCCGTATTCTGCCTGTTTAGATACCTCTGTATTTGAATATGCATGCCTATACCAGTTTCTTTTGCGCTTCAGTGTAGATATTTGGTTGACGGGCACACGCCAGCGGTGACACTTATTTTGGCAGGTGATTCCCGACAGAGGGCGGTGGGGCGACCGGCGGCAGCGCACAACTAGACTGACGGCCACTGCGCCTGCGTTCAACGTCCGACAGATAGCGTACCTGTCTCTCTCGCTACCGATCGGCATATACGCACTATTGGTCATTTAAATTTGGCGCGTTGACGCCTGCGCAGTTCCTTCTCTGACTGCCATAAATAGAAGGCGTCGGTGAGAGTTTGTGCTTGAACCGGTAGCACCGAAGATTGGGATGGTCCTTTAAGTCCCACCACCACACCTTCACCATGCTCTGCAATGTTGTAATTAATTGGAACGACGTAATTGTAGAATAGAACAATTTTCCCCTTACACCAAGATAGTAAGGCCGAGATCTGCCAATGACACTGTGCCTCAACCCACCACAAAAAAAAAAAAAAAAAAAAAAAACTGAGCAGTGTGTCCACTGCATATGAAGATGTCAGTCAGTTGCGCCCAAGAAATATTGTCGAGTCTTCACAACAACATCCGAAGTGCATGCATTGTATTTTATAGGTGCTGGATGTTAGTCTATGGGATGGAATTCCATGCCTGTTGCACTTGGTTGGTAATACAGCGTCAGGTAATGCTGGTTGTGAGAGACGCGGGAGTTATCGTCCGATGATGTTCCATATAGGCTAGACAGGAGACAGATCAGTTAATCGAGCAGGCCAAAGCAACAGGTCGACACTCTGTAGAGCATGTTGGGCTACAACAGCGCCGGCCGGTGTGGCCGTGCGGTTCTAGGCGCTTCAGTCTGGAACCGCGTGACCGCTACGGTCGCGGGTTCGAATCCTGCCTCGGGCATGGATGAGTGTGATGTCCGTAGGTTAGTTAGGTTTAAGTAGTTCTAAGTTCTAGGGGACTGATGCCATCAGATGTTAACTCCCATAGTACTCAGAGCCATTTGAACCATTTTTTTGCAACAACAGCAGTACGTGGGCTAGCATCATCCGGTTGGAAAACACCCGTTTTAATGCTGTTCATCATGTAGAGAGGCTACATTCCTGCCAAGTCTTTCTGCAGTATCGCAGAAGGATCATGCAGCTTCTCGTACCCTATTACACGACCTCGTTCAGACTCAATAAACTGTTGATAATGGCGTCTTTGTCGCCTTAAAGGCAGTCTTGAGTAACATCAACTCACGGCGTCCAATCTCAAACGTAACTAACGCTCAGGACCAATGCATCGTGTATTTAAAGCAAATCCGATTTGCATGCTCATATTGAAGCTTGTAGCGCTACACTTATGCGACTGGAGCGAAATTTGAACAGAAATCATTTTTCAGGTGTACAACCACGCCTACCAACTTTCGTTTATGTCATACAACTCCTTCTTGATGTTGTGATTTTTTATCGACCATTTATAATGGTAAGACAGAGAATTAGGAACCAGATTTTAAACTGTAAGACATTTCCAAGGCGAGAAGTGGACTCTGACCACAGTTTATTAGTTATGGAGTATAGATTAGAACAGAAGAAGTTGGAAAAACGTAGAAAATTGATGGGACCTGGATAAGTTGAAAGAACCACAAGTTGTTAGGAGTTTCACAGAGAGCATTAGGCACCGGTTGACAGGTGAAAGGACGGAAACTAGCTGTGTGTTTGCTGTCGTGGGACCCTGAACTAATATGAAAGTTATGGGGCAGAATCACGATATTACGCAAGACACGCCCAAGAGGGATTATATTGAATCTACACAAGGAGTATAACCCAATCTTATAATTTCGTTGATATGAATTCTACGTGGGGTGGTTAGCCTCTCACATAATTTATTCGTGAAATTAGTTGATAAGTGTTCCCCTCCAAAGCTGATGATGGGAAAGATTCTTGTGAGTATGACTGTTTGACAGATAAATGCCCTCCTACAAATTTACAAGTACATTTACTTTCTTTAAATGGAATACAAAATTGATCATGATTTGTACAAGGAACAATCATGTATGTTAACGTAAACCAATCATATAAATAGTTCTCACTTGATAGAGGTGTTGGCAAGAACCTAGTACAAACGACACTACGTGAAATCTAGTGTGCTTCTTTGCTACAAGAAGTGGAAACAAAGGGAGCAGGTGAAATGTATCATATCGATAAACAAGTAGGTAATCGGATGCAGTACCACGATATTACCTAACGAGGCGAAATTGTTCTACGGAAACCCCCGCTGAGAAACCTCAATTCGAATTCTGGGTGGCTGAAAAATCAACTCAGATCCTACAGGCCAGAATTGCACGTATAAAAAAGCTTATATTTTTTATCGAGTGGCCGGACAAGTGAAACTGCGAATGAAATTACTCTGCAGCAGGCGTGCCAAACTACGCGACCGACTCCTGCGGCGGCCAGGAACCATTCTCCTTTTGTCTTCCGGCCGTGCCCATAGACAGATCGCTCCGCTGTGCCACATATCGAGCAGTCGTCGCCAATAAACAAAGCTTTCACCAAGCTTGTCTTATAACAAATTCGTCCTAACTCCCACTACCGTACTCCCACAACCTAGGCGCCTGTACCATTCCTACCCGCCAATTCCCGACGGTGAATGCAAACGTGTGCTTGAGTAACAGTTGAGCAGCCTATCGCAGCCTCCGCCAGGACTTTGCAAGAGAAGTTTTCTAGCGGCGAGCGCCAATGAAATTTGATTATAGGGGTGTAAGGTGTGGCGTCGTTCTGTCGGCTATCCCCTGGAGCTCGGAGATCATTTCTCTGAAACGATGCAAACAGTAGCACAGCCGTGACGCCAAGCTGGCGTGTTTGCCTAAAACATGAGGCTTTCACGAGAAAACTGCCCCTATCCACTATAAAAATAGAGAGTGGCCATCATTCTGGTCCCTGAGACCCGACATCAAAAGAGAAAGCCGCCAGCCATGCGTCAGGAATCCGTCTACAGTTGCCAGTGAACGGGTGTCCCCCCACCTGCTGCTACTGTGAGAGATTGACCTCAAAAATGTTCAGATGTGTGTGAAATCTTATGGGACTTAACTGCTAAGGTCATCAAACCCTAAGCTTACACACTACTTCACCTAAATTATCCTAAGGACAAACACACACACCCATGCCCCAGGAAGGACTCGAACCTCCGCCGGGACCAGCCGCACAGTCCATGACTGCAGCGCCGAGACCACTCGGCTAATCCCGCGCGGCAGAGGTTGACCTCCTCACAGCCCAAAGGTTCCCACTGTCCCAAAAATGCACAGAATTACGATAGACATGCATCCTATTCCCGATCATGTACATGCCGGTACAGAGCATTAGGTTACCTACTTTGCACGACCGTGTAACACGGTAGCGAAATGACATTAATTTGTATGTGTAAAAATTCAGGTTTTAAAAATGCAAGACAAGCTAGTTTGATTGCTTTTAATAAGTGTGTGAAGAACATAGAGGGCGTGCCATTTTGCAAGGAATACAGCACAAGACGAATGGGTAGTCTTAAGAGACGAACTAATGAATGCAGCAGAGGATCAGAGTGGTAAAAAGACAATCCCTAGTAGAAGACCTTGGATAACACAGGATTTACTGCAATTAACTGATGATAGGAGAAAAATAAAAAAATTAACAAATGTAGCAGGCAGAAGGAATATGAATGTCTAAAAAATGAGACTGACATGAAGTTCCAAATGGCTAAGCCGGAATGGATAGAGCACGAATGTAAATATTTAGAAGCATATTTGGCTAATGGTTCAAATGGCTCTGAGCACTATGGGACTTAACATCTGTGGTCATCAGTCCCCTAGAACTTAGAACTACTTAAACCTAACTAACCTAAGGACATCACATATATCCATGCCCGAGGCAGGATTCGAACCTGCGACCGTAGCGGTCATGCGGTTCCAGACTGAAGCGCCTAGAACCGCACGGCCACACCGGCCGGATAGAAGCATATTTCCCTACGGGAAAGATAGATATCGCCTATAGGACAATGAAAGAGGCATTTGAAGGAAACAGAAGGAGATGTATGAATATCGAGAGCACAGATGGTAACCCAGTCCTAAGTAAAGAAGGGAAAGCTAAAAGATGGAAGAAGTATATAGGGAGTGACAAGAAATGGGAGGACGTAGATGACGAAGACATAGGAGTTATAATACTACGAGAAGAATTTTACAGAGCACTGAAAAACCTAAGTCGAAACAAAGGCCGGGAGTAGAAGACATTCTGTCAGAACTACCGATAATCTTGGGAGAGCCAGTCGTGTGAGAAATCTTCCGTCTGGATTGCAAGACGTATAACACAGGCCAAATACCATCAGACATCAAGAAGATTGTTATATTTCCCACTCCAAAGAAAGTACTTGCTAACACATGTGAAAATTGCCAAATCTTACTTTCAAAATACTAACACGAATTCCTTAAAGAAGAATGGGCAGTATGGAAAAACTGGTAGAATCCGACCTTGGGGAAGATCATTTTGGATCGCGGAGAAATGGAGGAACACGAGAGGCAATAATGACACTACGGACTATCTTAGAAGATAGGCTACAGAAAGACAAGTCTACGTTTACAGCATAAGTGTGTGAAGAACGCAGAGGGCTTGCCGTTTTGCAAGGAATACAGCACAAGACGAATGGGTAGTCTTAAGAGACGAACTAAGGAGTGCAGCAGAGGATCAGAGTGGCAAAAAGACAATCCCCAGTAGAAGACCTTGCATAACACAGGATTTACTGATTTACACAGCTTTTGAAAATGTTGGCAGAAATACTCTCTCTCAAATTCTGAAAGTAGCACTGTTAAAATACGAAAAGCGAAAGGCTGTTTACAACTTGTACAGAAACCAGACAGAAGTTACGAGTTGAGGGGTATGAAAGGGAAACAGTGGTTGAGCAGGTAGTAAAACAGGGTTGTAGCCTATCTGTGATGTTGTAAAATCTTTACCTTGAGCAAGCAGTTAGGGAAACCGAAGAAAATTTAGAGAAGGAATAAAAGTTCAGGGAGAACAAATAATAATTTTGGTGAAACTTCCTGGCAGATTAAAACTGTGTGCCGGTCCGAGAGTCAACCTAGAGACCTGTGACTTTCGGGGCAAGTGCTCTAGCCATTCTCATTCTGTAAGTTTAGAAGGTAGGAGACGAGGTAATGGCAGAAGTAATGCTGTGGGGACGGGGCGTGAGTCGTGCTTGGGTAGCTCAGTTGGTAGAGCACTTGCCCGAGAAAGGCAAAGGTTCCGAGTTCGAGTCTCGGTCCAGCACACAGTTTTAATCTGGCAGGAAGTTTCATATCAGCGCACACTCCACTGCAGAGTGAAAATTATCGTTCAATAATTTTGATGTTCGCCAATGACATTTTTATTCTGTCAGAGACAGCAAGGGACTTGGAAGAGCAACTGAACGGACTGGACAGCGTCTTGAAACGACTATGTAAGACGAACATCAACAAAAGCAAAACAAGGCTAATGGGATGTAGTCGAATTAAATCAGGTGATGATGAGGGAGTTAAACTAGGAAACGAGACACTTAAAGTTTGCCGATCGGGCAATTGGGCAGAATATAACTGATGATAGTGGACGTAGGATGGTATGGAGCTGTTCAGGAAGAATCTGCGGAACTTTAAGCGTCGTTTCGTCACTGTGGATGAAACATGGATACGTTACTATACTCCTGTGACCATAGAACAATCTAAACAATGGGTTACCATGAGAGAATCTGCACCAAAAAAGGCGAAGACCAGTCCTTCGGCCAGAAAGGTTATGGCGACTGTCTTTTGGGATTCGCAAGGGATAATCCTCATCGACTACCTGGAAAAGGGTAAAACTATTACAGGTGCATATTATTCATCGTTATTGGACCGTTTCAAAACCGAGCTGCATGAAACACGCCGGTGATTGGACCGCAAAAAAAGTCCTTTTCCATCACGGCAATGTACCAGCACACACCTCAGCAGTTGTAGTCGCAAAATTAATGGAAATAGGATTCCAACTAGTTTCACACCTCCCCTATTCTCCAGACTTGGATCCCTCGGACTACTATTTTTTTCCCCCAATTTGAAGAAATGGCTGGCGGGACAAAGATTTTATTCCAACGAGGAGGTGACTGCAGCAACTAACGGCTATTTTGCAGACTTGGACAATTCCTATTATTCGGAAGGGATCAACAAATTAGAACAGCGTTGGACGAAGTGTATAAGCCTAAAAGGAGACTATGTCGAAAAATAAAAAAGGTTTAACCCAAACACGTAAGTAGTTTTTATTTTTGCACGGACTTTTCAAAAGCCCCTCGTAGAGTTGAACATCAGCCTCACAGTAATACACTTCCACGGAACGTTGTTACTGCCATGCGCCATTTCTACTATTGGCGCTGATATCTGCGCGGAGCCTCAATTCGTAGAAATGCAGGATTAAGAGAAACACATCAACCCCACCCCCTTCACTCTCCATCGAAACCAGTGACCCTTTTTTACCTCCTCTTCTCCCCATCCTCACGCGACACAGCTACGTCGACGTGCTATAGATACTTATGCAAAGAATTAAAAGAGTTATTATTATTATTTACAGGCTATAGATACAATACACAAACTTCGCATCTTTAATATATTAGGTCCAGGTTCCAGAGATATAGAGACACCGGGAGAGAGAGGAAATCTGGTTCTGCAAAGCTGAACGAACTGTATCATACCAGGTTTTGTAAATGAAGGTATATTGAAGTTTCTAAAAAAAAAAAAAAAAAAAAAAAAAAAAAAAAAAAAAAGTACTGCTTCTGGTAGTACGGAATCATGTGAATCGATTTATTCGACTCCCAAAAAAGAAATAGTCACGTCCGATACCCCGCGGAATTTGGGAAATACTCCAGACACACACAGAAACGAACGACAAACCTCGGAAATACACTCCTGGAAATTGAAATAAGAACACCGTGAATTCATTGTCCCAGGAAGGGGAAACTTTATTGACACATTCCTGGGGTCAGATACATCACATGATCACACTGACAGAACCACAGGCACATAGACACAGGCAACAGAGCATGCACAATGTCGGCACTAGTACAGTGTATATCCACCTTTCGCAGCAATGCAGGCTGCTATTCTCCCATGGAGACGATCGTAGAGATGCTGGATGTAGTCCTGTGGAACGGCTTGCCATGCCATTTCCACCTGGCGCCTCAGTTGGACCAGCGTTCGTGCTGGACGTGCAGACCGCGTGAGACGACGCTTCATCCAGTCCCAAACATGCTCAATGGGGGACAGATCCGGAGATCTTGCTGGCCAGGGTAGTTGACTTACACCTTCTAGAGCACGTTGGGTGGCACGGGATACATGCGGACGTGCATTGTCCTGTTGGAACAGCAAGTTCCCTTGCCGGTCTAGGAATGGTAGAACGATGGGTTCGATGACGGTTTGGATGTACCGTGCACTATTCAGTGTCCCCTCGACGATCACCAGTGGTGTACGGCCAGTGTAGGAGATCGCTCCCCACACCATGATGCCGGGTGTTGGCCCTGTGTGCCTCGGTCGTATGCAGTCCTGATTGTGGCGCTCACCTGCACGGCGCCAAACACGCATACGACCATCATTGGCACCAAGGCAGAAGCGACTCTCTTCGCTGAAGGCGACACGTCTCCATTCGTCCCTCCATTCACGCCTGTCGCGACACCACTGGAGGCGGGCTGCACGATGTTGGGGCGTGAGCGGAAGACGGCCTAACGGTGTGCGGGACCGTAGCCCAGCTTCATGGAGACGGTTGCGAATGGTCCTCGCCGATACCCCAGGAGCAACAGTGTCCCTAATTTGCTGGGAAGTGGCGGTGCGGTCCCCTACGGCACTGCGTAGGATCCTACGGTCTTGGCGTGCATCCGTGCGTCGCTGCGGTCCGGTCCCAGGTCGACGGGCACATGCACCTTCCGCCGACCACTGGCGACAACATCGATGTACTGTGGAGACCTCACGCCCCACGTGTTGAGCAATTCGGCGGTACGTCCACCCGGCCTCCCGCATGCCCACTATACGCCCTCGCTCAAAGTCCGTCAACTGCACATACGGTTCACGTCCACGCTGTCGCGGCATGCTACCAGTGTTAAAGACTGCGATGGAGCTCCGTATGCCACGGCAAACTGGCTGACACTGACGGCGGCGGTGCACAAATGCTGCGCAGCTAGCGCCATTCGACGGCCAACACCGCGGTTCCTGGTGTGTCCGCTGTGCCGTGCGTGTGATCATTGCTTGTACAGCCCTCTCGCAGTGTCCGGAGCAAGTATGGTGGGTCTGACACACCGGTGTCAATGTGTTCTTTTTTCCATTTCCAGGAGTGTAGTATAGAATCAGTTTTGTAGCCCATCAAAATCTGAAACGCCTGTGTTGAACAGTGGAACCGTCGAAGAACAGCTATGTTCTCCGCTAGATAGCAGGAATGTCAGTAATGAAGCTAATAAAGCGCTAGTTAGGTCGGATCTTGCACGTGGACGTTTCCCGTAACGAAATCTCAGCGTCATGATATTGTTCAAAGTGGCTCTAGACAGCAGTTAAATAACAGTGATGAAGATTATCCTAAAGACGACGATCATAGGCACTTTCCCAATTTTAATTTCTCAAGGAAATTAAATAATGCTGAAACTGGACTTCGTCGCTGGTTGGTTTATTCAATTTCTCAAAATAAGTATTTCTGTTTTCCGTGTAGACTATTTGGAATTCAATTGCACGAGGACAGTGTTGTGGCTGGAAGCACTTAAGTAGTATTTTACAAAGACATGAGATTACCATAGAATATACGGCTTTTATATTCCAGTGGATGACATTAGAGAAAGGAATAAAGTATGGGAAAACAACAGACCAAGGAAACGAAAGGTGAATCCCAAAAATATTAGCACAATTTATTTCAGAGGCTAAATGATGTCATTAACTTCTTAGCCGCTCATAATATCGCGTTTAGAGGTCACAGAGCATCTTTCAGTATAGGATACGACAGTGCTAAATCTGGTAACTTTATAGACTTCTTTAAACTGAAATCTAAATATAATCCTAAATTACGGGAATACATGAAGCGCATAAATGGCAAACAACTTACGCACCATTATCTAAGCCACGGTACTCAGAATGAATTGATCATACTGATGTAAAAAACATTTGCTAGTGAAGTGGTTCTAAATCTAAAATTCGCAAAATATTTTTCGACTTTTCTCGACTTCACTGGAGACTGTAGTCAATACATCAACTGGCACAATAGAAGAAATCTTTATCGGATTTCTAGCCGTCACTGAGACGGCTGGAGAATATCTTACTAATGCAATACTGGAAGAGCTAAAACGAGTTAGATATTCAAAACTGTCTTGGCTAAGGATGCGACAATGGACCATATTTGGCAGATATAAATAGTCGAGTTAAAAATCTAGGGCATTTTTTACACCCTGTGAGTGTCTGCTGCGGGTAGACGCAATTAATTCTTCAATGGTAGCAAAAATATTTTTGATTTTTTTCAGAGATATTATTTGCTGTTTTCAAGATCATTTAACACTGAAAATTAATCTCAGCTAAATTAAAGGTTACTACAGAACCTTTATTAGACGCAAGGGGAAAAGCATAATCGCGGCAGTGAAGGCAGTATTATAGCAATTTGATTATGCTGCTGAATGTACTGAAAGTTTAAAAATTGCAAGGAAGAATCTGACACACTCAGTGACTGCGATTCAGTTTTGAAAGAAATGATAAGATTAGAGTTTATCACATCATTGTATTTATTATATCAGATATTATCGTGCGTTAATGATATGAGCAAATTATGGCGGTCTGCAATAGTCCATCCGAGTATTGCTCTTGAACATTTGCGTTCATTTTGTGATTGGTTCAAAGAATATCGACAAACTGGGTTCGAACAATGCTTGTCTCACACTCGTCAATTTATTGAGAAAAGCAGCCATGAACTGCGAAAAGATGTTAAAGGTAAAAGGTTAGTCAAAAAGAAAAGGATATCAATTATGAAAGAGGTGATGAACCTATACATTCTCCCAAAAGCCGATCCAATGAAGGTATTTTTAACATCGTGATGATGCCATATTGAGCAATAAGGATTTATGTTTTATGTATATAGAACAACGTTTTGCAAAGTTTGGTCTTCTGTATGATGTAATTAAGTTAAAAATTATTCCAAAAGGTCATATATTGGAAAGCTGACAACATTTACACACAGTTCTGGGAGTGGGGGAGAGCTGTGACTTCTAATCCTACAAATTATATGAAGAACTGCAAATGAAGATCCCACACGTACTTTACTTCATTAAAGATGTCAAACAGCTACTGTAATATATAACAGAAATTAACTTAAAGAAATTACCCATATATTTATATTGTCATTAGAATTTTTGTAACAATGTCCCTAATAGCAGCTCTGCCGAAAGGAGCTACTCAAAATTAACACCAATAACGAATTATTTAAGAACTACAATGAGTCAGCAAAGACTTTCGGGTTTTATCGATTGAAGCACGTATAACATCTAAATTGGCCTCTTACAGCTGAGTTCAGTAAGGATAGAAGTACGAAATTTTTGTTTCGATAATATTTAATTGTTAGTTATTACTGAAATTATTGTTAGTTAAAATTGACGTTTTTGTTTTTATGAATAAAAGTCTGATAGCTTCAAAAGAAAACCGTTAAGATTTCTCTGTATAAAATCCATCCTCTTGCTCCTCCAGAGGGCATCGCAAAATATATCTTTCCCACACAAAATTTTTGGCTTGCCCCGCCACAGTTAGTAATATGTGGACCACACAATTAACGTACTTCACACATGTTTGTACACATATTTCACCTGCATCTCTAGCGAATTTATCCCTGTAGCTTCGTCTCCACGGCATTTCAATGTGTATAACGTCATATTTCCTGAACTATGAGCCGTACAATGATACACACTGCCCAGTTCCTTTAATGTGACCATCTGTTAAAACGCTGAATAACTACCTTTTGAAACATGGATCATTGCGAGACGTGCAGAAAGAGGATCAACGAGGTTCTGGAAGGTACGGACAGGAATGTGGAGCCATGCTGACTCCAGTGTCGTGGCGAGATGTCCTAGATTTCTCGGTTGAGGATCCATGGCACGGACAGCTGGATCGAGGTGGCCTCACAGAGTCTTGATTGAGTTTAAATCCGGGGAGTTTGGTGGCCAGGGAACACAGAAATCCATCCTGGTGTTCTTCGAACCAAGCACGAACACCACGAGCTATGTGACATATTGCATTGTGCTGCTGGTAGATGCTGAGGGAAAAAAAATGCATGTAGGGGAGGAAATGGTCCTCAAGAATAGAGGCATACTCGTGTTGATCCATTGTCTCTTCCACAATCACGAAATCACCCAGGGAATACCATGAAAACATTCCCCAGGCTATAACGTTCCTTCCTTCGCCATAGACACTTTCGACAATTGTTCCAGAGTATTTGCTTTCTCTCTAATGGACATAAAACATGATTCATCTGAAAAGTCCATCTATCGCCACCCCTGTGGACATCCAGCTGCGGTACTGTCGTACAAATTCCAGCCTTCCGCGCTGGTGAACAGCAGTCAGCATGGAAGCATGAACCAGCAACGGAAGCTGAGCGATCGTTCAGTCTACACTATTGGTAGCCCCTTGGTTCAGCTAGGCAGGCAGTCACTCAACAGTTGCATGTCTATTCGCCCATATATGCCCTTGAAGCCTTCGTTCACCCTGACAACTATGGCCCATGGTGCACCAAAGTGGCCTTGGCATCAGTACCATTTTGCCATCCACAGTATAGTTCATCCACGGCGGTCCACAAACAGTTTTCAAACTTAGCAGTTTTGGAAATGCTTCCACTCTTGACTCGCAATCCAATGATCATGCCCCTTTGGACGTCAGACAAACCACATTGTCTGCGAAACATGACAACGACTCTACTGTTCTCCACATCCCCCGACACACTTTATATACCCTCCATTGCTAGTGCTGGTACCCGCCGTCTGTGAGTGGTTACTTCACCTTGACGTTGAACGTAGGCTGTGGTCACATAAATGTGATTGCACCGCATGTATATGGACTTCTGCGTTTACATACAGAATATGACAAATATGGAATGCGTATGGAAAACACGGAAAAAATTTAAAAATAAGGAAAACATGGAAAAATGTAAAAATAAAGGGAAAATGTAATAATGTGGAAAATATGCAAAAATATGGAATAATTGAAAATATGGAAAAACGGAAAAATGGAAAAACGTGTAAAATACGGGAAAATCCGAATACAAAATGGGAGTACACGACATATGTGCTGATACAGACTAAAGTGCCTGGAGGTCCCTTGGAATATTTCGTAAACAGCTACAAGCTTGTACCAAGGAAGAGAGCTATTAGAATCATAGGATCCTCTGCTCCCAAAATTACTGAGAGATCTGTGCAAAAGTCTGAGTGTGCTCGCAGGCCACTTGAAAAAAATTGAGTTTATTTATAGAAAGGGAGTAGTCGAAATTTTCGGTATAAGCACTAGACATGACGTCACACATAGACTTGGAGATAAAAAAGCGTTATACAGAAAGAGTAAGCGGAATATGCGGTATAGAGGCTGCAGGCTCTTAATGCCTTAATGTAACGACTTAGTACCGGAGGGGGAATAACACCACATATGCTTCTATAGTAGAAAGACGGTGAATTCTAAAAAGATAAGCTGAAAAGACGAAACTGTCATACTCCCACTAGTTCTGTGTGTATGTGAGGAAATGGTAATATTACCCCAGTCCACTTATTAGATATAAAACATAAAATGTTTCAAATTATGTAGTAGTATTTGTACTACAAATTACCAGCAATATGACTATATTTATTCGGCTATTAAACTGCTAGTTGTATGCATAGTAATACTGGGTGAAAAGAACGCTGCTGAAATGTACTAAGCCCTCTTACTTTGAGTGAATTGTTAATTGTAAGATGTTCTGTATTTGGATTCTCAATGTTGAGCTATTCTTTCCCAATTCATGTGAGCTGCAAGTCATAAGACATTTGGAAGTGCTCTAAAGCAGACTGATACCATAACGTGGAAAAACCATACATATGGATCAGGTATTAACACTAACACAGGTTAAACCATGACAAGTTCGCTGATAGAAGATAAAAGGACTCTGTGCACAACACGAGAGCACACATTTATCTAAATAACTTAGATTCACAGATAATATTAGCGCTCGGCGTTTATCTAATTGTTTAAACAATTCGTCATAATTTTAACCAGTTTTGCTGTAGCTCCTTCCGTCAGTATCAGTGGTGGGAAATTTACAGCTTTCGACACATAAGGATTAGACTGTTTGGAGGAGAGGTAACTTCCATTGGAGACAGACAGCTGGTGATCTGGTCAGTATGAATACCATTCGTACCATATCGCTGCTGTGTAGAAAGTTAGGCCTCTCACTGTTCATTCGTCAGGGTTATCTGGCAAAACCGTGTAAAGACCTATGTTCTCTTGTCGAGTCCTATGGTTTTAATGCTTAATATTTTGCTGTTTTGCATTATTATTTTTTAATAGACAAGTGCACTCTTCCTAGAAAGTGGAACTTGTCGACGTTAATAAAAAATTAGCGTTCTCATGGAATATTGTACCATCTTAATTCAGATGGTACGCGTATTATCCACAAGCGCCATGTTATTGTGAAAAAACACTGTTTCAAAAGGAATTACTGCGTATAACTAAACTGTGTTTGATAGATGAGTATCTAAAGCATACTGTTATCTGTGTAATATTTTACTTATTTAGCGTGGAAATCCCATTACACGAACTACCAAACAGCGAAGTCAATATTTCTGTTGTAGACTATATTTTGGTGGGATTCCACGTAGCGCTTCTGGATGACCGTCTATTTATTTTAAACAAATCACTTTTCTAAATCAGTATGGGATGCATATGCATTATAATAACGTGGGTGTAACGGAAAATTTGTTTAGGGGAGGGAGGGGTGGATGACTGGATATTCGCCCACGTGGAAATCGATTCGTCAGCCAAGTTATTGGTGTCGATAACCTGCTATAGAACCAAGAATGGGTAAGATGATGATGCTTATTATTTACAGTTATACTCTCGCAACTATGGCCGGCAAAAGCTCCAAACTCCTAGAGGTTTTTACTAATATAAAGGCTATCGAAATGTCTAGTGATAGTCATTGTCTCAATGCTGATAAATCTGAGACAGTAAGGAACAGCTCTACTTCTGCGCAACAACGGAGAGGCCTATCTTGCAGGCAAACATGCAGAACAAATTTAGTGTTCCTGATACCTAATGGAACTGCTTTGTCGATCATAATTAAGTCAATACCTACTAAGTTTTATAAATGTAGTTCTATGATTTATCTACTGAGAGTAAACACGAGTTTATAAGTTGGTCACATGATCATGACGTCGCTTCCAGTCATGACGCCTAAAAATACATAACGTATTGACAGTATATATAAAAATATTCGCGTAATGTAATTGGCTGGTTTAAGATGTCTTCAATTTATCAGTTATATACTGCTCGTCTACTGACATAACGCTACAAACTCGGAATATGAGAAACAGGAAAGCGGGATCATTGTAAATAAATATATTTATCACCTTCATACAACTTTCAGGGAAATTATTTGGACATTCAGGTCCTTTGGGTAAGGATGTGCAACATATAACCGTTTATTCTTCAAACGTGAAATTATTCTCAAGAGGGGATAAGAAATATGTTGTGCTCCTCATCGTATAGAGTAAAAAAGAAAAAATAATCCGCAGGGAGAGGAAAGTTCAAGAAATTTGTGGATGGTATGGAGACGGAGTTGCAATATTCCAGACTGATGACTGCATCTATATTTCTAATCCAAGAAACTGTGGTGTATGTATTATAATAAATTGACCGCATGATCATGACGCCACTCCGGTCTTGACTCATACAAATTGGAATAAGTAATTACACTGCCGGCCACGGTGGCCGAGCGGTTCTAGGCGCTTCAGTCCGGAACCGCGTGACCGCTGCGGTCGCAGGTTCGAATCCTGCCTCGGGCATGGATGTGTGTGATGTCCTTAGGTTTAAGAAGTTCTAAGTTCTAGGGGACTGATGACCTCAGATGTTAAGTCCCATAGTGCTCAGAGCCATTTGAATCAAGTAATTACATTGCGGGTATAAGCCGCGTAACGTGATACGTTGGTTCGTTATGTTATCTATTTGTGTTTGTTAGGCGCTCCTCTAACACGACAACAGACAGCATTAAATCTGGAACTGTATTACAGTTCTACTACTCTATACGTATGCCAAAATGGTGTCGTAAAGTACCATTGATTACTGGTTATTATCGAGCTAATCGATAACTATTTACAGCTTACGTACCATGTTTGAAGAAATGATTCCGATCTTCAAGTGTGTTTTCACTGTGTGCTACGTAAAAATACAGCAGGTTATGGGATATAAAAATTGTACAACAGAGTGCGAGCTATAATAGGAAATCGTTATATGCAGGGATTACAGACACCTTCCATACGAAATGCCAAATTTACTGCCTTAGAAGAGAGAACGAAGAGAAAATGAAGATTTAGTAATATCCTATCTTCGAACTTTCCCCCTTGCCAGCATCAGGCACTGAATTTCATTCTTATATTAGCCGATTTATGGTTCATCTTCAATGACGCTGTCGTAGTCAGAACGTCGATGGAGCTTTAATGATACATGAGAACAAGGAGGGTGGAGGATTTACGGCAAAACCTTAAAGTCCAACACTTTTTACCTGGCGATTTTGTTGTAACGAGTGTGTTTAGAAATGTGTTTCTAAATAAGGAATGTCTTGGTTTAACACAGGATATGGACGATTTGTGTTGGTAAGATTGTATGGTAATTCCTGCAGTAATCAGACATACATGAGTAGAGCCACGCTCTTCGAAAACTACGATTCGGTAGTTTTGGTACAGTACATAAATGACGTAGATAATGGTGGGATTACGTGTGGTATTGGTAGCATTGGTACGAAAAGAAACAAATGAGTTTCAGGGAGAGAAACCGGGAGCCGACGACTTCTGTTTGTTTGTTTTTCACGTTATTAAAACCACACATCGTTCAGCGTCACTCCATTGTTTATTTTATACACACTAAATATAAATTGCGTTTTATAGGTAATAAAAATCAGTTCATCGCGTAACTTCTGCTCTTTTATTTAACCAGAGCAATCATTTCTGACGCAAGTACAGTTTACATGCACAAACAAACAAAAATCTATAGAATTATTATTGTTATTTTTTATTCAATGTAACGTTATTCATCATGATAAGAGGAAAGTGTTTCCTGTTATTATTGGTGATATGTTCTTGTTTTGTGTCTTTTTTATGTTTTACACTTTTATTTAGAGTAAACTGCTCTTTACAGCTCTAAATGATAAACCTTTATTGCTTTTTTTGCTATAACATCCCCAATAAATAATTTTCGAATAAACCTTGAATTAGATATGGACAGTTTTAATTTTGCTATAAATCTTGTTTATTTTTTAAGTAATAGACTGGATCACAGCTATGTAGCAGAAAAATATTCCGTATATTACGCGGCACTTTATACATCCTCAGTCTGTTTACGGATGAATCACTGCTCCCGCTTTCTAGGTGAATCTACTAAGACACGAGCGACGAAATGAAGTGACGCCCGATGAGTACGCAACACGTGCGAGTAACGCGTTTATGATCTTAATTGACCCAGGGTACTAAGAAAATTACCGTAGTCTAGTCTCACTTATGATAATCTACGTTAGCCTACGGTGGTTTTACATTCCTTTACATGAGACACGTAATAAAAATAATTTTAGAACCTTTTGAAGGTCGACTTCATACCACGTTCTTTGGCTGATCTGGAGAGCATGCATGCCTCCCCAACTCCATGCGTGGGCACCACTATTGCGCGGTCGTCCTTGCTTCACGTCGAAAAAAGGAATTCAGGTCTGTTAACAGGAAGAACACACAGATCAGTTAATTATCAAGTATGCGTAGGACGTTGTCCCTGCAGCTACTGGGAGTCAATAAGCTTGTCTTGCTCTCAAGTTAAGGCCGTTTTGGGTACTTCTCCCAGCCAGACTTATATTATCGAAGAGCGCGTGGGATTAGCCGATCGCCGGCACTGTAGCTCAGCGTGTTCGGTCAGAGGGTTAGCTGCCTCTGTAATAAAAAAACTGAGTTAATGGATCAACGACGAACTGAAACGGGTGTCTTGCGACGTGTCGCCCCGAGCAGATGCAACGAACGCCGGTACAGTAGCTCAGCCTGTTTCGGTCAGAGAGTCGGTTAGCCTCTGTAATAAAAAACTGAGTGGAAGGATCAACCACCGAACTTGAACAGGATGTCTTGCGACCTCCGCAACGACCAAACACAACGATCAGAAAAAAAGGTCAAGTAGTGTGTAAGCTTAGGGACTGATGACCTTAGCAGTTAAGTCCTATAAAATTTCACACACATTTGAACATTTTTTTTTTTTTGTATTATCCAAGCGAGATACGGATTCGCTGTGCTTCTCAGATAGCACTCTGTCGCAGCCACTAGAATATTTCACCTGGGTCGTCAGCGGCACTGAAGGTGTTGTGGTGGATTGTTCTTTCTACTCATGGTGTGAGGCCAGCTGATCGATTCCATGTGCGAATTCTTACCGATTGTATTGGTAATGGAGGGACGATGTCTTCGTCACTGTATGCTCACAGAAGGTACAAGCGCAATGTATTTCTTGTTAAGACCGTACTGAGGATATCGTTTAATGCATAATATCAGTGTATTTCGGTATAACGATGTGCTGTGGTATTTGTTTATAGTGAGGTGCTGATGGTGTAAACACTCGGATTTTTGTATCTGTCATTTCATATGCGGCGTCGACTGCCTGTGAACAGTGTCAGCTGAGTCATTTCGGCTTATCGACAGATGACACGCAAATACTGCATGTCTCTATAGCTGTTTATCTTACATTGGCCGAGGTGACATCACGTTGGAGAGTCGATGATTTTAAAGGTAGAAATAGTTTATTTTTGCTGCACTGTCGCCATTGCTCAGTCTTGATCGGGTGGCGAGGACGGGTATGTACTTCGGATTTTTTGGTAGCTATTTACTAGTCTTTTAGTTACATCACACGCCAATAACGCGTGGCGTTTGTGTTTATAGCGTTTTGGTAGATAAATTGTCTTCTTACTCTTTTTTCTTCCGCCTGGGAACACTGGCTGAGGAAGACTGTGTTGTCCATGCAGTTTTTCTAGTACTAAAACCAGAATGGGTGTGGGAACTTGTTTCCTACTGGTCCAGAGAGAAAGGGGAGAGGGGAGTGCTTGGTGCTTATTTACAAAGCTGTCCGCATATTTCTGCCTTCGTGTACGAACCTGTTTGCAAATATCCATGTGAGGTGGATGGCACTCCCTGAGTGCCTTCTTCCATACCAGTGTCTTTTTCACTGGGCAACTACTCCGGTCACGTTGAGGACGAGAATGCAAACGTTGTTAAAGTATTGCAAATTTCTGTGACATTGCTGGGCGGTCAGCTAGCATAGTGTTCGCGGTCCTGTTTCAGTCACGGCCAGACTTTAAGCTCCCTACACATCAGTGCTCGTAGTGCTGCATAATCGACAGGCAGCCCAGTTACTGCCTGACGGCATTATTTTTACCAATTGAAAAACGTGCACTTTTTAATGCTTACACTGTGACGTTACACGTAATAGTAATGTAGGGGGGTGACATAGCAAGAATTTATTCACCTACACTCCTGGAAATGGAAAAAAGAACACATTGACACCGGTGTGTCAGACCCACCATACTTGCTCCGGACACTGCGAGAGGGCTGTACAAGCAATGATCACACGCACGGCACAGCGGACACACCAGGAACCGCGGTGTTGGCCGTCGAATGGCGCTAACTGCGCAGCATTTGTGCACCGCCGCCGTCAGTGTCAGCCAGTTTGCCGTGGCATACGGAGCTCCATCGCAGTCTTTAACACTGGTAGCATGCCGCGACAGCGTGGACGTGAACCGTATGTGCAGTTGACGGACTTTGAGCGAGGGCGTATAGTGGGCATGCGGGAGGCCGGGTGGACGTACCGCCGAATTGCTCAACACGTGGGGCGTGAGGTCTCCACAGTACATCGATGTTGTCGCCAGTGGTCGGCGGAAGGTGCACGTGCCCGTCGACCTGGGACCGGACCGCAGCGACGCACGGATGCACGCCAAGACCGTAGGATCCTACGCAGTGCCGTAGGAGACCGCACCGCCACTTCCCAGCAAATTAGGGACACTGTTGCTCCTGGGGTATCGGCGAGGACCATTCGCAACCGTCTCCATGAAGCTGGGCTACGGTCCCGCACACCGTTAGGCCGTCTTCCGCTCACGCCCCAACATCGTGCAGCCCGCCTCCAGTGGTGTCGCGACAGGCGTGAATGGAGGGACGAATGGAGACGTGTCGCCTTCAGCGATGAGAGTCGCTTCTGCCTTGGTGCCAATGATGGTCGTATGCGTGTTTGGCGCCGTGCAGATGAGCGCCACAATCAGGACTGCATACGACCGAGGCACACAGGGCCAACACCCGGCATCATGGTGTGGGGAGCGATCTCCTACACTGGCCGTACACCACTGGTGATCGTCGAGTGCATGAATAGTGCACGGTACATCCAAACCGTCATCGAACCCATCGTTCTACCATTCCTAGACCGGCAAGGGAACTTGCTGTTCCAACAGGACAATGCACGTCCGCATGTATCCCGTGCCACCCAACGTGCTCTAGAAGGTGTAAGTCAACTACCCTGGCCAGCAAGATCTCCGGATCTGTCCCACATTGAGCATGTTTGGGACTGGATGAAGCGTCGTCTCACGCGGTCTGCACGTCCAGCACGAACGCTGGTCCAACTGAGGCGCCAGGTGGAAATGGCATGGCAAGCCGTTCCACAGGACTACATCCAGCATCTCTACGATCGTCTCCATGGGAGAATAGCAGCCTGCATTGCTGCGAAAGGTGGATATACACTGTACTAGTGCCGACATTGTGCATGCTCTGTTGCCTGTGTCTATGTGCCTGTGGTTCTGTCAGTGTGATCATGTGATGTATCTGACCCCAGGAATGTGTCAATAAAGTTTCCCCTTCCTGGGACAATGAATTCACGGTGTTCTTATTTCAATTTCCAGGAGTGTATATGTAGCACGCAGATATTTCTTTAGAATTTGAAGTCTTGGGAAGAGCGCATCTGTTGTTAAATAATGCGTTACGGTAATTTGCAATAAGAGCAAATAGAGTCTTGCAACTGTACATACAGACTGTGAATATATTGAATAATTTATAAAAATGGTAAAATCACGAAAAACTTGGAAAAATATTGAAAAATATAAAAAAGATAAAAATGAGGGAGAATATGGAAACATTTAAATTGAGTGTGCTTACATGCCCACGTCGGGGTTGCGCTTGGTCTCTGCTGGCACCTCACACGACTAAGTTCGCTTACTTACCACACCCTTATGCTGTCTCCAGACCTCGAATGACAAAATTTACATAACTGTAATAAATTTAATTTATTATTATTTATAACTAATACAAACATCCTGACTCCAATTAAACCTAATGGTTCTCTCCCTATGGTGCACAGAGCTTAAATAGTGCATCCCATGCAATAGATATTGTAATAAAAGGGGTTGGATTGGGGGAGCTTTGATGCCATTGGTGTATGGGGTAGGGGGACCGACGGGGTGGACCTAAATGTACTTCGTACATGAGCATGGGGAGGGTTCCCTCAAGTCCTTATCTTTACTAGTAATAATAGTTCTTGGCTTGAATTGGCAAAACCCCTATTGTGTGGTTAGGAGGAGAGAAGGGTTTGGGGTAATCTTCAATAAAAGTTGTGCAGCTATGTAGCCTGACAGTGGAAGCCCTTATCATGTAAGTAGGCAAGCCTGGTGAGGAGGGGGTTGACCTTGAATATACCTCACCCAGTTTCCTCAGCTATAACATGATACCCTCTCTCAAGATCAAGTGTAACCTGACGACAGAAATTCATCTTAGTGAACTTGAGATAAGATCGATATCTGTACCAGAATCGGCATTGCATATCTGCTACTTGTCAGTTACAAGATTGTCTTACCAGTGACCCTTTCTTAAGCAATGTTGTAGTAACCAGAACCAGCACTGCATATCTTGTAATACACATTTGCATTTTACTCGAGCTTCACAGTTTAACAAATCGGCCATAAAATTGAATAAAAGGTCTCCTGTTGTTGATGGTGAGGATACATGTGTCTTCAGTCGCATCACAACCCAGAGACACCACTGTGTGAACATGTTGTAGTAGGTTCGTTACTCTGCAGGACCACTCCGCCACAGTTGGTCTGCTTATGGTGTCTAATGGAAGTTCCTTACATGGATAATATTGCAGCTGCAGTTTGGTAATATGAGAAATCCGAAGGACTGTTGCTAGTTATTGTGACAAACAAGTACTTTTCTACTGAACTTACTTTCCGTTTGCTACCTTCAACTCAAACGCTCTTGGAGTCTCGGTGGCAGTACCCATGCGATATCACAGAAAATTACGTCCTAGAACTGATTAGTGTTACAACAGATTGATGTTTGATGATATCATCAATGTGATTTATGGACATCTCGGTAACTGTCGTGTATGAATGATTTTCGTATTCAGTGGCCTAAGTTCCTGATTTAGACGCCTGGGTGAGCTGATGGGATATGTGTATGGTGACAGGGAAAACTGCTATGCATTGGAGAACGACTCTGTCGTGGGTACGGCGATGTGCTTTGTCCATCAGGTCGGCTGCAATAGTAAGAAATTGCCTCACTTGCATAAATATACCCTGGTGTTTTACATCTAGTGGCATAATAGTCGTTCAAACACTCCGCTCTTATTAAAGTAGCGTACTACATGACAACGGTATCCACAATGGAAACATACAACCGTGTTGTTCTTCGTTCTAATTATGTCTGCTTTTAGCCACAGCCTTCAGTATGTGTGAAACTTTGTCAACTTCCATCACATTCGGGTTGCCTGTGTCAAAACTGGTTGTATATGCCCTACCTGCCAAAAATGTGAAGCAACCAAGAACACATTATCGAATATCAATATAACTTCACACATGTGCACATCATCGGTGGGTATGTAAGTCATTAGAGTTGCAGTTGTGCAACTGTGAGAAATAGAACGGCCATCAGATTGTCCCTCGTCTTTAGTGATTTTACCAAGATAGGTAGTGTATATAAGGATATTATCAGCATGAAACACTGAGCGATCACTGTGAAACAGATGGATATGTCGCGTATCGTGCGAGACAGCGTTATCAGTACCAGGCAGAGCTATAAAAGGGCCTTATTGTGGATATCCATTTGGCCAGCTGGACGAATTTGGGCGATGTTCAGATGTTTGGCGCATTCGGATGTATCAGCAGCCCCATGTTGGAGTGGATGGGAATGTGAAGGCAGGCACACTTGCCGAAGTTTCGATTGACCTCGTCTGACTATCACAAGGGTAGATCAGCGCATTGAGCACCAAGTTCATCGTAACCCCTTCACACCTGCACCTACCATCCTAGAACAAGTAATGTAAAAGTGCAACATTTTCTGTCATCCTGCACCACTGGTCGGAGACTAGTAGTAGCAAGACTAGCGAATTGCCGTCCCAAGCGTAGGCTATCGCTAACACCACAAAATAAATGGCTGCGTTTGGAGTTGTACCGTGACTGAGAAGCGTAGCTGCTGAATATGTTAAGGGACGAATCGTGGATCTGAACTACACCGCATGACCAGCATCGGAAAGTATGGTTGGGATCTGGGCAGAGAGCCAGTGCCTTCAATGTATTGGTCAGGCACAGGGGCGTTATGTTGTGTGGAGCCATCGGGTATGACTTCACGTCACAGCTAGTAGTGAGAGGGAACTCTGGTGGCACAAAGGTACGTCAAGAACAGACTTCGGTCTCATGTGTTATCTCTCATGCGACAGTATTGTAGTGGCGTTTTTCAACAGTGCAATGCTCGTCCATACATGGCATATGCAACTAGCCGGCGAGATCCCCAGATCTGGCCCCGGTAGATCATGCGTGGTAGCAGCTCGGACGTCTAGTCTTCCCAGTACCTGTGATATAAATGACCAGTTACAACAGTTGTGGCTCAGATTGCCTCAGGAGATGATACAACGGCTGTATGGCAGCATCTGCAACCAAATTAGTGTATGTTTCCAAGCCAGGAGTGCATAGTCCTATTGAAGCCTTTGCCAGCTTTAGGACTTCCTTCGTTCTCAAACCAAGTAAAATTAGACGTTGAAAAGAAAAATCGTATCATCCTATTTGTTGTACACTGACAGAAAAAAATCACAGCACCAAGAAGGAGTTCTGCGAGATAAACGAAAGTTCATAGATGTCTTACTGCATCTGAAACATGATGTCTGTTCGAATATCACGCAAATCGCATAAGATTGGCGCTAGCAGCGCCACTATGAGATGCGAATCAGGCTTGCTTTAAATAAACGCGGTAACGGTTGTCAGCAGTAGTGAGCGGTAGTTACCTTTGAGATTGGGCATAGTGAGTGGCAGTTGGTTAAGATTGCCTTTACGACAAGGAAGGCACTGTTATCAGCAGCTCACCAAGTTTGACAGAGGTCGTGTAATAGGGCTAAGAGAAGATAGATGTACCTTCCGCTATATTGCAGAATGACTTGGCAGGAATGTAGCCACAGTACATGATTGCTGGGCGTGGTGGTCATGGGGCTGTGCGGTCGCTAGAAGACCAGGCTCAGCGCGGCCAAGTTGCAC
The DNA here is from genome assembly GCF_023898315.1 of Schistocerca nitens. Taxonomy (NCBI): domain Eukaryota; kingdom Metazoa; phylum Arthropoda; class Insecta; order Orthoptera; family Acrididae; genus Schistocerca; species Schistocerca nitens. Next base: position 534,159,360 of record NC_064616.1, on the reverse strand, counting down.
TACCGAGAGTAAAGACCGTCGTGTTAGTCGTATGTTTGTGGCGCATCGTACTCCGTCTGCAGCAGCTGTTCGAGCAGCAGTTGGCTCCACAGTGGCACAAAGAACTGTTACACATCGGTTACTTCAAGGTCAGCTCCGAGACAGACGGCCCGTAGCGTGCATATCATTTGATCTGACACTACCGCCGTTCGCGACTTCAGTGATGTCAAGTGAGAGCTCATTAGAGGGCAGAGTGGAAGTCTGTTGTGGTTTTTTTTATGAAAGCCGGTTCTGTCTCGGTGCCAGTGATAGCGTGTGTTGGTTAGAAGGAGGGCAGGTGAGGGCTTGCAACCAACCTGTCTGTGGCCTAGACGCACTGGACTCGCACCTGAAGATATCGTCTAGCGTGCGATTTTATATGACAGCAGGAACAATCTCGTGGTCATCCCACGCAGCCCGAATGCAAATTTTGGCGTCATGTTTGTGATTCGACGTGCTGTGGCCGTTCATGAACTGCATTCCAGAGTGTGTTTTCCAACAGGATAATTCTCGCCCCCATACCGCTGGTGTAACCCAACATGATCTACAGAGTGTAGACATGTTGCCTTGGCCTGATCGATCACCAGATAGATCTGTCTCCAATCGAACACGTATTGGGCATCATTGGACGACAACTCCAGCATCACCAACAACCAGCGTCAACTGTCCCTGTGTTGACTGACCAAGTGCAACAGTCGTGGAACTCCATCCCTCAAACTGACATCCAGCACTTGTACGAACAATATATGCACGTTTTCATGCTGGGATTTAACGTTTTGAGGGTTACACCAGTTATTAATGTAGCAGAATTTCACATTTGCAATGGATTTTCTCGCACTTAAGTTAACCTGTGAACTTGCAACGTTAATCACCTAAATATGTTAAGTACAAAAATGTTTTCCCAAAATATAAATACTCTATATTATTTACCTCTTGGTGCTGTGAGTTTTTTCTGTCAGTGTGTTTAGTATACGCTGAAATTACCACCACAAAAATTTGTTTTAAATGCAAATTTCGGTAAGTGATGCCTTTTACTCTCAACATATTTTATAAAGCCATATTGACCATCTACTACAAAAACTCAGATTTTTCGAATAAGTTTAAGTGAAAGATTTAAAATATTCCGCCCTCCTCCCTTGGTAATGCGATGGTTAAGACGTTTCCTTAGATCTTGGTCACCGTCTTCTAGCAACAGATACATCTAAATGACCCACTCTTCCTTATTGATTGGCGCCTTGGCTATTCGGACAGTAGGAGGGGTGTTCAGTTTGTAGCCTTGTTCCTGCAAATGAAGGCGCAACATTATTAGAGCCACATATAAGTCGATGTCTGAGACACAGATCGTCTCCACCAAACTATGTCACTTAGAATATGGAACTAAGAACTACACTCCTGGAAATGGAAAAAAGAACACATTGACACCGGTGTGTCAGACCCACCATACTTGCTCCTGACACTGCGAGAGGGCTGTACAAGCAATGATCACACGCACGGCACAGCGGACACACCAGGAACCGCGGTGTTGGCCGTCGAATGGCGCTAGCTGCGCAGCATTTGTGCACCGCCGCCGTCAGTGTCAGCCAGTTTGCCGTGGCATACGGAGCTCCATCGCAGTCTTTAACACTGGTAGCATGCCGCGACAGCGTGGACGTGAACCGTATGTGCAGTTGACGGACTTTGAGCGAGGGCGTATAGTGGGCATGCGGGAGGCCGGGTGGACGTACCGCCGAATTGCTCAACACGTGGGGCGTGAGGTCTCCACAGTACATCGATGTTGTCGCCAGTGGTCGGCGGAAGGTGCACGTGCCCGTCGACCTGGGACCGGACCGCAGCGACGCACGGATGCACGCCAAGACCGTAGGATCCTACGCAGTGCCGTAGGGGACCGCACCGCCACTTCCCAGCAAATTAGGGACACTGTTGCTCCTGGGGTATCGGCGAGGACCATTCGCAACCGTCTCCATGAAGCTGGGCTACGGTCCCGCACACCGTTAGGCCGTCTTCCGCTCACGCCCCAACATCGTGCAGCCCGCCTCCAGTGGTGTCGCGACAGGCGTGAATGGAGGGACGAATGGAGACGTGTCGTCTTCGGCGATGAGAGTCGCTTCTGCCTTGGTGCCAATGATGGTCGTATGCGTGTTTGGCGCCGTGCAGGTGAGCGCCACAATCAGGACTGCATACGACCGAGGCACACAGGGCCAACACCCGGCATCATGGTGTGGGGAGCGATCTCCTACACTGGCCGTACACCACTGGTGATCGTCGAGGGGACACTGAATAGTGCACGGTACATCCAAACCGTCATCGAACCCATCGTTCTACCATTCCTAGACCGGCAAGGGAACTTGCTGTTCCAACAGGACAATGCACGTCCGCATGTATCCCGTGCCACCCAACGTGCTCTAGAAGGTGTAAGTCAACTACCCTGGCCAGCAAGATCTCCGGATCTGTCCCCCATTGAGCATGTTTGGGACTGGATGAAGCGTCGTCTCACGCGGTCTGCACGTCCAGCACGAACGCTGGTCCAACTGAGGCGCCAGGTGGATATGGCATGGCAAGCCGTTCCACAGGACTACATCCAGCATCTCTACGATCGTCTCCATGGGAGAATAGCAGCCTGCATTGCTGCGAAAGGTGGATATACACTGTACTAGTGCCGACATTGTGCATGCTCTGTTGCCTGTGTCTATGTGCCTGTGGTTCTGTCAGTGTGATCATGTGATGTATCTGACCCCAGGAATGTGGCAATAAAGTTTCTCCTTCCTGGGACAATGAATTCACGGTGTTCTTATTTCAATTTCCAGGAGTGTAGTTACTATAGCAGGTTCGTCAAAAAGAACTAATTTTTCATATTGAACGCGTGCATTTACTAAGGGTAGTCGAAAGTACAACTGAAGCTGAACTGCCTGCCTCCACACAAGTTACTGATGGAAAACTGCTAATGTGGAAAAGAAATTTGTGAGCCTTACGCAATCGCAATTTCTTCTCAAGTTAGTAGAGCAGTGAAGGTATGCATACCGGACCAAAAATTAGTCAACCCCAAGAGACATCACGTCAATACGTGTAACACTGCATCTAACTTTGATAATAGACTCGTTTTGGCGATAAAGAGAGCCCACAAGATTCTTCAGGTATTCCATATCCAGTTGAAGCCGCACACTGATGATTACATACCGCAGAGCTGCCAAACTGCATGGATGTTGATCGCTACGTTCCATCAGCTGCTCCAAATAGTCCTAGACATTTTCTGTGATATTAATGTCGGGTGATGTAGCGAGGGAGTCGAGATACGATAGGGTACTTAAGCGTTAGTCAAACCACGAACGTGTGTGTACAGCACTGTGAATATGGGGTTGTCATGTTGTAAGATGCCAGTACCCACCGCCTACTCATAACGAAGATGTAAAAGTAAAGGTAATGCTTGGCCACAGGGAAAGCTGAAGTAAACATCTTGGCTCATATTTAGTGTACCCCGAATGCGGGGCCCATGTCACGGTTCTCGCACACTGTGGGGTAGGCGTCTCATTCTGCCATCAGCGCACTCCAATCCTTGCATCACTTGATAAGAGGCGACATAGCCATTCGTCGGACCACATTACACACCTCCAGTTAGATGCTGTCACCTTTCTGTGTTGTTTGGCGCACTGAGTACATGCAGCTTTATTTTACACTATACACAAAGGTCTTTTGTGAAGTACCCGACTCTATATTTCCCTTGTTTGCAGTTCCCTTCGCAGTGCTCAGTCGCAGCTAATTGAGAAGAACTTGGGTTCACTGATAGCGGTAATTACTGTCTGGTTTGAAACTGATTGTCCCTGACGAAGCGCTGCCCCGTCGGTTAGACCGAGCGAAGTGGCGCAGTAATTAGCACAGTGGACTGGCAGTCGGGAGGACGACAGTTCAAACCCGCGATCGTCCATTCAGATTTTGATTTTCTGTGATTTCCCTAAATCGCGGCGGGCAAATACCAGGGGGGTTTCTTTGAAAGGGCATGGCCGTTTTCCTTCCCGATCCTTTACACAATACGAGCTTCTGCTCAGGCTCTAAAGACCTCGATGTCGACGGGACGTTAAACCCAATCTCCCTTCCTTCCCTTTTTCCTTCCTTCCCTTCTTCCTTCCTTTTTGTCGGCTAGGATCTTCTTACTACCACGAAACTCACGCAATGCTGCGAGTGGTATATCTTTCCTTCTAGACACGTTGGACAGTCTATGTTGATACATCAGCAAATCGAGCAGATTTATTCACGTTGTGGTCATGGACACATCCAAACATGATGGTCCATTTCAGTCATTCTGCCATGTCACTACGTTGGACTATGTTACTGCGCTGATTCCATACAGCCTAGTGGCACATAGCACCATAGCACATCACCTAGTTGTGATGACATACGTCAGCAATGGAGGGTCACATGGCCAGCTCCCACCAGTTCTACACCAGCTTTAGCGCTCCAAAGCGGCCAGTGCGCTCTTCAGTATTGCCGGCGAAACGGCAAAGACTCAGGCTTATACGCCATCATTAACTAAATTTAGGTAGCCCACGTGAGTTAAAAACTTGTACTGCAAACTGATCGACTAATCTTTACAAAAACCGTGAGTTTCGATGGACTAGTTGTTGATGTTAACGATTCGGGGTCGTTCGTGACTGTATGGGAAGACGAATCTAACTGTGGATTTCGTAGCTGCTGTCTGTATGTTATTGTTAGCAGTATTCACAGTCGGTATGAGAAAGATGTTCGACCGGATGCCATAATGATCAGAGACTTATCACGGCTCGAGAACGACACAGGTCAGTGCTGTTATGACCTGACGAAACTACAATCGTCCGGACGTAATTGTGGGTTCTTTGACTGCTCTGGGAGATGGTTGACTGGAGCCACATCATACGAAATTTTAGTTGACTTTATTGGAAGAATAATAAAACGATTTATTTAATTTTATACAATCCTTAGCCACAGGAATGTAGGACTTGATGCACGCATTCACTTAATACTTCTCTCGAAGTACATAGATCACGAAGTTGAAAAATACAGCAAGAAATGAATTACACCCGTGTCCTAACTAGGCAAAGTTATCTGCTAGGTCGGAGGTCACGATCTAAGCAGAGCCTTTGTCTCCTTGGCTGTATATTGGCCTGTGTTTCGTGGCTCTGTGGAGCTGGGAGCGAGTGTGTGGCTTTAGCAGCGCCTCCCATTCGTCTGTGCGTACTGCAGCGAGATATTGAGAACTTCTGCGGTATCGATGCGGGTTGCCGACTTTAGTGTGGCACCAAGGTCTTTATACGAAAGCTCATGTCTGAGCATTGCAGCTGGCCGGAGCAAATTGTTCCCTGAAAGGTTGTTTACTCCATCAGCATAGCCTTCACGAGTATGTGTTCGCTAATTTAGTTACTATATCCACGATACTAGTGTAAGGTTTAGTGCTAATAACTATTCCCACGTTTTGTAACACAACACCACGACGTTTAAAAACCACATAACAACCTGCAGAAAAATTATGGAAAGAATTCAACGTAGTGACTTTGTAAATAATCCATCAGATCTTCCAGTACTTTTTTCCCATCGTCACGTAGTACACGACAAGGGTCCGCAATATCAACAGCCTCAAGGTCACTATGTGTTTCCGGAACGTCACGACCAAGAATCACCAACTGCACAGCTGCAGTGCGCTCAACTTCTGCTGCCAGGAAGCCAGCAACCATCGCCCACAATAATAAACTAGTTAAAAATCATCGATTAAAATTAGCACAAGTTCTTGTGCCAGCAGAGGTGAGCTTCTGGAAAATAATAATCTTCCAGAACCCTCTAAAAATTGAAGAAGCCCCATATTTATGTATGAGGCTAAAAACTGCAAAGACATAGTAAAAGATCTTGAGAGTATACTTGCTCTTGACTATACTTGTTCTTGACCATATCACGAAGTGTTTTAATAAGCATTTCGACTCCTACCCCTAATAATGACAGATAACATGCTAGCTGACAACTAACCCATTAAAAGTATTCATTAGAGGGATACAAATCACAACATCCACGGAGGAGATTGTATTTCAATTAACTAATTAGGATAGCTGATACGCTCTCTACTGTAAATGTACTCGTTGCACGACTCCTTCTTCTTTTCTTTGCCTTTGTCCCGCATCGGCGCTGGGTCGACACAGTTATTAACAGATTTTGCATGGTTAACTTAAATGGTTGCCACATGCTCCTCCTGTTGCCCCGTTGACCCCTGGGGCGGAATATATGTATTCCACCTGCCTGCGTGTAGTGTGATTCATGCGAATGTGAGAGAAGTTTTTGACAAGTTTGCGAATCGTGCAGCTGAGGCTGGACTTGGGTGCCAACCCATCATTCATCTTTTGAGATGTGTGAAACCGCCTAAAGGCCACGCACGGGTTGGCCGGAACACAGACACTCGTCGTTAATCCGTCGGCGTATTCGGTCAGAAACCGGCACACTTTCCCGTCTCCGAAGCGGCGTTTTAACACGCACGGCTGCGGGCGAGTGTACTCTCTATACCACCAAACGACCTCATCACTTTACTCATTAATATTAACTCGTAGCTGTAAAGCTTCAGATATATACTCGCTGCAAAAGCTATGTCGATATCTGGTGTAACTGTAGAGCCATATGTGGTCCTAACCGCAGTCGAAGATTTTATCATTCAATCAGTACATTGCAAAACAGAATCACGCTGTGTGAAGTGCTCTGAAAAGCATTTAGCTTCATACTCTAAAAAGCAAGAGGAATTCCAGTCGGATGTATTAACTGTGTTTGAAGCCATCCAGCGTCATACAAAGGCTTTGTAGTTTACGAGCAAATTTGCTCACGTCATCACTGCCAAATGTAAACATTTGGGCAACCAGGAACTGTCAAATGGTTCAAATGGCTCTGAGCACTATCGGACTTAACTGCTAAGGTCATCAGTCCCCTAGAACTTAGAACTACTTAGGCCCGCATCTCGTGGTCGTGCGGTAGCGTTCTCGCTTCCCACGCCCGGGTTCCCGGGTTCGATTCCCGGCGGGGTCAGGGATTTTCTCTGCCTCGTGATGGCTGGGTGTTGTGTGCTGTCCTTAGGTTAGTTAGGTTTAAGTACTTCTAAGTTCTAGGGGACTTATGACCACAGCAGTTGAGTCCCATAGTGCTCAGAGGCATTTGAACCATTTTAGAACTACTTAAACCTAACTAACCTAAGGACATCACACACATGCATGCCCGAGTCAGGATTCGAACCTGCGACCCTAGCGGTCGCGCGGTTCCAGACTGTAGTGCCTAGAACCGCTCGGCCACACGGCCGGCCAGGAACTGGCCCACAGACACAAAAAGCCAATGGGGCCTAAGGAGATACTCTCACTTTGGTCGTCCAAACACGTTATACCTCTTTCTTTAGGAAGAGGGCACATATGCTAACATAGGTCACTCACTAGCGAAGATTAGCTAACTTCCAAATTCAACTGTCTACCTTGCTTTCTCCAGAACTGCTATCACCTCCAGCACCTCATTTAAAATATTTTCAAGATATCATACCAAATATAATAAACATTCTACAAATGTTAGCACACCCCAGAGTAAATTGTCTGTTAAATTGCCTATGTAGAAGTCTAACACCCATAATCATTTCATCACAAAATACGTCACTATCAGAAATCTTATTACATCTACTGACCAATAATCCTTAAATGGTGAACATGGCAACGGTAGAAAATCTTAAACTCAATTCCTAGAATGATAACAGCACAAGAAACAAAGTTTCGGAACTGAAACTCTGAACTAGCGAAGTCTTACCTCACGTAAACTTACTCAATGAAACTGACTTTCGACCTTTGAAAACATTCAAGATACCACGATTCAAATGCTACCGCACTGATAGACGGCTCAGACGAGACTGCGGCAATTGGGAATTCCTCTGGTATAATCTACAGCATTGGGAACTTATTTTGCAGCAGAAAAATGGGTTCAAATGGCTCGGAGCACTATGGGACTTAACATCTATGGTCATCAGTCCCCTTGAACTTAGAACTACTTAAACCTAACTAACCTAAGGACATCACACAACACCCAGTCATCACGAGGCAGAGAAAATCCCTGACCCCGCCGGGAATCGAACCCGGGAACCCGGGCGCGGGAAGCGAGAACGTTTTGCAGCAGACAGTTAACCTATAAGCAGTTGCTGTGAAGGTACGAACGTCGCAGGATAACATAACTTTGCCGGCCGCGGTGGTCTCACGGTTAAGGTGCTCAGTCCGGAACCGCGCGACTGCTACGGTCGCAGGTTCGAATCCTGCCTCGGGCATGGATGTGTGTGATGTCCTTAGGTTAGTTAGGTTTAAGTAGTTCTAAGTTCTAGGGGACTGATGACCACAGATGTTAAGTCCCATAGTGCTCAGAGCCATTTGAACCATAACATAACTTTACGTATATCAGCCACGCCAAAGAAAACTTCTAGGGACTGATGTCACTAATATCCTGGGTGGAACTAACGAATCAGTAATAGCAAGGGTAATTTTGAGCCTAAATATCCTATATGGAATTCAAAGATAACGAACACGAACGGGAAGAAATTATTCAACTACTATAATAACTCCAATTTCACTACTCTTTCATCAAATGAACCAAATTATTATCCCACAAATACAGACTTTTTATCGGATACCATCCTTTATTAATGTAACTCTTTGTACCATAAAATCTATTTTAATCCTTTATTAATATCCGCATTAGACACATCGCCTCTCAGAGAGAATTGAGACACATAAGAATATTAATTGGAAACAAATTGAAATTATGATTAATGTCCCTCGTATATCTACTGTTGAAGATATGGAACTGCAAGTTGTGTTATTTACATATATTTCTACCACAGCAGCTAATCCCAACACTATGCCCTCTTTCCATCGCACCAACTACACCTCGAAGTTTCAACAGTTGAAGGGAACTAAGAACTATGAACGTAAATTACGGCAATGAACGCCTGATCTAGCACTAAAAGGTCGAATTACGTAGGAAAAATAGGGAACTCAACGAAAAATAAAATTAAAAAAAAACATATCTAAAGGATACATGCAACTAGAGACTCAAAATGATAAATCCTAGTACAAGTTGCGCGTGGAACGTTTCTTGAAAAATTCTGTATTATTCCACCGCCAAACGATGGATCTAATATCGCTACTTCACCAAGTGAGCACCAAGAGAGGAAGCAAACGCTCTGGCAAGAGAAATTCCATTATCTTATACTTCAAATGCGGCACCCATCCATCCCTTCTACATCGCTACTCTTAATAACGTAAAGTCGTATGGAACAAATCGCTGGGAGACCAAATGGGCAGATTTCGAAAAAGTTATTCCTGCCCTTTGCACGCACTTGCCGCTTTCCTTTGTGAAGTGTGAGATTTGTGTATGAAGTGTATCTGATACATGTAGATGACCATAATGTGTGTGTGTGTGTGTGTGTGTGTGTGCGTGCGCTTCTGTGTGTGTTTGTGTGTGTGTGTGTGTGTGTGTGTGTGTGTGTGTGTGTGTGTGTGTGTGTGTGTAGTTTGGTGTGATGTTTGCGTTGTATGATAATGAGAGAAGGGAGTGGGGGAAATCCAGTGCCAGCACGTTTTCTACTTCTCTCGAATAGCACCAAAGAGGCCACCGAGCTCAACTTCCATTTCTGATAGATAACCATCAAAAGTGTCACATGCCTCACTCCATGAGACAATGCGGAGAGGTCCGGAATGTAATCCAGGCATGGACATAAATCTGGTGATCAGGAACTTTATGTGACAAGCCCTCCTCCCTTTTACCGGGAAGGCAAAGGAAAAATTACCAACAGAGTGCGGCAAATCTGAGCGGTTACCCCTCCAGGCACCACCCAGTATCAGCGTTGCTTAACTTCAGTGATCTCACTAGAAGCAGAGTATTTTTTTTTTTTGTCAAGTGCTCTACCAACTTTTTTTTTTTTTTTTGTTTATCAGGTAGTGGGCTGGCGGAGGCAAGGTGGGCAGGGGTCGCGACCCGAGGCCTGTCCACGATGTCTCCCTCCTCCCATCCCGGGGATGTGAAGTGGTACAAAGGATGCAGTTGGTGCATTATTGTGATTTTTTTAAGTTTATTTATTCATTTATTTATTTTTTTTATTTTTTTTATTTTTTTCATTTTTTTATTTTTTTTCATTTTATTTTTTTAACAGTAAGGAACTGAAAACTAGTAAGTGCACTCTTTGCGTCGAGTTGGGGACGCACATACCTAGAACCATGCTAATAGTTGTAGAAAAAGGCATAAAGAAAGAGAGCAAAGTGCAGGGCGAAGGAAACCATGAAACAAAACTGAAGGGTGGAATCCATACCACCATTAACCAGTGCTACATCTTGCACCGGATGGGAAAACTAAAACTGCGAAGACCTTTTCGCACCGGGGACAAAAAGAGGAAATGGGGCCAATACTGCTACAGAGTGTGAGGGTTCACAACGAAACTCTCCATCTGCTGTATCATCCAGGTATGACTTCTCGTAATGAAGAAAGTAGATCCCACGTTGTACCGTGTAGTGTTCTATCATCGTATGTAATTTTAGCTTCTCTTACCCGTGATGTTCCAGCTACGTGGAGGGTCGTGGAACGCACTCCACAAAAAATTGGAAAAATATTGGCGATACTTAGGGTTACGGAGGATCTTGCAATGTCGTTCCTGCAAATAGTTCCAAAAGTCTAAAGTGTCCTTAGTGCCGTCTTGAAACAAATAATGCACTGCATGTCCACGAAGCCACGTCATTGCATTAGTTTTAGTGCGTGGGTAATACGTTTCATCCGGGAATAAGATAGTCTTGGGGTCGATATGATTCGGCGTTACCCGAAGGAAGTATGCTGACATTTGCCTCACTAAGTGCCACACTGCCGTAGATTCGCCACAGCTAAGACAGTGTTCATCGTCGTCTTGAACGCCACAGCTCGTGCACGTGGATGAGTCTACCATGTGGATCGCATGTAGCCTTGATCTGGTCACCTGCTTACCGTTGACAGTGATATACCACATCGCCGTGACGTCAGTGTCCAGTGTTACGTGGTGAATTGTCCTCCACACTACTCGCCAGTTGACGTTCGGGTGCTTCCTCTCCACGACGTTATCGGGTCGTCCACGTTGCAGGACCCTATAAACTGTCTTTGCCGTCGCCATTTGAGTCGCTGGTAAGGCAAGTCGAACGTAACTGAGTTCGAGGTAAAAGACACCGATGTAGAAGAGCGAGGAGGGGACGTGGTGTATCGGCACAGGCGGCAACAGGGAGGGCGGTGCTAGTTCTTCTATTAACAAACTGGTCAGACTGTCCGGACGGCGGTGCCATAGTTTGACTAATGTGCTCACAAATAGGGCGACCGCTCTGCCATAAACGTGATAAAGGCCAAGCCCTCCCAGATCCGGGGGAAGGGTGAGAGTCTCATATTTGATCTTGAAAAGCATTCCTGAACTCACGAAGGACCCAAAAGCCGCAAGTATACGGCGAGCTAACATCACCGGTATAGGTAATATCTGGGCGATGTGCGGAATGCGTGACGCTAAATGTGTGTTAACATACTGGGTCCGTTGGACGATGTCCAGGGCTCGTAGGCGGTTGTTGGCAATTCCAGTCCGAACACTCCGTAAAAGCCGTCGAAAGTTGTGAGCAGCGGTCCGTTCAAAAATGGCTCTGAGCACTATGGGACTCAACTGCTGAGGTCATTAGTCCCCTAGAACTTAGAACTAGTTAAACCTAACTAACCTAAGGACATCACAAACATCCATGCCCGAGGCAGGATTCGAACCTGCGACCGCAGCGGTCTTGCGGTTCCAGACTGCAGCGCCTTTAACCGCACGGCCACTTCGGCCGGCAGCGGTCCGTCGTATATCGTCTGTAAAGTCAATGCCGAGACATTTCAAACTATCTCTGAGCTGTAAGGGGGTGACACTGTTCTCAGACAATCCGACCCCGATGTTCATCGCCACCGATTTTGTGACGTTGATACGACTACCAGTGGCCATGCCATATTTCGTTATCCAATTTAGTGCGCTAGCGGTGTCGTCACCGTGGCGGATGACAATCACCAGGTCGTCAGCGTACGCTTTACACCGGAAAGTGTGGCCTCGTAACGTCATACCCGTTAGTCGTTGGCGCAGGCCGCAGAGGAGAGGTTCCATGGCCACAGCGTAAAGTAAAGTGGACAGAGGGCACCCTTGGCATATCGATCGAGAAATGGTGAGGGGCTGCGAAGGTCGGCCGTTGACGATCACCTTGGACGTCGCGCCACGGAGTAGTCGCATGACGACCGTGACGAATGGTGGTGGGTACCGCATATGTTGGAGGACCGCTTCCAAATCGTTGTGGTCCACTAGGTCGAAAGCTTGACTAAAATCGATTGCCGCCAGTGCACCCTTCAGACGACATGCCCTCGCCAGTGAGATCAAGTCACGATATTCACTGATTGCTGTTTGAATATTATTGTCGCCTCCTAATGACGTTTGATCGGGTGAGATAACATTTCGTAGGGTCAGGCGTATCCGTGCCGCCAACAGTCGAGAAAAGATCTTAAAGTCGCAATTCAATAGCGTCAACGGGCGGTAGTCCTGCAGTCGTGAGCCACCGGACGGTTTGTGAATAGAAATAATCATCCCTTCCACAAGGGCCGCAGGGAGCGGCACGTCCGGGGATAGGAGTTCGCGACAGATGTCCGTCCATCGGGAGGCTAATAAATATTGAAAAGTCCGGTAAAATTCCAAGGGGAGGCCATCAGGACCCGGAGACTTGTTGACAGCACCTTTTCTAATGGCGTCGATCACTTCTTCTTCTGTAATTTCTTCCATCAAGGCCGCTTCCATTGCCGGGGTGACGGTGCCGTAAATCGTCTGAGAGACGTCCTCCAGTGCTGTCGGATCAGGGGTCTGAGCGGAATAGAGTTGGGAATAGTGATTGTAGAACGCTGTGTTTATGTCTTGTTGCGTGGTGAGGCGATGACCGTCCTCCGTGTCGATGAAGCGTATCAGCGCTCGTTGGCGTCGTTTACGTTCACGAAGGACGTGGAACATTGACGGGCGTTCGCTCGGTATCCGATCCTGCGTCCTCGAGCGGATGACTACCCCCTCTAGGTGGCGTCGCATATGAGCGAGGATCTGAGCCTTAGCACGGTGGACCGCCGTTTGTCGTTCCGGAGACGGCGCCATAGCATCGCAGTCGCGCAGGACCCGGAAGTAAAAGTCGAGTGTATGTCTTCGCCAAGTAGCGTGGTCACGACCGTAGGTTATCAACGTTCGCCTCAGTGCCGGTTTGGCGCAGTCCAACCACCAGCGGATCGTCGTGGGATATGCACGGAGGCGACTTTCACATGAATGCCACGTATCCTCAACGGCTTGGCGGCAATCCGGGTACGACAGGTGAGCGATGTTTAATTTCCACAGGCTGCGGCTTCTCCACACTTGTTGCCGCCGCAGGGTGACGGCGCAAATGTAAGCTGAGTGGTCCGAGAATGCTGCAGGCCACAGTTCCGCATCCTGTGTTCCAGCGGCGAGAGAGCGTGAGACATAAATCCGATCGATACGACTGGAAGAGTGACTTGTGATGTGCGTGAATCCCCGTCGGTGGCCGTGAAGATGTTCCCAAGTGTCCACCATCTGCAGGTCTCGAATTAGCGTCCCGAGTTCCGGGCACGGATTATGTCGTGGGAGTTGATCTCTGGGCGCCAGCACGCAACTGAAGTCACCTCCAAACACCAGATGGTCGTGGCGGCCTTGGAAGAGCGGGGCGACGTCTTCCGCAAAGAATCGTGAACGTTCGCGACGTTTGTCCGTCCCGGAAGGTGCGTAGATATTGATAAGGCGGACCCCCAGTACTGTGAGTGCCATTCCTCTTGCTCCAGGCAGAAACAGGATATCGTCCGCCACTATCCCTTCCCGAAGAAGTACAGCGACACCGCTGCCTGTTGGGGAAGCTGGAGAGACGCAAGCATCGTAACCGTACATGCCTGGGAAGTCGTCGACGTACACTTCCTGGAGAAGGGCTATGTCGATGGAAGCAGAGTTCAACATATCCTGAAGCAAGGATAACTTAGCGCGCGTTCGTATAGTGTTGATGTTTATAGTTGCAACGCGATAAGTTTGAGGTCTATCCACAGTATCCGTGTTGGCCATCAATACCCTGGTAAGGCTGTCTCGTCACTGTAACTGACGGCGGGAAAGGATCAACACTGGTGGGGTAAATTTCCCCCCGTGTCGTCCGACACGATGGGCAAGGAGTGTTCCTCACAGTCGTCCGCCCAGTCGCCATGAAACACCATCGGCTGTTGGTGGCTGTTAGTGGCTGCTGTGGCACTCGGCGCTGACTCCATCGGCTCTGCTGGCTGGGAAGCGGCAGCGGTTGTCTGCTTGTGATCCTGCTGTGCTGTGGGGTCTGAAGTGCTGAAGCCGTCACCACGGCGATCTGTTGAGTTTGAAGTTACAGCGGCCTCTGTACCGCCGGTACCGTCGTCGGAAGTTCCACAGTCCATGTCAGACGATCGCTGCAAACACTCGTCCGATGGAGCACGCCGCCGTCTCTTGTGTTTTCGCGGGGAACGCTGTTTACGGACATGTGTTTCAGTATCTGAATGTGGGTGGATTTCGTCAGCTGCTCCGGTGTCTGGAAGAAAAGCCGCTGTCGGCACAACCCGTGGGTCAATGTCCATCCTGGCATCCACGCCTTCTTGCAAGGTCGGTCGGTGATTATCTTCAGGTGGGGGCGCCGTTGTAGTGTCCGGATCCTGTGCTGCAGAAGCCATTTTGGTCTCTCCATCGGGGGCGGCTATCGGACTACTGTCGTCAGCATCGGATAAGGTTGCTGCCCGTGTAACTTCGGCGTAATTGAGAGGAAGGGTCGTCACCGTAGAAGGAGTCATAGATTCACCTGCCGGGATTTGAGTAAGCCGTCGTCGGAGACAATCCGACCGGACATGCCCTACTTGGCCACAACCAGAGCAAGTGCGTGGCTGACCGTCATACATAATGATCGCCCTACATCCGCCGATGACAAGATATGACGGAACATGTTTGGTCAGTTCAATTTTAATCTGTCGTACCCCGTTAAGAACGGGGTACGTTGTAAAGGTGGTCCATTTTTCGGCCATATGGCTGATCACTTTGCCGTAGGGCTGGAAAGCCGCGGTGACTACGTCCGGTGGTACTTCGAAAGGGAGTTCGAAGACGCGTATCGTACGGAGGCCAAGCCCCGCGTGATCGATAGAGACCGCCCCAATATGGCCATCAGAATGTTTGAATTTAAGATCGTTCGCATGTGCGCTCACGATTCTGTTGCACACCTCGTCACTTACTAGCTTGACGTAGACAACACTGCTCGTGATAGAGAGATGGATACCAATTATGTCTCGCGGGTCAATTTTAACGTCGTCACGTAGAAAACGTTCCACTTCAAAAGCTCGCGGTCGTGCATGATCGGTTTGAAAACTGATCTTGATGGTGGTTTGTCTGTATGAATGTGCCATGTTGCGTCGGTAGTGATGGACTCTAAACTAGCCGCGACGAAGTAGTAAACAACTACGGGCACTCGCGACCGCGCGGACGGGACGTAAACAAGACGTCCTCGCCGCAGCGCTGCGGAAAGCAGACTGTATTCAACGAGGCAAGGTCGTTGGCAGTACTCTCAATACCAAACGATGACAACGAGCGCATCGATATAATTAATGTGTGAATAATTAAGAAGATTATGTTCTAGCTAAAATCACATAACGTGCCCGGTACTGATGGAAAGAAAATAAGATGCCAAGAAACTTGCCCTGCAAGTGCCTGAGAATTGTTGGAAACCATAGTTAATGCAGTATTATAACTAAAGTATTCCCTCAGTCAGTGGAAGTATGTCAAGATAATTACTATACTCAAAACGAACAAAGATCATAAACATACCAAAACATGAAGACCAGTCAGCTCCTTCTCATCAATTTCGGAAAGTAACTGAACGGGTCATACTTCTTACAAACAAAATTCACTAACCTAGCCTCATATTTTGTGGAGAAAAAGGTACACTTGCAAGACTGAATGCCCAGAGATCGATCCTGTGCGAAAACTTGGGCCATTATTGTGACAGTACGCAGTTAAGACCTTCTCAAAGTACAGCTTTCAAGCATTCCCACACACCGGTTGTTTGTCGCTCGCCCCGCCGCACTGCAACCGCCTAATGTCCGAGCGCTACGTACTGTACAGTGGAGTGACAACGAGAGATCTCCTATTCGCGGGCTGTTGAAGGTAAGGAAAGAGGAGGGAGGAGCTGGGACAATCTGCCCAATGTGTTTTGAAAACTTGTTCGAGAATACGTGTTATTCTACAAGGAAGATAACAAGAAAAACGTCAAAACTATGCACATATGAGTTCAATATTATTTTAATAGTATTCTCGTACTGGTATTCTGCAGCCATACATACGTCTCAAAATCTAAATTAATAGACCTAAGTAACTGAAGAATTATTATGGAACGAGTATAAGGATTTTTGTGTTGAATTTAATCATAGCAGTTACGTTGAAGAATAGCGCATCTCCTGCAAATGTACTTCAGCTTAACAGTTCCCATCTTAGTAAATGAGAAGCCTTTACACATCCTCCATACAGTCCCGATTTCTCCCCATGAAATTTCCATATTTTAGGAGCTCTGAAAACAGACATTCGTGACCGTCGATTTACTTCAGATGAAGAGGTGCAAGCTTTGATACAACCATGGTGCCGTAGGCAACTGCAAACTGTATTCCATGAACGCACTGACCGTCTTCTTTCACAGTGGGGTAAATATATTAACAGTTACAGCAATTACTCTTGAAACAATGAACCATTTACTTACTTTCTTCCAGCTGTCTCTTTTTCATTTGACTTTCCCTTATATTTATGTTGCTGATGAATCATGTGAGAACTTTAAAGAAGCGTTAATGAAACGATACACAACTTCTGACACTGGGTAGAGGTGAACAGATTTGAAATAACACTTAGTAAATCGGCTCTATGCATATATAAGGGCCGCAACGTAGTGAGTCTCCGACGAGGGTATACAAGTGCCGACATGTAGTCAAGGGCTTAGTGTGGCATTTGCGTCTTTCGAACGCTGTAAATGCGGAAATGTGAACTATGGCGTTGTTATTACCAAATGCGTCCAAATAGGACCAACATGCTGTTATTCTTTTCTTGGCTGCCGAAGGAAAAATAACTTTAGACATCCATCGCAAAGTGGAGACTGTGTTGAGCAAAGCATATTTGCCGAAAACCACCATTATGGAAAACTGAAACAAGGGGTGCGGCGGCTTCAGGACAACGCATGTCCCCATATTACAAATGTCGTAGCGCAGAAGTTAAACTAAGTCAAGACGGATACACTCGAGCATCTGCCCTATAGTAGTGATCCCTCCCCATGCGATTATCACTTCTTCGATCCCTTACAAAAAGTCTTCATAGGTCGATGATTCCTAACGGAAGAGGATGAGCAGCAAGCAGTCAAGGACAGCAGGGCATGGTCTTTTAACAAACGAGCATCTTCCAGCTGGTGCGTCAGTGGGATGATTGTCCCAATGCTCATAGTGATTCTACCTCATGGGCATACCGGTTCAGACAAGAATTTTTTGATCGCCCGTTATACTCACGACACGGAACCGCAGCGACTGAATCTGTTCAGCTAGGTGGTTACCAAAGAGCGTAATAGCTGTCTAGAATTTTATATCGACGAAAATATTAGATGGTCCACACATATAAACCATACCAAAGAAAAGAATGAGAGTACCACAACGGGAAACACAGGAGGCCAGGAGCTCTCATAACCGGCCGATCGCCGGCTATTTCTCCTTACGTTACAGCGCCTGCGACCAGCGAGTATTCTGTTTGAATGCTGCAGGCGCTTCACCAGATACAGTCATTCGCCAAGCATCGAAAGTACTCCGCATGTCTTGGAAACATTGCTCCTGACGAACAGAAGCATGCCTGTTGATATGCTAATCTCTAACAGGTGCCACCACAGTCACCAATCTCGTCCACAGCTGCGCTTATCGGCGGCAGCGGTGTTCCAATCGCAGGGCGACTGTAAAGACACAGCTCGATCGCTAGCAAGCATTATACGTTCACGCTCGGGACTTAGCGCCTGCCGCACTCAACGGTCTATCATTCGGAGCTCCCCGGTCGAGCCCAGCCCCCTGGGCAGCGTCTACAACGCACCGCTACGTCGCCCCAGCAACCGCGAGGGATGAAATTCCACAACAGCCACACTAAGCCGCCAATCACCTCCCATGGAGCTTTCGCCTCCTTTCACACTGGCCTGCTCAGGACTGTGTGCTACTGGACTGGCACTGCTTCAGTGGAGCTTATACTGTGTATGAGAGGCGTTCAGAATGTAATGCAACACATTTTTTTCTCGGAACAGGTTGGTTTTATTCTGGATTACGATACACCATATTGTCCCCACTCTTTAGGCTATAAAACCCTACTTTTCAGTATAATCTCCATTCAATGCCACCGTCTTACGCCATGTTACCGGGATGGCTTGTATTTCCACATGGCACCACTCTACTGGTCGGCGTCGGATACAACATCTTGCTGCATCAATAACCTGCAAATCATCTAATATTTACTTTAGGCCACATTCACGCATCATTAACACTACTAAAAGCATATACAAAACTGTACAAACATAAATCAACCCAAGAAACCATCAAGAAATAAACAAAACAGTTCACAAAACATTGTCTTTACCTGTTTCTTGAATGTCTGTGTGCACTACTGGACTCTGGTGGTCAAAATTTTTAACTGCATTATAGTTCTTTCTGTTTAGTCCTGTCCGCTACTATCTTCTAGCAGATGAAAATTAGAACTATGTACTCGACAGAACCCGCTTCAGACCAACTGTCATTGGGCACGCATCAATCATTCTTCCGATACTCAGACTCTAGACAGGAGCGATACAAGGCGCCACGCCTCGCAAGTGCTTTGAGTGTGTATGCGTATCGGTCAATATACACTCCTGGAAATTGAAATAAGAACACCGTGAATTCATTGTCCCAGGAAGGGGAAACTTTATTGACACATTCCTGGGGTCAGATACATCACATGATCACACTGACAGAACCACAGGCACATAGACACAGGCAACAGAGCATGCACAATGTCGGCACTAGTACAGTGTATATCCACCTTTCGCAGCAATGCAGGCTGCTATTCTCCCATGGAGACGATCGTAGAGATGCTGGATGTAGTCCTGTGGAACGGCTTGCCATGCCATTTCCACCTGGCGCCTCAGTTGGACCAGCGTTCGTGCTGGACGTGCAGACCGCGTGAGACGACGCTTCATCCAGTCCCAAACATGCTCAATGGGGGACAGATCCGGAGATCTTGCTGGCCAGGGTAGTTGACTTACACCTTCCAGAGCACGTTGGGTGGCACGGGATACATGCGGACGTGCATTGTCCTGTTGGAACAGCACGTTCCCTTGCCGGTCTAGGAATGGTAGAACGATGGGTTCGATGACGGTTTGGATGTACCGTGCACCTATTCAGTGTCCCCTCGACGATCACCAGTGGTGTACGGCCAGTGTAGGAGATCGCTCCCCACACCATGATGCCGGGTGTTGGCCCTGTGTGCCTCGGTCGTATGCAGTCCTGATTGTGGCGCTCACCTGCACGGCGCCAAACACGCATACGACCATCATTGGCACCAAGGCAGAAGCGACTCTCATCGCTGAAGACGACACGTCTCCATTCGTCCCTCCATTCACGCTTGTCGCGACACCACTGGAGGCGGGCTGCACGATGTTGGGGCGTGAGCGGAAGACGGCCTAACGGTGTGTGGGACCGTAGCCCAGCTTCATGGAGACGGTTGCGAATGGTCCTCGCCGATACCCCAGGAGCAACAGTGTCCCTAATTTGCTGGGAAGTGGCGGTGCGGTCCCCTACGGCACTGCGTAGGATCCTACGGTCTTGGCGTGCATCCGTGCGTCGCTGCGGTCCGGTCCCAGGTCGACGGGCACGTGCACCTTCCGCCGACCACTGGCGACAACATCGATGTACTGTGGAAACCTCACGCCCCACGTGTTGAGCAATTCGGCGGTACGTCCACCCGGCCTCCCGCATGCCCACTATACGCCCTCGCTCAAAGTCCGTCAACTGCACATACGGTTCACGTCCACGCTGTCGCGGCATGCTACCAGTGTTAAAGACTGCGATGGAGCTCCGTATGCCACGGCAAACTGGCTGACACTGACGGCGGCGGTGCACAAATGCTGCGCAGCTAGCGCCATTCGACGGCCAACAAGGCGGTTCCTGGTGTGTCCGCTGTGCCGTGCGTGTGATCATTGCTTGTACAGCCCTCTCGCAGTGTCCGGAGCAAGTATGGTGGGTCTGACACACCGGTGTCAATGTGTTCTTTTTTCCATTTCCAGGAGTGTATGATGACTCAATAGGCTGTGGTTAAGCAGATTTTAAAAATAAAAAGAGTGGACGATTCTACATACCAAAAGAGATGTAACTTTGCACGTCGGAACACTTAACAGCTACATGACCAGTTCAAGCTGACCATCCATGTGCACGTATGTATCTATACTGATTTTCCAGAATATTATGACCACCGACCAACTCTCGTCATCACCCCATCCAGGCGATAACAACGTCAGCTGTCGAGGAATGACTGCTAGTCACACAAAGGCACGGTGCATGCAGTATCAGTAAGGGTGCTGTGCGTATGTACAGTGGGGGAGGCGCGGGATCTTAGTTTTACGGAAATTAGTTTGTGATGGCCTGGAGCTTCGGCACGAGCATTTTGAATATTGGGGGACTTTTTGGGTGTTCGAGGGGTACTGTGGTGAGTGTCTTCAACATGTGGTGAAACCAACGTGAAACCACGTCCAGACGTCGTGGGGTTGGGCGGCGACCCCTCGTTACAGATATCGGACGTCGTAGGCTGGGCAGACTGGTTAAACAGGACAGGCGGTCAGCTATGGTGGAACTAATATCAGAAATTAATGCTGAGCAGAGGACAAGTGCGTCTGAAAACACAGTGAACCGAACGCTCCTTACGATGGGCCTCCGCAGCCGACGATCCATGCGTGTCCCAATGTTAACACGACGACATCGGCAACTACGAGTGAAATTGGTACATGACCATCGGTACTGGACGTTGGCGCAGTGGCAGAGCGTTGGATGGTCTGACGAATCGCCATACCTTCTTTATCAAGCCGAGGGGAGGGCGCGCATCCATCGTCTTGCAGGGGAACAGCTACTGACACCTGTACTGCAGGGTGAAGACAAGCTGGCGGCGGCTCTATTACGGTCTGGGGAACATTAAAATGGGCATCAATAGGTAGAGCGGAGCTCGTGCAAGGCACCGTGATGGCAAAGGAGTATCGTACACTGGATGCAGACCACTTACAGCCCTTCATGACGATCATGTTTCTCAGTGGCAATAGCGTATTTCAACAAGATAATGCGGCATTTCATAAGGCCAGGAGTGTGATGGAGTGGTTGAAGGAACACCGTGGCGAGTTCCAGTTGATGTGCTGCAACTCGCCAGATCTGAAACCGATCGAACACATCTGGGATGTGATCGAACGTGGTGTCAGCGCTCATCGCCCCTCTCCCCGGAACTTAAGGGAATTATGTGACTTGCGTGTGCAGATGTGGTGTGAACTCCCACCAGAGACCTATCTAGGCCCCATAGCTTCCATGTCACGAGGCGTTGGCTCTGTTTTCCGCGCCAAAGGTGGACATAGTGGCTGTTAAGTAAATGTCATAATGTTCTGATTGATCAGTGTATGTATGCATGTATGTAACTATGTATGCATGACGATTGTTTGATAAGTAATGCAACACTTTTCTCCTTAGCCAATTTCAGCTGAAAAATGTAGAATTTGTTGTAGGACACGTATAATTTTCCTGTTTCAGCCCTCATTGCTTCATGAGGTTCCGATAGGTGGCGGTGCTATACGTGGCCTTCCAAATGACGTCTGTAACGGAGATCGTTCCAAGTAGAGAGATATCACTGAGTTTCTTTTGGCCGAAAACCAGAGCATCGCAAGTATTCATAGGTGCTTGCTGAATGTCTACGGGTACCTGGCAGCGAACAGAATCACGGTGAGTCTTTGGGCGAGGCGTCTGTCATCGCAACAAGGTCGAACAAACCTGTCCGATCTACAGCGTGCCAGCTGGCCCCATACAGCTGTGCTACCCTCAGGAAATGGAAGAATCCACTTCAGCTTGAGCGTCCGCACAAAAATGTAAATGAACTTCTCCTTCTCCTCACAGAAGTCTGTGTACCCGAGAAGAGCTCACAAAACTTCAGTCGACTGTTCTTCCTCAGCCTCCCTGCAGTCCGGATGTCGCTCCTTCGGCCTTCTGTCTTCTATCTGGTCGGCCCAAAGAACGATGCATTCTGCGAAAAGCAGTACGTGGATGATGGGCTGGTTACTGTTGCAGAAAGACGTTGGATCCGATGGTTCAAATGGCTCTGAGCACTATGGGACTTAACTGCTGTGGTCATCAGTCCCTTAGAACTTTAGAACTTAGAGCTACTTAAACCTAACTAACATAAAGACATCACACACATCCATGCCCGAGGCAGGATTTGAACCTGCGACCGTAGCGGTCGCGCGGTTCCAGACTGTTGCGCCTAGAACCGCTCGGCCACCCCGGCCGGCACGTTGGATCCGACATCGACGAATCGAGCGGTACCATGAGGACCTCCAGGCCCTCCCAGTAAGATGGTGCAAGGCCGTCGCACTGAACAGAGATTATGTTGAACATAGGGCTTTGTAGCCAAAAGAGTGGGGAATAAGATTATATATAGGAATCCTGGATGAAATCAACCCGCTCTCAGAAAAAATAATGTGTTGCATTATTTATTGAACGCCCCTCGTATGTTCCACATCTCCTCCTGAACCATTAGAATCCTTCCAGCCAAAGTTGGTATATTCATCATTTACTCTGGAAAGAATCTCTGTGGGTGTAAGAACCACCCACCTATCAGAAGGGAGGAGGTAGGAGTGAAATGGAAGCGTAGCCCTCGACGCACGAGGTCCCAGATTTAATTCAATCAATATTTGAGAGTTAGAGTACTTAGCGACTTGCAATAATCAATACACACAATGTCGAACGTTTACAAAACGTTTTGGGCTGACAATCCCCATACAATGATGAAAGGAAAAAATTTGGTCGCTTACTACATTTTCACTATACATGCAGTCAAATTGCCGCATCAGGAATGACGTTTTAATTTATTTAGTTCTTTTCTACTAACTATATTCGTGACACACTTTACTGACAGTATTCAAACATACCCATGAATATACCTGCAAAACTGTATCACTGTGCGACTCATAGTGCAGAAAGCATGACGTTGTAAACACTGAGCTGCCCTGAAAATGAAACTGCAGGGCGAAATTGGCTAGAGATGCAGATGAAATGTGTGAACAAGTATGTTTGAAATATGTTACAAATAAGTTGCCAGGTTCTGACTGAATCCCAATTTGGTTTTACAAACAGTACTTCGCGGTATTGGCCTCTTACTTAGCTTGCATTTATCGCGAATCTCTCGCCCAACGCAAAATCCCAAGTGCGTGAAAAAAACCGCAGGTGGCTCCTGTATAGAAGAAAAGTAAAATATCGGACCCGAAAAATTACAGACCTATATCCTTAACATCGGTTTGCTGCGGAATCCTTAAACATATTCTCTGTCCAAATATAATGAAGGACCTTGAGACAGAAAATTTTCTGCCCAGAAATCAGTATATTTTCAGAAAGTATCGCTAGTAAGAAACTCAGGTTCCCATTTCTCACATCATATCCTGCGAACTATGGATGAAGGACAACCGACAGACTCCTTATTCAGATATTTCCGAAAAGCGTTTGACACTGTGCGCTACTGGAGACTGTTAATAAATGATAGAGAATACGGAATAGTTTCCCAGATATCGGTGTGGCTCGAAGACACTTAAGTAACAGAACCCAGTTGGTTGTTCTCGTCGGCGAGTGTTCGTTATAGATAAGGGTATCGTCAGAAGCGTCCAAGGGAAGTGTGACAGGACCGCTGATATATTCTGCTTATATAAATGATCTGACGGACCAGATAAACAGCAATCTGCGGCTGTCTGCTTATGATGCTGTGGTGTAGGGGAAGGTGCCGTCGTTGAGCGAGTGAACGAGGATACTTGATAACTTAGACAAGATTTTTGGTTGGTGTGATGAATTTAAGTTAATGCAGCTGAGTAGGAAAGAAATCCTGATATTTCGAATATAGTATTAGTAGCATGCTACTAGATCGATTACATATGCAGGCGTAACGTTGGAAAGTTGTATGACACGGAATGAGCGACTTAACAACGGAAGTAGGGAACGCGAATGGTCCACTTCGGTTTATTTGGAGAAATTTAGGAATGTGTGGCTCATCTATCAAGGAGACTACGGATAGAACAGTAGTGCAACCCATTCTTGAGTATTGATCGACTATTTTGAATTCCCACTATATCGGATTAAAGGAAGACAGCAAAGCAATTCAGAGACAGGCCACAACATTTGTTAGCGTTAGGTTTCTTCAACATGCAACTATTACGGAGATGCTTCGGGAACACAAATGAGAATCCCTGAATGGAAAGTGACGTTCTTTTCGGGGAACACTATTGAGTAAATTTAGAGTGCTGGAAGATGGCGCTGACTGCAAAATAGTTCTACTGCCGGCTACGTACATTTCCTTTAAGGACCACGAAGATTAAAAAAAATAAGTTCGCGCTCATACGGAGGCATTCGTAGAGTCGTTTAGCCTTCGCTCTATTTGAGAGTGGAATAGCAGAAGAAATTACTAGTAGTAGTACAAGGCACTCTTCGCCAGGCACCATTCGGTGACTTATAAAGTATGTATATAGATGTAACTGTACGAGGGCGTGCTGAGAAGTGATGCCTCCGACTTTATGTGAAACCTCTTCAGGATCTTTATATAAATAAACGTTATTAATATTCTACACTGAAGCACCAAAGAAACTGGTTTAGGCATGCGTATTCAAATAAAGAGAGATGTAAACAGGCAGAATAGGGCGCGGCGGTCGGCAACGCCTATATGAGACAAAAAGTGTTTGACACAGTTGTTAGATCGGTTACTGCTGCTACAATGGAGCGTTATCAAGATTTAAGTGAGTTTGAACGTGGTGTTACAGTCAGCACACGAGCGATGGGACACAACATCTCCGAGATTGCTATGAAGTGGGAATTTTCCCGAAAAGGGCGAGTTGTGTTGCGCAGGAGCGATGCTTTCCAAAGCCTGCTGATGCATGGACGGCAACTTCCTTGTCTCAAGGAAATTCATTATATTCGAACTGAGAATATGTTCGAGAATCCTGCAACAAACCGATGTTAAGGATATTGGTCTGTAATTTTGAGGATCCGTCCTTCTACCCTTCTTATATACAGGCGTCACCTGCGCTTTTTTCCAGTTGCTCGGGACTTGACGTTGGGCAAGAGATTCGCGATAAATGCAAGCTAAGTAAGGAGCCAATGCAGTAGAGTACTCCCTGTAAAACCGAATTGGAATCCTATCAGGACCTGGCGATTTATTTATTTTCAACCCATTCAGCTGCTTCACAACCCCAGGGGTGTCTATCACTATGTCCTCCACACGGGAATCTGTACGAGACTCAAACGGCGGTATGTTTGTACGAGCCTCCTGCGTGAAAGATTTCTCAAATGCTAAATTTAAAATTTCAGCTTTCGTTTTGCTGTCTTCCGTTGCCAGGCCAGACTGATCAGTGAGTGACTGGATGGAAGCCTTCGACTCGCTTACCGATTTTACGAAAGACCAGAATTTCTTTGGGTTTTCAGCGAGAACTTTTGCTAAGGTATGACGGTGGTAGTGGCTGAATGCTTCGCGCATCGCTATTTTTACAGCAGCACGAATCTCTACTAACTTTTGCCTGTCCTCATTCTCCCGATCTTTCTTGTACCGTGAGTGCAACTGCCTTTGCTTCCTGAGCATCCTCCGAATTGCGCTGTTAAACCACGGTGGGTCTTTTCCGTCCGTAACCCCCTTCTTCGGTACATACTTGTCCAATGCGTGATTAACAATGTGTTTAAAATTTGCCCATAATTCTTCCACGTCCATCGTACCGGAATTAAATGAAGTCGATTCATTTACTAAGTGGGATGCTAACAACTGCTTATCTGCTCTTCCTCGTAAGAATACTCTCCTGGCCTTCTTGAACGACTTTTTAACTTTCGCAACCATAGTCGTAATGACAACATCGTGATCACTAATCCCTGTCTCAACACTGACACCGTCGATGAGGTCTGGTCTGTTCGTGGATACCAGATCTAAAATATTTCCATTACGCGTTGGCTGTCGATTTAGCTGCTCAAGAGAGTTTTCAGATAATGTGTTCAAAAGTAATTCACACGACGGCTTGTCTGTACCACCTGTAATGAATCCATAGACATCCCAGTCTATATTAGGTAGTTTGAAGTCGCCTCCGACTAATATAGCATGATCCGGGTACTTCTGCGAAACAGAATGTAGACTCCCTTTGAATGATTCTAGAACTGTCACGGTGGAACCTGGTGGCCGGTAATAACACTCCAATATTAACTTTAATTCCCCTAGCCCTGTTAAACGTGTCGAGATAACTTCACAATCACACTCTACCTCGACCTCAGTAGACACAATATTTTTGTGAACTGCAATGAAGACACCACCTCCTACGGTGTATAATCTGTCTTTCCGATACACGTTCCAACCCTCACTAATTATTTCAGAACTTCCTATCTCAGGGTTCAGCCAGGTCTCCTTACCGAGAATGATTTGCGCGCCACACGCTTCCTGGAGGGCAGTAAATTCAGGAACTTTATTCCGAACACTCTGAAAATTTACTGCTAATATCTTGATAGCTGAAGTGTCTTTACGCTGAGCGCGTCTTGATTTCCCTGCCTGCACGTCGACTGGTGAGTGTTCATCAGGACACCTCGCACTACTGCCTAGCCTAAAAAGAACCCATGTGCACGCCGCAAGTACTCTGCTACCCGAGTAGCCGCTTCCTTTGTGTAGTGCACCCCTGACCTATCTAGGGGCGTCCAACAATTCCCCACCCAACAGCGCAAGTCTATAAATCTGCAGCCAAAACCGTCACAGAGTCGACGAAGCCTCTGGTTGAGACCCTCCACTAGGCTCCAAACCAAAGGACCCCGATCCACTCTGGGAACGATGCTGCAAATAGAGAGCTCTGCTTGCACCCCGCGTGCGA
Organism: Schistocerca nitens; assembly: GCF_023898315.1. NCBI lineage: Eukaryota > Metazoa > Arthropoda > Insecta > Orthoptera > Acrididae > Schistocerca > Schistocerca nitens. Next base: position 534,132,124 of record NC_064616.1, on the reverse strand, counting down.
GGCCAGCGGTCTTCACCAAATCCGCCAGCCGCCTGTACGAACCGAGGATCGCCTCAGAACCCAAGCGACAGGCATCATTGGTGCCGACGTGAGCAACTACTTGCAAACCACTGCACCCCGTACGCTCGATAGCCGCAGGCAAGGCCGCCTCCACATCTTGGATGAGGCCCCCCGGCACACAAACCGAGTGCACGTTGGATTTCTTTCCAGCCCTGTACGCTATTTCCCTAAAGGGTTCCATCACCCGCCTACTTCCCTAATCCGACGGGACAGATGACCTCCCTGTTTGATCCCCTCCCCGAAATCAACCAACCAACCAACTGTTTCCTCGGCGCCTGTTTTGGGAAACACCATTTTGGCATCACGGTATACCTTAACCACGGCGGCTCGCGAACGGTTTAAAAACTTAGCCGTTTTGGAAATACTTTCACCTAATAACCAAGCCGCTTTGGACATCGGATAAATCACTCCGTTCCCGCTTTATGACAACGGCTGCACCGATTTCTGCGTCTGCCCGGCACGCTTTATACACCCTTCATTGCTAGTGGTGGCACCTGCCACCTGTGAGGGGTTATTGCACGCTGACGTCGAACATAGGTGGTGGTCACACTAATGTGACTGAAGAGTGTAGCTACGCTACATACCACCATGTTATACGCTATAGTTCGGTGCCTGTAGCGGCAGGCAGTAGCAAATATGTAGACATGAAGAATAAAGATGTAGACTGCGAATAAAGCTTAATTCACTTAACATGCCTTAAGAGTTGTCACATTACAAGATCGGAGGTATTAATTTTCACTACGCCCTTGTCAACATCAGTCCTGATGATTATCTGGAAAGTAATTCCAGCTGAACTTGGAATGAGTGAATGACGGGAACTGATAGAGTATTATTTAACCAAAGTGAATACTTAAGCGCAATGTTTTACATTGATATTTAGGCACATGTAACTAAGACTGCTTATTTAAACACATGTGACTAATGGTGAATATACAAACCCAGCTGACCCATAGTGAATATACCTCTCACTATAATTACTATTTTAGCACGAAGGAGTGATAATTCATATCGTGTATTATTGATGATTGAATTGTAACACAACAGATTTAATATTCTTTAAACAAGAAATACACACATGGATAACGTTTCTGACTGTTTTTAAGACAACCACATCATTTGATCTATTCTGCATCTAACCGATTTTCGAGCATTCTAGCACCATTGTGGAAAATTTCCACCTACGTGTGATCTTAATTGTTGTCTGCTTCCTGTTACAACAGAAAGATGAAAGAACGCGATGCTCTGCTATTCCCTGTGGCTAGTAATCGTACAATGGACGAACTTGGTCCCTATCACGTGACAGCCAAAATTTTCGAATCATCTAGTGCAAAGCTTCTAGTAGTGAACCTCTTGACGTCATAATAGATTAATCTTCAGACAGAAGGTCTACTTTAATAAAACGGAATCGAAGCTGCTGTCATATACGGCATGTGACGAACAAGTGCGAATCTAATGGTCAATACCGCTTAATAAAGCAAAAAAAAAAAAAAAGAAAAACAGCATTGCATTATTACATGCACCAGATTTACACCTGAATTACTTTTAACTACATGAAAAAATTTCGTCACATGTCGCAAAAAGCATTCCCCGGGCCAAAGCATTCCGGAACCAAGGAAAGATCTATAACCAACTAGTCTACTTTTCACTTTTATTGTGAATTCAAAACATGATATTGAGACAGCATTCTCATTTCGTAAAATCCGCTCGACTTCTGGTCTCATTAAACACTATTTGATAAGACAAAGGACTTGGTATTGACCAACCACCAGGTGGTTCGCAAAATCCCGAATATACCAATAATTTCCTCTCCATGAAATTACGAGCATACCACACTTTTCAACGAAACAGACTCTAACAGTTAAGGACACACGGCGGAGAAGCGAACGCAATAACAGCAAGTGAACTTACAAAATGGAACATGGCAAGAAACTCCAGTCAACGTCTTGGCATGCTAATTTACGAAACGTAAAGTGTATCGAGGGACTTTATGACGAAGTATTGACAGGAACAGCCGTTATTTAATAAATGAGCAAGAAAATGTAATGACTACTTTGGATGAGGCTCAAAAATGGTTCAAATGGCTCTGAGCGCGATGGGAATTAACATCTGAGGTCATCAATCCGCTAGAACTTAGAACTACTTAAACCTAACTAACCTAAGGACATCACACACATCCACGCCCGAGGCAGGATTCGAACCTGCGACCGTAGCGGTCGCACGATTCCAGACTGTAGCGCCTTGCAGAATCAATCACATGAAAAATAATAGGGGACTGAGCACCTCCAACTTCTCGCAGCACAATGAATAACTTTCCAACCAATTTACCATCCAGATTAATAGTTGGCCTAATTCTATACGAATGCATTAAGACATTGATGTTAGTTGATCTTAATACAGCTCTCTTGGAACCTCTAATTTCCAGGGTTCCTTTCATATGCATTTACTGTTCAAATTCCGGTTAGTCGGAGTTGGAAACAAATTCCTTACCGAACGATTGGATACGTTTATCTCATCAACAAATTTTAGGGCCGGTTCTACAGTTCGCCGTGCATCGTCAGGATAACGCTTTGTTTGAAATTCCGTTACCTTACGTCTTCCAATTCCGTAGCACTGTTTGAAGTTATGCGACCATCGACTGCTTCCCATGAAATCACTGTAATCTATGTCGCGCACAGTTTGTTGTGCATAACGAAGTAGGTCGCTGTAACTCGTGTCGAGCTTCCTTAAAGACAAACACTAGTTTTTGTAACCAGTTCACCTTGTCCTCCCATCAATATCCGTAGCTTTTCTTACCCACTACACGGTCATGTTTCTGTGTACTTAATCGAAATCTGTTCATGATTGATCTTTTATTATGCTGCGGATGATCTTCCATGTACTTAATTATGTTTAGTACCCGCTCTTTGGACAACGGTTGCCCTATACTACGTTTCACTGGTGACTGGATTTCTGGCCCCCTGTCCGACAAGTATGAACTACATGGCTCCACATCTGTTTCAGTGTCACTTTCACGTGACAAACTGCCTATTCACTTCTGTCTCTGGTTCTTCGGCCGACGTTTGTCTGATGATTTTTTTGATGTTTCGCCAGCACGAGTGGCTGGAATTGTCAAAGCTTCACCCTCCTTTGCTGATGGTGCGCTGGAGACGAGCTCGCGCAACGTCCAAGGGCATCTCCGCGATCATTTCCGGTGTGGTTCTCCTCTTGGTACCTGCAACGGTCGTTCACTGCAGCACGGGTATCCAGGATCCGTTTACCTTGAGGCTTTCATCTTTCTTGTTGAAGCTGTTCTCGTGTTTGTGTATTTCTATAGCTTCTCGGAACAAGCGGGCATGTTAGCTCTTCTCTACAGCCAGAACTTCCGTGTCAACGAATTTTAACCTGTGGTCGGGCTCACACAGAGCGTGCTCTGCCACGGACGATTTCTCCACCTGCCCCAACCTGTAATGTCGCTTATGTTCTGTGGCCGTGGTGCTGACTGCTCGTCCAGTCCTTCCAACATGTGCATGGTATGCGGTATATTCCTGCAAGTGGGTCACTTTTTCCCTTGCCGATCTGAGACACTCTTTGATCTTCTTTGTCGGTTTCTAAATAGTCTTTACGTCGTGTTTGCGCAATATAGGCCGATTCTGTCCTTCACTCTGGGAATATATGGCAGAAAGGCTGCACCCGACATTCTACGAGTGTTTGACTCTGTTATACTTCGAATATAATTTTTTAAGTATCCATTGCCCCTCAGAACACTTTCTAGATATCACATTTCGCGTCTGAGGTGCTGCGGCTCACATATTCGTCCTGCTCGCGTTACTAGCGAATTAATCATGCCGGACACGGTGGCCGAGTGGTTCTAGGCCCTTCAGTCCGGAATCGCGTGACTGCTACGGTCGCAGGTTCGAATCTTGCCTCGGGCATGGATGTGTGTGATGTCCTTAGTTAGGTTTAAGTAGTTCTAAGTTCTTGGGGACTGATGACCTTAGATGTTAAGTCCCATAGTGCTCAGAGCGACTTGAACCACTTGAATTAATCATGCCTCTTTTCTGTCTCGGTTTTCGATTCTGTTGTAACAGCGGCCAGGACGGTCACGGGGTAGCAATGACGGGAAGCGCGGCGGGACCCGCCGAGAGGCCCGCGCACAACAACAAAACGGGAGAGGACGGACACGATCAACGAATGACAGAACGAATACAACAAGAGCGAACAATGGAGTCACCAGGAAATAAACACCTCCACTAGTACACAGATCAAGGAAGTGAGCTGTTTAGCGCGAAGCGAGTTGTAAACCGACGTACGCGAAATTAAACTGACTGGCTGAGCGTTTTTTTTTTTCTTTATTGTGATTTCATACCTCTGCCCCATACGGGCATAAAAAAGGGGAACATAAAACAGAGTAAGGGGAGAAATTGGAGGTAAAAATACACAGACATGGAGACGTTCATGGGGGACAGTTAAAAAAGTCACCAGAAAGTTAAAAAACAAAGTTGGCGATTCTTAAAGCACGGAGAAGACACTGAATGAGCTTGCACAGGTTAAAGGTCGGCCACAGTATTAAAAACACTTCGGAACAACACACTTAAAACCCACTTGGAGCACACGCGATGAAGAATAAAACTGCCAGGTGGGACCTGCCGAGGGAAAGGTCAGAGGGGACGGAAAAGGAGGGGAGAGCATGGGGCAGCTGAGGAAGCGGCGGGATGAAGAGAGGAGGGGCATCAGTGGGTTCACGAAGAGGCATGAGACACGTGGGGCGGGAGAGGAAGAGGGAAGACAGGGCAGGAGGGAGCGCAGAGACACTGAAAGGAGGCACAAGAGATGGAGGGGGAGTAGGAGGGGGAAGCCGCTCAGGAGGAGAGAGAGGGAAGAGAGGGGCCCTGAGGAGCAGGCAGGAAGATGAGGTTAGAGTAGGTAGGAAGGATAGATGACAGGGCGAAGCTCATCATCCCTGACATCTACCCTTCCTACCTACTCTAACCCCATCTTCCTGCCTGCACCTCATGGCCCCTCTCTTCCCTCTCTCTCCTCCTGAGCGGCTTCCCCCTCCTACTCCCCCTCCACACGGTGGAAGTCGTGATGGGAAAGGAGATGGATGGTGTGGAGATGGAGAGAGGGTGGGACACAAGGTGAAGGCGTGGCCACTGGTTGGGGGTGGAGAGGAAGGGAGACACCAGGGGGTGAGGGGGATCCAGGCGTCGGACAATATATAGTGTGCGGATGTGTTCAAGGAAAAGGAGAAGGTGGGGGAAGGGGATGAGGTTGTAGAGGATGCGCGTGGGGGATGGAAAGCGGATGCGGAAGGCGAGGTGGAGCGCATGGCGTTCGAGGATTTGGAGGGCTTTATAGAACCGGGGAGGGGCGGAAATCCAAGCGACACTGGCATAACAAAGGATGGGGCGGATCAAGGATTTGTAGGTGTGACTGGCTGAGCTTTTTTTTCTTTTTTTTTCTTTATTGTATTTCAATTCCCCATCGGGGCTGGCTGGCAGCAGCATATGCGCTGCTCTTCAGCCGAAAGACATAGGACAAACAATAGAAGACATTTAAAAATAACAAAGGAGAGAATATGGTGAACATAGATATAAAAAAGGGGGAACATCATGGAAGGCAATAGACAAAAAACGGGGTGACTGTAAAATGGAGATAAAAAACTGTTTCAAAGTAGCACACACAAAAAGCCACACACTGCAACAATTAAAAGAACACAAGGCACAGTATGACTGGAGCATAAAAGGTATCGACGGATGGCGTAGCACATAACAAACACTGACGGCGAACCTCAAGGCAGTACACATTTAAAATCACACCTCTTGGTGCACAGGAGAAACAGCACTAAACCACTGATGTGGCACACTGACGATGATCAAAACGGAGGATCTGCCAGGCGCAAGGAGATGAGGGAGACTGGAAGAAGGGAGGGAGGGGAAGAGATGGGGGAGATGAGCGGGGGCGCACTGAAGAGGGCCAGGTAGGGAGGGATGTGGGAAGGAAAGAGGCAAGTATGGGGTGCAGGGTCTCAGGGGAGGGGGGGAAGGAGGAAAATCCGCTATGGGAGAAGGAGGGAAGAGGAAAAAGGGGGCCGTGGGGTGGGGAGGGGGGGGGAACAAGGCCAGGTTATAGTTGGAAGGAAGAGTAGATGTCACGGTGATGTTCGTCATCTGGGAGGAGGAGGCGTTGGAAATTGCCCTGATGAAGGAGATGGAGGGTGTGGAGGTGGAGAGAGGGAGGGATACAGCGATAGAGGCGCGGCAATGGGCGGGGGGTGGAGAGGAAGGAGGAAACCAGATGGTGGGGGGGATCAAGCCTGCGGACAATGTAAAGGATGCGGAGATGTTGGAGGAACAAGAGGAGGTGGGGGTTCAAATGGTTCAAATGGCTCTGAGCACTATGGGACTCAACTGCTGTGGTCATAAGTCCCCTAGAACTTAGAACTACTTAAACCTAACTAACCTAAGGACAGCACACAACACCCAGCCATCACGAGGCAGAGAAAATCCCTGACCCCGCCGGGAATCGAACCCGGGAACCCGGGCGTGGGAAGCGAGAACGCTACCGCACGACCACGAGATGCGGGCGGAGGTGGGGGAAGGGGATCAGTTCATACAGGAGCCGTGTGGGGGAAGGAAGGCGGATACGGAAGGCAAGGCGGAGCGCATGGCGTTCAAGCATTTGTAGGGCCTTTTAAAAGCGGGTGGGGGCAGAGATCCAGGCAACGCTGGCATAACAGAGGAACTGGCTGAGCGCGAGGCAGGCGCTTAAGTACGCTATCGGGAGCGCCGCTATTGGCCGCTGGGACTACGTGTTCCACTGTGGCGCCCTCACACTAAAAGCGGGCCAGGAGGCGCGTGCCGCCACGGCTTACGGCGAGATGGTGCAGAGACCTCGATGGGTCTTCCACGTCCATGACGGCTGGCGCGGATTCAAATTCCGCGGCGCGCGGTACTAGATATACATGGTGTGTCCCAGGTTTTCACCATCCCTTGTGACGAGCTCATCTAGAAATAATGGTTGTTTGTCCTTTTCTACTTCCATGGTAAATTTTATGTTGGCCCGGAGGCTGTTTAAGTGTCTTAGGAAGTCACAGAGCTGTTCCTTACCACGGCTCCACACAACCAAGGTATCATCTATGTATCTGTACCTCACCTGGCCACGAAAGCCTTACCAATTTTGTATCATTTTCACTTGTTAAGCACGTATCGTCATCATTGTATTCCTCAAGAACAGTCGAGCGTATATGACACCACAAGTTCCACTGATTCATCTTACAGAAACGCTGATAGTCCATGAGCCGCTTCTTTCTCACTCTATAAAATTTCTGGGGTTTCTTTGTGGCGAAATGTAAACTTCGGCAGCTATTGTAGGTATAGTGCAATGTTTTCTCTGTTTACCGATGCCATTCTCTGCTTTCTCTCAATACCTCTAGCACTGTAGCACTGTTCTAGACTACTCATAGGCTTAGCAGTTCAACTAGGCACCATGGCCTTATGCTTTTCTAGCCAGTGGATACCTCCACTCCTGCCCACTGTTGTCATTAACAGCCAATATTGAGGCTGCGTGGTAGACAATGTGTGGGGGGCCGAATTCCATCAACATCATTGGCCTTTTGCGACCTCGCACTCCATGGAATCCTTGTTAGATTTGTATTATTCGTCACTGAAGAAGATTGATCTGACTTACTTTGCTGATCCTGCGGACCTTCCTGTTGTGCTGAGTCGCCTAATGTTACCGTCTGTTCTTTGCTAGCGGAGGGCATTCTTAAACGCTAAGCTTTAGCATGCTTGTCAGTCTGGACTACTTTCTGGCAAAAAGAACACAACATGTCTTTCTGAACTGAGAGAAGTCTTCAGACTTAAAAGTAACTTCGTGTGTTATAGAACCATCACATTTCACAAAATAAAGGGTCTTTATTTTATCTTGAGACAACTAAATATCTCGAAAACCACAAATCGTACGAAAAAAATATTCTAGCCGTAAATTTAATATAAGCAAAGAGGACATATGTCTTTGATAGAACTGGCCACCTCCTAACCATCCCTTCTTCGTGGGCGGTGCCAACTTAAAATTTTAAAATGGGAATCCCCCATTTTACTGTATATTTAATTTCTACGTCAAAACATACGCACGGTTTACTCAGCCCATTGTTTTCCCTCTGTGGTAAATGCGCTGTAATCGACAGATATCGAGTGCGCTTGTTTTTGGAATTACAAACAAATGGTCGGTACGGGGGTGGTTGTAGCGAGCCCCCAAACCATCGGAACGCTTGGTTTCGGTAGCCGCCCTCGAACTCCTTCATTAGAGTGACTGATTTCACTGTTTTATTTCCATCTAACCACTGTAAAGCTCGCTTTGGCCGCTCTGCGGCTGCCGGATGAATACAAATCACACCTAGTTTAATAAGGTGAAGTGTCCGACAATTTATAGTGACAGGCACATCTCCTATTGATACACACATACCGTTTAAACACTCAAACGTTCACCCATCACGCGGCACGTCCGACTGTACTGTACAATCAAATTTGCAAGACTAAAGTAAATTTCTCACATCAGTATCAACCGTTAGTAAATAAAGGTTTGCATTTACATCGTAAATGAAATGTAGAATCAAATGCGTCGGTTTTTAATTGCAAAAACAGGTACACTTGATATTTGTCGACTACAGCGCCATCTACCATTAATGGAAAACAATGATTTCAGTAAATGTAAGTATTTTTTGGTGTAGAATCCGAATACGCAATAAAAATTAGGGGTTTCCGTTTGAAAATGCAACGTTGACCACGTCCACACAGGAGGGTTGGCTAGGAGATGGCAATTGTAACACAGCAGATGTCCCCTTCACTAATATTAACTTTTCACCTAGAATATTTTTTTTTCCTACGATGCGTAGTATTTAGTTGACTCAAGTTAAAACAAACATCCTGTACATAAATAACCTAATAGATAATGTCGGAAGTGCCATGAGGCTCTTCGAGGGTGATGCTGTTGTAATAAGTTGCAACGTAGAAAATCGTAGCGAAATGTAGGAAGATTTTTTTGCAGGGAGTGCAGCTGATCTTCATCATTAACAAATCTAACTTATTGCGCATACATAGACAGTCAGTCTGGGATCCATACAGATAGAATTGATAGAGGAAATAGAGAAGATTCAAATAAGAACAGCATGTTTCGTTACTGGTCCATTCAGTAAATGCGAAAGCTGCATAGACATGCTCAGCCAAACTCAGTGGCAGACGCTGCAAGAGATGCGTTCTGTACAACGGTATGGTCTACTAATACTGTTCCGAGAGCGTACGACCAATATATTGCTTCCTCGTACGTATTTCTCGCGAAAAGACCATTAAGATAAAATCAGAGAGATTCGAGCCCACACGAAGGCCTACTAGCAGAGTTGTAAAACTATCGTAGACTACCGTATGTAAGAGTGGAATACGGTACGGTTCGTGGTAGCCTTTGTCAGTCACCTGCATGTTAAGTGTGTTGCATGCCTATCGGGTGTTAACTCATTTCGATCGCTTTGTTTGCGTATGCGATCAGTCTCTTACCAGAGTCCCCTAGAAATTGGCAGCAGTGAACCGTTTAAAAACTGTGAGGATATACAAACGGCAGCGTAACCTAATGAGCATTTTTGTTCTACACAGTTATTCTTCTGCCTACTGCTTAAAAATGAACAATATTCATCGCGAAATTGAAATTGTCAATGTTTCATTCCTGGTTTATCAGGAAATTGCTGATTTGTAACGTGAAATAAAAGGATGTTGTAGTAAAAACAAAAAAAAAGGGTACAAATTTATCACACAGCGCTAGAAAACGTAACTTCCGCATAAGAGATAAAATTAAAAAAAACAACGCTGTACAAAAACATAGCAAACATTGCTTCAATACTTCGTCGAGACTACATAAAAATGTTTCTGTTATCCATAAACGACTTTCGCACTTCACAATAATACCTGGAAATTCATGCTTTTGATCATGATGAAGAACGTTACACTGAGTAAAAAATAACAACATAAATTATGTAGCTTTTTGTTTGCAGAATCTCGAAATTACGTTCAATATTGCCCGTGATCCTACCCCTCCTATAGACGATTAGAAATGTCTTTCTCAGTGCTGCAGACGAAAGTGACTGAGAAGAGCTTTGCACGTGAAGAACGAAAAACGACGAGAGCAGCACATAGCGGGTGTCCTACGCGTAAGAAGCAGTGGCCCTTGTAATTTGCAGGAGGAATGTGATATGACAAGAACTACAGAAAAACAGTAAATCCCAATTAAATGGCGTTTCGTCGGCGTAATTGCGAGGTATTGTACTGTGTGTTAATTAAATGTAAATGTAGTGGGCACATAAACTCCTGGAAATTGAACTAAGAACACCGTGAATTCATTGTCCCAGGAAGGGGAAACTTTATTGACACATTCCTGGGGTCAGATACATCACATGATCACACTGACAGAACCACAGGCACATACACACAGGCAACAGAGCATGCACAATGTCGGCACTAGTACAGTGTATAGCCACCTTTCGCAGCAATGCAGGCTGCTATTCTCCCATGGAGACGATCGTAGAGATGCTGGATGTAGTCCTGTGGAACGGCTTGCCATGCCATTTTCACCTGGCGCCTCAGTTGGACCAGCGTTCGTGCTGGACGTGCAGACCGCGTGAGACGACGCTTCATCCAGTCCCAAACATGCTCAATGGGGGACAGATCCGGAGATCTTGCTGGCCAGGGTAGTTGACTTACACCTTCTAGAGCACGTTGGGTGGCACGGGATACATGCGGACGTGCATTGTCCTGTTGGAACAGCAAGTTCCCTTGCCGGTCTAGGAATGGTAGAACGATGGGTTCGATGACGGTTTGGATGTACCGTGCACTATTCAGTGTCCCCTCGACGATCACCAGTGGTGTACGGCCAGTGTAGGAGATCGCTCCCCACACCATGATGCCGGGTGTTGGCCCTGTGTGAGACGACACGTCTCCATTCGTCCCTCCATTCACGCCTGTCGCGACACCACTGGAGGCGGGCTGCACGATGTTGGGGCGTGAGCGGAAGACGGCCTAACGGGGTGCGGAACCGTAGCCCAGCTTCATGGAGACGGTTGCGAATGGTCCTCGCCGATACCCCAGGAGCAACAGTGTCCCTAATTTGCTGGGAAGTGGCGGTGCGGTCCCCTACGGCACTGCGTAGGATCCTACGGTCTTGGCGTGCATCCGTGCGTCGCTGCGGTCCGGTCCCAGGTCGACGGGCACGTGCACCTTCCGCCGACCACTGGCGACAACATCGATGTACTGTGGAGACCTCACGCCCCACGTGTTGAGCAATTCGGCGGTACGTCCACCCGGCCTCCCGCATGCCCACTATACGCCCTCGCTCAAAGTCCGTCAACTGCACATACGGTTCACGTCCACGCTGTCGCGGCATGCTACCAGTGTTAAAGACTGCGATGGAGCTCCGTATGCCACGGCAAACTGGCTGACACTGACGGCGGCGGTGCACAAATGCTGCGCAGCTAGCGCCATTCGACGGCCAACACCGCGGTTCCTGGTGTGTCCGCTGTGCCGTGCGTGTGATCATTGCTTGTACAGCCCTCTCGCAGTGTCCGGAGCAAGTATGGTGGGTCTGATACACCGGTGTCAATGTGTTCTTTTTTCCATTTCCAGGAGTGTATTTTTGTTACATGATTACTTCGACTAATTTGGTAGTACACTGTCCACTCACATAAATGTGATCAACTGCCAGATGACTGAATAATCACATTTTGCTGCGCGAATCGTTTCGATACCCGCAGGAAGATAGTCAGTGAAGTTCTGGAAGGTACCGACAGGGATGTGGAGCAGTTCCGACTTCTGTTCCATTGAAAGCTGAAGTAGATTTCTCGTGTGAGTGTCCGTGACCTGACCGAGATGGCCCCACAAATTCTCGACTGGGTTTAAATCCGGCAAGTTTGGTGACCAGGGGAGTACAATAAATTCGTCTTGGTACTCTTGGAACAATGCACATACCTTGTGAGCAGTGTGACAGGTTGCATTGTCCTGGTGGTAGATGTTATCGTGCCGAGAAAAAGCAAACTTCATTTAGTGGTGTACATGGTCGCCAAGGATAGATGCATAATTTATTGATCTATTGCGCCTGCCCGAATGACGAGATCACCCAGGGAACGCCACGATAACGTTCCCGCGACATTAACGCTGATGACTGTTGCAGCGTGTTTGCTTTCAGACGTTCCACGCCGTACACTCCACTGCCCATTAGTGTGATGGAGCATAAGTCTAAATTTCGGCCTTAGTCGTCGATGAACAGCAGTCGCTACAGGTGCAAGAACCAGGCGCCTATTACGGAGGCCCATACGCAGCGAAGTTTAACAGACGGTCGTTCAGGAGACACTATTCGTAGCCCCTTGGTTCATTTTGGCGGTCAGTTGGTCAACAGTTGCACGTCTACTCGCGCGTACACATCTCCGGATCCATCTTTCACTACTGTCATCTATAGGTCGTGGTGCACCACGGTTGCCTCGGCGCTGGTTTTGGATAGCGCCATTTTGCCGTGCAACGTTTAAGCTGATCAGCCATAACATTGTGACCAGCTGCCTCATAACCGATATTTGCACCTTTGACACGGATAACAACGTCGAAGCGTTGTGATATGGAAGCAGTGAGGCCCAGATAGGTCGCTAGGGGGACCCGGCACCACATCTGCCCACAGAAGTCACCTAATCCTTGCAAGGTTCGAGGATGGTGGCGATGAGCTCTGACGTCACTTGCAATCACATCCCAGAAGTGTTCGATCGGGTTCAGATCTGGCGAGATGGGGGACCAGCACATCTACTGACACTCGCCGCTGTGTTCTTCGAACCACTCTATCACACTCCTGGCTTTATGACATGGAGCCTTATCTTGTTGAAAAATGTCACTGCCGTCGGGAAACACGATCGTCGTGAAGGGGTGTATGTTGTCCACATCTAGTGCACGGTACTCCTTGGTCGTCATGGTGCCGTGCACGAGCTCCACTGGGTCCGTGGATACCCAAGTGAAAGTTCCCCAGAACTTAACGGAGCCGCCGCCAACTTATCTCTGTCCCATAGTACAGATATCAAGGAGCAGTCCCAATGGAAGGTGACGGATTCGTGCCCTCCCATCTGCATGATGAAGAGGGTATCGGGATTCATCAGAGCATGCAGCGCTCTGCCACAACCCAAATGTCCAGTACCGATGGACAGTTGCCCATTTCAGTCGTAGTTGCCGGTGTCATGGTATTATCGTTGGCACATGCATGGGTCGTCGGCTGCAGAAGTCCATCGTTAGGAGTGTTCGATGCACTGTGGGTATTCGTAGCATTAAAGTCTGATGTTAGTTCCGCCGCCTGTCCTGTTTTACCAATCTTCCGAGCGTTTGCAAGAAGGGGTGGCCGTCCAAATCCACGAGGTTTGGAAGTGATTTGACCTTGGTTTCGCCACGAGACCCCCCCCCCACAGCACTCCTCGGACACACGAGAAGTCGTGCAGTTTTCGACATGTTCGTGCCGGGCCTCCGGGCCGTCACAATCTGCCTTCGGTCGAACTAGATACATGGCGTGCCTTTCCCCTTTCCACACACGGACAGCATGCTGACTGATACTACATGAACCGTGCGTGTGTCTGACTAGCAGTCATTCCTCGCCAGATGGCACTGCTATCGCCTGAACGGGTTTATATGGACTGTAGGTCGGTGGTCATAATGTACTATCTGATCAATGTAACCAAAACCAATGCGGCATGCGATGAGTTTACTAACTTGGCAGTTTTGGAAATGCTTCCATCTTTGTCCCGAAAGTTAATGACGATGCCCATTTGGAAGTCAGAAAAATCGATCCGTTTCCGCATTACGACAAAGACTGCACCGATTTCTGCATCCGTCTGACACGCTTTATATACCCTCCACTTCTAGTGCGTTCATCTGTTATCTGCGAGCGGTTATTTCACCCTGACGTCGAAAACAGGCGGTGCTCACACTGATGTTACTAGACGGTGTGGAATTATAGTAGTAGTAGCAAATCATACGCACTGAACAGTACGTGAAAAGTCCTGAAACAGGCAACAACAGGCGGGTATCAGATGGATTAGGTATTCACTTGTGGTGCGATACATGGTAGGGGACCAGCAAAGCGCGAAGTCTTTCGAGGAAACACGAAACCTTAGAGCGGTATTGAATAAATTTATGTGTGTGTGTGTGTGTGTTTGTGTGTTTGTGTGTGCGTGTGTAACAGTAAATGTTAGATTTAGCTTTAATTCCTTAGTTTGTGGCTGGTTTACACTAATTTCATTTCATTTTGTCGTACATGTGATATTGCACGGTATTTATGCTCCCCATCTGAGTGCATCTAGAGTTAATCATATATGCAAGAGTGAGAACGTTTTCTATGTTTGCATAGCGTGTGTCGCAGGTGGAACATGGGTACCAGCCCAATATTTACCTAGGAGGATATGGTTAGCCGCGTAATAACCACGCCCAAAGTAGCCGGGTTACAGCTCTCGTAGTTAATACATGAAGAGGATTTGATGAGGGTCACCCTACCCTCTCCATCGCGAAAGCAGAGCGTTTACGAGCTCAGCGTACTAGTGGTGACCTTGCGGGCACGTGACTCACAAAGGAAAGAATTTATGTGGAACAGAGACAAATGGGGAATCATTCTGGCACTGATAGGGTTACATATGGGGAAATCCACTGCCATAAGCGACTTTGACAAGTGGTGGTTGTCCGCTTTTTAAAACTTATAAAAATTATATGACATCTGAAGACAGAGCACAATGTTGTCACTTGCACACTTTCGGAGCGTACCGTTCAGCACACATTGTTGAACATGCGGTTCTGCGAAAGATAGCCCCTACGTGTTCATATGTTGACCCAACAACATCAGCAATTACGATTTCAGTGACCATCGGATCGCTGCGATTGGACTGTTGATAGATGGGAACATGCCGCCCTGTAGAATGAACCACGTTTCTTGTTATCCAGGCGTACGGCTGTTCGAAACATATGCCGCACCACGCACGCAGGCCGATGGAAGCGTATTGTACTAAGGAGAACATTCACTTCGGCTTCCATGGGACCTTTGGTAGTAACCATAGTCTCCATGGTAGCTGTGAACTATGTGATCATTATTACAGACCACCTGAATTCCATCACGCTTGATGTCTTTCCCGACGGCGATGGCATTTTTTAGCGAGCTAACAGTCCGTGTCACAAAACCAGAATCGTGCCATTGTGGTATGAGGGACATGATAATACATTAATGTTGATGTCTTGGCCACCAAATCCGCCTGATCTGAACCCTATGGAACACATCTATGCCTATCGAGCGTTAGGTCCTCATCTTCAAACCATGGATCAGTAATCACAGGAATTATGTGCAGATGTTTGGTAGCACAGAAAACAACCCAGGACTTTTCGAATCCATGCCACACAGAACAGTTGTTCTATTGTGTTCATATGTGGACCAACAAGATTTTATGCTGATGCTCGTAATTTTTGGGCTCATCAGTGCAATAATTTTTACTATAGTATGACACGGATGTAATTTTGCAGTTGTCAGTTTACATCTACATCTGCAGTTCACACTTAAGTGCCTGACAGAGGCTTCATCGAACCATTTTCATACTACTTCTCTACCATTCCGCTCTATAATGGCGCGTGGGAAAAAGGAACACCAAAATCTTTCCGTTCGAGCTCTGATTTCTCTTATTTTGTTATGATGATCATTTCTCCCTACGTAGGTGGGTGTCAACAAAATATTTTCGCATACGGAAGAGAAAGTTGGTGATTGAAATTTCGTTAATAGATCTCGCCGCAAAGAAAACCGCCTTTGTTTCAGTGACTGCCACCCCAACTTGCGTATCATATCAGTGACACTCTCACACCTGTTGCGCCATAACAGGAAACGGGCTGCCCTTCTTTGCACTTTTTCGATGTCCTCCGTCATTGCTACCTGGTAAGGGTCCCATACTGCGCAGCAATATTCCAGCAGAGGCCGGACAAGTGTAATGTAGGCTGTCTCTTTAGTGGGTTTGTCGCATCTTCTAAGTGTTCTGCCAACAAAGCGCAGTCATTGTTTCGCCTTCCCCACAATATTATCTATGTGGTCTTTCCAATTTAAGTTGCTCGTAACTGTAATTCCTAGGTATTTAGTCGAATTGAAAGCCCTCAGATTTGTGCGATATATCGTATACCCAAAATTTATCAGATTTCCTTTAGTACCCATGTGGATGACCTCGCACTTTTTTTTTGTTTAGTACTAACTGCCACTTTTCGCACCATACAGAAATTCTCTCGAGATCATTTTGTAATAGGAATTGATCGTCTGAGGATATTATTAGACGGTAAATTACAGCGTCACCTTCAAACAGCAGGGGGCCTATGACACTACCTTGCGGAACGCCAAATAGCACTTCTGTTCCGCTCGATGATTTACCGTCTATCACTACGAACTGTGACCTCTCTGAGAGGAAATCACGAATCCAGTCACACAACTGAGACGACACTCCACATGCACGCAATTTGATTAATAGTCGCTTGTGAGGAACGGTATCAAAAGCCTTCTGGAAATCTAGGAATATGGAATCGATCTGAGATCCCTTGTCGACAGCACTCATTACTTCATGGGAATAAAGAGCTAGCTGTGTTGCGCAAGAACGATGTTTTCTGAATACGTGTTGGTTATGTATCAATAAGAGTCCTACAATTATCACCAAACGGTGATTTTTTTGTCGTGACTTTTCCACTTCCCATGGCTGGCATCAAGAATGCTCGGTTATTATACAATTTCTTAAGTGCCCCATTCTCTGTGGGTGGTCATTGTCAGCCGTAAATGTGTCTCCTCGTTCACATATGACCCGATCGACCAGAGCAGTTTCAAGTCCGAGAACAGCTTTTCTACAGAATACCTTAGAAATTTTATATGTTCAAAATTAAAATATCTTCTACAGTCGAGTACTTGGGAACTGCTACCGGCTATTTGCACCTTTGAATCCTATGACAGGAATTGTAAGATAAGAAGAGCCGTTTTTCGGTACAAAAGCAGTAATTGCTTGGCCGTTTGAAACTTTGTACGTTCAAAAAGCCGTTGAATGCCGTAAGCAGTTGACATCTATTTCAGAGACGCAGGCGCAAAGATAGTAGATCGACGTTTCTTTAATTGTAAGGTTATTTTTTGGATATCGTAGCAGAACTATTCGTCAACAAAATGATAAGGAGGAACCAGTGCAGTGTGCTAGTAACGTGCTCAAGGATACCTATCATTACGATGGGAGAGGTACAGTTCGAAGCAACGTAGTTTTCATTTTTATATAATCGGCGTCTGCCGTGCTTTCGATAATTGTTGACATGTATTAAGTGGCTTTCAGGACATATGCAGGTACGCATCGACCCCTGTTACAGCACAGTCCTCTTAACGAAAGTAAAGAGAGGAATGTAGTGCGTGAATTTTTCGAAGAGGGGGAATCGTAAATGACGCATAGCGTGGAGAGGAGCCAAGACGATTGTATCAGGACTGCAGATGAGAGCAAGTTGGAGGCAGTACTAATGCCTGCGGCAGATGCGGCAACGTCCGATCTGGGTCAGCACGCAGCGACGCGGCGCGCACCAGCACGATAGTGTTGGCAACGGCCGCCTTCTCCTTGGGCACAAAGACCAAGCGTGTGCCAGTTTTCATTACCCTCGATTCGCCGCTGGAGAGCATCCTTTGTCTTGCAGAGAAGTCGCTTACTGAGATCTACGCCTACTGGACTCAAAAATGATAAATACAACATAAATGATAAATACAACATTTAGTAATTATCTGACAGAAAACTTTCAAATGTTGCGTGATATTTTGAGCATGCAAAATGATGTAGTCAACATTTGTGACTGACGTTTTGACAGTGTAGTGATAGTGGTATTACCGTTATGAACATAGTACTTGGGCGGGATTATTTCCGCTGGTTTGTTCAATTATGCAGCAAGAGCTGCTCATTGCCAGAAGAGACCACATGTTTCGGGTGTCCTGCACATCTGCTGTTGTGAAGATAAACAGGTTCATCACAGTGTGCGAATGAAATGGCATGGCAACTGGAAACTTACGTCAACGTTCAAGTACGTGCGACAGAACGGTTATCATGGACAAAACATCTATATTGTACATATATTCGTGGTCAAATGGCGATCTATAAACAAAAACAATATCGCGTACGATGACAGTCAGATGGTGCCAACAACTTGACCAAGGCCTAAAAGGTGAGGATAGTGCTGATCCGCCACATAGTCCGCATCTTGCACCATGTGATTTCCATCTTTTCGGCAGTTGAAACGACGTCAGCGGTGAGGATGTCCATACAGCGGTCCTCGAATGGCTGTATGGCCAAGGAGCGGACGTCGATCGTCAAAGAATTACTTCCTCAGATCCCGTTTGTCTCAGCTCGATATAAATCATCAACCATGATATTGTTTCTTAGTTGCAGTCGCTCCTTGACAATTGTCGCAAGTGCAAATGGTCCAAATAGTTCTATTTCTCACTTATCTGTGAGTGCTTCAATCGCATACTTTCGCAATCTGGCACTGCATCGACTGTCGGCCGTCGCCGATGGAGCTTCAAATGCTTCAGAGTTTGCTCGTGATCACTCACTGTTTCAGGTTACGTCGATCCTTTTACACTGTCATTTAAGTATTCAGAGTCATGGTCACAACGAGAAGTCTTTTATCGTCATGTTTTCGGTTGTACCTCGTCAATTAGTTTAAGATTGTGATTCAGTACTCTCTTGTATGTGGCTAACACTTGCACTAAGATATATTGGTATACCGTTACTCAGAAAGTATGCAAACTGTCCAGTCTAAACTACTAGCGGCCCACCTCTACAGGAATGTAAATAATAAAAATCGAATTATACCTACATACTTATAAAATCTAGTGTAGAGTGATTTTTCAGATCCTCTATACTGTACTGTTATCTTTTATGATCATGTCTTTAATGCTACATGTTGTAATATAGCCGGCCCGAGTGGCCGTGCGGTTCTAGGCGCTACAGTCTGAAGCCGAGCGACCGCTGCGGTTGCAGATTCGAGTCCTGCCTCGGGCGTGGATGTGTGTGATGTCCTTCGGTTAGTTGGGTTTAATTAGTTCTAAGTTCTAGGCGACTGATGACCTCAGAAGTTGAGTCGCATAGTGTTCAGAGCCATTTGAACCATTTGTTGTAGTATATGAGAGAGAGGAGACGTCTAGCCCACCCTTCACAATGTTACAGACACAGTGATGTGGTTTGAGTGGCAATTGAACAGGAGAGTCAGGATTTTTGATGCTCTAAGAGAACGAGGGCCATGGCCACCTAGAGTCTAGAGTGTGCTACTGGATAACGGAAACCGCAGACAGAGACGCGAACAAAATCGTCAAAAGCCTGTCGAGACCCCAGGGATTACTGTCACACGGGAGTCGCCGGCTACATCCTCAGCCACTGGTCGTATGGGCTACGGGTAAGCAGAGGTTCCCACAGTGACAAAAGCCTATTAAAAAACAAAGCTGAATAAATGACCCGTCCACCAACGGATATGGTAAACTTGTAGGTATCGGAGAAAATGCAACTTTCATAACGAAGGAGTGCTTTCTGAGAAAATCTTTCTTTGTGAATGTGCGCTACTTGCAGTGTTGGAAGAAGAGGGCGCTACTGCACAGTTATGAAAGTTACGGCAAAATAATTAGACTGGCGAGAAGTAGAACGTAAGCAGGTCCATCGGATGCATAGACACGCAAATATAAGACTTGGTTCATATTCATAACTGAATGATACATTCTGATCAACAGCTCTTTAAGCAATACCTACTTCATACAATTTATGTAAATGATGAACTCCAAATACTTCATTTGTAGCAAATAAATTTCGATTATTGTCAGATTCACCATGTGGTATTATAAAAGAATCATGAAAAGGCCAGTTACGTGGAACAGTTAAACATGTAGGATAATCATTCATTGAACTTGAACCCCATGAAGTATTCTGTATATGGCCTTTTGCTGCAATACCACTAATACACATAGGTTTAGTTTGTTCAGTCGTAACTTTAACTGATTCATGAGCAACTGCAAGATTCGCACCTTTATTGTGACTTTGCTTGTGAAAGCAACTGCTGTTAGTAGGTGTCGCTGCCGCCCAGAAATACTGTCTCGTTCCAAGCATGCAGCTTCACGCATCCAGCACTTCGTATGCTTCGCCTGGTAACGAATTGCACTTAAACATTCCCGCCGTAGTCTACCTAGAAATGTTCCTTTTATCTCTAAATATGAACAGTTAAATTCTCAGATTTGGATCAGCATAATGGGAGAATTATGGCTTCTGTCGTAGAGGTGGGTGAATATTAACTTTTTTTTTGTACGAGTGTTTTGTAAAGGGCAACTGAAGTCGTTAGCAGTGACTCAAACGCGACATTAAAAAAAACTGTAACGTACGCTACTTACGTTCGTGCAGCTAGTGCATCTAGTCCCTTTATTCATTATTAATTTGTAATATAACCCTAAGGTAGTAAATCCATCACTAAACGATTCGAAACCGGAGTAGGGCTTACGTACATCAGTAACTACAATGCCTACAATTTATAGTACATGGCAGTCATTCTGGTGCTTAGTAGCGTCCTAAAATACGAAAAATCAATTTTTATGTTTGCTATTGAGTCACACTCATCTTCTGAGGTAATCGGAGACTGTTGTATAGCGGTTCGCTTTCTACTATCTGAGTCAGCTACAAAGCGAACGTACCTTGTAACGGAATAGGCATAGTGTCGGATAGTTCAGTAATGCTTTGTACCCTGAGTCGGAAAATAAATACCGTGAATGAAAAATACGCATCAGATTACTGTCCTCATAGAGCTATGTAATATTCAGTTTATACTCTGGGGTACTGATCAAAGAAAGACAAGTTTCTATCGCATAGTAATTACAACCTCGTTTGCGACCACGTACATATCTAAAGAGAAGAACTAACGTTATGTTTGGATTTTTGTAGCACTCCAGTAGTAATTAAAATTTGAGAAGTGATGTTTAAAAGGAAACAAAATTAAATGGTAATGTTGTCTTCAATGGTATCGACAATAACTTCCTTGATTAAATTAGCCGGGATATTGTAAACGCAAACGCTAAATTGTATTTATGTATACTGCAATTACTACACGGAAGTACAAAGCTAAGCACAATGTACCCCCCAGTTTTCTTGGGAATAATGTGCTTAACTGACGTCAGATGTGATGACACACGCAAGTTCCATAGAGATATCGAGAGGATGCCGCAACCTACGCACAAATTTTCAAACTAGCAGGTGTTGACAATGAACGTCAAAGCTATACAAGTTGTGACTACTCGAACGGCTAACGACGATCTTTGGGCACATAAAAAGCTGGGTTTTGGGGGACAGTATCGAAAGTGGACTGTTGCTGATTAGCGACGTTGAAATACATTCTCTGCTTAATTTGGCGGTTAGGTGTCGGCATTCAGGCGAGAAACTTCAAAGAACAAGAAGTCTGCAGCCAGCGTAGGAAGCACAGAGAGTGGTGATGGCAACGTAATAATCTGGATAACAATTTTCCTAGAATTCTCCGAGACTGTTATTGTATGCTCTCTCGGCTGACTTAATCATTTTCACCCACGCTCGATTACTTTCATCCCTGAGTGACTTGGAGTTTTCGGAAAGGCAAAGTGTCTTGTAAACCGCTTATACCTGGTCAAATTGAACTAGAAGAGCATGATAAGGATTTCCTAGTATCGTTTTGCAGGCGAAATTCTTCACTGAGTGAGGTTGCGCAGTGGAAACGCACTAGAAGGGCGATGGCTCAGATCCCAGCCCGGTCATCCAGTTTTCCGTGATTTTCCTAAATCGCTTAAGGCAATTCTTGGGTGGTTCCTCTGAAACTGCACAGATGACGTTCTTCCTCATCTTTCCCTAGCACGAGCTAGTGCTCTTGCCTTCAGGACAGGCAGTCATTACAGAAGATATCATAAAATTTAAACTAAATGATGATGTTTTCACTGATAATTCGCTAGATACAAGCACTTTTAACAATCACTCTCTCCATTGTAGCAGCAAAAATAGGATTAAATGGTTCAGCTGAAGAAGCAAGAGAATATATTAAAAAAGCCATTCCACAGAACTTTAAGCTGCTAGAAGTACAACCAACATCCTTCACTGAAATTCACAGAATTATAAACATTCTAATAAACCAAAACTTGTTTGGTGTTGACAGAATTTCAATCAGAATTCTCAAAAGTAGTTCCAACTTAATAAGTAATATATTTTGTGCTATTTGTAATGCATCACTGACACAGAGATTTTTTCAGACAGATTAAAATATGCAAATGGTTACACCTCTTCATAAGGAGGGCGACATGAAACGCTGATATAATTATCGTCCTATTTCATTACTGACATCTTTTTCCAAAATATTTTAAGAAGGAAGATACTCAAGAGCAGTCTCATATTTAGTTGGAAAAAAATTACTTGTATCATGCCACAGTTCTGATTCCAGGAGAGTTGCTCGACTAAGAATTCTACTTAAACACTCACCCGTCAAATATTACAAGCCTTAAATAATAAAACATCACCAGTTCGTATTTTTGTGATCTTTCCTAGGCGTTTCATTGTGTAGATCATGTTGTACTCTTAGAAAACTCAATTTTTATGGAACTGATGGTTTTACGCACAATTGGTCTCGATCATACTTAACAAACAAGATGCAAAACGTTGTGTTGAATAATTCAAACAATTGTTGTTTAATGACGCAAACAGCCACAAATTAAAAAAAATTCATCAACTATTATTAACGACCACGGAGTTCACAAGATCCAACATGGATAAAATGAAATTCGAACACGATTGGAAGGATAGAAAACATTAGTGATGGGGAAGAAATCACAACGAGGGTCTCACAGGCTTCAGTTTTGTGTGCACTCATATTCCTGATATACAGGTTGAGTCAGGGGGAAACGTACATGCTTTGAAGTGTGATAGTATTAGCAGTTCTGATCAAGAAACTTGATATAGACTTATGACATTTTCCGGATAGTTTCCGAGATGGAACACATTTAATATTACTTTAGTACGTTTTTCTTCAATAAGTCAAAAACCGCACACTCCAGCGAAAACCTGTCGGCAACAAAATTAAACTATATTAAATGTCTTACAAGACAGCCCTATTCATTTTTCTCTAGCACTAATAGCTTGCCCGAAGAGAGCGCGAGAATACTGAAAATCTCGCGCGACGCGCATGCATTGTAGCTTATATAGTTTTTGTAAGCCAATTTGAGATAATTTCCCTACTTGACAGACCAGAAGTGTCCTACATCAAGCTGTCCGCCTCATCCTCCTCTTCACTACTATCGTACACTGTAAACAATTACAGGGTTTGAATAATACAGAAAATAAATAAGAGAGTACATCAAATACGTTCTGTTTCAAAAGCCATTCGAAGCAGTGTATATGTTCATGTGAAGTATTTGTTCAGAATCACTAATATTATCACCCCCTCAAAGCATGTAACTTTCCTCCTGACCCACCATATATGTGAATGACCTTCCACTTCACATTCAATAAGCATAATTAGTACTTTTCGCACACGGCATTAATGCTATAATAAGTCACATTGGACAGAAAGCAACAGAAGAGATTTTAAATGATGTTACAAACTATCTTCCGTTCTGAACAACAAAGAGAGTCAAGCAAACAATTGATTTAGCACATTAACAAGAGTGAGTAAATAGGGTAGAATTCTCCAAACTTTTAGGTGTACATACTGCTGAAATCGTGGACTGAAAAAGCAAATTACTGAGCTTCTCAAACAAGTTCAGCTACATCTGCTCTTCGTATAATTGCTAGTCATGGAAACAAACTAATCAACCTCTTGACATGTTTTGCCGATTTCCACTCAGTACTGTCTTATGGTATAATTTTCTGGGGTAGCTCAGTACTTCTAAAGAAAGCACTGATTACCCCAAAAAGGCTTGTAGATACCTGTTCAAGGAGTTAGGCATTTTAACTGCGCCGTCAAAATATATACTTTCACTAATGAAATTCGTCATCAATAATCCATCACAGTTTGAGAACATTGATGTCTATTCCTACAACACTAGAGGGAAAAATGACCATTTACCCATTATTAAAACTGTCAGCGACTCAGAAGCAGCGTAAATATGCAGCCACCAAAATGTTTGATCAATTGCCGAATAACATAAGGTATCTGACAGGTAGCAAGGCACGTTATAAATTTAACATGAAACAATTTCTCCTGGACAGCTCCTTCTATTCCATAGACGAAATTCTATTTAGAAGCTGGTAACCCAATAAAAAGAAACTATATTGTTTTTAAGTGTAATTGATGAGTCGGATTAAAAATGTGTTCATTAAAGCTAAAGCTTATCATGTATACATAGCCTGTAAACTGATTCGTTCCACATCATTTACACAAAAAAATCGTCCATATGATCTGTCAAACGTGTAGCTAAGTAAAATCTTCTTGGCAGATTAAAACTGTGTGCTGGATCGGGACTTGAACTCGGGATCCCATTCGTGTAGCTAAGTAACTATCCAACTCTTTAATGACCTAGATGTTCACGGGACGTCGTACTCTAAACTTCCTTCTTTAAGAAATTCTACGAACCCTCACATATATGAATATTCATATAGATCGTCCTATTCCTTATATCAATTCGCCACGACGTGCTCTTGAGCTGCCGTGGGAAGATCTGCAGACAGCCTGACTCTTTATGCATGTGAACAGTAACACCTGATTCACTTCTAACTACTCCAGCTACGTGCATTGCAAGTTGCGGTTACTGTGAGTAGTAGACGTTCATCAAAATCTACATCTACATCTACATTCATACTCCGCAAGCCACCCAACGGTGTGTGACGGAGGGCACTTTACGTGCCACTGTCATTACCTCCCTTTCCTGTTCCAGTCGCGTATGGTTCGCGGGAAGAACGACTGACTGAAAGCCTCCGTGCGCGCTCTAATCTCTCTAATTTTACATTCGTGATCACCTCGGGAGGTATAAGTAGGGGGAAGCAATATACTCGATACCTCATCCAGAAACGCATCCTCTCGAAACCTGGCGAGCAAGCTACACCGCGATGCAGAGCGCCTCTCTTGCAGAGTCCGCCACTTGAGTTTATTAAACATCTCCGTAACGCTATCACGGTTACCAAATAACCGTGTGACGAAACGCGCCGCTCTTCTTTGGATCTTCTCTATCTCCTCCGTCAACCCGATCTGGTACGGATCCCACACTGATGAGCAATACTCAAGTATAGGTCGAACGAGTGTTTTGTAAGCCACCTCCTTTGTTGCTGGACTACATTTTCTAAGCACTCTCCCAATGAATCTCAACCTGGTACCCGCCTTACCAACAATTAATTTTATATGATCATTCCACTTCAAATCGTTCCGCACGCACACTCCCAGATATTTTACAGAAGTAACTGCTACCAGTGTTTGTTCCGCTATCATATAATCATACAATAAAGGATCCTTCTTTCTATGTATTCGCAATACATTACATTTGTCTATGTTAAGGGACAGTTGCCACTCCCTGCACCAAGTGCCTATCCGCTGCAGATCTTCCTGCATTTCGCTACAATTTTCTAATGCTGCAACTTCTCTGTATACTACAGCATCATCCGCGAAAAGCCGCATGGAACTTCCGACACTATCTACTAGGTCATTTATATATATTGTGAAAAGCAATGGTCCCATAACACTCCCCTGTGGCACGCCAGAGGTTACCTTAACGTCTGTAGACGTCTCTCCATTGATAACAACATGCTGTGTTCTGTTTGCTAAAAAATCTTCAATCCAGCCACAGAGCTGGTCTAATATTCCGTAGGCTCTTACTTTGTTTATCAGGCGACAGTGCGGAACTGTATCGAACGCCTTCCGGAAGTCAAGAAAAATAGCATCTACCTGGGAGCCTGTATCTAATGTTTTCTGGGTCTCATGAACAAATAACGCGAGTTGGGTCTCACACGATCGCTGTTTCCGGAATCCATGTTGATTCCTACATAGTAGATTCTGGGTTTCCAAAAACGACATGATACTCGAGCAAAAAACATGTTCTAAAATTCTACAACAGATCGACGTCAGAGATATAGGTCTATAGTTTTGCGCATCTGCTCGACGATCCTTCTTGAAGACTAGGACTACCTGTGCTCTTTTCCAATCATTTGGAACCCTCCGTTCCTCTAGAGACTTGCGGTACACGGCTGTTAGAAGGGGGGCAAGTTCTTTCGCGTACTCTGTGTAGAATCGAATTGGTATCCCGTCAGGTCCAGTGGACTTTCCTCTGTTGAGTGATTCCAGTTGCTTTTCTATTCCTTGGACACTTATTTCGATGTCAGCCATTTTTTCGTTTGTGCGAGGATTTAGAGAAGGAACTGCAGTGCGGTCTTATATTACAGGGTGTCCCAGGAGGAATGGTCAATATCCAAGGACATGACAGGAACTATCATTCGAAAGTTGGTTGATTGTTTTAAAAAGGGGGGAAAAGGACCAAACTGCGAGGTCATCGGTCCCTTGCTCCCAGTAGAACAATTACAGAAGGGAAACACGAAAACAAAGAAGACGTACGGCACATAACAGGAGAAAGGAAGAACGACAGAAGGACAACAAACACAGCGATGGACAAAACAGGACAAGAAAACCACAGAGAGACCCAAGAAACAGGGAGAAGATGTTAAAAACAAGTAAGCAGATTACCATGGCTGGCTGACCATGAGAATAAAAAAGGAGAACCCAGCCACTCTGCAACACATTTAAACCTCCACCCTAAAAGTCCTAGGGTGGAGGACACAGAGGGACAAAGGACATGCGCTAAAACTCAGATCATATGATAAAACCCACCCTCAAGAATAAAATGTAAAACTAAATCTGCTGTAGAGGTATTGTTGCCCAACACCGAAGGTAGGGTGCTTGGAAAATTAGAAGTCCCCCGGAGAGCGGCTAAAAGTAGGCAGTCCAGCAGGAGGTGGACGACTGTCATTTGGGAGCCACAGCGACACTGAGGTGGGCCCTCGCGACAGAGGATGTAATCATGTGTGAGCCATGTATGGTCAATGCGGAGCCGACAAACGACAACTGTTTCCCTGCGACAAGCCAGCAGGGAAGACTTCCACCCATTTGCAGTCTCCTTAATGACACGCAGTTAGTTGTGCATACTGTTATGCCATTCAGTCTCCCAAAGCCGAAAAACCTTGCGGCGTAAGACAGAACGCAGATCAGTTCCAGAGATGCCCACCTCCAGGAGCGGTTTCCGAGTAGCCTGTTTGGCCAGCCTGTCATCAAGTTCGTTGCCTGGGATTCCGACGTGTCCTGGGGTCCACACAAACACCACTGAACGACTGAACCGTTCCAGGGTAGAGATTGACTCCTGGATGTTCGCTACCAAAGGATGGCGAGGCTAGCACTGGCCAATAGCTTATAACCTTCTCAGGCAGTCAGAACAGAGAAGAAACGACTCACCAGCACAGGAACGGATGTACTGAAGTACACGAGATATGGTCACAACCTCTGCAGTGAATACACTGCAGCCACCGGGCAAGGAATATGTTCAATATGGCCTCTGTGGACGTAGGGGATGCCAACATTACCATCATCCATCGAACCGTCGGTGTAAACAACTTCAGAGCCCGGGAGCACGTCAAGAGTCGAGAGGAAGTGACAGCGGAGAGAGGTGGGTTAACGGTGTTCTCATGGCCATGTAAAAGTTACAGACGAAGCTTCGGTCGAGATGTACACCACGGAGGTGTACGTGAATTGACCTCAAGTAGAGGTGGTAAAGGGGGGGGGGGGCTTGTTGAGAGCCCATCTGTGTAAGTGTCCATAGGCATGACGCCGGAAGAGTGACAGGAAGATGGGGAAGTGGACACTACCACACAGGTCGTCATGTGCTCTCCAGTGGATAGACGGGAGAAGTCCTGGGCTGCAAATTGATAAATCAATGGCCGAGTAACTATCATGAGCCACTCTTAAATGTGTGGCGGCCACAGTATTTAAGAGGCAGAGGTCAAGTTGGGACAGTAACTTTTCGACATCTCTGCCACGGCCAGTAAGCATGGTGCTACACCACAAGGGGTTATGGGCGTTAAAATCTCCTAAAATAGGAAAGGTTTAGGGAGTTGATCAGTCAGTGCAGCCAATATGTTCAGGGTTACCGCACCATGTGGAGGGAGATATACGTTGCAGACAGTTATTTCCTGCGTCGTCCGTATCCTGACAGACACAGCTTCAAGAGGAGTTTGAAGAGGCCCAGGTTCACTAAATACCAAGTTCAGGACATAAACGCAAACATCTGATGCTCTATTATATTCGCTATGCTTCTTGTGATATCCACTGTAGCCGCCACCTAGGGCAGGGCTCCGCATTGCTTGGGAACCTGGATTCCTGGAGGGCAATGCAGAAAGAAGGTGTAAAGCTTAACAGTTGCCACAGCTCAGCCAGGTGGTGAAAAAAGGCGCCGCAATTCCACTGGAGGATAAAGTGATCGTGAGACTGGGAAGGCATGAAACAATCAATATGGCAGTCTACGCCTCAAGGTCACCTGCTGCCACCGACTTATTTCCTGAACAGGCTATATCCATTGTGTCTGAGGGTCTGGCGTGATTTAGGTCCTCAGCGGACGCCAGTATCTTCACCACATGCTCAGACGCAGAGCTTGTAGGCAGCGGTGGTGAGGGTGCCACCGCAATTCCCTTGATTTTAGGGGTCTTCTTTCTGAATTTCTCTCGCTGATCCTTGGGTTTCTCTGGCTGGGAGGGCTTCACTGATTCCGTCTCTGGGACAGAGGATGATCGTGAATCCCTATGATCAGCTTCTTTTTGGCACTTCAGCCGCTGGTAGGTGTCATCTTTCCTACTAGCAGAAACCTGGGCAGGGAGTGACCCAAGGGACTCCGTCCTAGTGAGAGGAGCCGAAGAAGACTTACGCTCCTCCAGCTGAGAAGTGGGGACTGGTATCCCCGATGGTTGAGAGGACAGTGCTCCCATTGTAGGTGGTGCTGGAGCAACAGGGAGGGAAGTGTCCCCCACCATCAAGGGGGCAGGTGTAGTCTTCCAGCTCTGAGAGCTGACTGGAACTCGCGGAACTGATGGGCTACAACTGTTCTCGTAGCGGCGGCATAAGAGGACGTCATAGCCACAGTAAGTAGGTGCTCAAATTTCCCCTCACCCTCAGTGTGAGGGTCTTGTATTCCATGATTTTCATTTCTCGCTGTAAACTCCTGCAATCTGGTACGTAAGGGGAATGATGTTCTCCGCAGTTGACCCAGATGGGAGGTGAGGCACATGGAGTATTGGGATGGGATGGACGTCCACAATCTCGTCATGTGATGCTGGAAGTACAGCGGGAAGACATATGGCCGAACTTCGAGCATTTAAAGCCCCGCATTGGGGGAGGGATATATGGCTTGACATCATAGTGGTAGACCATCATTTTGACTTTCTCGGGTAATGCGTCACCCTCGAAGGCCAAGATGAAGACACCGGTGGCAACCTGATTATCCTTCGGAAACCGATGGACGCGCTAGACGAAATGAACTCCTTGTCGCTCTAAATTGGAGTGCAGATCGTCGCCAGACTGCTAAAGAAGGCCCTTTAGAATATAATACCTTGGACCATATTTAAGCTCTTATGAGGTGTGATGGTAATGGAAATATCCCCCAGCTTGTGACAAGCTAGTAATGCCCATGACTGGGCAGATGATGCCGATTTTATCAAGACTGACCCTAACCGCATTTTGGACAAACCCACCACCTCTCCAAACTTTTCCTCTAGATGCTCTACAAAAAACTGAAGCTTCACCGCGAAAATGAGTCCCCATCAACTCTCGTACATACGAGGTACTGGGGCGAATAAGGTTCGCTGCCATCCTTAGACTGACGTTCCTCCTATGGTGTGGCCAGGGAAGGGAACGATTTAGTATCATACTTCCTTGCATTGTACTGAAACTTGGAACGCTTAGAGGCTGCTGGCGTTTGATCAGCAGCAAGTGATGACATGGTACGCTTCATTGCGCTTCATCCGCCCTGATGCCACCCACTCCGACTAGGGGCCCTCCCCACGGGCGCCATCCAGCCGCAGAAGAGGCCACCTGGCAAGACGGCCATTGCCGGTACTCCTGATGTCCCAGAGTGACGGGCATCTACTGTTTGGCATACGTGGGAAGTTAACAGAACAGGCATCAGCAGAGCCATCCCTGTGTAGTCAGGGAGCAACAAGCGACAGGGAACATGGCGGCCCCACCACAACGGACTGGATACCCTGCTGGATATGGGGTGCAAAGGTTTCCACGGTCATCGTCGGTGCAGAAAACGACACTGCAGAGTGGGTGGAGGAAAACACACCAAGGAAGGCAACCTCACCCAAGAAATGGAGGATGAGCGGGACTGCAATGCCACGACGAGAAAGTTGGCTAAAGATCTCAATGCACGATGGACACGATGCACCATGTAAGGCGCCCTTCATCAATTACCTCGCTCTTCGGGAAAATTTTGAAACATGGAGGTCAAACCCTACAACGGACCATCACATACAGGCCTAAATGTGTGTGAATCCTTTTAGTCGCCTCTTATGATAGGCAGGAATACGTCGGGCCTATTCTAACACTCGGGCCCGTAGGAAACAAGTCTTTTAAACGTGGTCTCTAAAATGTATGCCTTAAGACCTATCAGCACTTCATCATTGTCAGTTAACCGAGAAAGAGTCGAGTACAAAGCGTGTCACATTTCGAGGATTTTATGACCGTCTTCGCGACTCAAGATTTCTTGGACCAGACCGAAGTGTGCTTACCGTTCTGTTTAAGGAAACTGTGTTATAGCGAATTGAGGATAACATCAGCAGTACGCGGTCCAACGCCTTTGCGTGGAAAGTCCTTCACGAGCGTGGAAGTCTGCCAGAAGTAACATCTTAGACGCGTGTTTCGCTTACTGACACAGGTACATTCAGAAGGAAAAGAATGTTCAAGAGCCACGATAGTCACGTGTTGGTTTGGAAAATCTTAAGGTTACTCGTGTTTTGCACTATCAACAGAGATTTACTGTAAATGCGTGGGCTGATATTGTTCACCACCATCACGCCGTGAACTGCCATCGGAAATGTGGGAGAACGTCCCGCTATCGCTACGGTAGCGATCACAGTTCTAGCGTGACGAGTTCCCACCACAGTTTGAGGTCAATGTCAGAAAATATTATGACGATGTTTCCCCTAATATTGTCGACCTGGAACGGCTGGGCCAGTACCGTGGCACTAATTGACGGATTGGAACGGCTGGGCCAGTATCATTGCCGCCTAGCTTGACGGTTTGGTTGAGGTTGCAGCCATTATTCGTGAACAATCTACTACACCATGACGAGGCTCGAATCCAGTGAGGGGGAGGGCAAACCGGGGTTTCTACCCCTGGCGGAAATTTCAGGGGGTGCAAAATTCATATTCCTGAAGAGAAAAACCTTGCTTCACAGAGCGAACATGGGTTTATCGATTATTCATGTGATTCTGAAATGCATCCCTTTCGGTTGTTGAACACATTCTAAGTCGATTTCTGAACGAATCATAAGTTGATTTCTGAATGCGTGCATAGTGTACGTGACGTCTCTGCCAGGGAAACCCCGTCGCATCCAGAAATACACTACTGACCATTAAAATTGCTACACCACGAAGATGACGTGCTACAGACGCGACATTTAACCGACACGAAGAAGATGCTGTGATATGCAAATGATTAGCTTTTCAGAGCATTCACACAAGGTAGGCGCCGGTGACGACACCTACAACGTGCTAACATGAGGAAAGTTTCCAACCGATTTCTCATACACAAACAGCACTTGACCGGCGTTGCCTGGTGAAACGTTGTTGTGATGCCTCGTGTAAGGAGGAGGAATACGTACCATCACGTTTCCGACTTTGATAAAGGTCGGATTGTAGCCTATTGCGATTGCGGTTTATCGTATCGCGACATTGCTGCTCGCGTTGGTCGATATCCAATGACTGTTAGCAGAATATGGAATCAGTGGGTTCAGGAAGGTAATACGGAACGCCGTGCTTATCCGGCTAGTTCCGTATGTGTTGAATCTCACACTTGGAATGCTGTAAAAATTTCATGTCTCTACCATCAGTACTTTTTTAGGAAACGGGTGATTTATTGCAAAAAATGTAGTTCATAGATATTGAGGTTTAAAACTTTTTCATTACAAAGTCTTATACAGACTTACATTTCTGCGTCTTTTATGCACTACAATTGCCCTGACCCATAGTCTGTGTCTTCTTCAGTGCCACAATACACCAGTGCTTGCCTCCTCCTTTTCTTTCTTGCTTCTTTTGTCATTTGCTGAGCAGCTAATTCTGCTTTACGTCTACGAAGCTCATCCAGTTCCCGCAATCTTTTAGCTGTGTTTTGTCCAAATCTAACCCCTGACTTCTGCAGAGCCTTAAGTCTTTCATAGCTCCCACCATTAAGAGTTATTACAGCATCAGACACTGCTAACTTTAGTGTCACAAGGCCAACAAATACATTTTTAGACACACGGCACCACACAACATTATTGAAGGACTCATTCACATTCTGGGTCTTCCCATGTGAACACTTCTTCAGTAGCTCAGGATTTGCTAGATCTCTGTAAATAGGTTTGATTACCTCCATTACTGCCAAAGGAAGAGAATGTTTATGTGTAAATTCACGCACGGTGCCAGGAAATTCAGCTTGCCTATATTTACACCAAGTGTTTGGTGGAGGTGGACACAAAGAATGACATGACTTTTCATCGGTTGGTATTCAAAGAAAGAAAGTGATCCACACAGCGCTTTTCATCTTCTATAAATTGTCGCAGTTATCTCTAACGGCCTTCCCATAATATTCCTGTAATTCATCAATTACTTCGTCTGTTAATCTTCTATCACATTTTACTTTATTGCCATCAGACACTACACTACTTTCAACGAAAACAAGTATCAGAAACAAAGGACTGATTTGTTTATTCATAATGTTAACTTCTGAGACGTATCAGTAGGCACAAAACAAAGCAATTCACAGCCTTCTAGACTGTGTAGTTATCAAGATATGACTGCTCAACTGTGGCAGTATATGCGTAGCCAAGAAATTTGACAGTCAAACGTCAACATTCAAAATATTATTTGAAGGTCTCACAATTGTCTGATTTTAATGTTTGTATACCAAAATATTCAGAAAATTCCAAAGTATATTATGGAGTAGAAAACATAAAATGTCGAATTTCAACGAATGTCACGTACAATGTCCCGTTAAGACCAAATAACACGTCCTACATTTCATGGAACATAATTTTTCACGTCCTATCCCAAACGTGCACGAACGGGAGGAGGGAGGGGGGGGGGGGGACGGCAACACTGTCAAATTTTTGTTTGCCCACGGTCCGAATATATCGTAGATCCAGAGCTAAGCATGACTACTTTACAATACACACTTAAATGCCTGACACAGGGAACATCGAACCACTTTCGCATCATTTCTCTACCGTTCCACTCTCGAGCAGCGTGAGAGAAAAACCACCCATTAAATCTTTCCGTGCAAGCTCTCATTTATCTCATTTTATTACGACGTTAATTTTTTGTACGATGGTCATTTCTCCGTATGTAGGTGGGCTATTCTAAAAATTTTTCGCATTCGGAGGAGAAAGTTGGAGATTGAAATATCGTGACAAGATCTCGCAGCAACAAAACACCTCTTTGCTCTAATGATTGCCATCCCAACTCGTGTATTATATCCGTGACACTCTCTTCCGATTTCACTATAGTACAAGATGAGCTGCCCTACTTCAAACTTTTTAGATGTCCTCCATCAGTCGTATCAGGTAAGAATCCCATAAAACACAGCAATACTTTAACGGACAAGCGTAATGTAGGCCGTCTTTTTAGTGGATTTATTGCATCTTCTAAGTGTTCTGACAATAAAACACCATCATTTTTTTACCTTCCCCACAACATTATCAATGTGGTCGTTCCATTTGAAGTTGTTCGCAACTGTAGTCTCTAGATATTTTGTTGAATTAACAGGCTTTAGAGTGGTGTGATTGATAGTTTAACCGAAATTATAAGGGATAACTTTTAGTAATCATGTGGATGACCTCACACTTTTCATTATTTAGAGTCAGTTGTCACTTTTGTACAATTCGAATATCTTGCCCAAATAATTTTTCAATTGCTTTTGATTTTTCTGAGGAATGGTGTAAAAGAACCACCAGGAAATCTGGAATCAGTTTGACATTCAGTCCTGATAGCACTCATTACTTCGTGAAAATAATTACTTTGTTCTGTTACACGAGAATTGTATATAACGAGTACTTGTTGACAGTGTGTCAAAAAATGGCTCTGAGCACTATGGGACTCAACTGCTGAGGTCATTAGTCCCCTAGAACTTAGAACTAGTTAAACCTAACTAACCGAAGGACATCACAAACATCCATGCCCGAGGCAGGATTCGAACCTGCGACCGTAGCGGTCTTGCGGTTCCAGACTGCAGCGCCTTTAACCGCACGGCCACTTCGGCCGGCGACAGTGTGTCAATAGATCGCTTTCCTAGAAGAAATTCATAATGGTAGAACACATTATACACTGAAGAGGCAA
Organism: Schistocerca nitens; assembly: GCF_023898315.1. Classification (NCBI taxonomy): domain Eukaryota; kingdom Metazoa; phylum Arthropoda; class Insecta; order Orthoptera; family Acrididae; genus Schistocerca; species Schistocerca nitens. Next base: position 534,097,461 of record NC_064616.1, on the reverse strand, counting down.
AGAAACTGGTACACCTGTCTAATATTGTGTAGCCCCCCCCCCCCCTTTCCGAGCAAGCAGAAGTGCCGCAACACGACGTGGCATGGACTCCACAAATGTCTGAAGTAGTGCTGGAGGGAACTGCTACCATGAATCCTGCAGGGCTGTCCATAAATCCGTGAGTACGAGGAGGTGGAAATGTCTTCTGAACAGCACGTTGCAAGGCATCCCAGAGATGCTCAATAATGTTCATGTCTGGGGAGTTTGGGGGACGGCGGAAGTGTTTAAACTCAGAAGAGTGCTCCTGGAGCCAATCTGTAGCAATTCTACGTGTGGGGTGTCGCATTGTCCTGCTGGAATGGCTCAAGTCCGTCGAAATGCATAATGGACATGGATGGATTCTGGTCATGAGACAGGATGCTTACGTACGTGTCACCTTTCAGAGTCGTATTTAGAGATATCAGGTCTCCCATTTAACTCCAACTGCACACGCCCCACACCATTACAGAGCCTCCACCAGTTCGAACCCTCTCCTGCTAAGATGCAGGGTCCATGGATTCATGAGGTTGTCTTCTTACCCGTACTCGTCCATCCGCTCGATACAATTTGAATCGAGACTCGTCAGATCAGGCACAATGTTTTCAGTCATCAATAGACTAATTTTGGTGGTGACATGCCCAGGCGCGGCGTAAAGCTTTGTGTTGTGCAGTCATCAAGGGTACACGAGTGGGCCTTTGGCTCCGAAAGCCAATATCAATGGTTTCGTTGAATGGTTTGCACACTGACACTAGTTGATGGCCCAGCATTGAAATCTGCAGCAATTTGCGGAAAGGTTGCACTTCTGTCACGTTGAACAATTATCTTCAGTCGTCGTTGGTCCCGTTCTTGCAGGACTTTTTTCCGGTGGAAGCGATGTCGGAGATTTGATGTTTTACCGGATTTCTGATATTCACGGTACACTCGTGAAATGGTCGTAGGGGAAAATCCCTACTTCATCGCTACCTCGGAGATGCTGTGTTCCATCGTTAATGCGCCGACTATAAGAGCACGTTCAAACTCACTTAAATCTTGATCAACTGCCATTGTAGCAACATTAACCGATCTAACAACTGCGCCAGACACTTTTTGATTTATAAAGGTTTTACCGACCTCAGCGCCTTATTCTCCCTGTTCAGATATTTGAATACGCATGCCTATACCAGTTTCATTGGCGGTTCAGTGTATGTTCCAAAATCCTACAGCAAATCGACAGCAGTGATATGGGGACCCATTTCAAAACATTACTCCTATCTACTTCCTTGAGTATTGGTGTGACCTGTCCTACTTTCCCATCATTACGTTTAGATCTTTCGTCGGCCGATCAGTTGCCTATGCTTGATAAGTACAGAGCTACATGGGCTAGATTCATTAGAGTGACCACCCGTCAAAAGCCTGAATAACCACCTTTTGCAGCACGGACTTGGAGGTAAATTGTCAATGAGGTTCTGGGAAGTTTCGATAGGGATGTGGAGCCTTGCTGACGTCAATGCCATGGCCAGCTGTGCTAGGTTTCTCTATTGAGCATCAATGTCGTGAACATTCCAACAGATTCTCGATTGGTTTTAAGTATAGGACTTTGGTGGCAAGTGGAGTATGGTAAACTCATCCCAGTGCTCTTCGAACCTCACACATACACTGCAAGCTGTGGAGGCAATCCATTGCCTGCTTGCAGATGCTGCCATGCCATGGAAGAAACAAACTGCATGTAGGGATTGACATGGTCTCCAAGAATAGATTAATTTTTTGAGTGGTAGGGCACTGACGTTTTTTGCCATAAATTGGCTTACAACAGCATCAGCGCATGCTTATCTGCAGTGCTGCATTACAGCTGAGAGAGTTGTGTGTGTTTTTTTCACCGAATTCAGCATCAGAAACTCTTTATCACCAATGCTATACCAGAAATCATGATATCCAGCCATGTGCCAGAGCCAAGGAGAGAGGTGAAAGAGGAGAGTATGTCACCCACCACCCTCCTCACAACCTTACAATTTCCACCCACCCTCTGTCTGTCCCGAACGACGTGTGTGTGTGTGTTGACAACATAAAGCATGTCGTTGCATTCGCGCTTTCATGGGAGTGAACTGACTGTAATTCGCATGTAAAGCACTAACCCTGCCTGCCCTGCGTGCATGCTATATTTAACAGACATCAGCATAAGCGCTTTCTTATCTGTGAGAATCCAAAGACCTTGCGCCTACCCCCAGCACCCCACGCCTCACACCCCACCCCCTTCAGTTTCATCGTCAGTTTCGTGCAAGTTAAGGAGCTCCCAACTGCTATCAAGCAATATGTTCAGTGCCTGGGAGTTTTATATAAGGACAAATTAATTGTTGCCCAGAAGTACTCAAACGATCTGACGACATCTACCATGTGTCACGTCTGTGTAATGTAGGTATCCCACACACACCAGCATAACGACACGTAAACGGCCATAAATGCTCAGTGTTCCAATATTTGTTATAACAAACTATTGTTGCATCAAACGATCGGACAACCTCACGCACCAGTGTAAGGTCTATAAGCAATAAAGGGCTGAAAGGTACCTGTGGTATTTATCAATCAATCGAGGCCTCTGTGATGCAGTGAGAAGCAGAGTAAGATTTTAATACTTATACCGATATCATCTGTTCTTATCTCATATAAATTCTTTGTCCGCTTTCACTTAACATGGCATCTGTATAACGATGCTCTTTGAAGTGACATCTATGTAAATGTTTTATTCATTATTTATGTCCATTTATGTCAATATACTTAATCTGTGGATGTAATTCTAAAAGTAATGTTGTGTAAAAGAACGGAAATGTTGAAATTTTTCTTGCAGTACTGGTTCATGCATAGGGGGAGTAGATTTGTAATCATTTAAAACTTGGAGGTAAGTCCTTCTGCAACGAAACTAACTCGGCGGGAATAGAAAAGGTGGATTTGGTGTCGAACTGCAGGACTTCTTTGTGACAAGGGTTAGTAGGTGGCTAGCAGGCAAGATGTTCGCATCTTGTGTGATGAATGACGCAAGAAACGCAGCAAGATTAGATAATAGATTGGCTTACTGTTCATAGCATACATTTGTTAGCTCTGCACTACTAAAATGCGATGCTAAGAAGAGAATTTTCAGAACTTGTTGCACAACAAGAGCCGTGGGTACTACTGTCGGCTTTTCGAGTAGCCACAGGAAATTGCCAAAGTCATCACCTTCGTCTCAAATTATCAGTGGAGTACTGTACAATTGCATCTACCAGTTATTCGGTTTCTTATCCAAATACAAACGGTATTTTGTTTCAAATTTGTGTCGAAGACACATATTTAGTTCCTATTCATTTACAGAGAAGGGTCCTTTCCGAATCGCTGCAATGTTTCCGAGTATCCTATTTTACTGAACTGAAAAGAAATTATTTTCTGTAACAAAACGAAATGAGTTTTGTGGAGTAGTATATTTCATAGTTATTCATGTAATATAATGTAATGTAATCGCATTATTTCGTTTTCGTTTTTCTCTGTATTACCTTGCTTCTGGTAGGTACTTAATTGTGAATGTCAGAGTAGTCATATGGGTGTAGAAGAAGATGAAAATAGTGATGTTCAGATACAGTGTTCAAACTACTGCGTTATAAATATTGTTTTACAGATGTTGCTGTACGCTTCCACAGATGAGTGACCGGTGCGGAAAAATACGGTGCGAGGAGGCCCAGGTTCGACTCCAGGGTGAGTCGTAGATTTTTCTATGGTCGGGACTGGATGTTGTGTTGGCCTGATCATCCTTTTATTTCCATCGACATGCAAGTCGTCGAAGTGGCGTCATCTGTAAAGACTTACACCAGGCGACCGGTCTACCTGAAGGGAGACCACAAGCACATTTATTTCAGAGGTGTTGCTGAAAATGTCACCCGTTCACATGAATACACAAATGATATATGCGTCGTAATTATTATCTAAAATGTTCGTAACGACTAGATGGCGGGGGCGGGTTTCCCGCTGTTAGAAGTTGTTTATCTTGTTGTAACGAAATTGAAGTAGATAGTTCCAGGGAGTTGGCCGGCCGGAGTGGCCGTGCGGTTCTAGGCGCTACAGTCAGGAACCGCGTGACCGCTACGGTCGCAGGTTCGAATCCTGCCTCGGGCATGGATGTGTGTGATGTCCTTAGGTTAGTTAGGTTTAAGTAGTTCTAAGTTCTAGGGGACTGATGACCTCAGAAGTTAAGTCCCATAGTGCTCAGAGCCATTTGAACCAGGGAGTTGGTATGGGTAGAGGTTACACTTACCAAAAGGAATAATTTAAAAATAGATCCCTTTCATCGACCCCCTGAATCAGATGATAGAGTTACTGAAAGGTTAAATGAAAACATGAGTATCATCTGAGACAGGTACCACGCTTACAGTGTTAGAGTTCGTGATGAATTCCATCTGCCCTAGATTTGATGGCGAAAATGCATGTTCAAACTCATTTTTAGGCATGAAATATCGCCCGAAAGTGTATTAAATGCTTTCTCCGAAAATGGTTTTGAGTAGTTAGTTCAGGAGCCCACTAGAAGGGTAGACGGTTGCTAAAAATACTTGACGTCCTAGCAACAGATAATCTTGAGCAAGTAGGGAGCATCATGACGGATACAGGGATTAGTGACAAAAAATTCATTTTAGCGAGACTGAATACCATCATCTACCAACCCACCAAAATAGACGCAAAATGTTTGTCTTTAAGGAAGGAGATAAAATTGGCTGGACGCCTTCCTAAGAGACATAAACTCAAAGAAATGGTATCGATAGCAATTCAGACATTTGTACCAAATAAATTTATAAGAGAGGGAACTGATCAGCCATGGTACAAAACACATGTCAGAGCACTGTTGCAGAAGCAACGATATAAGTGTGGCAAATTTAAAAGAACGCAAAATCCCCAATATTGGCGGAGTTTTATACAATCTCAAAATTTAGCAAGGATTTCGGTGTGAAATTCTTTTAATAGTTTCTGCAACTATACTCTGTATTCAAATCGGGCAAAAAATCGTAAGGGATTCTGACACCAGCTGCAAGCCACAATCAGTATCTTCACCACGCCATAGTGATGGTAATGCTCTCGATGATAGTGCTGCTAAAGCAGAGTTTTTTTTTAATTTTGTTGTTATTTCATCCCCTTTGTCCCATATGGGCCACAATATTCCACTCTTCAGACAAAGGAATTCACAAAAATTCATAATGACATTTAGACACAATGTATGGGACTGTTTTTCTATTTTAAATTAAAAATCAAAGACGGACAGTTAAAAAAGGAAACAAACACATTTTAAAAACACATTGCATAAAGGAGAAATTCTTCTGATAAAAAAGAAAACACTGAAGAATTACACTTTTACTTAAAATCTGAAGGGTCTGCACAGGGTGAGAAGTATTATAGGAGGAGAGAGTATGTTCCGTAGCGTTCATGGGTGTGGATAAAAATATAGGGGTCTGTTGTGTAGGAAAATCATGGAGATGAAGTAGGTAGGAATTGAGGTGGGTAATGGGAAATACTGAGGGTTGGAAAGACAGAGGGTAAGGAGTAGTATGATGTGTGGGTAGGGTAGTGGTTTCAAGAGAAAAAGGATCGGGTGGATGGACAGGGAAAAGGAGAGAGGAGCCCTGATATGAAGTGAGATAGATGGGAGAAGATTTAAACTTGGTGAAAGGGATAAATATCGGGGCAGATCTCATTGTCTGCAGAGGGAGCTGGCTGAATTGGGACAGGATATGGAGTGTGTGTGTAGGTGTACAGATGAAGGGATGTGCAACTCTGCAGTCTAAACAGTCTCCCGTTTCAAGAAAGCGTGGCTGCACGCCAACTTCGAGCGGCTCTGAAATGTTACTGGGATAATAGCTGGCCAGAATGAGCTGTTGTTTTCGGATTTGAAATTGCTTTGACGTACAACACTTCTCGCGTAGCCAATGCTAATAATAATGATAATAATAACGGAAAGTTTTTATAGAGTATAAAGGGGATGAAAAAAAATCGTTAAGTTTTACAGGGAAATTCTGCAAGAATGTGGGCAGCCTTATACAGGAGATATCGAGATCGAAAATGTGACATGTGTTCATCTTGCTTTACACAACGCAGTACTGCATTTCTAGTAGAATTCTAACTACTGGTTTGTCCTGTTTATCTGACAGATTTTGATGAAGGCCGCAATCAAGAGGTACAATTATATTGACTAGTGATAATGATCACAGACAATTACCATGATATTTTACGTCATTTGTAGAAGAAACGAAAGTAATATCGGGTGTGCCCCGAAGGACACGACTCTCGAGCACTAGTATTTTAGTGGCAAATTAGTCTACGTATATTTCGGAAATAGTTATTATGCTTGTATCTTCGTTATTAGACGCCAGTGTGGTAAGAGTGCAAAATACTTAAACGATTTGTCTGAAAGGATCAGCAGCTAAGTCAGAATGTCCTTATATGAAGGATCATCAATCGACGATTGTAAAGAAATGCAGAAATTTACTCTTGGCGCGGTAAAAGTCAACGTTATGTTAATGGAGATGAAACCAAAATAATGCCCACTCTCAAACAGCGCATGGGAGAAAAGAACACTTAAACCTTTCCGTGCGAGCTCTGATTTCTCTTAATTTATTACGATGGTCATATCTCCCCATACAAGCAAGTGCCAACAACATATTTTCTAATTCGGAGGAGAACGCTGGAGACTGTAATTTTGGTAAAAATAATTCTCTGCAACGAAAACGAGTTTGTTTTATTGATTGCCACCAAACTCAATTATCATATCCGTGACACTCTCTGACACTCCACTCCTTTGCACGTTTGTCAGACATCAGCAGAAACACCTTGTGTGTGCGTAAGCGTCGCTAGAATAAATGACTGGGGATAGGAGTGGACCCTCATTCTATGATAGAGCACATCGGTGTTTGGCTGTACACAATTTGTTTAATTTCAGAGTAATTGTCAAAGAAGTACACGAATTTACATAGATTGTGACATGACAATGAAAGGACAGTTGTCAAGATAACGCATTATGTCAAGTTTAGCAGAAATAACACTGAACACAACAGTACCATATTTAAATAGAAGGTTCTCTACAAGATTATTCTTACTTATACACTGTGAAGTTGGCCAATATTACGACAAATCATCTGAGTCCGTTGTAAGTTCTGTACTATTAAGGATGACAATCGAGTCTACAGAGGATGGTTAGTTTTTGTGACAAGACGAGCAAAAGATTATTGAAGGTTGCTCGAGTTCACAGTGGACACAAGCTGATGAACGAACAAGTTAACGCCTCTGCCAACGGCATTTACCTTTTACCTGCGATGTGCTGCCGGCTACATGGCTGCTCTCGCCCTCTGAAAATCCTATAAAAAGCTAATCAAATTCTTTACTGATCTTATCAGCTGAAACTGTCCTATGTTTCTCGTTACGCGAGAAAACATGCACTCATCCGTAGTCTGGAAAATATGGCGATATACACGTCCACAGATGGTGCAGCGTGTATGCTTCAATGCCTTCACAGTACTCGCAAGAACAGTTAATTATGTGGCTGTTTAGTTTCTCCGTCCGCAGCTCGTGGTCGTGCGGTAGCGTTCTCGCTTCCCGCGCCCGGGTTCCCGGGTTCGATTCCCGGCGGGGTCAGGGATTTTCTCTGCCTCGTGATGACTGGGTGTTGTGTGATGTCCATAGGTTAGTTAGGTTTAAGTAGTTCTAAGTTCTAGGGGACTGATGACCATATATGTTAAGTCCCATAGTGCTCACAGCCATTTTTGTTTTGGTTTCTCCGCTATTGGAGCTCAACGACTCTTCAGCTAATTTATAGCTGGATGTCAGCCAAAGTGAACGCAGTGTTCACACAAAATTCCTCTTTTGGCGTCGTACAGACCGTGATACGCTCTGTTCTACACTTGACGCTGGTTCAAAGGAGAGTCCATGAAGTTTTCGGTCTTGTTTCTTTTGTAGCAAATTGTCCTTCATCTTTATCCTTTCGTGCTTCATGTCACGGCTTTTTCAGGCCAATGCGAGCATTCCTTTCATCTTGTGGAAACTACCCCTGCCAATCGCAAAGGGCCTACCTCTAAAATGCACCGCAACATCGCTCCTTTTTCTCCTTCCGAGTCTATTTCAGCCAATCGGATATTTTGTGCCAGCTCCTGACGCCTAAAAGTTACACGCGTACATTACGAGCGTACCAAGGGCATTTCAAGTGATCAACTGCATTGCTGGTCTGTTTGTATTCATCTGGAAATTCTCCAATGCAGTTTTGTAAAGCATTTCTCCGTAGCAGCAGCGCTGCGCCGCTACCTTCTCCTCTCGGTGTATCACCCGGCGCGTTCGATGTCCCTCTCACTGCAGGTCACCAGTCCCTTTTAGAAGCGTTCCGTTGTACTCGGGCCGTGACGGCGCATCTCGCGTCTGCCCCCAAACTAAAACCTTTCCTCCAGCAGCATTTTTCACCTTTTGCTAATTGACATGCAGGATTTGGGTTTGGTGTGTTAATACCATCGAATTGAGTGTCATCCTTTTGCATTACATACTGTATATTTTGATAGGCAAATCTGCTCATTATTGCCGAAGTATGTCAGGTGATATATTCATCTACTTGTGACGACATATAAAATCTCATGTAAGGTGCGAAATTGATATTCATTCAAGCTGCCACCTGACAACTCTCCCCCCTATTTCGTGATAATACAAAACGAGCTGCCCTTCTTTGACCTTTTAAGATGTTCCCAGAATTAAACTTTCACTCTGCAGTGAAGTGTGCACTGATATGAAACTTCCTGGCAGATTAAAACTGTGTGCTGGACTGATACTCGAAGACAAAGATCCTGCGTTCAAGTCTTGGTCCAGCATATAGTTCTAACCTGCCAGGAAGTTTTTTAAGATGTTCTTCGTCAATTCGATCGGGTAAGAGGCCAATGCTGCACTGCAGTCCTCTAGCAGAGGACGTAAAGGCATGGTGTAGGCAGCTGCATATTCTAAGTCTTCTACCAATAAAACACAGTCTTCATTTGCCTTCCACACAACATCAGTATGCATGCGACACCATACTTACCAGCACGTTCCAAACCACTGAGCATAAAAAGAGGATTTTATGGTGCTCATAACTAGAGTTCTGTTGGTTATAAAAAGACAGCCTCAAGGGTTTTGGATAGCCATCGGGCTAGGGACCATTTGTATTCCCAACGGAAGGGTCGTGTTAGTGTCACTATTCCATAGTAAACTGTCAAAGTATGAATATTACACACGTCCTCCTGCTTAGGGAAATGGAGAAAATTAGTTGGTAAATTTGGCATTTGATGTAGTCTACAGTGGATTTGATGAGAGTTATGAAGGTATTATTAATTCATGGCTGCTTCCTCGGAACGCCCCAAAACAATTTTTTTTTCTATATTTTCACCGCCACCGGCAGACCGAAGCCCATGCCAGAATACCAAGATGGCTATGCACAGCACATGGCTAAAATTTTTCAGTATGTTCGTAATATCCCGATCTCGAACAACCTTGAAAATGTCTTTGCTATCTTTCTCCCTTTCCCAGATACAGAGGTTCAAGGATAACCTAACCGTACACGGAAAATATCATATAAAAATTAAACAGATTGATTGACGACGGGTATGCCCAAAATAAAATTTAATTAAACTGATGGGTATTCCTGTGAATGAACGATTGATTGATTGAATAAATGAATGAATGAATGACGCATCTGCGGATATTCATGAGAGGTTCTTGTGGAAACCCCCAAGAAAGGGGTTTTTTCACTAGTTTTTCGCCGTCAGTAGCCGACCACACACTGGTTGCGGATTTCAAGACGCCTATGCACGGAAAATTGCTGTAACTGTTACGACATATTCCTAACATTCAGATTTCGAACAATTTTGAAAATTTTTTGCTTTTTTTACCCATTTCCTAGATCTAGAGGTTCAAATTTATCCTATTCGTGCACTTAAAATTCGCACGTAAAATGCGCTTTGAGGCGAAAACATAGCGTATAAACTGACATAGCACGGAAAAATATGTTGTAAAGTGTCCCCGTTATCATCAACAGGGTTCTGGGAACTCCACGTTGTAGTACTGAAGTATATGAAAAATTTTTGTTCACGTAAAATCCGGTTTGAGGTGTGAAAATAGTTTTGCGTTATTTTAATTTCAAGCAAGTAAACTATCAAAATTTTACTGACCCATCAAATTCTTTTAATATGAGTCACATGCCCTGCTGTGGCAAGGAAAAGAAGGGAACTAGTGGAAAAATCCTCCTGTAGGAGCACAAAAAAGGCGAGTGTGCTCCTCTTTATTAGAAGACGATGACTGAAAAGTTTTCGATAAATATGGGCATGAGAACATATTCGTGCTTTTTTATGCTGACAAAGAAGGAGACAGCGGCAGCGTGAAAGATATGGAGAATTAATAAATACTGGAAGATATAAGACAGTGGCTGTGGTAATGAAAGAGCGAAGAAGACAATAGCAGTGAGAGAGAAAACGGGACACAGTGGCGATGGAACATTGTGACAGTGAGGAACAGTTACAGGTAAAGAGTGAAGGAGACAGTGCCAGTGGGAGAAGATTAAAGAGAAGGAGAACGTGAAAGTGAGTGAGAGCCAGTGACAACGAGAGACAGAGTCTATGACAATGACAGTGAGAAAGAGAGAAATAGTGACAGTGAGAAGAGACATTAGCAGCGGGAAGGAATGAATGAATAGCAGCAGTAAGAGAGAACAAGAGGGAGACCGTCACAGCGAGACGAGACAATGTAGTAGGACAGAACGAAGGCGACTGTGTCTGTGAGACAGAAGACAGTGACGGTTAGAGAGCAATAAAGAGATAATAAGTTGGGCCGATGAGTGAGTGAGAATGGAGAGTGGGATGTGTATGGGCATGAGAGACTTACAGCGATGGAACTGTGGGTGTGAGCGAGTTAGTTAGGGCAGCTTGTGGGAGTGAGAGGTGAACTGAATGCTAAAAAGAGCACAAATATGTTCGCAGGCCAACACGTTTGCAAAAAAATTTTCAAGGTGCTGAGGAAGGTATAATGAAGCATCTGGTACCCCGGTTTTCCGTCAGACTCTTATAATGAACAGGAGCATAGTCCCCCTTTATGTACTCCGGCAGAAGCATTTTTCTGCTGGTTATCTGTATGACCGTTTCAATTTAATTTGTTTGTAATTGCAATTCCTAGATATTTAGTTGAATTAATAGCGTTCAGATTTGTGTGATTTATCATGTAATCGAAAATTTTACTGGTTCCTTTTAGTACCCATGTAGGCGACCACACAATTTTCATTATTTAGCTTCAATTGCCACTTTTTGCAGCTTACAGCTCTAAACCATTTTGCAATGAGTTTTCAACCTATGGTGACTTTACTACACTGTAAATGATACCGTCATCTGTAAAAAATCTAACATGACTGCTCATATTGTTTCCTAAATAGTTTATCTAGGTTAGGAACAGCAGAGGGCTTATAACACTTCCTTCGGAAACGCCAGCTATCAGTTCTGTTTTACATGATGATTTTTTGTCAATTACTACGAACTGTGACCTTTTTAACAGGAAAACATGAATCAAGTACCACAACTTAGGTGATATTCCATAGGCGCACTACTTGATTATAAGCCGCTTGTGAGGAACGGTTTCAAAAGCCTTCTGGGAATCTAGAAATATGGAATAAATTTGACATCCCTATCGATAGTACTCATTACTTTGTGAGGAAAAAGACCTAGTGTTTCACAAGAACGATGTTTTCTGAATTCGTGCTGACAGTGTGTCAACAGGTCGTTTTTCTCGAGGTGATTCATAGTGTTCGAACACAGTATACATTCCGAAACCCTAGCTCAAATTGACGTTAATGATACGGGTCTATAACTCATCGGATTACTTCCTGAATATTGGTGTGACCTGTACAACTTACCAGTCTTTAGGTACGGATCCTTCAATCTTTCGTCGCGGGAGCTGTTATATATGATTGTTAAGTGAGAAGCTATTATATCGGCATACCCTAAAAGAAATGTAATTGGTATACAATTTGGACCAGAGGACTTCTGTTTATTAAGTGGTTTAAGCTGCTTTGCTACACCGAAATTCAAATGGCTCTGAGCACTATGGGACTCAACTGCTGAGGTCATTAGTCCCCTAGAACTTAGAACTAGTTAAACCTAACTAACCTAAGGACATCACAAACATCCATGCCCGAGGCAGGATTCGAACCTGCGACCGTAGCGGTCCTGCGGTTCCAGACTGCAGCGCCTTTAACCGCACGGCAACTTCGGCCGGCTGCTACACCGAGGATATCTACTTCAGAGCTACTCATGTTAGCAACAATTCTTGTTTCGAAGTCAGTAATATTTACTTCGTCTTCTTTGGCGACGGACTTTCGGGATATTGTATTTAGTAACTCCGTTTTGTGGCACTGCTATCGGTAACATTTCCTTCGCTGTTGCGCTGTGAATGTACTGATGGTATCTTGTTGCCACTGTACTTCACATACGACCAGGATCTCCCTGAATTTCCTGCCAGATTTCGAGACAGTGTATCTTTGTGGTAACTATTAAAAGCATCTCGCATTGAAGTTCACGCTAAATTTCGAGCTTCTAGAAAACTTCACCTACTTAGGGGATTTTGAGTTCTTTTAAATATGGCATGTGTTTTCGTTGCTTCTAAACCTGTTTTCTTACCCGTTTCGTGTACTCTCTGGGTGAATTCCGTCAAAACCTTCACGGAACCATAACGTGGAAATCATGCAGGTGTGACATTTTCATCGCATAAAAAGTGTTTCTTAATATCTACTATACACATTTTAAATTTTTTGGAAGTAATTTTTTGTTTCTAAGTGCAGCTTTCAATCATCACCTAAAAATTTGAAGCTCAGATGAGGAGCTGACCAGACCAGACGCAGAACACGACTGAGGCAATGCAGAACTTCTAACTGAATTTCCTGCTTGATGGCTGTGACAGTCTGTTACTTGCTTCCACAAGGCGAGCGAACCAGGAAGCTGTGTCTGCGCTTGTCGTTTTAGCAGTACAACCTCACCCACCGCTGTTGCGGCTACGCTGCCAGCTGACCACAAGCAACTCGCTGAGACTAACGACGGGGCCCTCAAGACCGTTCCCGGAAGTCACTGTAGTGTAAGCTCGTTAATTTTACCCTGCGGCGCCATAAATTTGCATTTTGGTTTGAAGTACACCCTCACGTAGGCAGCGGTTCTGACGCTGTTCTCGGCCTGGATTTCCTGGCATCGCATCGTGGAATAGTTGAACTGAGGCTGTATATTGTTGAGCTCAGTGGAGTACGCTCCTTGTTGACGCTACAGCTGGCAATATAAAATGCAGAATTCGGCACCAAACTGACACAGGGACGTTATAGGCCTCGATAAAATTTTTAAACAGCGACGATGGTCTATTTGGCTCCTCTCCAATTATACGATTCGGGAAGAAGCAGGTAAAATAAACTGGATAAACGTAGGGACCGAACTGCATATCAGTTTCATTTTCGTTGCAGAGTTATTGGCGGATAACGATGCACTCTGTAGTGCACAATGCTTGATCCGTCGTAGGAAGTCGTACGCTCCAAAGGATGACGGGCAAGTGGTGATTCGTGTTAGCTTTAATGCTTTTGGTTAAATGGAACATGAGTTAGCTAGGGAAACGATGAATCAAAATTCGCAGGAATTAGAAGAGGAATGGGGAAAAGAGGTACTTTAATGTGGTTTATCACATTTGGGGAAAGCTATCTACAAGGATGACCAAAAGTGTCATATTTGCCGAAAAACGAACGAAAAGTAAATGGTATGCTCCCACTGTGGAGAATTTGACTAGCTGAAAAAGGATTGTAACAATAGCAAGTGAGCTCCAGTGCAAATTCCATGTACGAAAAGGAAGAAATCAGGCAAGCAATGAGGTAAAGACTGTGTGACGTACAAAATATACTTGGAGTGGGAACTTTAAAGAACGGAATATGGGTTCTGAACCATTTTGCACTCTGCTCACGCGCATCACAGGAAACCACAGAGTAAACACAATCGCAACATATTTCGGGTCAACAGTCGAGGGAGACGAAACACTTTTCAGGAAGAAAACTATTAAACCCGGCCCCACTGATTAAGCAGATTATAGAATTGCGTCATCTTTGTCAGAAACGGAAACCTCCGTCTCAAAGAAAGCGAGACGCAGAAAGAGGCAAAATATTTCATTCTATGAAGGGTAGAAAGAGAAGAGACATATCGACACAAACCGAAAACGTGAGTGACCATAAAGACAATGTCGATAATGAAATGGACACTAAAAAGACCAATAATAAGAATAACAAAGAGAAGGAGTGCGGGTTTTGAGTGTGGATAAGAAGTAGGGAAAACAAAGAACGGCCAGCACGACTATCTGTACCCAAGGAGGACATAAGGAAGCACATGCTCTGAAATTCAGAAAAAGTTGAATATGCAATGAATGCAAGGTGTGTCAGCACGTAACACGTTACAGTAGTGGAGTGTGATAGCACGTAATAGTTAATAGAGCAAGATTATGAAAATACACGGATCACAGGAGAACTACATCTACATCCACATCTACATTTGGTAAAAGGTATTATAAAAAGCATACAAGCAGTGATGGACATGACATGAGAAATGGAAGACTTTTATGGCTGTATCCGCGAAATCTTTACGAAATTTGTGAAAATTAATGCGATGAGACTAGATTAATTTGAGAATATGCATGTGTTAGCGATAACAATAAGACACTTGGTTAGATACATTCATCCAAAAGTCCATACCTTAAATTTTCCTGTCAGGGAGGAAGCTGATCGTATTCAGTGTAAATAATTTGCTTAAAAATACAGAGGTACTGGATATCCTGCTGTACATCATCTTTAAGAGGAGGCAGAAGACACCTGATATTGAGGATCTGTACGAGCGATTAGTGACGACACATGGCCGAATTGTATATTACCACAGATTAGAGTGGCTCCATAGCTATGTGCTCACAAGGTTCCCGTAGCATTTGCATCAAATCAAACCGAACCCCAACAGGAAATGAACACAGAGAAATGATTAAAATCGGCCAGATAAATGCGATGTGCAGTGCCATGGCGATGCAAGAACTCAGTGTAGCGTTAGAGGAGTTAAATTGCTCATACGAAGTTTGAATGAAAAGTAATGCCTCCACCTTCGTTAATTGGGTTTGTATGGGAATATTTTAATAAATGAAACGCAGAAATAATCCTTAAAATGTAATCTTTAATTACCAATATCCACTTTTCCATATAATCACCAGCCAATTGGATACATTTCTGTCAACGATGAACAAGTTTTCTGAAGCCGTCATGAAGGAGTCGACACAGTGTTTCCGCAACCACAGTCTCACAGTTCTCTCAGCGTCTTCATCAGAAGCATAATGATGTCCCCGCAGATCATCTTTCATTAACGGGAACAGATGGAAGTCAGACGGTGCTAAATCTGGACTGTATGAAGAATGTCGTACGGTGCTAGGATTCAGTCTCTGAAGTACTGCTGTGGTGGCACGTGAAGTGTGTGGTTTGGCATTATCATGCTGCAGAAAAACATTTCCTTTCGGACCCTTGTTAGCCGTCGTTTCAGAGTTCTCAGCGTTGTCGTGTAAGGCTCTGAATTTATTGTTGTTCCACGATCAAAGAACAAGCCAGTACCTGCCACATACCAATGCTGCCAATTGTTGAAGAGTTACGAAGATGGAGGCATTACTTTTCAGTCAACCCTCGTACTACTTACATAGCAGCTATATCCCAGATGTGAGGCATTACCCCTCATACCAGTTGCAGGTCAGATCATAAAATCAGGTCATCATCCAATGACCACCATTTTAGTGCCACAGAAAGACATAACAATGACAAAGGTACGTCAACTGTGCGACGAACACTCGGTGACAACAGAAATAATGAATGCCTTAGAAAAATTTTACAAAGCTAATCAGCACTTTCAGTACAATCAGGAGACACAACCACGTGTAGAAAATTTAGAAACTGCAGCGACACTGCGCCGACACGACAGTCACGTTTACGTATTGGCCGCAAGTGCGAAATCATCATTGTGGTATAGCAGACTAACTGATGAGTGAGGACTCTGCCTTCAGGACGCCATACAAGAACTTGGTCTTCATTTCATGAATAGGCCTCTCAACCTGTTTATTCTCCAAAGCCGTACATGTGCGACAACAGATATAGATATCACCTCGCACATTCGAAAGTCAGTGATCACATTGCAACTGCAAGGTATGTGACGAACATACAACAAATGACCATAATCTCATTTACTTCACAATTACAGATGTAGATGATGACTTAGAAGATAACATTCAGTGCAAGCAACTATACAATTTAGGCAAAGCGTAATGGGAACTTTTCAAGACAAATTTCAAGATACAACCACGACGAGGAAGCGTATTTGACGCCCAAGCCGACGAATAGGTACGGACGCTGCAGACGGCGCAAGAGAAAGCGATCGTAACATTTATTACGAAGTCAAAAGGGTGGACTTCGTCTCTCCCGACAGTCTACAAGACGCAGAGCGAGGATACTGCTAAGATACTATCAGTGACCCTTAGGGGGAACAGAACGACAAAAAAGTCTCAGCCCATATCAAACAGTCGAACAACAATATGAAGAACTACTATACCGAAAAGAGTAGAAACATGGGAGGCGTACGTTAAGGACCAAATGGTAACAGACGTTTGGTGATCTCCACGAAAACTTGCAACAAACAAAATTCGATCACCCACTATATTAAAAACCATGAGACGTTCCGATGGCGCCATGACAAAAGATTGGGGAACGTCAGTGCAGTATCTACTCAGAATTCTGTTGGCGCACGACACGACAATGGAAGATATAGGATACCAACACCAACTTCGCTCTGAATTACTAGAGCAGCGGTTCTAGGCGCTACAGTCCGGAACCGCGCGACTGCTACAGTCGCAGGTTCGAATCCTGCTTCGGGCATGGATGTTTGTGATGTCCTTAGGTTAGTTAGGTTTAAGTAGTTCTAAGTTCTATGGGACTGATGACCTTAGATGTTAAGTCCCATAGTGCTCAGAGCCATTTCAACCATTTTTTAATAGAGCAGTATATGAATAACAGTGCCGTGATTTCATTTATCCGAAAGAAGTCAAGCTGGCATTAATGAAATTAAATAGTAAGAAAGCACCAGGGCCAGACAGAAGTATAGCTTAAGTGTTGCATTAGCTATTGGACCAGATTGTGTCATATATAAAAATGTTATTAAACGAATATCTACTGCAGAGATTGGTGCTCAGAATATCGAAAATCTCCACTATGAATACATAAAAAAGGGGGAGATAAAGACCCAAAACAACCGAAATATTACATGCCAATTTGTTTGATAATTGCTCCAGCCAAAGTACAGGAAAAGCTTCCGTGCCACCAACGAAGGGACCGCAGACAGATTGTAGGCATGATCCCACTGCAGTACTGTTTCAGGAAAGATAAATCTACCGAGGATACAATTAATCACGCAGCTGACTTTGTGAACACCTCAGAAGACAAGTATGTTACAGCCATAATGACTGATATTGCCAGGACGTCTGATAATTAACTGACCTGGCTTGTTCAAAAGCCTGAAACAGATGGACCGCTCAGATTATTTCACAGGTATGCAGTTGAAATTAGAATGTCCTGGAAAGAAAATTGTTAAGAACGTCAAGAAAGGCTGCCCACAGGACTCTGTCTGTGATCCAGAGTTCTTGGAAGTAGGCTTAGTGTCGTTACTGAACGAGCTTTAAAGTATAACAAACACTACAGGCTGCATAGACTATGCAGACAATCTGTTAATCATAGTACCAGCTAACTCGAGGCCTAAATGAATGGAAAATAGGAGAGTCATTCTTGAAAGATTAATAGAATGGTGCGTAGAAAACAAACGAAAGCACACAAAACAGTAAAAGGAAGAAACAGAAACCCCACAATCATAATAAATGACGAACCTGTGGAAATAAAGGATGTGTAAAGATACATTGGTATAAACATCTACCAAAAGCAAAACTTTCATGC
Source organism: Schistocerca nitens (assembly GCF_023898315.1). Taxonomy (NCBI): domain Eukaryota; kingdom Metazoa; phylum Arthropoda; class Insecta; order Orthoptera; family Acrididae; genus Schistocerca; species Schistocerca nitens. The sequence continues at coordinate 534,079,439 of NC_064616.1, read as the reverse complement.
ACCTGTAGAAATCTTTGGCCAGCGAGGAATTAAAAACCTGAACAAAATAGCAACAATCGGCCAAAGAAATTTTCAGCAACGAGTAAGTGCAAAAAAGAGCATATTACAACGTAACGTTAACAGCTGTTGTAGGCTGCGGGTCGAGTGTTTGGGCTCATAGAGCTAGAAAGATAAGGTCAGCACGGGCTGTAAGTCGCGCACGGAGTAGTGTACTCCTGCGCTTGACAGGCGCGTATAGGATAACACCGACTGAGGCGCTGCTGGTGATACTAGACCTGCTGCCTCTAGACCTAGCTGTTAGAAGCGAGGTACGCAATATTAGCTCAAAAGGGCGAATATCATAAGGTAAAGGAGGTACTGGGAGGAAGGGCCACATCGAATAAGGAAGTAAATGTATGCTTTGATAGAAAATGACAAGAAATCTGTGACAGGGCAGGAACAGTTCCTTCCTAACATGAAAGGAAGATCAAGAATGTCATATTTCCTCCCGATCAAGGGAGCTATACATTACCAGTCGGGACACGATCCATATCACAGCTACGTACTGCAAATACAACAACGCACCACAGACACTCATGAATGTGGAGCAGTCGATATTCTGGACCTCAGACCACATCTTCTGGAAATGTGTCATTAGACAAGATGTTACAGATCAGGACAGGAAAATATTTGGTAATACAGAAGTCTGTAACGTAATAAGGAATCAGGAACTGTTAATTACACCTAAAAATATGAGCTTATGAAATGCAAGCGTACATGGCCGAGAGACAACCAAGAAGAAGCCATACATCAACACAAGGACACACAACATGGCAAACATACACCTATAACAACCTTCCGGAAGCAGTGAGGAGATGAGCCTCAGTGAGGACCAGAAAGGATTTCCTGAGACCCTAACAGCCATCTGCCAATCTCTGCAACTTGGGAGGCACAGCAGCATAGCCCCCGCAAATCTTTAGTTGTACCTCAGTGCGTCTGAGGCTAACTATCCAGACAGATAAGGAATGTAGCTTGGTTCTGATATCAAGTACAGCAGCGTAGTGCAGTGTGCTGTGTAATGTAGAGTTGTATAGGAATGTAGTCCAGAATTATAAATTATAAAATTTGTGATTCAGCATTGCAGCGCTGTGCAGCAAACCAGTGCCATCTGGATTCCGGATAAACATATGTTTGTGAACCAGATGACCAAATAGAGTATGTAGATTTTTTCCTTTTTAAAAATTATTATTATGTTTTATGTACATATTTTATGTAGATTATTCCCCCAAAACATCATAATGCTTTGTTATACTGACACATTTGAAATTATATTAATATTTCATGTGGTACATTCTTGCCAGTTCATGTGCCACATTTAGCCTGTTCTTGCGTCTAGATAACGGACCGAAAGAAAACAGTAAATAAACAAATGCATAAATAAATTCTCTAGGGACAGCGATGACCAAGTCTCAAGATTGTTTAATAAGCTCGATCAATTCTGGGCTTCTCGCCTCCCAATAAGCATAGAGAAATGTCAGTTCGCTTTGCAAGACCTGCTGTATTACGTCATATCATTGTCTATAAATCCACCAACCCCAAAGCGTAGTTTGTGGAAGCCGTATAAGAACTGCAGTCCTTTCTAGTTTTCACAAATTACTATCAAAGATAGCTATCTGATTATATAAAAATCAGCTGTGCAAGACAGATGCAGCAACAGGAAGTAAATGATGTTGGGACATTTACGAGTCCCTATCCAGGAGCGAATTGTACAATTTCATCTGTCTGCTTTGATAGTTCAGTTTCTTGAGTTTCTGCATGTTAATTTAATATCCATTAATTTAATATCTAAAAGCCACAGCTCTCGTGTTTTCGTTTCCGTCGGAAAATAAACCGAATTTGTGACGTATTACAAGTTCCTAATCAGGGGCGAAATATTTAGTTTCACCTGAGTGATTCGGTAGTTAGGGTTTTGAATCTCAGCGTATTAATCCAATTTATAAGGCACGGTTCCTGCATTTTCGTCACCATTTACAGTAGAGTCCGCAACATGTGCCGATAGTTCGTTATCAGGGTAGTTTAGTATTCCAAGGTCTATACTATGGACAGGGATTGTGATTGTTGTGTGTGGATGTAAGCTGAGTTGGTGACACTTCACTCTCAGCTCCAGGCTGTGATGACTTCAGTTACTCAGCTTGAGGCTGCAGTCAATGGGTACCACTGTTGTGGGCCAGCCTTGGGGGTCCAACTGACGTCCAGCATGTCCAAGTCCTCCGATCGGTCCTCACCGGTGGCTAACACAGTTACTGCTCGCACTGAGGTTCACTTCTTACCTGTGGTCGAGTGGGAGGTCGCCCTGGGGCGTAGCATATAGTGAAAGACTTCCTACAGGGCTGCACGTAAGGCCTCCCCAGTTAGACTGACAAACAGGTTCCAGATGCTGCCTGTGGCTCATACTCAGCCAGATGCTGTCGCCTGTCCTATTTCAGAGAAACCTCTCAGCCTGCAAGAGCAGGTCAATCACTGAGGATGGGATTATTGATAGGTGGGAGCTCCAATGTAATGAGCATTGTCGGCCCCCTTAGGGACATGGCTACCAAGAACGGGAAGAAAGCCAATGTGCATTCCATGTACAGATATGGAACGGGTCCTTCCAGATGCCATGAAGAGCACAGGATACAGCCAACTGCAGGTGGTGGCTCTTGTCAGTACCAATGATGTGTGTCACTTTGGATCGAAAGAGATTCTCCATGGTTTCAAGCGGCTAACAGGAGTGGTAAAGGTTGCCAGTCTTGCTTATGAGATGAAAGCAGAGCTGAACATTTGCAGCATAGTTGACGGGACCTATTGCGAACCTCTAGTACAGACCAAGCAGAGGGTCTGAATCAGAGGCTCAGACTGCTCTGCGACCATTTAGGCAGCAGATTCCTCGACTTGCACCATAGTGTGGTTGGGTTTCATGTTCTGCTGAATAAATCAGGAGCCCACTACACGCAGGAGGTGGCTACACCAGTAGCAGGGGCTGTTCAAATGGTTCCAATGGCTCTGAGCACTATGGGACTAAACATCTGCGGTCATCAGTCCCCTACAACTTATAACTACTTAAACCTATCTAGCCTGAGGACATCGCACACATCCATGCCCGAGGCAGGATTCGAACCTGCGACCGTAGCGGTCACGCGGTTCCGGACTGGAGCGCCTAGAACCGCTCGGCCACTCCGGCCGGCAGCAGGGGCTGTGAGGGGTGGACTGGGCGGTTTGCTAGGTTAGAGAGTCTTGGAAAAACAGAAAAAGGGCGTCAGTCACAAAGTGTGTAGGTCAAAAAGAGGAAGAATGTAGATACAGGAACCATCAGTATAACAGTTGTAAATTCTCATAGCTGTGTGAAAATTGAGAGATTGAAGGGCACTCTCACTTCTAATACAGTGTTATGCTGCTTTATGTTTTTAGGGAAGTTGATCTTTATTACTTGGTTGCTACACCTGGATATGATCTGACTTCATACATCATGATGAAATGGTAGGCAGCAGTTAACGCTCTTGCTTGTGTGCTCCAGTGAAGGAATAGCGATAAGCTTTACCTGCGGTCAAAGGAATAGGGTGCCGATTTAAATGACTGAAGTAAAATCTTACGGTGGATGAGAGCCGACGGAAGCGTTTTCTCTGTGGAACCTGGGTGAAAACATTTGCAGACTACCGAGTTCCACGGTCTCATCGTGCTGACACGTTGGATGGCGCCGGTCAGTCGGCGGCCACGTCCAGGTAGGTTGACTAGCGCCAAGTATTCGCCACTGCAATGGCCAGAGCATTGAAGACCGGCAATAAATCAGAGGATGGGCCCTTGTTAGGCAGGAAGCAAATGAGACGACTGTGAGCTTTCTGCAAATTTCCGTGGGAGAGGTCACTGGCACCCACACGTCCAGACTCTGGTGCAAAATATATTTGTGAAGGAACAAGGCTGTTAGCGAGTTTATGGCCATTCTTTGGAAAGTTATAAATGGACGCCACAGGGGATATAACGATCTTTTTATGGACGACTGTGGTTCCATACAGGTCATGTTGTAAGGAAAAGATATGGCATAAACACATGGGAAAGAGGCTGCAAAGCTGAATTTTTTTCCTTTTCTCCCAATGAACCTTAAAGACTGTGGTTGGTCAAATCTGTGTATGCAGAGCAGCGGCAGTCTCCCATCTTCGAATGCGGCGCTAAAGTGTGGAATAGTCTGAGATGTAAATGTGCTTTGCTACCGAGCTGGTGAGGAAAGCAGAGAGAGAGAGAGAGAGAGAAAAGGAAACTCTTGCACTGGTATTTCGCTAGTAAAGAACTGCAGGTCTTTACCTAAACTGTGAGACTTGTGTCCTTTGCTAGTGTGCCACTAAGAGCCTGTGCCAGTCACCTTCGGAACTGTCAGAGGTACTGCTTCTAGCATCATGCAGACAACGAGCGATGCGTGGGTGTACTTACTGTTTTTGAGTCGTCCGTCTAAACATTTGACATATTCCATCACGCATAGTCGTGGGATGGAGTCAAATTGGTGTGGCAAACCAGCAAACGGGTCCACTAGCACACTGGAATCCACCGGCGTTTCAGAGGCTCATAGGGAAGTACCTGCATTTCGAATTAGCCAAACGCGAGACCGCGTACTTGTATTTATCGGGCGCGCCAAATTAATAACAGATTGCTGCCATCCATAACTTCAGTGGCCGACCGAATCATGGTGTGCCGCCCTGACCAGCAGAAGGGTAAAGTATTCGCTGTTACGGCGTAGGGCTCCAATATAAGCCTCTCAGCGCCCTATTCTTTGGAACCATATTTTTCTTTATGGAATAGTAGAGTATAGATTCTTGATTGTGAAGTAGTTTCTGAGCCATACCCCGGATACACGTGTATGAAGTCAGATAAAGCGATTAGTGTTCTGGTTAGTGTCGTGCATTGATCACCAGCTGATCACTTTGTCCACCATTGACCCCGAATTAGTGAAAGCGTTTGTCAAATAAAAATGTTTGTGTGACTCTTCTTTAGCAATTTTTTTGTCTTGTGATATTAAGAATGAATAAATCTATTGTTATTTAGATCACAACTCCTCCATGCGTTCCTTGGCATATTTATTAAAGTCCAGTTTGCAAAAGAAAGTAAGAAGCTTGCAAAGTACCAGAGCTCCAAGCACTAGTAGAAAGCACTGATGCTCAAATCGTTACAGGCAATGAAAGCTGGCTAAAGCCGGAGATAAGCTCAGCCGAAACTTTTGCGAAGAACCCAAAGGTGTTCCAGCACTTTTACCGACATCTCATTTCAGATGATACAATTGCTGGAAGGTTCAAAGAAAAGTTGAGTTTGATTTTAAACACTTACTCAACTCATATAACGATAGATGGTGGTGACTTTAATTTACCCTCGATAAGTTGCAGAAAAGACATGTTAATTTCCAGAGGTATGCATAAAGTATCATCCGAAATTGTGCTAAACGCATTCTCTGAAAATTATTTCGAGCGGTTAGTTCATAAGCCCACGAGAATAGTAAACGATTGTGAGAACACACTTGTCCTCTTATCAACAAATAATCCAGATTTAATAAAGAACATCAAAACAGATACAGGGGTTAGTGAACAAAGGGTTGTCCTAACGATATTGAATGTTACAGCCCCCAAATTCCCCAAATATAAACGAAAAATATATCTATACAGAAAAGCAGATAAAAAATCACTTGACGCCTTTCTGAGAGACAATCACCACTACTTTCATATTAAAGATGTAAGTGAAGACCAGGTGTGGCTTGAATTCAAAGAAATAATATCGACAGCAATTGAGAGATTTAATACCAAATAAACTAACAAACAACGGAGCTGATCCTCCTTGGTACACAAAATGAGTCAGAACATTGTTGGAGAAACAACGAAAAAAACATGCCAAATTTAAACAGACGCGAAATCTCCAAGATTGTCAGTCTTTTACAGAAGCTCCAAATTTAGCGGGGACTTCAATGCGAGATGCTTAGCTTCCACAAAGAAACTTTGTCTCGAACCTGGCAGGAAATTCAAAGAGATTCTGGTCGTATGTGAAGTGCACCGGCAACAAGACATCATCAGTACATTCACAGCGCGACAGGGAAGGAAATGTTACCGCTAGTAGTATTCGAACATTATGAATTACCTCGAAGCAAACTGTATATTGACACACATTCGACACGGATTTAGAAAACATCGTTCTTGTGAAAGACAATTAGCTCTTTACTCGCACGAAATGTTGAGTGCTATTGACAAGTGATTTCAAATAGTTTCCGTATTTCTGGATTTCCAGAAGGCTTTTGACACTGTAGCACACAAGCGGCTTGTAGTGAAATTGCGTGCCTAACGAATAACGTCTGAGTTATGTCACTGGATTCTGGATTTCCTGTCAGAGAGGTTACAGTTCGTAGTAACTGACGAAAAGTCATCGAATAAAACAGAAGTGATTTCTGGCGTTCCCCAAGGTAGTGTGATAGGCCCTTTGCTGTTCCTTATCTATATAAACGATTTGGGAGAAAATCTGAGCAGCCGTATAACGTTATTTGCAGTTGACGCTACCGTTTATCGACTAGTAAAGTCATCAGAAGGTCAAAACAAATTTCAAAACGATTTAGAAAAAATACACACACAAAAAAAGTTGCATTACCCCTGTTCCCAGAACTCTGAAGATAGACGTTGACTGCGGATATTGTACCACAGACACAGTCCCTTTGACTGTTCAGAGATGTCACTAAACCCGCCCGCCGGCCGGAGTGGCCGAGCAGTTCTAGGCGCTTCAATTTGGAACCGCGCGACCGCTACGGTCGCAGGTTCGAATCCTGCCTCGGGCATGGATGTGTGTGATGTCCTTAGGTCAGTTAGGTTTAAGTAGTTCTAAGTTCTAGGGGATTAGAAGAGAAAAAATTTAAGAAATCATGGGGGTATATGAAGGGGATAAACGAAGTATTAAAAGAAGGGGAACTGAATTATGGCAGGAACTTTGGAATAATGACGAGACAGGGCGGAGAACACATGAGCTACTTCCAAACATACAGGAACGCTTAAAACACACATACATCAAACCCACTTGCTGCTCATTCTTACTGGGCATGGACCCTACCCGACATACTGTATTTGTATCGGTTCGGGAAAAGGGCAACACCAGCGTGTGACTGTGGAGCAGTGCAAGGCACTCCAGATCATGTGGTGTACGAGTGCCCCCTCTTCTACGACGTTGCACAACTATTTAGAGAACAACTGCCCAATAACGATACGCACCACTTGCTCAGGCATGAAAACACTTTTAGCGTCCTGAATCACCTAGCATACGCAATCTCAGGTAAAGTCCTCAAAGAGTACCTAAGAAACAACCAATGAAAAAACACCAGACTTGACATGTGCACCCTCCCTGTTCCGCCGGGACATGGAATTGGCCAGCCGCCTCACGGCTGGAACCCGCCAGGTTTTCGGATAAGGTTGGGGGGGGGGGGGTAGTACAACGCACCGATTACGACATTAGATATAGATTAGTTATAGGTTCAAATTAGGATAATAATATTAGTATAGAACTGCAGCGACCAAGTCATCGGCCAGCCCAGTGCCAGGGGCACTCCCAGTGGGATTAGATCAGTGGGAAAGGCCAACAATTAGGTTTGTATCTTCTTCTGGCGCACCTGTAACGCTGCAGGCAGAGTAGTCATAGTAACTCGTTACAAGTAGTATCCAAATCTAACAGTAGCTGCAAATTACAATAACACCAAATTAATAGCGTAGTAAATAATAGTAGAATAATCCCTATAGTGGTGAAGGATCACAGTAGTAACCTGTAGTGTTAAATATAATAACAGCTGCAGATTGAACATTGTAATAGTTAAGAATAGGACCTACTAATGTATTTAGATAGTAGGTTAAATTGTATCATAATAATGATGAATAAAGAATTTTTTTAAGAAAACGAAAGGAATAACAAAAAAACATGAACTAAAACAAAAAATAAAAAACAAATAAAAAAAGAAAAAACAAAAAATACCAAAATAAAATAAGTTGTAGGGGACTGATGACCTCAAATGTTAAGTCCCATAGTGTTCAGACCCATTTGAATAATTTTTTAAACCCGCCCGGAGATGTAAACATCCATGCAAGAGCAGCGCCTATTAGACAGAGGGGGTTCGACATCCGGCCGGCCGAAGTGGCCGCGCGGTTCTGGCGTTGCAGTCTGGAACCGCGAGACCGCTACGGTCGCAGGTTCGAATCCTGCCTCGGGCATGGATGTGTGTGATGTCCTTAGGTTAGTTAGGTTTAACTAGTTCTAAGTTCTAGGGGACTAATGACCTCAGCAGTTGAGTCCCATAGTGCTCAGAGCCATTTGAACCATTTTTGGGTTCGACATCCGGTCGGTTCTAGTCATTCCACCAGGAAGGAGGTACACGGCCCGTGTTGTCTGTAGTTCATCTACGCCTAGACGGTCAATATCGTGGTTCGATCGTGTCCGAATTGTTACCTTGTGTAACGAAGGGCTCTCAACAAGGGAAGTGTCCAGGCTTCTCGGAGTGAACCAAATCGATGTTGTTCGGACATGGAGGAGATACAGAGAGACAGGAACTGTCGATGACATGCCTCGCTCAGGCCTCCCAAGGGCTACTACTGCAGTGGATGACCGCTACCCACGGATTATTGCTTGGAAGAATCCTGACAGCAACGCCACCATGTTTAATAATACTTTACGTGCAGCCACAGGACGTCGTGTTACGACTCAAACTGTGCGCAATACGCTGCATGATGCACAACTTCACTACCGACGTCCATGGTGAAGTCCATCTTTGCAACCACGACACCACGCAGCGTGGTACAGATGGGCCGAACAACACGCTGAATGGACCGCTCAACATTGGCATCACGTTCTCTTCACCGATGAGTGTCGCATATGCCTTCAACAAGGCAATCATCGGAGATGTGCGTGGAGGCAACCAGGTCAGGCTGAACGCCTTAGACACACTGTCCAGAGGGTGGCAGCAAGGTGGAGATTTCCTGCTGTTTTGGGGTCGCATTATGTGGGGCCGACTTACGCCGCTGGTGGTCATGGAAGGCGCCGTAACGGCTGTACGATACGTGAATGACATCCTACGAGGATAGTGCAACCATATCGGCAACATATTGGCGAGGCATTCGTCTTCACGGACGACTATTCGCGTCGTCATCGTGCATATCTTGTGAATGACTTCCTTCAGGATAACGACATCGCTCGACTAGAGTGGCCAGCGTGTTCCCCAGACATGAACCCTAACGTACATGCCTGGGATAGATTGAAAAGGGCTGTTTATGGACGACGTGTCCCACCACCCACTCTGAGGCATCTGCGCCAAATCGCCGTTGAGGAGTGGGACAATCTGGACCAACAGTGCCTTGATGAACTTGTGATAGTATGCAACGACGAATACAGGCATGGGTCAATGCAAGAGGACGTGCTACTGGGTATTAGGCGTAGCCGTGTGTACATAAATCTGTACCACCACCACTGAAGGTCACGCTTATGACGGCACAACATGCAGTGTGTGGTTTTCATGAGTAATAAAAAGGGCGGAAATGATGTTTATGTTGATATCTATTCCAGTTTTCTGTACAGGTTCCGGAACTCTGGGAACCGAGGTGATGAAAAACTTTCTTTCATGTGTGTGTATATATACGGTGCGGTAATTTTCAATTGGCCCTAAATAACGAACAATGTGAGGTCATCCACATGAGTGCTACATGATAAATCAGTCAAATCTAAAGGTCTTAAATTCAACTAAATACCTAGGAATTACAATTACGAACAACTTAAATTGGAAAGAACACGGAGAAGATGTTGTGGGGAAGGCTAACCAAAGACTGCGTTTTTTGGCAGAACCCTTAGAAAATGTAACAGATCTACTAAGGAGACAGCCTACAATACGCTTGTCCGTCCTTTTTTAGATTACTGCTACGTGTTGTGAGATCCTTACCAAATAGAATTGACGGAGCAGATCGAAAAAGTTGAAAGAAGGGCAGCACTTTTATATTATCGGAAAATAGGGGAGAGAGTGTCAGAGAAATGATATAGGATTTGGGATGGACATAATTAAAACACAGGCGTTTTCCGTTGCGGAGGAATCGTCTCACGAAATTCCAATCACCAACTTTCTCCTCCGAATGCGAAAATATTTTGTTGACTCTGACCCACATAGGGAGAAACGATCACCATGATAAAATAAGGGAAGTCAGAGCTCGTACGGAAGGATATAGGTGTTCGTTGTTTCCGAGCGGTCTACGATATTGGAATAATAGAGAATTTTGAAGGTGGTTCGATTAACCCTCTGCCAGGCACTTCAATGTGATTTGCAGAGTATCCATGTAGATGTAGAAAATACCGAGCAGCAACCTCACACAATTACCGAAAAGGACGCCTAATTTCATTGGACTGCAGATTACGCAGAAGCATTTACACTTACATCTAGCCCTGTTCTCACTTATCTGAACTATGTCCAATCCTGTCCTGTACTATTCTGTGATGGCAGTAATTCTGCAATTGAGTCTGTGCCTTCACAGGAGGTGGATGTGTTATGTCAGCTAAACGAAACTTAGAAGTCCTAAACGTCAACTGAGAAGGAACTACTGAAGATGACGCTTGGAATAACGTACTTTCGTTGCTACTTGCTCTGTGCGGCAAGTGTTTCTGCATAATTATTGACCATTATCCTTTACGTACTTCTTAATCTTTAAATACCCTACGAGTAGGCTCTAAGATAGACGTTGCGTATCAATGACGTCGACTTCGAGGGAGAGCATAATCCAAGGAACGCTCATGGCAACGTAAATGCACATAATGCTAAGACACAGTGAGTGAGCAATAACAGAAGTGTTAAGGTGCGAGGACAGGCAATCTCAGCTGTTTGCACCGCAGCCCTGATTCAGCACACATGACGGAATTCTTTACCGGGAGACGCGACTCGACCGGAGAATTCTTCCCGTAGAGAATTTGTGCGGCAAGGTGCTATGTCAGGCACGCGACGCAATTCTATCGGGGCTCGGTGGAAGACATGCAGTTATTCGTCGCGTTGCAGAATTTTTCTGATAGAATGATGGGAATTAGGGTGTAGAGCTGAACACAGAAAACTATGTGTCTTGCACTCAACGAGTTGAACAAAAGAGGCAGAGAGAACCGATGCATCCGTTACCATAAGCAGATATATCATTCAAGATGAGAGGACTAAAATCTGTTGACAAAGAATACCACCTATAATAAATACGCCCTGAACATACTGACCTTTTTTCACAATATTGGGCAATATTTCCTATACCAGATCAATGACATGAGACGTCGCTCACGCCATGATAATCAAACGGCCAATGATATTCGCGACGCGTGACACTCTAGTCACATACCAGGGATCGAACTTCAGATGACGTATTTTTAGTTGCTTACGGAAATAAAAATTTACGGACTAGTGCGTAATGACATATATGTAGTGATCGTATTGAGCAAATACACTGAATAGTCTGCCAGGTGCTCAATTGTTAAGCAGATGTTGAAAACGGACGAACTCCTACCTTATGTCCGAGATCGTGCTGAAGAGTAATTCCTCCCAATTTTTTATGTGAAACCTCTTGAAGATTGTAAGATAAAACAATCTTTATTAACATCCTCAACTTTTATTCTTTGTGTCTACATATTTATCTCTCAACATTGTCACACTGATGATGAACACCTTTCTTCCAACGAGGGACCAGATTATTGACACCGTCATTGTAAAATGTTTGCTGATGGAGGCACAACTTGATCCGTGCTTGCACCGCTTCATCACTATCAGATATAAGTCATCTCAGGTTTTCTTTAACCTTTGGAAACATATGAAAATCGGATGGGGACAAGTCGAGACAATCAAGTCGAAGCTATATGAAGGATGATCTATGGCAGTGAACCCAACGCGTCGGTTTGTTGCAGTTGTTGCAGCGCTCGTGTATGGTCTGGCACGGTTATGCTGAGGGAGAGGGTTCTCTAGGTGCGGACGAACTTTTCAAATTCTTGCTTTCAGTTTTCTGAGGCTCTGTTTCTCACACACCGACATAATTACGTTACACACCGCCATTTTACACGCTACAATTCAGAACCATCTAGCAGCAGAGAGTTGCAACTTAGGTCAGTGAAGAGGAAAAGCTGACCGAGTAGTATGTATGTCGTGTAATACATCAACCGATAATGAGAACAGAATAAAAAATTCGACAGCATTACTTTTCAAACCGACTTTGTCATAAGCCAAGTGCACAACAGGAAAGGTCTCCAAGTCTCTCACTATACGAAGCAACGTACGACAGGAAATTTTCTCGTCCAAGGGAAGATCTTTCCTTCGTAGGGGCCTTTCCCAGCAGACTGAAGGTCATCTGGAGGCAGCAGAAGTGTGGAGGCACTAAGGCTGTGGCATGATGAGAGGTGGCTACAGTGAAGAAGAGCGTGCTTCCCCAACGCCATGTCAGATAATTAACGATGCAATGTAACCCGTATATTCCTGAGAGTAACACGGAGATATGGGGCACAAAACTCACAGGCACATTCCAAGTTATACAGATAACAGTGCCAGTGTACATAAAACTACAGGTGCCTGAAAGAACTCTCAGTGTCTACGTGGATCGCGTTGGACCCTTCATAGGGGCCCCAGAATTGTTGTATGGGGCATCTATAGACTCACGACTGTGTGGGAGAGTTAAATTCATAATGACTACGGCAAAGAACTCCGAAACGAGGTGTTCAGAAACACTGCTCGGACTATACCAATAAAAACCTCGGCATTCATGGAGCTTACTCGAACTACGGTGAGCGGAGGTACCAGAAAATCCTCATGCCTTATATTATTTTACCTCCTTTTGCAGTGTAGATTACATTACTTTCAGCTTTCGCTCATGTTGTAGAAAAATTTCATGTGACGTGTGAAGCCGTTGCGTCAGTAGGTTGTTCCATGAGGATGCAGACACGCCAGTGGCATCGCAAGCCATGTCAGCATATGAACTAAGCGCTGACAAAGCAGCAGGCATCTATCCTCTGTTAGATCCCCATCGGTAATCTCACACTGAGCTGACTCTCGATTCCGCGCAACGTATGACGTATGAGACAAACAATAAGCTGTTTTTCTTTTTTTTTTTTTTGTACAATATATAGTAATGAGAAGGGATGCACTTCTCATGGGGGAAGCATGTATTCATTTTATGGGTGTTAAGATTAAGGGCTTCCTTCTTGAACTGTTTCTCTAGGGTCTGTCTTGTGAAAGATGCCGTACGGAATGTCGGATTTACAGAGGCTATGTCCACACTATGTATGAAGTAATAAGTGCAGTTAGACGCTATCATCAGAGATGATTTGGCACAAAATACGAAATGAAACAATTCTCAACTGCAGTGTGGCATGGCCTACCGCCAACTTATCACTGAAAGTGCCCCTACTACTAATCTATCTATAAGGTGGCAGATTAAATGAAGATCAAATTTGCACCATACATGAGAGCTTTATACATCAAAGTGGGAAGGTGATCTGACACCTAACTTACTTTGGCGGTAACGAGCAAATTGGCCTATTAGTATGTAATGCAGAAAGGGATGACACGCAATCGATGGTAATTAACACACAGTTCTTATAATGCATGTTTGAGCGAAGGAGAAACAAGCAGTGAGAGGCGTTTTAGTATGGAATTCCGATGGACGAGGGCAGAGAAAAGGCCGCACAACAGGGGGTACCATGAAAACCACTTAAAGGGTGTCGCAGGCGGAAAGTCAACGACCGACCAGGTGACTCAAATGGGGAGAGCGAGTATAATGGCCCATCTGATGGAGGCCAGGAAAGAAAGCCTTTAGAAAACTGCGTTTTGGAATTCCAAATGGACACGAAACACGTCCAGTGACGCATTTTCGATCACGTGTCCAGCAAGTGGTACACACATGAGAGAGTCAATGTACGCATTTTGGCGTCTGGAATGGGCACAAAACGTCCGATTGACGGAAACGCGCTAGGAAGGAGGAAAGAGCCAAAGTTTTGATGCAATTTAATGGTAGGGTCCTTGCGATTGGTAGAGGGAGTTTCCACAAAATAAGAGGAACGCTCCTATTGGTCGGAATAGGCCGTGACATGAAGAACGAAAGAACCCAGGTGGGGAGACAGTTCGGCTATGAGTAAGACAAGATGGAAATTTTCGTGGACTCTTCTCTGAACTGGCGTCAAGTGCAGAATGGAGCACATAACGCTCTGTACGACGCAGAGGAGTAATTTGTGTGAACACTGCGTTCACAGCGGCTGGTATCCAGCTAGAAATTAGCTGTAGCATCGTTTAGCTCCAACTGTGGAGAAACGTACCAGACAGTTAGTTAATTGTTCTTGCTAGAACTGAGAGGGCATTATAATATGCACGCTGCTCCAACCATGTGCGAGTGTATCGCCACATTCTAAGACTAGGTATGGGTACATGTTCTCTGGCATAATGAGAGACATGGATAATTCAACAAAGTTGTAATTAGTTTTATAGGAATTTGAGCGGAAGAGAGCGGCCTAGCAGACAACAGCTCATCGCAGCTTAAGGGAAATACCGCACGCAGAGTCATAAACTTGTTGGTTCACCAGCATGTGTCCATTGGAAACTCGAGCGACATTGGGTAATCTTTTGCTCAATTTGTGACATAACTGACCATCTACAGTAGACTTCATTGTCGTCCTAAAATAGTACTGAACTTTCAACCGGAATCAGATGATTTTCGTAGTACTGACCAACATCATATCGTAAGTATAGGAACAATTTTGCAAAGAAACTCCTAATTAAGCTTTAGTATTATCGTGTTTAGAATAATTTAACCGTCCGAGAGAAATAATATTTAATATCATTGTGTTTAGGATTATTTCACTTTTTGATGTTGATGGCGCTGCAGTCATGGACTGTGCGGCTGGTCCCGGCAGAGGTTCTAGTCCTCCCTTAGGCATGGGTGTGTGTGTTTGTCCTTACGATAATTTAGGTTCAGTAGTGTGTACGTGTAGGGACTGATGACCTTAGCAGTTAAGTCCCATAAGATTTCAAAGATATTTGAACATTTTTTTGATGTTGACATGATGTGTTATCCTGACAAATGTTTTTAGCTGTCATATTGAAAACTGTGCATTTTTGTGCTAATATTGCGACATTAAAGATGTCAATTCAGCTGACACAGTTGTCTTCAATCCTAGAATAAGTAAACAAAAAAATATTGCAACTTACAAATGGCGACCCTACCAGGATGGCAATTGGTCTGCCTGGATGGCAATTAGTCAAATTAGTAAGAAAAATAAAAAAAAATTATTTTTGAGAAAAAAATATTTTTTTCGTGTTTTCTTGTGACGAGTTTACCTATTGTATGTAAATGGACAGTGAAACAGAATAGAGTAAATGTGTGATCGAAAGTGTAGATAAGTTGTATTAGCAAGTAGAAAAACATTTGCCATTGTGTAGAAGTAGCTTGTGCATGACCTTGCTACCGCTCGCGTAGTTATTCACGGCGTTGTTGAGTTGGGTTGAAATTCCACAAACAGTGAACGGCGTTGCTAATGATGTGTACATAATCTAAGAAACTTTCTGTGATATTTTGGAAACGGGTAAGATCATATGGAACCGAACGTAGTGACAGTGCAGAGGGAATAGTAACAGTTTCATCGTGTTTCACCATTGGTATCACAGTCTGATACTGCACAAAAACGAAAAAATGACGGATCTAGTGGGTCAGAAACTGAGTTAGAGGACGAGAAAGTTCGGTATGTTGAACCGAATACAGTAATTTGAACCAAACGGGGCAGTTTTCAACAGAAAGAATGTGTGTAAGTGCTATGGCACTGTGCACGGAAGTCGGCGAGACGCCACGTGAAAGACGCGAACGCCAAAATTTTCATCAAATAGTGACAGATGACGACGGCAGAGAATCAGATACTGTGTTCGCATTATTGAAGCAACTGACTATGGTCGTAAAGCAAACGAGTGAAACGACAAATGCACGCTTTACAGACTTAAACACTGAAACAAATGGAAGGTTAGAAGATTTAAAAGCCGAAACTGAGAATTTAAAAACAGAGAGAAATGCTACATTAAATAGTCTCCAATTTGAAACTTAAGCTGGGTTCGAGAAGTCCGCGAAGATAAGCAGAAACTGCCAACAGAAAAGTCAATGAACAATCCGGAGAGAGGCGAGAGACTCGCGGGAGCTTATACAATCGTTAATGGCGCACCAGAAAAAGATGCTTTCTGACGTTGACCAAGTGCAGGATGTAGTGTCTAACGTTAATCAAAGGATGGATAAGTTAGCACGTAAGACGTCTGGTAAGTCGCAACAAACCGTGGAAGAGCTCAATGTCAGAAAACGTGGCACGCGAGCAGCATTAAAACGATTCGACACACGTATTGAAAACATAGCCTCGAAAAATCAGAAACAGTACGAAGACCTTCGTACAGAACTGAAACAGTGTATCGTACAGAAAACAGAAGCGAGGTGACGGAATCTGTAGTATCATCCGACGTAGTGATGGACAGAAATCAAGAAAGAAGGAAGTCAGTTGTGCAATCTTCCGGAGCAGTAGCGGAAACACAAAAACGTCACGAAATTTCAATCGTATATCCGAAAGAGGTTGTGTCCATAATTAGGGAAGCGAAACAAAAGCAAATAGGAAAAGAACAGTTAACACAGCTGAGCGAAGCAGATGATGTGCGGTCACAGCAGACAAGGTAGAGAGAAACGGTAAACGCCCGCCTTCCAACACAGCGGCAGCCGACCTTCCGAACGTACGCGAGTGGAGCGAGAGCAGAGCAAGTTACGGCGACACAAGTACCAATTTCGCAATTTCCAAGTTACAGTGCAACAGGTTACAGACCCCAAGACAATCTGAATATAACAGAAAGGCAAAACACTGAACCATTAACGGGAAATGTAAACTAATCTTTCAGTCCGATACACGAGGAAGGGTACGGTGTAGATAACTGCACACCACTACGTAGATACGATGCTACATGGGTCATAAATACGATATATCAAGACCCAAATGTGGTAGAAGGAGTACAAGAGAACATAACACAGGTAAAGGGAACGGGTTATGTTGTGAAAACACAAACGCCGCATGGTGGAAGAGAAAAATTTTACAATGATCACTTTTTGACAGTCAGGAAATTCCAACATTACAATGAAAGGGGGAACGGCTTACATCCACGCTTATTTATAAATCATTTTCAGATCGGTTTACCAGTGCGTTGGCCACTTAGCCATAAACTTGACTTCATTTGTGGGTATATGGACGTCGCAATAGCGGAATCCATGTAAAGAGTAGCTGTAATCTGTCAATCGTATGAGCAGGTTAAATCAGCATTCTTGGAGCTATACTGGTCCACAAAAACCCAAAATAGAATAATGTATGAGTTATTACAGAAAAAGTTGTTCGAAAATTCAGGAGAAAAGAAACTCGTTAGATTTTTCCAGGAAATGAAAAAAAAAAGAATCAGTGTTTAGATAATCCATACAGTGATTGGGAACTGATACGCATGTGCACAATGAAGTTGCCGCTCCGTTATCAGCAGTCATTGGTTGGTAGGGTAGCAGATAATATACAAGCATTTAAAGGAATGATAAGAAAACTTGAATTAATATTCAGTGAAGATGACGCAAAGAAACAACGTACAATCAAACAACACAATAATTGGGGACATAACAGCAACCGATAAAGTTTTAATAATAATAATTCCAATGGCAATAATAACGTAGAAAAAGGTATTGGTTTTGGAAGGAGTGGTAATCGCCCATGGGATAACAATAATAATTATGGTTTTGGAAACGCACAGAGGGCAAATAACAATTATGGTTTTGGTGGGCCGCGGAATTACAATGGTGGATTTGGTCCTAGAATCTACGGTGGTAATTCTGATCCGAGATACAGTCGCAGTGCGGACGAAAACGGAAGGTTTAGAGGTTTTCAGCAGCAAAATCCAGGTTATTCAGATGGTAATGGAATGGACAGAACGCAAAAAGGTTGGGAAAATCAAGCTTCAGCGGGGAAAACACGCGAAATGAACCCGTAGTAGAAGTCGAGTTGAGTCCACTAAACCCAGGTAAAAGACAGAATTGTCGATATGAACGGTACGAAGACCAATAGTAATACCCAAGTTAGAAGTGAAGTCCCTCTAGTACCTAAAGTAAAACATCGACATTTTGCAAAAAAAGCACCAAGCAATAGGAAGGTTACAGCGTTGAAAACAAATTCTTTTCTATATACAAAGGCCCCATGGAAGTAAGTAATGTAGTCCATGATAATGCAGTCGAATTGATGAATCCAAAAAGAGGAAAATTATTGGGTTTGCACAATTTGAGTCATTTAATAGTATAAAAAGGTTAAACAAAAGAAAAAAGAGTAACTCCACAGGAGAATTTAGTTGTATTAAATGTCCAGAAATCAAAGAGTATGAAAGATAGCAAAATGCAGACACATAACACTTTTAACTTGTACTTATCTTAGATAAATAAGTATAGTTATGAAGGTAAATGGAGAATGATGAAGAAATGACAGGAAAATAAGAATTAAAATAACTCTTCTACAAATGAAATGTGTTCTGGAGAAAGAGTTGAAAGTAAGGAGAAAAATAAAGATCAGCATGTGGATAGTTTGACGAAATAGTAGCAGATTCAGTCTTAAAGACGTAGTGTGAACGAGGAGGAAGTTGATTTTTGTAGATGAAAGGAGGTGAAGAAGTAAGAAGGAAATAGATAATTTGGTGGGAAGGAGATAGACATTTTTAATTTGTTCTGTTGAGGATGGTGAACAAATAATTGAGGAGATATTTTGGGGGAATTTGTGAAGCATATATGATTTGTGGGAAGTACCAAAGTCTGATACTGAACAAGACATATGAGGGAAATAAATATAAGAAGTCGTTAGGGGGTATTAATTAGGAAAGAGAACTGAAGTATGCAGTTAAACAAGAAACATGTTATTTCGTGGAAGGAGGTGAACACTGGGAAGAAAAACTAACCCAGAAAATATTTCAATAAGGAAGAGTACTATGAGGGGAGAAACAAATATAAAAGTCTACTATCGAGAAGAAAGGAGAAAGAGATAAGTACAACTGAGAAAAAAGATATTTTAAGCTTTAAAAACAACAAACAACGCAAAATAACAATAGAGAAAATTTTTGAAAGGGAAAATATCAATAAAGCAGAGATAACGTGTATTTTGAAGTTCTGTAACAGCTATGGACAAAAAGAAGAGATTGCAGAGAACAGGACACTGGAGTCGGAGTCAAGGTACGAAATTTTCAAAATAACACAATATACTTGTAGTTAGAAAACTATAAAAGAAGTAAAATTTGAAAGTCACTAACTTGCTAACCGTCATCACCATCTATTTCACTCTTACTAAACATCGTGATGAAGATGAAGAAACCATGATGTTTATATTAAGAAAAGAAAATGAGAAAAGAATTGAAAATATATATATATATGTCAATTATATTTTCTTATATTTGCATATCTTTTTCAATATGTTTAAGTTAAGAAAACCTAATATTACATTTTTGGAGGGTTAAGAGTCTAGTGTAATGTGTTCATTAAAAATATGGGATAGATAAATATGAAGTCAGTGTGAATTTTGCAAAGTAATTAGTAGAATTAGAAATTTATTATGCTTGTAAAAGTCAAATTTGAACATCTTTGTAAAGTCGTAATGTGTAGAGTTAAGATTTTTGGAAAATATAACCACGTTAATGTATACGATTATGCCTGTAGAGTCACAGATATGGTTGAGTCATAGATCATAAAGCTTAATTGTAAGAAATGAACATGTCTTCGAGTAGCATTGAAATGAAAGCTAGAGAACAGAAACATATATTATAAAAAGGGAAGATAATATTAAATGTAGGTTTCTTCAGCTTCAATACATATCCATCATCATTTGACATAAATTAGGTAAACAAAAAAAAGGAAACCGGAAATTTCTAAGATGATACAAATTTTTATATATATACTCAAATTATTTGAATTAAAATTAATATTAAAAATGTAGTCAACTATTCTGAAAGGAAAAATTTCTTAGATTAGTTGAATAGAATTGCATAAAAATCAGAAAATTAGAGTCAATGTTAAATTGTAAAAGAAATAAAAAAGTTAATGAATTAAGAGGACTAATCTGTAGACATGAAATCAAGTACAATATAAAATAATGAGGCTGAATCGAACCACTGTTTAAGTTATGCAAAATATTAAAACACGAAGTTGGTCAGTAAACATGCCAATTGCTATAGTCAGCCGACCGGTGTGGCCGTGCGGTTCTAGGCGCTTCAGTCTGGAACTGTGTGACCGCTACGGTCGCAGGTTCGAATCCTGCCTCTGGCATGGATGTGTGTGATGTCCTTAGGTTAGTTAGGTTTAAGTAGTTCTAAATTCTAGGGGAGTGATGACCACAGATGTTAAGTCCCACAGTGCTCAGAGCCATTTGCTATAGTCAGCAGTTGCAACCAATTTTGGACTGACTTCCATCAATTTCTCAACCACTGATTGACCTAGTACAAAACTGAACACGGAATGAGGAAGATATGTAAGGTGGCAGAATAAATTAAGGTCAGATTCGCACCTTACATGAGAGCTTTATACATCACAATGGGAAGGTAAGTATGACACCTAACTTAATTCAGCGGTAATGAGCAAATCTGTCTATCACTATGCAATACAAAAAACGATGACACTCAATCAATGGTAATAACCCTACCGTTCCTATAATGCATGTTTGAGCAGGAGGTGAAACACGCAGTGAGAGGCGTTTTCGTTTGGAATTCGGATGGACGAGGGCAGAGGCAAGGCCGCGTTACAGGGGGTACCACGAAAACCACCTAAGGGGTGTCCCAGGTGGAAAGTCAACGACCGACCAGGTGACTCAAACGGGGAGAGCGAGTATAACGGCCCATCTGATGGAGGCCAGGAAAGAAAGCTTTTAGAAAACTGCGTTTCGGAATTCCAAATGGACACGAAACACGTCCAGTGACGCATTTTCGATCACGTGTCCAGCAAGTGGTACACACATGAGAGAGTCAATGTACGCATTTTGGCAAGATGGAAATTTTCGTGGACTCTTCTCTGAACTGGCGTCAAGTGCAGAATGGAGCACATAACGCTCTGTACGACGCAGAGGAGTAATTTGTGTGAACACTGCGTTCACAGCGGCTGATATCCAGCTAGAAATGGCTGTAGTATCGTTTAGCTCCAACTGTGGAGAAACTTACCAGACAGTTAGTTAATTGTTCTTGCTAGAACTGAGAGGGAATTATAATATGCACGCTTCTCCAATCATGCGCGAGTGTATCGCCACATTCTAAGACTAGGAATGAGTACATCTTCTCTCGCATAACGAGAGACATAGGGAAAATTTCTGCTTGAAAGTTCAACAAAGGTGTAATTAGTTTTATAGGAATTTGAGCGGAAGAGAGCGGCCTAACAGACGACAGCTCATCGCAGCTTAAGGGAAATTCCGCGTGCAGAGGAGTAAACTTGTTGCTTCACCAGCTTGTGTCCACTGGAAACTCGAGCGACCTTGGGTAATCTTTTGCTCAATTTGTCACATAACTGACCATCCACTGTAGACTTGATCGTCATCCTAAAAGTAGTGCCGAACTTTGAACCGGAAACAGACGATTTTCGTATTACTGACAAACATCATAATGTAAGTGGAAGAACAATTTTGTGAAGAAACTAATAGTTAACTTTAATATTGTCGTGTTTTGGATAATTTAACCTTCTGAGAGCAACAGTATTTAATATTGTTGTGTTTAGGATTATTTTCCTTTTTGATTTTGACGAGATGCGTTATCCTGACAATTGTTTTTAGTTGTCTCATTGAAAACTGTCTAAAAGCGCGTATTTTTGTGTTAATATTGCGGCATTAAACATGTCATTTCAAATGACATAGTTGTCTTCAATCCTAGAATAAGTAAACCAAAAATGTTGCACCTTACATATCTTCCTGAACATTTCGGTGAAATTCTACTAACTTTCAAAGTAACAACCTAACAACCAGTATGAATGCCAAACCTCAGGACGTTCTCGACGAGTTTATTACCGTGCAGTCCCGACAGATTAGCATGGCACCCCTAAAGCGTCAAGACAAACAATTTCACGAAACAAACTGGAACTACAGATTCGTGACAGGAATTGCCTTCTCCGTTGATATTCTCGTTATAGTCGTTGCACTGGCAGCAATTTACTGCCAGCGGCATAAATCTTGCATACTACCATCATCTGCCATGCATTCCACTATCTTGTTATATACATTGCCACCCACCACAGCCAGCACTTATAACACGTCTGGTACAGGACCTGACAAGCACCATAATCAGCTTCGACCACGTTCAGAAATGTGGGTGGGTTGCAGCAACAAGAGCGTTGTGAAAGCGACTCTGTAACCGATCTGCCCATCGAAGACAACAAACAGCAAGCGAAAGTGTGAATTATGAATTAGTTATTTTTAAGAGTTTGATCCCACCCTTTTATTTTCTTTTGTAATTGTACATCTGACATATCTTTTGTGGTACTTAGGAACCTGTTCATTCATAGATACTCACAAGAACTGTGTAAACAACGTCATTATAACATTACTTGTGGGTACGGGGTAGCAATACCTTCTCCCGTAATTAGTGTTTCCCACGATCTTTTTTGCACTCTGCCCAGTCACTCAGGAGAATTTATAGCTGCAGTGTGAATTTTTTTCCTAGGAGGGAAGGAGATGAACGGCCAGCCACCTGCTTCCACAGAGACCGGCGACCTACAAACCTCTGTCGACTCTTGCCCTTTCAGCATTATGTTGTCCCGCTCTGCTCTTGGGGTCTCGCTGATGGATGACCGCACGGAAGTCCCTGAAACACTTAACAACAGGTGTTCACGGACAGACTCAGAAATCGTCCACAGTTGCAAACTGGTCCCACATGCGGCTGATAAAGTTAGAAGTCAATCTGCCCAAAGGAAGCAGGCTGCCATGGACGCCGTGAGATACGATACATAGCTGTACAGGTAGGTCCGAAACAGTGAGAAAAGCTTGCGAGAGAGTTGCAGGTTAGGTTGTGCTAAGAAACACTTGTTAAAAAAATTCAATAAGTTGCGACGCTTCCGAGGTCATAAGCACTGAAATTGTGGATAGATGATGGCAACAGCGATGACTTTTGACTGTCCGAGTGAAGGTGTGTGTCCCCATAAACCCACGGTCGGCCGAAGGATGTTCATTTGTGAGTTATTTGTCTGACATTAGACCAATGCAGGTTATAGTCCCTATTGTCAAAGGCCCTGTGACGGCAGAGTAGCAGAGTATAACCATGGCGGATGGATATAACTTACAGCGGAAGCAAAATGTGGTCGCTCTGTGGCAGCTAACCGCAACTACATGGCGCCACATCAGAGACTGGCCCTACTCTGTGGCGCTCTCTGTGTACACAGGGTGCTCAGAAATAGTCTGAAAATCTTGTAAGGATGTTGAAGAGTAGGTTGCACTGACAAATGATTGTTAAGAAAAAAAATTCGATACGTTGGGCCGTTTCCCAGTTAATTAGCGTTGAAATTAGCTAATCAGACCGATGTGTGCAAAGACGGCGTCGCCAGACATTTTTTTCGTTTGTTTTCTTAAAACCGAAAGAGAGCGATAAAAATTGGACATAGAACGTTAGTAAGAATAGAGCCCGAGTCAAAGGCTGAGCAGTCTAGTGCTCAATCGTCTACGCTATGAGAAAAACTGACGTTAATTGTCTAAAGCACTAAATAAAGATACTGATATCTTCTTCTTCTAGGCTATCTTCTAGACTCAACACATTCTGATGCCTCAGAAAACTGACAAGGGGAAGGCCTCAGATACGGCCATACGATTCGGCTCATATTTGGCAGGTCGCTTGTGCACAGCCTAAAATGAAAGACTCTAGGATATTTTGCCTTGCCTCAACAGTACCCCCCCCGCCCGCTTGTTTCAGAAAAGTACTCCTAAATTTCATGACACAACCGACACAGAATTGAAGCGATTGAAGCGATTGAAGCCGGCCGCTGTGGCAGAGCGGTTCTAGACGCTTCAGTCCAGAACTTCGCGGCTGCTACGGTCGCAGGTTCGAAGCCTGCCTCGGCATGGATATGTGTAATGTCCTTAGTTTAGTTAGGTTTCAGTAGTTCTAGGGGACTGATGACCTCAGACGTTAAGTCCCATAGTACTCAGAGCGATTTGAACCAATTTTTGAAGCGATCGATAGATAATTGAAAACTGAGAATTTTCCGCCAACGTTTATGGTGTCCGCAAACGCATATCTTCCAACAAATCGAGGAGACTTTTTCGACTGCATCTGGATGTGACGCAGAGAAACAATTTTTGATTCCAGTTGCGTTCTCCAGGTTTTTATTTGTAATTCTTCCATTTCGAATTTAGTAGCCACAGGAGATTTGCTAAAGTAAGTAAATGAATAGGGTATAATAACATGATAAGGAAATAAATTTATGAAATGATTAGGATGAGTAAAAAATTAAAAATCTAACCCTGATCGATTTTCAATGTCTCTTTCACTCACTCAGTTAGATGTCCTTGGTTTCCTTCGGACAACCAGATGGACGTTTCTTGTCATGTAAACATTAGAAGCGAATATATTCGCAACACAAAGAACATTGAACGAATGCAATCTTCACGCAATACATCGTTCCTTCCAAGATTCCGACGAAAACAAACTTAATTTACAGTTAGAACTATTTCTTTTCATGAATTAATACGATAACACTGCCTGAAAAATCAGTGCTGAAAGTTGATCTTGAATTATGCTGTGAATCGTCATTGCATCCTCTCGGTTGTGCAAATCCCTCTCGGTTTCCAACGCTGACTATAATTTTGAAGCTTAGAAGTAAAGTTTTTAATTTGGCGATAAAATAAACATCACATGGTTGGTACATAGGTGCGCAGGTCGGCGATATTGCTTCAGTAAATTCATCCTTGTGCTCTTCTAACAACGCACATAGACTGCCTGCTTTGTGACACCTTGCATTGTCCTACTGGTAGATGCCATCGTACCTAGAAAAAACAAACTGCATGTAAGGGTGGACACGATTCCAAGGATAGGTGCATAGTTGTGCTGACCCAGTGTGCCTTCCAGAACGACGAGGACACCCTCAAAATGCCGCCGTTCGACGATGAACGGTAGTCAAAATGAGTGTATGAAGTAGGTTCCTGCTGTGAAGGCCTATACGCAGCAACGTTCGCTGAAAGCCCTTGGTTCATCTGGCCAATTAGTTGCTCAATAGTTACACATCTCCACAGCCGCCATTCACCCCTGTCATGAGTAACCCTTGATGCCTCGGAGCCGGTTTTGGATACGGTCACTTTTAATTCGCTGTACACTTTAACTACGTCGCCATGCGAAAAGTTCCAAACTTAGCCGTTTGGGAAATGCTCCACGCTTGGCCCGAAAGCCAATGATCATCCTCTTTCGGGTGTCAGATGAATCGCTCTGTTTCCGCATTACGACAACGCCTTAACTGTTTTCCGCGTCCCCGGACACGCTTTATATACCCTCCACTGCTAGAGCTACGACCTGATATCTGTGTGTGGTTACTGCACATTGACGTCGAACACGGGAGGTGGTCATATTGATGTGACTGGACCGTGAATAAACGTCCATTCATATATGACGGTGTTAGTTTTTCCACCTCAGTAATACAGTATGAGAAAAATCTACTTATTAGCCACGTATAGTTTTAAAATTTTCTCAAGATATGTTTTGTAAATCGTATTCTTCTATTTTCCGGGTTCGCAACAAGTGAAGTACACATTTTCAACAAGTTGTTTAAACGACTGACGTCTTCTACACTCCGAGGACCAAATTAATAATTATTTTTTTTATAAGAACGAGGAAACCATGGGCAACATTTTTCCAGACGCTGTAATGGAATATTGCGCCGTACGAATGATTTATTTTATGTACACTGCCAGCTGCGACAAGGGTTAGTTTTTCTACCTTATGCAATAATGTGCGTTGAGTGCTCGTCTTCGCAGCAACCTTAATCGACATTTTTTCCATACAACAAGCCTTGAAATTATAATTCTTTACTAATCGAAGTCGTTTCGGAAATTTA
This sequence comes from Schistocerca nitens, assembly GCF_023898315.1. Classification (NCBI taxonomy): domain Eukaryota; kingdom Metazoa; phylum Arthropoda; class Insecta; order Orthoptera; family Acrididae; genus Schistocerca; species Schistocerca nitens. The sequence goes on along the minus strand of NC_064616.1, from coordinate 534,053,358 downwards.
TTTGCCTACTTTATTATTATACCTTACTGATTTACTTACTTTATTAATCCTCTTACTCGTTTCAGTTACGATGTGAAAAAAATACAGATTTAAAAAAAATGCAAAATGAAACAGGGAGTCGAACACTTCTCAGATTCCCCGCCATAAGCCTTTTTTAATTCTCTTATTACTAACTAAGGAAAGACCGGTAGGGGCTCGGGGCAGAGAGGGCAGGGGCTGAACTCGAGGCCAGGCCACAGTGTCCCCTTTACCGCCATCGAGCATGTTAGGTGTAGTAAGTAGGAGGAACAGAAACATTTATTAGTCACAATACCCTATTGTGTCCTGATAACCATATAGCTCTTCCGAAAAGAGCCCCGCTGACGTACTAAAATAGAGTGGGAAAATAACAAGAAGGTGAGGCCACCTACGGTTCCCTTCATCAATTCACAATCATAGCTAAAAGTAAAAGGAATGTTATAAAAATTTAGTCTGGTATTGGTTATGTGTTCCAGGGTCGTTTACTGGCTCTGTTTTCTTTAGCTGATCGCTTTACTTGATAGGTTCCACAAATGACATCTTGCTGTTTATCGCCGGACACTCGGCATATCCCAAGCATCTAGCGGGTCCGTAAAACCGTTCCTACGAAATTTGCATACCAAACCTTGTATCTGCATAGCCGTAACACTTTCATCTGTCCGTCTTGCAGCTATTGTCAATAATCCAGTACTTTCGTATCCTCATCGTAGTATATGTAATGGACCGTCAATCCATGATCTACGCCACCGCGTTCATCTTATGAGGCGGGAAATACGATTACTCCGGAAAAAGACACTACGTTGCTGAGATTTCTGTATGCATTCTGCGCCGCTTGAACGCTATTATCTTCCTTGCCAGAATCCACACCTCTAACGCCGCTCCGCAGACCAACCAGTAGTCAAGCACACCGCATTGTTCACACTTGGGCGAATCCATCATATTCATTGCGTACATTTGGCCATTCATCGGTACTTCTGGTTCACGAAAATGTACCATATCGACCTGACTGTTGTAGATAGATGGGGATGGTGAACAGTACGCCACACCACTCTCTAATTGACGACAGGAAGCGCCTTCCACGGTTCGCGCAGCTCCCGCCGTCAGAGGTTCGAGTCCTCCCTCGGGCGTGTGTGTGTGTGTGTGTTGTCCTTAGTGTAAGATTAAGTAGTGTGTAAGCCTAGGGACCGATGACATCAGCAGTTTAGTCCCATACGAAATTACCCCACCAAATGACAGGATGTTTCTGTTCCACCTTGTTCCCGGCGATCTGTAGCAGAAGCAGATTGTACACGTCCTTCGATGTCGGCGGCTGGGACGTCGATAAACGCACCCGAACGTAACTGTGTTCAACAATGAACGTCCGTGAATACGTCAACGGGGTTGATATATGTCTGATACTGTCCCGGGGAAGATTCTGTCTAGTTTTTCGATGATCTATCCCGTAAGAGAGTGATTCCTCCGGCGCCACCATTTGTGCATGATATTAATGTACATGGTGCGCGCCTTCTCGTGGACGTTGACTGAGCCAACACCCCCTTCTCGCGCTGAGAGAGTAAGTGTGTCATATATATTTTAAAGAGCTGTTTACATAATACCCAAAAGCCGCCTGAATCCTCATAGTCATCGTATGCGACATAGGGAGAAGGTGTGTCAGGTGGCACATGATGGGAGAGAGACAGAAGTTGGAGAATGACACTCGCTGCAGCATGTCCGTAGACCATAGGGCTTTTAATCATAGAGACGTCCGAAAGCTGCTCAACAACCGTAGGTAGTTGTCCGCAGCCGTTCCCGCCTTCTCCTTATGAAGGGTGACTCCAAAACATTGCAGAGTTTTCATCACAAGTAAGGGCCATTCTGTTCCTGGTTCTAGTCCTAGCCTCACAAGCATGTATTATGATTTTTAGAAGCTGACCTCGCTACCAGCTGCCACTCCAGTGAGGAACGGGTCTCCCTCTCAATCCGGACGAGAAACACAATATTATCTGCCTATATGCTACACGTGGATGATAGATGATATACGGAGATCCCAGTAAGCCAACGACGAAGGTCTGCGACACACAGTTCTAAGGCGATCGCATACAGAAGGATCGAGAACAAGCAATGATATTAAAATACTCCATTCTCCCTCCGTTGATCACCATTGCTGATCTGGCACCATGTAACAGCCACATCACCGCAATGGGCAGTAAAGGCGGGACACCCATCCTATTCATCACCGCCGCGAGATGGGCATGATCCATTTTTCGATCAAAGGCATGGTCGAAATCTGGGGCGCCCGTTGACCCCCGGAGGCGACAAGCCAGCACGAGGGCGACAACGTCACCATAGTCCCCCAAGGCTGCATGATTATTGCTTGTGCCACCAGCACAGGTCTCATCAGCATGTATATTATCTGCCAACGATGTATGATACGACCGCCCAGAATACGCATAAAGATCTTATAGTCATTATTAAGGAGAGTTAAGCGGCGATAGTCACATGGTTTTTTGCCACCACGCGGCTTGCGTACTGGGTTCACGATCTATCTGTAAATTCAACGGGCACCGTGAGTTCCTGCTTCAAAAGCTCATTAAATATGCGTAACCACATAGGTGTCACAACAGTGACAAAGATATGGTAAAATTCTAATGTTGGAGGCACCTCGTGTAGCCGCTTCCTCCAGTGTCTCACTCGTAATTTTAGATAAGACGTCTGCTTCCCCCTTCGCACATGTTGCGTCTGATGTCTCGTTCAGGACGGTCTTCAGTTCCCTGTGGCCTTCCTCGTCGGTCTCATAGAATCTGCTAAAATGATCTGTGAACGGCTGTACTGTCTAACTTTGTGGTGTAAAAAAGCAGGCCTTCGCCGAGATCGTTATCGTGAATTAACATCCTGCGTCTCCGTCATCTTTCCCATACCGCTTAATACTTCGACGGTAGTTGGTTGGGCAAGCAGTCCTGTGACTTCGCACGTACCGCTGCACCAACGATCCTTAGCATCGCAAGTTCTGTCAGCTTAATTTTGACTCGGTCGACGGTTGTCTGAAGTTCCGGTGAAGGTGGTTGAGTGAATAGTTCCTGGAGGACCGTAAAGTAAAAGTCATAGCTCGTGCGCTGCCATCGAAAAGCCTTCTTCCTATAACCTGTTAACGTCCTCCTTAAGGCTGGATTCGCGCACTCGATCCACCCCTGCAGGACGAAGGCATAAGCATCTCTTTGGCGGTGGCCGCCGTGCAAACTCCCCTTCACCAAGGGGCGCCCATGCGCATCACGCTCAGGACAGACGTTCATCTTCATTGCCTCTTCGCTTCCATATCTGTTGCCTAACAAGGATAACCGTACATATAACTCATAGTCTTCAAATGCTGTGGGTTAAATTTCTGCGTCCGCCGTCGACATCATTTACTCCCTTGAAACATAAATCCGTTCAAATAGATTCGCGGAATGGCTCGTAAAAGATGGCTGTAGTACTTCAGATCAGATCCCATGTATCCACTAATTCCATTCCGTTAACCTCTTGCGAAGTTCTTGGCTGGGAGTATAGTTAGGATGTGTGACTTTCAGTCGATCACACTATTAAAATCTGTACCGATTATATGAGCATCGTATAGTCCCCGGAATAACGATCCAACATTACGAGCGTAATGCTTTGCACGTTCCCTTCTCTTACCAGAATCTGATGGAGCGTAAATATCTATCAAACGCACGCTACGTGTAGTAAAGGCCGTACCGTCAGCCGAAGGCAAATACCCCCATGTCATCTGCACGTATCCCTTTCTTCAGTAGTATCACTGTGCCAACGCCTCTCGTCACACTGGGAACAGTAAATATCATAACCGTAAAAATCCGAGGAGCATCCAAACAGCGCTATGCGTTTGTTCACCGGCCGTAACATGTCACTGAGCCTCTTGAGCTTTACGGGCGTCTCAATGCTGTTGATGTTAACGGACCCTATCCAATATATAATTGCATTGCTGTCATCGTAGATAGGACATCTTACGTTGACTAATACCGACGTACTCAGGCTGTGGTCTTTCTACCGTCCCCCGCCGTCCCCTCATGTGGTATGGAGTTACTCCATGTACACTTCTTGTCTTACACCGGGAGACTGTGTGAGTGAAGCTCCTCCAGCTTCATATGGTTCATATGGGTCTTGTGACCAGTCTCCCAACGTCCCATCGTTGTGCGTTGCAGGCGCCATAGCCTCCCCGGTATCCTGGTGTCATCATTTGTACTCCGCCGCTGCCTCCAGGGCGTTGTCGTGGCAAACACGTATCGCCGTTCCGCCGATGCCCCCAGCGTCCACGTTAGGACGTTCTTCTGTATCCCTAGTCTGCTTAACTGTACAAGGAAACGCCTCACCATTCTTTTCTGGATCTTGTTGATCGTTCCCCACCGTGAGGCGGCGTTTGGTTCAAATGGTTCTGAGCACTATGGGACTCAACTGCTGAGGTCATTAGTCCCCTAGAACTTAGAACTAGTTAAACCTAACTAACCTAAGGACATCACAAACATCCATGCCCGAGGCAGGATTCGAACCTGCGACCGTAGCGGTCTTGCGGTTCCAGACTGCAGCGCCTTTAACCGCACGGCCACTTCGGCCGGCAGGCGGCGTTTCTTCCGACGTTTAAGTGATTGCTGTTTTCGATGCCAGGCCTCCGAATCAGAGGTCAGTATTGCCTCTTGGGACTTCGAAATCGTGATCCGTCGAACCGTCTACCTCCATAACTGCCGTATGCGAGGGGGTTGCGACAGTCCGTCCTAAGAGCGCTGTGGGCGGCTCGGCGTGACGTGATCTTTCATGGCTCTCTGTGATCTGCCACTCTCCTAACATTCTGGTATGTTTCTGTCGCGTGTCCTACTTCATTTCGTAATGCCACGGCATAGGTCATGGGGAGCACCGTCGGTTGCTGTGTGAGTGCAGAGGTGGGGGGGGGGGGGGAGGGGTTACCCCGTGGCAATTGTAACCCGACTCGGAACGTACGTGTCTCTCCTTTTCACATCCAGAGCATGTTCATAGTTGACCATCAGAGATGACTATCGTCATACGACTAGCGATGTACAGGTACGATGGGATGAATTTTAGTAGTTCGATCCGTATTTTTCTGACGCTTTTGAGGACAGGATATTTTTGAAACGCGCCCATTTTTCAGTGACATGGGTTAGAACCGTTCCGTAAGAGCATAATGCATCGATCACCAATTCTTCTGGCACCTCAAACGGGAGCTCAAATACTCGCATCGTCCGTAGTCCCACGCAAGCGTGTTCAACTGTAACCGATCCAACATTCCCATCCGAGGGGCAGAAACGAAATCCTTATCGGTTTCGGAGTAGTATATCGCCACGCGCCATCTCATCAATGAGCTTGAAACAGACGACGCTGATGACTATGATTAAGTGTATTCCCACTAGAACGTCAGGTCCGATTTTTACCTCATCCCGTAAATAACGTTCTATCTCGTAAGCCTTCGGCCGATCACGTTCGCTGCTTTGTTGGCAGAACATTTAGAAGATGCGACAAACCCACTAAAGAGACAGCCTACATTACACTTGTCCGTTCTCTGCTGGAATATTGATGGGCGATGTGAGATCCTTACCGGGTAGGATTGATGGAGGACATTGAAAAAGTGCGAAGGAGAGCAGCTCGTTTCGTGTTATCGAGCAATAGGTGTGAGAGTGTCACTGATATGATAGGCGAGTTGGCGTGGCAATCACTGAAACAAAGACAATTTTCTTAGCGACGAGATCTATTTACGAAATTTGAATCACCAACTTTCTCTTCCGAATGCGAAAATATTTTGTTGACACCCACCTAAGTAGGGAGAAATGATCATCATAACAAAATAAGAGAAATCAGAGCTCGAACGGAAAAATTTTGGTGTTCCTTTTTCCCGCGCCCCATTCGCGAGTGGAATAGTGGAGAAATAGTATGAAAATGGTTCGATGAACCCTCTGCCAGGCACTCGAGTGTGAATTGCAGAGTAACCATTTAGGCGTTACTTTCGTTTAGCCTCAGGTTACAGTACGAAGTAACTATGTTTTCTATATCGAGATATAAGTTTTCCTTTGATTGCTAGCAGCTTCAATACTTCGCTGGGTGAAAGGAATATTTGACGCATTAGTTTATTTCTTTTCATCATTTCACAAAGAGGTCACACGCCGTTTATATGTACACTCCTTGTTCCATCCTGTATGAGTGTGCATGGGTATGAATGGAAGTCAAATGTAGCGGGAGCATGGACCAAAGGGAACAGTTTAAGGGAATAGCATTCATTGCCAACATTACAAGAATAACGGCAGGTAGTCCAGAGCAGCAGGCAAAGATGAAAACAGGCACGAGGGTAGGTTACAAAGTTGATGCGGGGGTGAAGCTAGTCTCCCCACCACCGCGTTTGAATAGGAACGTTGGTCGGATTTTGGCGCGTGGAGAGCACTGTGGGGCCAGCCATGAGACGGAACGGACGCGGGAGCACAGCAGCTCGCAGATTTGGTGAGATAGAAATGAGGTAATGTGGCTAAAAATTCACGACAGGGTATGCTCATAGCACGCATTCAACGTACCTTCATCGGTACAGGTTACGGTTTTAATTTATTTGCAATAGTTTTCTCTGAAATGTGTTTGCGAAATTTTGCTGTTTGGTAGTGAGCATGCAACAGGAACCATCAGTTCATGTTGCTATTTCCCGAGTTATAAGCTTCACTTTTAGCTCAATGAGTGCAGATTGCGTATCGGATGGTAGATCGAGAAATTTCTGTCGTGAAATTTAATTATTTTTGGTAGTTTCTTTGTGAGTTCAGTTCGCACTTCATTTTGGCGCCAAGAGTGCATCATTTTTGCCCAGAATTTTTTCTTTGATAGAGGTTATCTACCTTCAGCAGTGGCCTACCTTAAATTTCTAATGGTGTAATTCATGCATGACGATAAGTGAGTGTTAAAGAAACGCTGATTCAGACATAAGTTTTGCAAGTAAAGAAAAATTGTAATGTGTCGGCTTCTAAAATTTTCATCAAAATAGAAAATAAATATATTAAATGAGAGTCAGCATTTCAGTTACGAAATATTCCCCCAGACACCTGACACATGAAATGGGTAGGATGTATCTTATTCAGTTCGATATTCTAAAGTTAATGAAAGACAGAACTAATCTGCAATGTGAATTTAGATAGGCTACCAGCTGCTGTAGTGACGGCTTTAAGAACAACCACCCCAGAATGTGTTATTTTAGAGAAACTCGCACCAGTTTCCGTTGAGCGCATTTCTAAAATAATTAATTTGTTTACCAAATTAATCAAATAAAGGTCAAAATATATGTAGATACAATTTCTTATGAGCTTGGTATATTAGCAGCCAGGACGCAAAGTCGAGAAAAATTCTCTAAGGTAACGCGAGGAGATGGTCACACAGGTGAGGCTTTCCCCTCTGAGTTCAAATGTAGACAAACCACTGAGGTTGCTACTGCTGCCACATGCAGCGCCGCGCTCGCAACCAAGGCCCAAGATTCATTGACAGTCGAATACCACACAGCTCACTTGGTCATGTTAGGCTGGCCATCCTGGTACAGCACGGTATGTACTATCTGTAACAGGGCTATGCTGATTTCCTAAAATACGAGTCTGTTACCTGCATATGTGATTAAGTCTCCATAAGTGACGTGATTAGGAAATATGAAGTTTTGTGAACTACGGAGACCTTATTATGGATAAAGATCTTGAACGTGCAAGGACTCAGATATCAGAACACAATTGTAAAAAGTTGGTGATTGAGTGGTTTCCAAGGAAGAAAAGCTGAACTGAATAGAGTTGCGCTTATAACTGTAAGCAGCAACCTACAGCGTGGAAGGTGATCTACACGAAGACAATAGAAGGAGCCCTTAGGCATACCAAATAAAGTTACTTTATTGGCAAAAAGCACTCGTATCGAAAATTCCAAGATATGAATGAGGAGCTAAAATTTCTGCGACTGTAGGAATATGCTGATACGACTATAACATTGTCGTTACTACGTAAATATTTTCACAAAGTTTTAATTATCACACCGAAAAAACAAATTTACATTACTAAATTTTATTTGTTTACATGGGCACGTCTGCAGTCCTAGTAGGCAGTGAAATCCAAGCGAGATGGTATAGTGGAAAGCCGCTGAAGGGACTAAAACAAAACAGCGCAGCCTATTGGTAAAGAGAAGTACGGTGCGCTAATTAGTTTTCTTCGTCCGAAGGGGTACAACGCCGCAATAATTTATGGTGAGTTGGTGGCAATGTACGGCAAAAACGCACCATCGTATGACACACTGGCTACATCTATATCTACATACACACTCCGCAGACTACCATGCGTCGCATGGCGGAGGACAACACGTGCTAATAGCAGACATTTCCTTTTCTGGTCCACTTGCAAACAGAGCAAGGGAAAAACCACTGTCTAAACGGCTCCACACGAACCCTAATTTCTCGCACCTTATCTACATGGTCCTTATACGAAATGTACGTTGGCGGCAGTGGAATCATTTTGCAGTCGGCCTCCAAAGCCGGTTCTCTAAATGTCCCCAATAGTGCCTCACGGCAAGAGCGTCGTCTTCCCTCTAGAGATTCCCATTTAAGTTCAAGAAGTATTTCCGCAATACTTGCGTGCTGATCGAACTTACTGGTAACGAATGTAGCAGCACCCCACTGAAATGCTTCCATGTCTTCCTTTAATCCGACCTGGTGGGGTGTGGATCCCAACATTCGAACAGTACTCACTAATAGCTCGCAATAGCGCTATATACGACGTCTCCCAAAATTCTCCCAACTGAATGAAGCCGAGCATTCGCCTTCTCTACTACCGATCTGATGTCCTCATTCTACTTCATATCGCTTTGCAACGTTACGCCTAAATGCTAACTGTGTCAAGCAGCACAGTGCTAACGCTGCATTCGAACGTTACAGGATTTGTTTTTCCTACTCTTCTGCATTAACTTACACTTTTCTAAATCAGAGCAAGCTTCCATGCATTAAACCAACTAGAAATTCTATCTAAGTCACCTTACATACGTCACTCAACGACCACACCTTCCTGTATACTGAAGTGTCATCAGCAAATAGCCGCAAATTGCAGCTCAGCCTGTCCGTAAGGTCAATTATGTTCATAGAGAATAAAAGCGGTCCCATCCTACTTCCCTGGGGCATACCTGACGATACCGTTGTTTCTGATGAACAATCGCCGTCGGGGACAACTGGCTTATATTGCCTAAGAGGTCTTCGAGCACTCACATATCTGATAATCTAATTCGCATGCTCGGACCTTCGTCAACAGTCTGCAGTGGCGCATCGTGTCGAACATTTTCTGGTAATCTAGGAATGTGGGATCTGCCCATATTCATGGTTTGCTAAATATCATGTGAGGAAAGGAAAAGCTGATATTCGCACGAACAATGCTTTCTAAAAACGTGCTGATTCGTGAACAGAAGCTTTCTGGTATTTAGGCAATTTACTATATTCGAAATGAGGATAGGTTCAAGAATTCTCCAGTAAAACCGATGTTAAGGACGTTCGTCTGTAATTTTGCTGATCTTTTCTCTTAACTTTCTGATATACAGGAGCGACCTGCGCTTTTTTAATGTCGCACGGGACTTTTAACTGGGCGAGAGATTCGCGATACATGCAAGCTAAGTGAGGAACCAACGCGACAGAGTGTTCTCTCTAAAACCGAATTGGGCTTCTGTGTGGACCTGGTGATTTATTTGTTTTCAACTCTTTCAGTTGCTTCCCTGCGCCACGCACGACAATTTCTATGTCCTCCATGCGGGAGTCTGTATGACGGCCAAACGACATTTTCTGTGTATTATCGTCGTGCGCGAATGATCTCTTAAATGTGGCAGACCATTCCATTGCGGTCAAACACGTCTGAATGACGAGGAAAGAAGTAGCAAACCATCTGCCCGTGAAGAACAAGCTATCACAAGAAAAGTATAGGCCCTGGTGCTCGAAGACCGGCATCTCAATCAGATGTTTATAAATTCTCTTTCCAGCCTGCATGACCCTGTCTTTGTCACACCTATTACAACAGCTCAACCTCCAGCAACGAAGACACAAGAGTACACGTGTAGTGAGGCACGGTGATTAAAGCAGACCAACCTGAGTATCTGCAAGCCTGGCAAGATTAACAGGACCTGTTCAGTCTGGTGCACCTGACAACAGGTTGCGCCACCAATCCAACGTGACTAGTCAGGCATACGTTTGAAAAGGTAGTTTTACAACAGCACGAAAGTGGAGAAACCAAACTTATCGGAGACTGAGGAGAAATTAAGAATTGGGGTATTAATACCAATCATGCGACTGAGACCAAGTCCAACAGAGGAAAAGTTTTCGTGTGTTTATGAGGCAGATTCAAATAAACTGGTAGGTGTCTCACAATGAAAATTGTGTAAAAAGTTAATAACCACTCAGTAGGGCATATCTAGTATGTCACTACATGTTTATAAATTTGAGCCTCACTCCATAAATAATTTTGAACGATCACAAAGATTTAGTGGCTGACAAGCGTGTGAAATTATTTGCTGAGGAGTTGTGGCAATTTACCAGTATATAGGCTTCATAAATTTAGGGCAAACAGTGATTGAAACAGAAAAAAATATGATTCAGTGGAAATGAAAAACCATATTCTGTTGGTATGTAACGTAGTGCGACGAAAACTTAGTATGAAAGAAAATCTTCTTCTTTCAGATACGTCCATCTAACATTAAAATAATATGAAAAGTGAACTTCGTCTTCGCAACAATGCGTTTGGGGTATTTAGAATGAACTGTTTAGGTCACTTAGAATGAATTCAACGAGCCCGCAACACACATCCTGGAAAAAGTATTTAAAATTGGTATAACTGGGGTCATATTTGGCTGAAACTCATTAAAATTACAGAAAGTAGACTTCTAAAACCTTACTTTAGTTGCCATCGTTGTATAATATATATCTTCGGGTTCTTAGGTGCAAAGGATCTCTACTTGCAAAGATGGCCCTGCTTACTCCAAAAATTAGAGATGGCCTGATGTTTGTTCGAATTGATATTAGTCAGTAATAATCCAAAGACGATGAAGTTGCAGAGAAACCCTTTCATATTGAAATAAATAAATAAGCTAGAAATACGCCGAAAAGGAAAAGAAAAGGACAAATAAAATCTACCATTTTCTGGCCTACAATAACCTAAAATGAATATTTCATTAAACTTCTTCTTGCAACACTCTGGTACCGTCAACTTCAGAACCCTATCCATAACACTAGAATGAATTGTACAGACTAAACTGCGTAGAACTGCGGGAAGACGGGCGGTCTGGCAGGCAGGCCGGCAGGCAAACAACCCTCCTGCTTTAGCCTGCTTGGTTTGAGTATAGCTTGGCTTGGATGCCAGTAAAACAGCCTGCCCGTTGTCCCGTTCTGCTGCTAACGTTCGGCATCTTGCCTGTCCGGTTAACAGGCAAGCATGAGCAGGTTAAAAGCGGGATACGGGCTGTGCAGAAGAAGTACCGTGGGAAACGGCGAAAGAGTGTGTTTTTGTTCTCCGACAACGCCATAGCTCACTCTGAACACAACACGGTCCTACATGCTGATTCTTGGGGCTACCATACTTTGTCTTGTCCTGCCACGGAACCAAATGGCGCTTGCCTCTCTCCTTTGATGAAGAAAGCATTGTTTGGCAGGCTGTTAGACAATGTCGACGAAGTGATTTTCGAATTGGAACGTTTGTTTTACAGCCAAAATGCAGACTTTTGTAAACAAGCTCCATGTCAAGTAATCTAGTATTGGGAAGAATGTGTCGTACTGAACGGTGAATATGTAGAGGAGCACTTACACTCTCAGTATGTTTCATGTGGCAGCTTGATATTTTTGAAGTTATAATCAAAAACTTACGAATAACCCTCGCATATATGCAGAAATACGAGGGCGTTTTGGTATGTATGCAATTTTAGTATTGAGCAAATACACTGAATCGTCTGCCAGATGCTCAGCCGTTACGCAAATGCTAAAAATGGGCGAACTCCTGCCTTATGTATGAGGGAGTGTTGAAAAGTAATGATTCCTATTTCTTTATGTGAAAACTCTTAATGATTAACATTATGCATTTTTATTCATCATATCTGCATACTTATTTTTCAACATAATCACGGTGGTGAGGAACACATTTCTCCCAACGAGAGACCGCTATGTTGATTTGTCCCTGTAGAATGTTTGGCTTTGTTGACGGAGCCACAACTTGACCTCTGTTTACACCGCTTCATCGCTATCAACGTGAAGCCCTCGGAGGTATTCTTTGTAGTTTTGGAAACAGACGAAAATCGGATGAGGTCAGTTCCGGACGGTATGGAGGATGATCGATGATAGTCAACTCAGGACGTCGGATTGTTGCAGACGTCGCAGCGTTCGTGTGTGGTCTGACACTGTCATACTGAACGAGAGGATGCTCCATGTACGGAGGAACTCTTCGAATTCGAAACTCGATTATGGTACTCCGTGTCTCACGTTACATTACACATCGACAAGTTATTCGCTACAGTTCGGAGCCCTCTGGTGGCAGAAAGCTGCAAATATGTAAACATGAAGAATAAAGATGTACACTCCTGGAAATTGAAATAAGAACACCGTGAATTCATTGTTCCAGGAAGGGGAAACTTTATTGACACATTCCTGGGGTCAGATACATCACATGATCACACTGACAGAACCACAGGCACATAGACACAGGTAACAGAGCATGCACAATGTCGGCACTAGTACAGTGTATATCCACCTTTCGCAGCAATGCAGGCTGCTATTCTCCCATGGAGACGATCGTAGAGATGCTGGATGTAGTCCTGTGGAACGGCTTGCCATGCCATTTCCACCTGGCGCCTCAGTTGGACCAGCGTTCGTGCTGGACGTGCAGACCGCGTGAGACGACGCTTCATCGAGTCCCAAACATGCTCAATGGGGGACAGATCCGGAGATCTTGCTGGCCAGGGTAGTTGACTTACACCTTCTAGAGCACGTTGGGTGGCACGGGATACATGCGGACGTGCATTGTCCTGTTGGAACAGCAAGTTCCCTTGCCGGTCTAGGAATGGTAGAACGATGGGTTCGATGACGGTTTGGATGTACCGTGCACTATTCAGTGTCCCCTCGACGATCACCAGTGGTGTACGGCCAGTGTAGGAGATCGCTCCCCACACCATGATGCCGGGTGTTGGCCCTGTGTGCCTCGGTCGTATGCAGTCCTGATTGTGGCGCTCACCTGCACGGCGCCAAACACGCATACGACCATCATTGGCACCAAGGCAGAAGCGACTCTCATCGCTGAAGACGACACGTCTCCATTCGTCCCTCCATTCACGCCTGTCGCGACACCACTGGAGGCGGGCTGCACGATGTTGGGGCGTGAGCGGAAGACGGCCTAACGGTGTGCGGGACCGTAGCCCAGCTTCATGGAGACGGTTGCGAATGGTCCTCGCCGATACCACAGGAGCAACAGTGTCCCTAATTTGCTGGGAAGTGGCGGTGCGGTCCCCTACGGCACTGCGTAGGATCCTACGGTCTTGGCGTGCATCCGTGCGTCGCTGCGGTCCGGTCCCAGGTCGACGGGCACGTGCACCTTCCGCCGACCACCGGCGACAACATCGATGTACTGTGGAGACCTCACGCCCCACGTGTTGAGCAATTCGGCGGTACGTCCACCGGGCCTCCCGCATGCCCACTATACGCCCTCGCTCAAAGTCCGTCAACTGCACATACGGTTCACGTCCACGCTGTCGCGGCATGCTACCAGTGTTAAAGACTGCGATGGAACTCCGTATGCCACGGCAAACTGGCTGACACTGACGGCGGCGGTGCACAAATGCTGCGCAGCTAGTGCCATTCGACGGCCAACACCGCGGTTCCTGGTGTGTCCGCTGTGCCGTGCGTGTGATCATTGCTTGTACAGCCCTCTCGCAGTGTCCGGAGCAAGTATGGTGGGTGGGTCTGACACACCGGTGTCAATGTGTTCTTTTTTCCATTTCCAGGAGTGTATAATATTAATACCTTTTGATATATGTAAATAAGTTTAAAAATTAGGAACATTACATTTCAGGACACCCTCGTATAAGACACGTTGGCACACCATAACATAATAATAAGACACATTGGCACACCATAACATAATAGGACTACTTTAAATCGATAATAATCATTTTATTACCAGAAAGAGATAACGCTGAATTACATTTCACGAGGATAGGGACCACTTAATCCATATCCTTGTAAAAAGCCCAGCATTTAATTCAAGTAATAACGCAAATAAAAAAAAGAGTGAACGATGATTGTGACGTGGGGCTTGGTAACATCCACTTTTGAATGCGAATCCCTTGTCGTGGTGCATGGAGTACACAGGTGTGTAAAAGGTAATTACGTAACTACCTAATATTGCCATCAATAACGAACTTTGGAAAAAGTGGAAAAATTAAACTAGAAAACTTGACCTATAATGGGAAGTTTGAGTACCGACGTTAAGAAGAAAAAGTTTCACTACATTTGCGCATGTACAGTTTCTTGATCTCCGTATTAGAATAAAAATCCGATTTTAGTTTCTATCTGTTATGTAGAAGTTAGCTTTCCATGCTGCATGACATATTTGCTCGTCCCTTTGAGATGTAGATTATACAAACGTATCGAAAAAGAGGGACATACACCGGATCATATTAAGTAATACGTTCAGTATTTTGTAAAATGAAGGTTATACGTAGACAAAAGAGACAGTTAATTAAAAGCAGCAATTATTCAAACAGAAAATATTGCAGACGCGAAGAAGGGAAAAATTTTAAACAGAATGTCGAGTCTATTACAGAGAATAAAACGGCAATAGGAACAGTATATAATGTGTATGTGTGTGTGTGTGAAGAAATGATGGTGTTGTATTCTGAATGCTGTGCTATTCTCCACCCAAAGTATGTTAGTCGAAGTTGGTGTATATCTGGAATCTTAGAAAAAAATATATTTGAATGTTGTGTAAAGTGGTATGATCTCAGAAGCGAAAGAAGCAAAATGTGTTATGAATATAAAAAAAAAATCTAGTGATAGTATTTATGATTATGCAAAGGTGAGGCCAGCATGTTTTGATGGTAACGAAGTTGAGCAAATTATGGCTTCCTAAGGATGAACAGTTGGTCATACAGGCCTAGACCATTACCTATCAAAGTTTTCTTTTAAGAATACGTAAGATAGTTCTACAACTTGCCTTCTGAGGAATTAATACTAGATTAGATGGTGTTGATCATGATTGTCTACTGTTATGTATCGTGAAATTGGAATACGTGAGTATTATATTTTTAGGTGGATGAGTATATGTTGTGGAAGACTGATGTTGTAATGGATTATTCGGTAATGGCTGTATATAGTACCTGGATATTATACTTAAAAAAAGAAAATCAGAACCTATAGTCTTTTACAAAACTATGCCCTGTGTGCCTGTAGTTTTAATGTGGACATCGATTACACAAAACGGCGATACTGACAGTTGTTTCGTAGCCAATCTCATGGTGGATTCAGAGATACTCTACCGGATGACTGAAATCGTCTCATCTGACCACATTATTCCTATAGAACAAGGGCTGGGAAACCTTTCTTGTGCAGTCGCAGCTGTGGCTCATCAAAACATTGTTTTTCTAGATGTGTTACGGTGCCACTACGCAGTGCAAATGACAACACGGTGTTGTAAATAAATACCTTCGATTGGTCATCGAATCAATAACTATTTATCACATAAATAACACGTTTAGGATTTCTGTGGTGTATGACAAAATACCAGATTTGATCGGCCGTATGAGACACTTAGCAGGTTGGTTTAACGGATTAGAAGAAATATTAGACCACAATGCATTACGTTTTTTAAATGCTTATCCGGACTGTAGGTCGCTTAGTACTTATGAGAGTATCATGGGAATATAACGTCTCTCTTCTCTAGACATACACACACACACACACACACACACACACACACACACACACACACACACACAGTATGGTACCTTGTGCCACTCACAAAAAACGATACTAAAAAGGGGAACGCGTCTATAGATCGATCCCTAATTTTTCATAACTTAATATCATACGCGAAATGTACGCTGGCTACAAATGTAGTCTTCTAGTAAACTATGTGTTACAGCTCATAAAAACCAACAATTCGGGAATTTCTCGTCAATCTGAGAACCATAACAGATTGCCTTAATAGGAGTTGAATATAACTATCGCGCACCCTATCTTCAACATACAATCCATAAACCAACTATCCAGCAGAACCCTATAAGAGAAATAAATTCCGTACAAGGACTGTGAGCACTTTTTTTCCAAACGAGGTGTCACATTTACCGTTCTAGAAAAGAACGATAAAGAGATTTAGTCAATTTCTTTCTACAGCCTTCTCCTCTGCCAAAAGCATCAGGCACATAACTTGCCTGCGATATTACCTGATTTGAAATTCAACACTGATGTCAATGACGTAGACTAGATTTTGTCACAGCTCTAACGATATATGGGAACCGTGACCGGTATATTTGCGGCAAATCTATACACCTGATAATATTAGTGTAACCGGTACAATTAAGGTATATTTTGCTACTAAATGGCAAAACTATACACCTGATAATATTAGTGTAACCGGTACAATTAAGGTATATTTTGCTACTAAATGATGTAGTTATGTTAATAATTAGACTCTTTGGGTAAATCAAGCACCTTACAGAGGCGTAATAAAAATTATATTGGAACGCTTTTATTCATGCGGGCAAGCGGGTTCCTATGGATGCTTCGCTTTTCGACGGAAGCCTTATATAACGACCTCTGGCGAATACAGACGCCGTCGCTAGCGTGGGCGCTACTCAAATATAGTTTCGTAACGGCCTCATTGCGGCCACAGTCTTCTGGACACAGCGATCATGGGTGGAGTGGAATGGAACTTTCTGTCTATTAACTGGACTGGACGGATACATAGGTCGGTGATTGCCGCCCCCCCTCCCCCCCCGAACTTTATCATCCTCTGTAGGAATGATTTTTTTCCCAATCTTACTTGGAGCCACTGTGACGGCTTTTCCTTTGGGACTAGCGAGTGGGGTGATAGATGCCACTGTCGGCTTGTATTCCAGGTCTGGCTTCTGCTAGAGCCACTTTCCTCATCCTCAGCCCTGGGTCGGTAGCGTTGACAGAGACGCACAGTATTTCATGATAATTATGACTGTGATTATAGTGTTATCGAGTATGTGTAGCATGTATTTCCAACAATAGATTGCGCGTTTTTCGCATTCTGTATTTGGAGAATATGTTGAACGACAGATGCTGTTCTATCTCCAAGGCCGCATTTTCTATCGTATAACAGTATAAGTATCGTGATCTCTGTGAGTCTATGACTTTGTGTGTAACAAGAGCTTATTTTTGCTGCACTGTGGTCATCGCTCAGTCTCGTTTATGTGTGGCGAGGATGTATATACTTCGGATTCATTTCCGCACATATTTATGAGTCTTGTACTGATATCCTAGTATTGCGAGAGTTACAGGTCTTTATATTCTGCCTGGGAACCCTGGCGGCTCTCGTCCACAGTGTTCTTGCAGGATTGTATTCACGAGAGTTATAGCATCACCACATACTGCAAAATGCTAGCTTCCCAGCCTGTGTCTATGGAATTCTATGGATCAGCGAAATTACGTTAACAACAGAGACCATTCTTGGATTTTCCTGCAGTTAATATAGGAGACTTATAGTAATCTGACATATACTAATGATATTGCAGTATTTATTTTGTTTCGACATCGCAGTTACGTGTCTTGTTTCCACCTGACCTGGCTGCAACTAGAGTCGACCATACAAGTTTTAAGAGAATGATGGTTTGTGGGAGGGGGGAGGGAAGGTTGTATCTGAATGGTCCAGAGAGATAGGGGAAGGGTAGGGGAGTCCTTTGCGCTAAAACTATTTCCAACATTTATCTGCAAGGGCGTTGGAGTGGTACGACAGCTTTGCTGTGGCGTGATGTCCCCTCTGTGAATAACTGAGTTTGGTTTGTGCCAGCTACTAGGTCGCTGACGACGGAGGCGAGTACAGATATGTATTGTTTAAATAGTGCCAATTTCTGTACCATTCCTGAGGAGATGATCTGGCGTAGTGTTTGGCATACATGTGGCTCTTTCCCATTCGTGGCATGGCGGCTGCGACTGCACGAGGAACTCCATACTGTACCAGCATTATCTAGCGAATGCACGAGAGGAGTTCCTCATAACCTAGGTATGAATTTGTAGCAGTCCTTGATATTTCCACTGACGTGTGGGATATTTTTGTGTTTTTACTGTGGCGGTGGATCCCTCAGCCGGAACTGATAATATAGCAGCTGTGTCAGCCACCAAGCTGTAGATCACTGCATCTGTTATAATGCAACTTTCTCGGCAATTACTGGGTTGGGTAGTGGTGTATCCGTGATCATACTCCAAGCATCGATGTTCACGCCTATGCACACACACATCGGTGTCCGAAAAGTGGTCTACTCTGCAGGCGACATGATTTTCTCTGGGGTGATTTCAATTACTAATCGACTCTAAGTGCGTATTTTGTAGCGCTGTGCTACATACATAGAGTATTTTTGGTTGGAGGCACCAGAATTTTATTATGACGTCACACAATTTAGTAACGCAGCGATGGTTTATCTATTGCAGTGTGGTATTTCTTACACATATACTACCTTTGGTCAGAAATCGGTATTGCTTGCAGAATTTGGTATGAAGTAATTTCTACTAAAGTGTTCGTTTCTAACACTATGACTTCACACACACACACACACACACACACACACACACAGACTTTAGTAAAGCAGTGGTGGCTTAACAATGATAATTAAATTAGGTCCATGCTGTATTGTGACTGAAAGAGAGCATCATGACGTCGACGCAACGTGACGTTGCGACGCGACGCTATGACGTGACGCAACATGATGTCAACATGACATTGACGCTTTACGTAACTCAACAATGTGTGTAAAATTGTGTAAAATATGGAAAAATGAGGGCAATTACATATCTGCCTTGATGTGATATCTGCTGATGTCTCGAATAATGAAATATTAAATTGTTATTAACATACAGGTCTTGAGTGATGTGACTTATCGTAATTTCCTTGTAACAAATAGATATAGTCTAAACTTCTGCCTATGCTTCTCAGTTGCAGAATGTATCCTTCCCACTGAAGTGTTTCAGGTTAAAAAAATGAAAATGTAGGGGGTTCTTGAACGCATTTGCCCAGAGGGGTGGGGTGGGGAGAGGAGAGGGAGTAGGAGTTACCGCCATACTTATTTCATGTGACACAACTTCGAGTGGTTCCTCTGCGTGATCTTGGTTAATTCCTGGTTTTTACCTGGGGCAGAGGGAGTGGGAGTGGCCTTGAATATAAGTGGCCCAAGTTTGCAATCTATCCCTGGATGTCCTTATCTTATCAGCAACTCCCACTCTATTTAGAATTCTCCTTACTATTCTACTTGCCTCCCATGCGTAATAAATGAACAAGGAGGATTTACAGCTGCAGATTTCACAATGGAACGTGAACGAATCTCTGGGACGTAGCAGTGAGTACGAATTATGCCCTTGTTTGACATCCATAGATTTTGAGAAAGCTTTTGCTTCAGTTTCGACTAAATCGGTCTTGACATCCCTAGAGTAACGTGACACTGACTAGACGTATGATAGTGTAGTGACGAATATATACGTCAACTATACAGCTTCAATTAAACTTCATCAGGGCAGTGAAAGTTCAGAACTGAAACAGGGATGACGAAAGGATATTCCAAGTTACCAGAGCTGTTTGTAGCAAATATAGATGAAGTTTTCCTATACCTGAAATGGAATACGTCTTAATGAAACATCCCTAAAACATCTCCGGTTGGGTTTTAACACTGTTGGTCTCTAGAGCAGATGTATTTCGACAACGAATGGATGAATCTAAAACTGCTAATTTGAAAGTAGACTTCAACAGTAGAAAAAATCCATTGGTCTATCTATTACTTACAATGATCAGCCAGAACATTATGACCACCTACATAATAGCCGGTATGTACACCTTTAGCACAGATAACAGAGGAGACACGTCGTGGAATGGAAGCAATAAGGCCATGGTAGGTCGCTGAAGAGAGTTGGCACTTCATCTGCACACGTAAGTTACTTAATTCCCATATATTCCGAGGAGGGGGGACGATAAGTTCTAACGTTAAATCTCATCCCAGAAGTGTTCGATCGGGCTCAGATCTGGTGAGTTGGGGGGTCAGCACATCAACTGAAACTCGCCACTGTGTTGCTCAAACCACTACATCAGACTCCTGGCCTTGTGACACGGGGCGTTATGTTGCTGAAAAATGCCACTGGCGTCGGGAAACACGATCTTCCTGAAGGGGTGTAAGTTGTCTGCATCCGCGATACTCACTGGTCGTCATCGTGCCATGCCCGAACTCCACTGGACCCATGGATGTCCAAGTGAAAGTTCCCCACAGCATAATGGAGCAGCGCCCAACTTGACTCCGTCCCGCAGTACAGCTGTCAAGGAGCTGTTCCCCTGGAAGACGACGGATTCGCACCCTACTATCGGCATGATGAAGACGGTATCGGGATTCATCAGAACATGCAACGCTCTGCCACTGGGCCAACGTGCAGTGCCGATGGTCGAGTGCCCATTTCAGTCATAGTGGTCGGTGTCGTGGTGTTAACATTGATACTTGCATGGATTGTCGACTGCGGAGGCTCATCGTTAGGAGTCTTCGGTGCACTGTGTGTTCAGACACACTTGTACTCTGCGTATCATTAAAGTCTGATATTAGTTCCGCCGCCTGTTCTGTTTTACCAGCCTGCCCAGCTACGACGTCTGACATTTATAATGAGGGGTGGCCGCCCAACCGTACGACGTCTGGACATGCTTTCACCTTGATTTCACCCCATGTTGAATACACTCACCACGGCACTCCTGGAACACCCAACAAGTAGTGCAGCTTCTGAAATACTCGTGCCGAACCTCCGGGCCTTCACAGTCTCGCCTCGTCCAAAGTCAGATAGATCGCACGCCTTCCCCAATCTACACACGGACGGCACGCTCACTGATACTACATGCTCCATGCCTTTGTGTTAGTAGCAGTTTTTCCTTGCCAGGTGACGCTGCGAAGACGGATTTAAATCGATAGTAGATCAGTGGTCGTAAAATTATGGCTGATAAGTGTACATCTTTCATAGCAATCTTTTCCGTGAAAGATTTTTTTCCCTTTATCAGTTACTGCTTTGCAGCATGTATATATCTCCATTTCTGGATGAGCAATCTTCTTATTTAAAACGCTTTTTCATTAAAGATCCATATGTCATTGACATAAGTGAAAACTGGTAGTAAATACATTTTATTCTCTCTCCCTTTGAGATACAGTGCAAGCTTACAAGGGGACCATACGAACTTCCCTTCACCAATTTGATTCGTATAGGGTGTGAAGTGCACGGGTGGCACTTTAACATACGTAAATAGGAAGACGCAACTTTCAACCGTATTTAGAAAATCGGGTTTGAAACTTATAGACATGCTTGTGCTAACGTTTTTTAGGACTGTTAGAGTTTACGGGAGCCGCAGCCGAGTCAGCTGGCACAGTAAATGAACGTGTTCGATCAGAGGGCTGGCTGCCCTCCGGAAAAAAACACTGAGAGATGTATTGAACAACTGGTACCCGCTCGGCTAGCCGCGCGGTCTAAAGCGCTGCTTACCGAGCGGGAAGGCGTGCCGGGCCCCGGAACGAATCCGCTCGGAGGATTAGTTTTGAGGTCCGTGTGCCTGCCAGCCTGTGGACGTTTTTTGAGGCGGTTTTACAACTACCTCGGCGAATGCGGACTGGTTTACCTTATTCCGCCACAGTTACACTATGTCGGCGATTGCTGCGCAAACATTGTCTCCACATAAGTGTACACCATAATTGCTCTACTGCGCAACAATTTGGGGTTACACTCGCCTGGTATGAGACGTTCCAGGGGGAGGGGGGGGGGGGGGGGTGAACCATTGAGGGCGACGGCGGGACGAAGTCTATCCGTCGTTTCTACGTCCCCGGTTTAAATATGCATTACACAATACACAACTGAACAATCACCTTAAACAGGTGTCCGTCCAGACCAGACCAAATACCGAGAAAAATAAAGAACCAAATGAAGGAAAAAAGGCTAGTAAGCATTTAGTTTCATATGTGCGAGATCTGGATGTGACCTCACTGCCGGTAGTTTATTTTTCTATCTCACGTGACTTTAACAACAGATTTATTATGACCGTGAGACGTATCAACATCTATTTAATCATTTATTATTTTTCCTAATCCTTGTCATGAAAAAAGTAGAAAAAGGTTTCTTTTCTCAGGCGGAGTGGATATCAAAAAGGATACACGAGAACTTTCAAGCAAATCGGTGTAGCCATTTTATTTATATTGCTGTATCTACATTTGTAATGTGTATAATGTGTACCTATGCAGCAGTGCATGAATTAGCAGGACAATGATAGTAGAAATATGGAAGACAATAATTATCAGGACATACAGCAGATGTCAGGGACGCCGAATTTTGGCATGTCCATGGTTGTTTCAGTGTGTCTGTTGTAAAATGGACTTGATTTACATTCATAGACGGTTCTTGGTCGTCACACAATTTCGAGGCTTACCATGCATATAGAATCATAGCACCGAATATTGGTGCAGATAACTTACAAACAAAAGTAGAACCGGCAGCGAGTTATGATGCAGAGACCACGCGCTTATGGAACTAAGCGTTTTATCACATTTTTTATGTAATGTTATTAGCAAAAACCAAAGAGGAAGAATAGAGAAATGTATTTACGGTATAATGTGCCTTATAAGGAGAGTAAGGAGAAAGGAGAAAGAATCGCGGCTTTACATCCGTACATCGGCGGCGTCCGAGGGCTGGGAGGGCAGGGGTCGTAATTGAGGCCTGGCCACTGTACCCTCGGACATCTCCATAGTCCAATGCATAGGATGGGAGAGCATGTAGTAGTTAGGGTGTGGTGAGTGAGACTTCTTTTTATTTATTTAATCCCAATTCAGGTGACATGGGAGAAGAGGGTAAAGTGTCATAGTGCTGCCTTATGTCGACTGCCATGTGCAGCAAAAGATGCACTCGCCTTTGTGCCATCCTCAGAAGATGTGGATGGATCGAGAAGAGCGGGAGGATGAGTCATAGAGGGTGGGGGTTGGGGGGTGGGGGGGTGGGGGGTTGGAGGGCGGAAGAAGGATGAGGCCCATTGCTCCCCAACTGAGCTGGGGACGGGGTATGTGAATACACCACGCAGGTAGCTGGCAAAGTGGGTCCGATAATTGGCTCGTCGCTCCAAGTCGGCGTGAGCATTCTGTATCCTGTATCAAAAGACGAGGCCTTAATTGTCGCTGTCGCCATGGAGGTAGCTGAGCCTCCAACTTCTTGCCCAGAGTATGGTGATGGTTGGAGAAATGACGAGAAAGCAGGCGACCATCAGGCAGCTTAGCTCCCAGACATCAAGGGTTGATGGGCATGTGAGGCGGTGGATGTCTTTATCGAGGTGTTGGCAGGCAGCACACAATGGTGTGTCAGCAAATCAAACTGCATGTAACTTCTGTCTTCTAGCAATTTTGTCATTGGTTATTAAGTATCACGTGGCTCTAACATATGTGGGGAGGTAAATTTGGTGGGTACGGCATCATACATTTGACCGGTGGATCACAGAGTACTTTTGTTCGACCTTGTTGTGTGGCACTCGATGTAGCAGCGTGAAGCAGATGTCTTTGGCCGTAGGAGGACGCTTGGTTGGGAGTGCGTGATGTTCCTTTTCCTCAGCGTACGACTATGCCAGACTGGTTGCAATTTGAGGAGAATAGTGCAGATGAATGCTTATGGTCTGAGAAACTCAGCAGCTACAATAGAGTATCTTGGACATCAGATGATAGATCCCGGGAGATGTAAATTCTATCAAGTCGACTTTCGTATTGATTGTTTAATATGTGAGGCCACTGGCATTGCCAAACTTCTCTTGCCTTGTGTCGCTCAGCTGGAGGTCTCAGACGATCATGCAGAGCTCTTGACAGCTGTTAAAATGAGTCGCCTGATCTTTCTACTACACACCCAGTTCAAGTCGCCTCCAAATATGCAACTAGCATAATGCCCAAAGAACAAGGGGGCAATATCTTCAGAGCAGAGTGTGGCGACCTCCTGTTGGCAGGTGGAACCACACATGGTGTAGATATTGATGATACATGTGACCATAGTGATGGAGGCCATGCCTTGTGCTGCTGGGAGTATGGTGAGATCTGTAATAGGAATTCCTTAAGAAATGTGTGCAGCCACAATCCCACCACAGTGGGCACTAGCGGAGGTGTGAGGTATGTATCCAGCAATTTGAGGCAGAGCATGAAGTTGTGCCTCCTGTAGGAGTGCAAGGTCATCGTCAGATGCCCAGAGCATGTCTTGAAAGTGACAAAACTTCAAAGGCCAACTGATATGGTTCGTATTGATCACTGCAATCCTGTATGATTGGCGGTGTAAAAAATGGTTCAAATGGCTCTGAGCACTATGGGACTTAACTGCTATGGTCATCAGTCCCCTAGAACTTAGAACTACTTAAACCTAACTAACCTAAGGACATCAAACACATCCATGCCCGAGGCAGGATTCGAACCTGCGACCGTAGTGGTCACGCGGTTCCAGACTGTAGCGCTTATAACCGCACGGCCACTCCGGCCGGCGATTTGCGGTGTAGTAAGGGAAGTTTTGTTAGCACGTTGTTGGTAATCAAGGATGAAGAAGGAAGGCGTAGACCATCTCGTCCAGCCTCCAAGGTTGCAGCCTAGGTATGTTTAGGTCGTGGCCGCTGGAAGCATCGCCACCGACGCTGACTGGGGGTTAGGGTCGATTTCCGTGTTGTCACATCACGCAGCAAATTATACATTCACTCTGGTGCTTGACTCATGAAGTAGTGTACAAAGAGATGGATGCAATCTCCCGTTCAATAATACTTTCACTGACTGTGGCGGCTGGTGGCTGTTCATTGGTGAGAGTTGACGCTACATTGGTGTCCTCAACATCAGTTTACTGATGGTCGTTGTTCACACGAACTGTAAGAGAGGCGTCATTAGGAGGGGAGGTATCCCAATCACAGACTGTTGGAAGTCTGCATTTACAGTGCTTGGGTGACAACTGCTTCATTACCGGCCTTCCATGTTGTAAGATGGGAGTTAATTGTGTCGTTCTGGCAAAAGGTATGAGAGATAACAAGTCACCCTTTCACTTATTTTCATACTCAAGGCTATTCTTTAATGTTGTTGTTACACCATAGACATCATTTTTGTGAGATGACAGGAAATGATCAACATGAACAGGCACTCATGGGAGCATGTACATGGTTAATGTATGCGGAATCTTTATGGTAGCTCTCCTTCGAACAGCATTTTCTGAATTTGAGAACAAGGAGGTGGTTTGGTTATTCAACGGTAAATCTTGGAGTGGACATTTGGGGCTTGGAAGCCATATACAACTTTTAGGGAGAGAAACATCGCAAAGCACTTATTGGGAACATAACGCTGGTCCCAACAATTTCTCGCGCCGATGTGCACACAAAGCTTTCGGCCGAAGAGGCAAAAAACTACCTCCATGGATCGACCTGTTAAGTTATTCTGGCCACAGCAGGGACAGAGGCGCAAGAGAAATGTGGATCGCATGGCGAAGGCATTTAGACTGCGTCATAGACGCCCATTGCATAAAGAGCTGGTGTCCTTAAAAACTTGCGAATTTTCCATGTTCATATTTGACCGGCCACTATCGATGGAGCCATCAGGTGGTATCATCCCTCTGCCTCCCGAGTTTATTGGAAAATCTTACGCCTTTGGAAGAATTTCATGACAGAACACAACATTTATGATGGCTCTGAAATGGTCTAAATTAGGACACAGAAACGCTTCTCTTAGTTTAGCAGAGGCCCTTGGTCAGACATTCTGTAATGTTTGGCCTGTCAAGATAATGATCTCTGTGACAAATGTGTCGTGCACTTAAGGCATAAATGAGAATTGAAAACTTGCTGCCTAAAGTGACCATGGAAAAAACAATTCAGGAGCATAACGTGTTCTCCTACCTGCACAGTAATTTAAATGTCAGGGATTGGCTGCTTCTCCAGAAGGGAAAGAGTATTATTATTTTTGGTTAGGGTTGGCAGGAAGGTAGACCATAGGAGCTACAGGGGAGACATGGCGCTGGTGGACCCTTGTGATTGGCAGAAAACCTTTGTGGGGCTAGTTGCGTGCGTGCCCTTTTCGAATTTACCAAGGTCTGAGGGAAATGGAGGAGTGGATAACTGTGGATGTAAGGTGCCAGGATTTGGGCACTTACACGTTAGCTTTTCAACATTAGTATTAATAATAAAGGGACTGGCAAGGGCATCAGGTCATGACTTTATTGACTTATGACGAATATGAGGCACTCTCGAGTGGTATTCCGTGCATGTCTGTATTATTAATTTACTAACTTAAAGCGTTGGTGAAAAGTGTCGAAGTTGAGAATTGTAGAATATATAGTCTGCTGCTGACCGTAGCTAGCCGGGCCGCCGTGACAATACGGCCCCTTTGGGGGTAGCCCGGACTCCGGAGCCACCTGTGGTGGCCAGCACTTGGTGGAGACGGGAATTTCGTTTGCCTAGGGGCGATATTACGGACACGATCATTGGGTAGAATCTCAAAAATGGCGTTGGAGGGATTTCGGTGATGTTAGAGCGTTCGCTGGCCGGAGTGGCCGTGCGGTCCTACGCGCTTCAGTTTGGAACCGCGTGGCCGCTACGGCCGCAGGTTCGAATTCTGCCTCGGGCATGGATGTGTGTGATGTCCTTAGGTTAGTTAGGTTTAAGTAGTTCCTAGTTCTAGGGGACTGATGACCTCAAAAGTTAAGTCCCATAGTGCTCAGAGCCATTTTTTTTTTTAGAGCGTTCGACATTGGCCGAAACTGAGTATTTTTTCGCCGCGTTTACGTACGCGTGGAAGACGGGAGAATTGTCCAGAAAGAGGACTTCGTCTTCAGCCATCGAGCGGTACGGACTTGGTGACGGCGTCTTGGCCATCGTCTTCGAAGGGAGCGGACTTCGACTTAGACGTCGGCGGTTAGGATGCATCCCGCGAGATCTAAGACGCGAATTGTTCCATTGTGCAGAATAGGGCAGAGAGGGATTTTTTCTCATATTCGAGTTACAGGTTTTGTCAAAAGAAAGTTGGCATGTGATTTCTGACTTGCAGGATTTGTGCTGTCCTGTGGGGTGGAAGTTTGAGAAGCAACTTTCAATGGAGATTACCTTAGACTGGGAGTGCTGTGATTCGGAGACGACAGAGCCATCCGAATTATCGGTATCTTCAACGTAGGGCCAGTTTGAGTGATGGTCTTCATTATAGATGTAGGATTGCGCATTTGGTTAGGTCCAGACGACGAAGTTCAGCGCGGGAGATAAACGGTCGATATCGCAGCATTGCACCAACGCACATTCCATGCAGAGTGCTGCGCTTAGACCTCATTGTGAGCTCAGAAGCGAGATTTTGACCATCGCTTAACAACTTCCAACAACTTACCTCGTATTCTTGACCTTATAGTTATCCTTGCGAGGTGCCGAGTATTCATCAACGTAGCTGCAGGTAATTGGGGCACGTAATTGGAAATTAGTTAATGTGACATTCTCAGGAGTGTGGGTGGTCAAGAAAAATCACATTTTTGTAATTTTTGTCAATTATCGGAAATATAAAAATTACATGCTAGTATTAAAATCGAATTATCGACTTCATTGTAGCTAGCACTTAACCTGTCCCGGCAAGCTTTACACGTACCCTAGTCACTGCACAGCTTTCCCAGACGGGGAGGAAAGACGGACAAATAAGCTTAAAGGCCTTCTGATTCAGACTCGCTCTGAAAAGGAGATTCTGGCCTTCACTCTTGTTATGAGTGGACTACACTTCGGACTCTCATGCTGAGCGTTACTTTGCGCTGGCACTGTTCTTGACTGGGGAGCCTGTGGTGAAGTTTTAGCTGTACTGCCAGTTTAGACCTCAGTCGTCTCGGACAACTCGCTGTGCCGAGGACAACGAAATCCAAACCAGTTCCAGCGGGATACTGGAAAAGCACAGCAGCAAAGAAACAACTGGGAGAACTGTAGTGTTGGCAGAAGAGCCAACACTGTTTCTCTAGAGGAGGCCGAAATGCACGCGTTTAATTACACGCTGACTGGCGTGAGGTCTGGAACAGGACAATATCTTGAGAATTGCAAATAAAGTACGTAGATGATGTAATACTTAACTTTAATCCACAATTGTAGAACATCTCTCGTTACGGTACATGCTTCATAATATTAATTATCAATTGAATACGGCGCCTTGCTAGGTCGTAGCAAATGTAGCTGAAGGCTATGCTAACTATCGTCTCGGCAAATGAGAGCGTCTTTATCAGTGAACCATTGCTATGAACGTCGGCTGTACAACTGGGGCGAGTGCCAGTACGTCTCTCTAGACCTGCCGTGTGGTGGCGCTCGGTCTGCATCACTGACAGTGACGACACGCGGGTCCGGCGTATACTAATGGACCGCGGCCGATTTAAAGGCTACCACCTAGCAAGTGTGGTGTCTGGCGGTGACACCACAAGAACAACAGACAGTATGAACAAAATAACGAACAAGATCATAATATCTGTACGAGACCACAAAACCCGTCACAGGGGAAACGTAGCAGAAGCGTAAATAGAAAGTGACGCTCGGTTGCAGCGGATACAGCTCTAAACAAGTTTGCAGAAACTAGAAACTATCGGAACGAACAACATCAACAAGTTAACATATGAAGACACAATATTTGTAGAATTGGTGTATATAGTAGTTCATTTAGGTTAGACTCAATGTGAGCATCGAACTTCAGTGGATACGCAAATTCTAGATGATAATTGTAGCGAAATCTAGATTATCTGTTTACTGAATACTGTAGTTGATGTGTTTGTACTTGCGGAATTTGATCAAATGAGTTGCGTGGTTCTTACATCATCGTATCAACGCGTTCACTGCCTGCGTGAAAATCAAAGTCAGGACTGAATAGAAATTCGTCATAACTGACAGCTCCTCGTATAACCTGACACTTTCTTTTGGCATGAGAACCCATGTACGTTGAGGAACTAAGCTCAGTGTCCAACTACCATTTTACCTATGAAACAAATGGTCATTATGTATCTGTACCGCACAGTCGTTGTCCATTATCAATCTCCAAGGAGAACAAGATTATTACTCAAGAAACTATCGCATTACGAACATCTAATTCAGCTGTATAATTCTCTTTATACTGTCTTCAATAATATCACTATGATCTGTGAGATTATTTCTGTCCTTTTCCGGAATACCTTGTACACTGACCAAAAGGTGAGTGTTCGTTTCTATCCGCTGTTTCCCAGTGACGAGATTGCGGCTATGCCACTGCGCATGTCTGTCTCGATTTTCCGGTGTGTTATAAGGGTGCCGGCCGGAGTGGCCGTGCGGTTATAGGCGCTACAGTCTGGAGCCGAGCGACCGCTCCGGTCGCAGGTTCGAATCCTGCCTCGGGCATGGATGTGTGTGATGTCCTTAGGTTAGTTAGGTTTAATTAGTTCTAAGTTCTAGGCGACTGATGACAACAGAAGTTAAGTCGCATAGTGCTCAGAGCCATTTGAACCATTTGTTATAAGGGTATTAGCTGCCCACGCGTTATGTGCGTGTAAACGCCAATTCCGCTGGGATTTTGAGCCATTACCAGATGTACGATAAAGCCTTTTTATTTTGCTGGCGCCATGAGAGCGCCCTGGGCAAAATGTATATCATCAGGCGTGAGTGTGTACAGTGCGAGTCACGGCGGTGTGGCGTACCTTAGGCTCAGAGAACGGAAGGTAGTAGTAAGAAGGGGACCATTGGTGAACTAATGTATCTTTCTGTATTTTATTACAGCGGCGATCCCAGAAGAGGAAGACTGGAGGCATCTTTGTAACATTTAAGCAACATGTAAGCAGGAACTAATGACAGTTATAAGGATCAGATGTGCGAATGCAGGAGCAGTTGTCATGAGACAGAGTATCTACGCAAACGGATAGGGGCATGATTTCAGTCCACTTCGGCACTGGGTGACAACGGAGCTGGAAGTACTAAGAACAGGAGGAATATATGTAACACAGTCATAATCCAGGAGTACAGAGGGCTTAGAGCTCAAGTTGACTGGTGTTGGGTAAATAAAATAAGTTAATACTAAGTGTTGTGTTAGGTGAGCATGTTTGAGTGATGAGTGGATGCTGTGCCGGCCTATCATAGGGGTATGTGTGAGAGGAAGTGGTACTAACACAACTCTTACACACAGACAAAGACACCTCACACCATACTTCTGAGACTGTTGTAACTGTGAAGAATGTCATGTTTAGTCAATATGATAAAACTTATTTCTTCTTTCCATTTTGTTAAAAACACTCAAGCAATCATGTATGGGTTCATACTGTATTTATTCAAAGAGCTGACTTTTATGTTCTTGTTTTATTCATAAGAAACTATTTGTAAAAATTGATGTAAAAGCATGGCACTGAAGCATACTGTGAGGACTGTGCAGATCTTGGGAGCTGTCAAACCCGGTATCAGTGCATCCTGAGGGGCGTCACGTGGCAACACCCTGCGGCCGGCGATGACGACCACGTGGCGGCTGGAAGGTGAATGGCCGTGTTACGGGCGGCCCACAAAGCTGCCGAGCAGACGGCCAGTCGGCAGAGCTGAATGAAATCCGGGACAGCTGGGGCCAGCCAGCCGCCTTCGCTGCCTAACTAGAGTGAAAGCGGATAGGGAACTGCACCATCTGCTGTGGCTGATATGAACCAGCCTATCCCGGGTGGCTGTGAATAGAGGCAACCCACTAGACAAGGGACGGCCTACCATTGATGTCATGCTACTTCCTGGAGAACCTGGTGGACAGCCTGGCACCGAGTAATTGACAGCCGACAGCAACCACCCACCAAGCAGTTGTGAATCCACCCGCCGGACAGGAAGCTCATCCCTGACATCATGCCACGGCCTCAGAGGACCTGCAGATAAGCCAGCACCCCAACAAGTCCTGGAGGAATCTCCCAGGCAGACACACTCTTCTACAGATGGTGTGCAGAGTTGGATGGCCATGATCCACACGATTGTCTCCTGCGGTCATGCACTATGATTCAGATGAGCACTGGTGGCTGGAAGCATCACGCACTACCCACTGGCACACTGAGACACAAGAACTTATCACTAGGAGACAAGTTGTGCACCAAATGCAACGCTGTCTCACCACTCAATCCCAGGGAAGACTGCACTCCTTCAGCTATCGGGTCGAGTGAGAAGACAGGTGGTAAGACGACCCTTCCTGCGTTGGAGAAGTTGGGCGCCATACATCAACACTGGTGTCTCATTTCCTCCCACCAAATGTCATGTCCACCACACCTGACAGTGCTCCAGACTGCAAATTGATGCCAGGTCGAGGATTCCAACTGCCCAGCTGCCTTTCTGACGCTGCCATGAACAAGATGGGGAACAGAGCCATCTGCTGCTGCTCCTACATCAGGCGCTGAGTGAAGGGCAACCCGCACTCTGGCGCAACCTCGCTCCTCCTTCATACTCCAGCCAGTCCAGAGACAATTTGTGTGTGTGTGTGTGTGTGTGTTTAGTACCATGTTCTGTCTGTGTAACTTTGTAATGTAAATTGTCTCCCCAGGGCCTTGTAGAGGTAGCAATAGGATGTTTTGTGTAGCTCTTAATTTCATGTAATTACGTATATTTTCTTGTGAAATTGATTTAATTTTTGATACAGCTATTCTTGTGGAGATATTTTGTCAAGTATTTATGTAAATTATATTTGAAAAGTGTGTTATGCAAATGTCTTATAGGTATTAGAAACAATATTACGCAGACCTAGGAAGCACAACAGATGACACATATTACGTGTTTGTTTAACTTTTGAGAATGAGTGCGTTTCTTAAAATATAATTATTGTCCGTTTACAAATTATGGATGACAGGAATCTGGTGGATGATAGAGCAGGGTAAGGCACTGAGGAAGAGATCAATTCGAACTCCACGGAATTGTAATATGATCAGGTAAATTAGTCTTCACTAACCTCAGAAATTGTATGAGTGAGTAAAAATACTGCTGCAAGACCTTTCTGATCACTTAATAACTGTTCATCTGAAAGCAGTGGTGTAGCAACGACCTTAGGATACACATGCATCATAATAAACTCAGCATTGTTATATGTTCTTCTAGCAGGCATGCAGCTCTGTGTGAAGGAGTGACCCCTGTGATGAAAGAGGTCAACTTAGGATGAATTTTTGATGTGCAGCCTTAGTTGGCAAAGTCGCCCCTCTCACTTATGTTGTCATAGCGAGATTTCAATACTGTCTGATGATTTGCTCTATTCTGTGTCACACTATAACATTTTGAAAGGAGACACTACAAATGTGGGAAATCAAACTAAGATGTTGTCAGAGAGAGGACAAGTCACTCGCTCACTTATTTTCATATTCGAGGCTATTCTTTAATATTGTTATTAGATTCTACGTAGATATCATTTTGGTGAGATGACGAAAAGTTGCGGGATCCTCATGGTAGCTCTCCTTCGAACAGTGTTTTCTGGAGTTGAGAACAAGTAGGTAGCTTGGTTACTTAACAATAAATCTAGTAGAGCACACTGGGGCTTATAATCCATGTGCAGCTTTTACGGAGAGAAACATCTCAAAGCACTTACAGGGGACAGAACGCTGGTTCCAAGAATTTCTCGCATCATCGTGCAGACAGTGCTTTCGGCCGAAGAGGCGAAAAACTGCCTACCTACGTCTACGTGTTTGGCGTTTCTGGCCATGTCAGGGACAGGAGTGCAGGAGAGAAGTTGGTCGCTCAGCCAAGGCCTATAGACTGTGTCATAAACGGCCACTGTGTAAAGACTTGGCGTCCTGAAAAATCCGCGAGTTTCCATGTTCACCTTGGACTGGACACTATCGATGGGGCCATCAGGTAATGTTGTCCCTCTGCCCGCTAAGATTTTTGGGAAGCCACAGGCATTCCGAAGACTTTTACAAAAGAACACAACATTTATGGTGCCTCTGAAATGGTCTATGTTGGGACACAGAGACGCTTTTCTTAGCTTAGCCGAAACCCCTGGTCAGATATGCTGTAACGTTTGTCCCATCAAGATAATGATCTCTGTGATAAATGTGGTGTTCACTTTAGGCGTAAATTAGAACTCAGCACATGCTGCATAAAGTGACCATGGAGAAAACAATTCAGGAGCGTTACGTGTTCTCCTGCCTGCACGGTAATTTACGTGTCAGGGATTGGCTGCCTCTCTAGCAGGGTAAGATTATTATTATCCTTGGTTAGGTTGGCTTGAAGGTAGAGCAGACGAGCTAGGGGTAAGACATGGCGCTTGTGGAGTCCTATGATTGGAACGAAACCCTTGTGGAGGTAGTTGCACGGGTGCACTTATCAAATTTACCAAGGTTTGATGGAAAGGGACGAGTGGAGAAATGGGGATTCTGATTCAGAGTCCAGTCTGGAGAGGAGATTCTGGTTGAAATGGCTCTGAGCAGTATGGGACTAAACTTCTGAGGTCATCAGTCCCCTAGAACTTAGAACTACTTAAACCTAACCAACCTAAGGGCACCACACACATCCATGCCCGGGGCAGGATTCAAACCTGCGACCGTAGCGGTCGCGCGGTTCCAGACTGAAGCTTCGAGAACCACTCGGCCACACCGGCCGGCAGGAGATCCTGGTTTTGACTCTTGTTATGAATGGGTAGCTCTGAGGGATGAAGTAGTGAAGGCAGCAGAGGATCAAGTAGGTAAAAAGACGAGGGCTAATAGAAATCCTTGGGTAACAGAAGAAATATTGAATTTAATTGATGAAAGGAGAAAATATAAAAATGCAGTAAATGAAGCAGGCAAAAGGGAATACAAACGTCTCAAAAATGAGATCGACAGGAAGTGCAAAATGGCTAAGCATGGATGGCTAGAGGACAAATGTAAGGATGTAGAGGCTTGTCTCACTAGGGGTAAGATAGATACTGCCTACAGGAAAATTAAAGAGACCTTTGGAGAGAAGAGAACCACTTGTATGAATATCAAGAGCTCAGATGGCAACCCAGTTCTAAGCAAAGAAGGGAGGGCAGAAAGGTGGAAGGAGTATATAGAGGGTTTATACAAGAGCGATGTACATGAGGACAATATTATGGAAATGGAGGAGGATGAAATGGGAGATACGATACTGCGTGAAGAGTTTGACAGAGCACTGAAAGACCTGAGTCGAAACAAGGCCCCCGGAGTAGACAACATTCCATTAGAACTACTGATGGCCTTGTGAGAGCCAGTCCTGACAAAACTCTACCATCTGGTGAGCAAGATGTATGAGACAGGCGAAATACCCACAGACTTCAAGAAGAATATAATAATTCCAATACCAAAGAAAGCAGGTGTTGACAGATGTGAAAATTACCGAACTATCAGTTTAATAAGTCACAGCTGCAAAATACTAACGCGAATTCTTTACAGACGAATGGAAAAACTGGTAGAAGCGGACCTCGGGGAAGATCAGTTTGGATTCCGTAGAAATATTGGAACAAGTGAGGCAATACTAACCTTACGACTTATCTTAGAAGAAAGATTAAGAAAAGGCAAACCTACGTTTCTAGCATTTGTAGACTTAGAGAAAGCTTTGGACAACGTTAACTGGAATACTCTCTTTCAAATTCTGAAGGTGGCAGGGGTAAATACAGGGAGCGAAAGGCTATTTACAATTTGTACAGAAACCAGATGGCAGTTATAAGAGTCGAGGGGCATGAAAGGGAAGCAGTGGTTGGGAAAGGAGTGAGACAGGGTTGTAGCCTTTCCCCGATGTTATTCAATCTGTATATTGAGCAAGCAGTAAAGGAAACAGAAGAAAAATTCGGAGTAGGTATTAAAATTCATGGAGAAGAAGTAAAAACCTTGAGGTTCGCCGATGACATTGTAATTCTGTCAGAGACAGCAAAGGACTTGGAAGAGCAGTTGAACGGAATGGACGGTGTCTTGAAAGGAGGATATAAGATGAACATCAACAAAAGCAAAACGAGGATAATGGAATGTAGTCAAATTAAATCGGGTGATGCTGAGGGGATTAGATTAGGAAATGAGACACTTAAAGTAGTAAAGGAGTTTTGCTATTTACGGAGTAAAATAACTGATGATGGTCGAAGTAGAGAGGATATAATATGTAGACTGGCAATGGCAAGGAAATCGTTTCTGAAGAAGAGAAATTTGTTAACATCTAGTATAGATTTAAGTGTCAGGAAGTCGTTTCTGAAAGTATTTGTATGGAGTGTAGCCATGTATGGAAGTGAAACATGGACGATAACCAGTTTGGACAAGAACAGAATAGAAGCTTTCGAAATGTGGTGCTACAGAAGAATGCTGAAGATAAGGTGGGCAGATCACGTAACTAATGAGGAGGTATTGAATAGGATTGGGGAGAAGAGAAGTTTGTGGCGCAACTTGACTAGAAGAAGGGATCGGTTGGTAGGACATGTTTTGAGGCATCAAGGGATCACAAATTTAGCATTGGAGGGCAGCGTGGAGGGTAAAAATCGTAGAGGGAGACCAAGAGATCAATACACTAAGCAGATTCAGAAGGATGTAGGTTGCAGTAGGTACTGGGAGATGAAGAAGCTTGCACAGGATAGAGTAGCATGGAGAGCTGCATCAAACCAGTCTCAGGACTGAAGACCACAACAACAACAATGAATGGGTTGCACATATGACTCTCTTCCAGAGCATGACGTCGCAGCGACACTGGTCTTGAATGGTGAGCCTGCAGTGAAGTCTTAGCTGTACCGACGGTTTAGACCTCAGTCATTTCGAACATCTCGCTGTGCCGAGGACTGTCTTATTCATATCAGGTCTGCTGCCTTGATTTTTGATCTCCCTATGTGTACTGCCATATAAGTGGGTCAAATTGATTTAGGGTATGACCGGCGAACGGGAGTGTCAAACGCTGGAATCTTCTGAGGTATCAGGGCTTCACCAGATAGTAAT
Source organism: Schistocerca nitens (assembly GCF_023898315.1). Taxonomy (NCBI): domain Eukaryota; kingdom Metazoa; phylum Arthropoda; class Insecta; order Orthoptera; family Acrididae; genus Schistocerca; species Schistocerca nitens. The sequence goes on along the minus strand of NC_064616.1, from coordinate 534,017,267 downwards.
TGCGTACCGTCTAACAGACCGCCTGCCCCCGACTTAGCATGTTTCGTGTCTCTGATATCGAATTACAGGTGCTGCATATGGCTGCCCTGCAGACACTTGCACTACGACTGTCACCTGAGACAGTGCTATGCATCCAGAAAAGGGTACAGTATCGCTGCTCTAGTGTCACCACTTGTTCTCAGCTGCATCAATGTAGTATAATTCCTGTGCACAATAAATCCATCAAAGTCTAATCAGCGTAAGAGAATTTCAGATTGCGTTATCAATGTTTTGAGCCAGGGTAAATAGATTTAACCGAAAAACTTTAGTCTTTGCTAACCAAAAGGCACTCAGCGAAGTGCTAATTATTTGTGGCTTCTGTTTGTGTTGTCAACAGTTCATGATTTAATTGGCATCTCCCTTAACTTGAGCTATTTGTCCGATATTATGATCAATAATCTCTTGCCATTTTTTATAAAAGGTTAATCCCGTGTTGATATGCTAATCACCTACCAATAGCCGGCCTCGGTGGTCTAGAGGTTCTAGGCGCTCAGTCCGGAGCCGCGGGACTGCTACGGTCGCAGGTTCGAATCCTGCCTCGGGCATGGATGTGTGTGATGTCCTTAGGTTAGTTAGGTTTAAGTGGTTCTACGTTCTAGGGGACTGATGACCTCAGATGTTAAGTCCCATAGTGCTCAGAGCCATTTGAACCATTTTTGAACCTACCAATAATTGACTACAATAATGACATGGTCACCATTTCATTTAATTATTTCAGCATTCAAGTTTTATTTAAGAGGCCGGCCGGGCTGGCCGAGTGGTTCTAGGCGCTACAGGCTGGAACCGCGCTACCGCTACGGTCGCAGGTTCGAATCCTGCCTCGGGCATGGATGTGTGTGATGTCCTTAGGTTAGTTAGGTTTAAGTAGTTCCAAGTTCTAGGGGACTGATGACCTCAGAAGTTAAGTCCCATAGTGCTCAAAGCCACTTTTTTTTTAACATTCTGATAACTTCCAATGCAGGCTAGAAACAATAACCACTGCCAGAGGGCACAATCAATTTAGCAGACGCGTGGCCAGATAGGCAAGTGGAAGGCTTTCAAGATTAAGTGATTGCTGTCAGGGTGTAAACTTACAGTCTTTGAAATGAAATCGCAAGACCAGTGTGGCCTTGCAGACCGTCACCGTTACTATTGTTGATGTAAACTCCACTGGATCGTCTGAGTGATGATCGGTTTCTACAGGCTGTGGTGCCAGTGGTATCGACACTGCCGTTTCTTGCTGTGGAGGATTTGTAACGGGTGTAGCGTTGGCATCTGCTAAATGCACCGATACTGGATTTAGGCACTGATGCGTAGTAGCAGGGATAACGAGAGCCATCGCGTAGGAGCCTGGAAGGGGTGACTGTTTTGGTGCAGGCGTCACGTCAGAGGCGTCGGCCGCCGTGAGTTCGAGTGGTAGTTCCAAGACTCGAATTTTTTGCATGCCTAATCCTGATCGACAGTCAATGGACCGATGTTACTGTGGCGTGGCACAAACGGAGCCTCTGCTGCGTTATCCGATGAATCTTATTGCTAGTGACTTCAACAAAAATGTTCAAATTTGTGTGAATTCCTAAGTGACCAAACTGCTGAGATCATGCCGGAGGGAGAACTCGAACCTCCATCGGGATGGACCTTGCAATCCGTGACATGGCGCCTCAAACCAAGCGGCCACTCGGCTGGTGACTTAAACATAAACCGTACTGTTCAGTATTGAAGTGGATGCCCACTACCTCATTTGCCGGGATTTTGGCTACAACACGAAGAAAGTGCTGTACCTCGAGCGCCTTTGGTGTTTCAAAACATTGTAGAACGTGAAGTGGAGTGTTGATTTATTTAATCTGTTCGTTATTGCTCTGGAGTACTAGAAGGCGTGCAAGTAACGGCCAGAGAACGTAAACAAAAGTAGCACGCACCCTCCGAACGCGGAAATACGGCTGCTAAAGCCCGTCTTCGCTGTGGGAAACAAGAGCGCGTCTCCGTTAAGTGGTGTCTGCTTGCTCTACACATTTGCGCACTCGGCTGCGGATTTGTTGCATATTAGTGGTTCAAATCGTTCCAATGGCTCTGAGCACTATGGGACTTAACTTCTGAGGTCATCAGTCCCCGAGAACTGAGAACTACTTAAACCTAACTAACCTAAGGACATCACACACATCCATGCCCGAGGCAGAATTCGATCCTGCGACCGTAGCAGTCGTGCGGTTCCAGACTGCAGCGCCTAGAAACGCTCGGCTACACCGGCCGGCGAATATTAGTGACCATACAAAGTATATAAGCATGCCTAAAATTTTGGAACTCGATTTTCTCGAAAACGGTAGAAAGCTGCGTCTTCTAGTTACACATATGGACGTCGCAAGACGTTCCCTACACAAGTTCTCAATATGAATCAGATCGGTCAGGGGAAGTTCGTACGTTACACTTGTAAGGTAGAAGTGTGTCTCAAAGGGAGATTTTATAGCCCTTAGTTATTACCAGATTCCACTTATGGCAATGACATATGTATGTATAATGAAATACTATTCCAAATAACAGGACTGTTCAGTCATAAATGGAGATACGTATGTTAGGAAGCGCTAAGAGAGAGAGGGAAAAAAATCTTTCGTGGGAAAGTTTGGTATGGAAGATGTAAGTAAAGGAGAGAGCAAGGGCGTTTTCTACTGTATTCTAAGACATAATAAAACTCCAAAGCGAAGGTTGATGATTGGTAGATGAAATAGGAACGACATGAATACACATACCAAAACCCGTTCAATGAAAAAGTATAGAGGGAACTTTTAACCGGCACTGGATGTCGATTAGCTGATAATGAGGATAGTGATGGTGATGACATATACAGAATTAATAGGTGCGTGTGTGCGTGTGTGTGTGTGTGTGTGTGTGTGTGTGTGTGTGTGTGTGTGTGTACGTGTGTGTGAAAGAGGGAACAGGAGGAAGAGACTGCGCACCGAATGACACTAGTTCATCCTTAAGAAGTTTAACTGTCTGATTGAAAATGGATGATACCACACGGCCAGCCACAGTGATGTGACCACCTGTCAGAAAAATGAATAGTAACCTTTCGCAGGGAGGACCGCTGCGATACGTGCAGGAAGAGAATCAGTGAGGCTATGGAAGGTACCGACAGGGATTTGGAGCCATGCCGACTCCATTGCCAAGACCAGCTGCACTAGGCTAAGGATCCATGGCGCGAAAAGGCCCATCGATTTCATATCGATTCCGTATTCCTGGATTTCCGGAAGGCTTTTTACCTACCACACAAGCGGTACGTAGTAAAATTGCGTGCTTTTGGAATATCGTTTCAGTTATGTGACTGGATGTGCGATTTCCTGTCAGAGAGGCCACACTTCGTAGTAACTGACGGAAAGTCATCGAGTAAAACAGAAGTGATTTCAGGCGTTCCCCGAGGTAGTGTTATAGGCCCTTTGCTGTTCCTTGTCTGTATAAACGATATGGGAGACAATCTGAGCAGCCGTCTTCGGTTGTCTGCAGATGACGCTGTCGTTTATCGACTAATACAGTCATCAGAAGATCAAAATAAATTGCAAAAAGATTTGAAAAAAATATCTGAATGGTGCGAAAAGTGGCAGTTGACCCTAAATAACGAAAAGTGTGAGGTCATCCACATGAGTGCCAAAAGGAGTTCGTTAAACTTAGGCTACACGATAAATCAGTCTAATTTAAAAGCCGTAAATTCAACTAAATACCTAGGTATCACAATTACGAACAACTTAAATTGGAGAGAACACATAGAAAATGTTGTGGGGAAGGCTAACCAAAGGTTGCGTTTTATCGGCAGGACACTTAGAAAATGTGACAGACCTACTAAGGAGACTGCTCACACTACGCTTGTCCGTCCTCTTTTAGAATACTTCTCCGCGGTGTGGGATCCTTACCAGGTAGGACTGACGGAGTACATCGAAAAAGTTCAAAGAAAGGCAGCACGTTTTGTATTATCCCGAAATATGGGAGAGAGTGTCACAGAAATGATACAGGATTTGGGCTGGAAATCATTTAAAGAAAGGCGTTTTTCGTTGCGGAGGAATCATCTCACGAAATTCCAATCACCAATTTTCTCTCCGAATGCGAAAATATTTTGTTGAAACCGACCTACATAGGGCGGAACTATCATCACGATAAAATAAGGGAAATCAGAGCTTGTACGAAAAGATATAGGTGTTCTTTCCGCGCGCTATGCGAGATTGGAATAATAGAGAATTGTGAAGGTGGTTCGATGAACCCACTGCCAGGCACTTAAATGTGATTTGCAGAGTATCCATGTAGATGTAGATGTAGAGATAAATTCTCGACTGGGTTTCATTCCGGGTAGTATGACGACCATGGGAGTACGGAAACCTCATCCTAGTGCTCTTCTAACCAAGAAAGTGCATAGCGAGCTATGTAACTCGTTGCATTGTCTTGCTGGTAGATGCCATCTTGCCGACGAAAAACAAACTGCGTGTAGTGGTGGACTTGGTCCATAAGGATAGATGCATAATTATGTTGATCCATTGTGCCTACAACAATGACGAAATCACCTATAGAATGCCACGAAAACATTTCCTAAACCATAACACTCCCTCCTGGTTTGCTTTCAGACGTTTCACGCCGTGCATGCCAACGGCTATCTGTCTAATGGAGCATAAAAAGGGATTCGTCTGAAAAGGCCACATGTCGCCATTCGGTGGACGTCCAATTAATGTGTAAATTTCAGCCTTCGTCGCCCATGAGCAGCAGTCGCTGAAATGTCATCGAGGAGACGCTGTTGGTAGCCCCTTGGCACAATTGGGCGGTCTTCTGCTGAACAGCTGCACGTCTCTTCGCCAGTACCCATCTCCACAGCCGTTTTCGTCCCGTGTTATCTATGGCCCGTGGAGCACCACAGCTGCTTTGGCGCTGATTTTTGACAGCGCCATTTGCCAAGCGCGGTTTACTTCAACCACAGTGGCACTCGAACAGTTTACGTACTTAGCCGTTTAGGAAATTCTTGGCCCGAAAGCCAATGATCAACCCCTTTTGGACGTGAGATAAGTCTCTCTGTTTCCGCATTACGACAGCGACTGCACTTTTCACCACGTCCCCTTACACGCTTTACATACTCACCACTGTTATTACTGCCACCTGCCATCTGTGAGTGGTTACTGAATATTCACGTTGAACATAGGCTGTTGTCACACCAATATGATAGGACCATGCGTAAGCATAGGAGTAAAATGCAGGCAGTGGTAATGTTTCTATTCTATTTCCTTTAGGTTTGCTTAGCAAGGTCTACGTATCGTTCTTCGGAGCAGTCACACGGATTTATTTTAGTCTGATTTCATTTTTGCATGCCTTTACACAACTAAAATATTTACAGCCACAAAAGATATTGTTTCTCTCCAAGGCAGATAGTTCTGAGACGTGCTTATATAGAATTGTAAAGTATAGTGATGGTTGTTGGTTATCTCTCCTGCTGGTTCTGTTATATGGAAATGTGAATCCGTCATATATTGTAGTCACGATCGGTCTACAGATAGCATGAAGCATATGCTGTAATAGGTTTTCATGCTTTTGATTGATTTTATGAAACTGGAAAACTAAAATGCTGCTATTAAGAAATGACGAAAATAGCTGTGATTTAGTAGTAAATTACATAAAATGTCATTAAAAATCTACAAGTTCAAGTAATTAATTTTAAAAAATGAACAAATTCAAGAAACAAATTGACTAAATGTAATTATCTCGAAGGGAGAAAAGTAAATTTCAAATTTTAAGGACTCGAGTGAGGAATATTAAAAATCACAAAATTAACGCTGAGTAAGATAGCAAAAAGAAAACTGACTGGCAAAGATATGTAACAGCGCTCCAGACTACAACATTTTCATATATATGTAACAGTAACTTAATACCGAACGTCAGAAATGTCTCATGGAAATCCACTGAGGTAAAAAAAAAAAAAAAAAAAAAAAAAAAAAAAAAAAAAAAAAACAAGCGAACAGGAGGTATAACAAGGAAAATGTAATCGCAGCCCTTTTAGGTGTGCCTGTGTAAGGTCGTAATTTAATGGCTTTTAACAGCTGACACGCATAATTCGTCAGATAGGATCTGGAAACAAAACGCATTATTTCCACAACTGTATAAATCGCCAGCAAACAAAGGTATAAATTTCAACCGAGTGGCTTTCAAAACATTAGCTCGGTTTGAGCTAAAATCAGACGTCGGAATACCGCTCAATAGTGTCATATCTGCGTCATACAGTCAGACTGTTCCCATTCCCATCCAAATATGGAATACATTTTATGGTGACACCTAGGTTAAAATGCTGTGAATATTGTAAATCCTACTTATCACTTCTACATGTAAAACAGTAAAACAATTAGAAAAGCTACAACTGGTGTTCTACTAAAATAATAGATGTTTTTAGGGCTCTAAGCTGAAAATGTTTAACTGAACGACACACTCGTATTTGATGTTGCATTTAATGTTTATTGAAGGATTAAGAAGTTAAAATATTGTTACCATTGCTTGTGTAGTTCTAACAGAAATTTAGACTTATAAAAGGTGTCACAACGATTAAAGTACCTATTGAAAATAGGCAGACATTTTATTTCCGTGTTCGGTTATCCATTGTGCTATTCAGTGCTACATGTGAGGCCATCGCACCCCACCTGCATCCTACAGAGTATAATATAGACAGTTATTCGTTTGTGTTACAAATAATGTCAACACATAGGTGTATATGATCTCTTTACTTGATAATAATTGAATTTGATAAACAAAAACTGAAACAAAGAAGTAAGAGGAGAATGACAATATGAATGTGTGCGAACTGAATAAATCGTTCGGTATTTGCAGATACTGGCGTAGAGAGATTCGGCAGTATTGGCTGAACTATCACTGTCCCATCACATAATGCATTAGATTAGTTTTTAAACCGAGGGAAGTTATAATTTACCTCATAGCCCAGAATCGAAAACTTGAGCGAAAAGCTTGTGTTTTGATTTATTTTTAGATTATCACAAAACATATTGGGAAGCACCGAGAAATTGATGAGTGTGTTCGATACAGGAAAGCTACTTTGAAGTACATACTGTGATGTGTGAGTTTAAGCGGTGCCCAACAATCCAGAGACACGGGGGAGAAAATTTGTATACGCCAAACAAAGCTGCCTCAAGAAAAGAGACCTTGGAAGGCTATGAAGCAGCTGCTACCTTTTGACAGTTCATCGTAGAGGCTAGTAGAGGGATCCGACGTATGACTTGTCGTCGGTACAAGACAAGAGTGCAGGTATTTGAACAATAAAGGCGTTTATCCGATAAAAAGTGAACGTAGTGAAATAACAGCAGAAGACGGTACGTACTTACCGATACTGGGGAAGCTATACCCAACTAAAGACAAAGAATTTTTTTTAGGTGAGTGTGTGTCTTTTAACGCGAGGAAACAGGGCTTTACGAAACAACAGCAATAATTTTTACAAAATATGTTTATGGATGGGAAAAAAGATCCGAGACAGGCAATCAGATGCACGGCCACGCCCATAGATAACTTTTCATAACGCGAGGCGAGAGATCTCAAGTTTTATGTAAGGCACCTCAACGGTCGGTGGGGGCTGTAAAATACATTAAAGGTGCACTTAGGCATGACTGCCAGTAAGAATAATGGCTGTTAGCCATTGCTCAGAGCGCAACCCAACCTTCGCTGCGACACTCAGCTACCACCACTTGAAGAAGCTGCTCGTCTTCTGTGTGCAGCACGCACATCGCCCAGCGCCTGATGTTCCGATAGCCATCTGGTAACGAAATGCACTCCCGATTGCTAAAATGAGCCGTATGTCTCAGAGTAACAATAACTAAAGTTTAGAAATAACGAACACGAATTTTCAGTAATATAATGGAATATTACTGTTTTCTTAGTTGCTGGACGGCAATACAGTACGATGGCGTGCAGAAAAGCAATGCCTCCAAACTTTTTATGTGAATGCTGATACACGTTTTGAAATAAAACAAACTTTATTAACATTCTACATCTTTATTCTTCATGTCTACATATTTATTTTTCAACATAGTCACCCTATATTTCTCAGAACACATAAGACCGGTTTGATGACACCGTTACTATAGCACGTTTGAGACTGACGGCGCCACAACCGCACCTCTGTTTACATCGCTTCTTCACTATCAAAGTGAAGTATTCGAACAGGCTCCTCATGTGTTGAAAACAGATGAAAATCGGATGGGGCCAAGTTGGCACTGAATGGGGGACGATCGATGACAATGAATCCAAGACGCCAGATTGTAGCAAATTTCGCAGCGCTCATCTGTGGGCTGGCATTGTCATGTTGAAGTACAGAACGCTCCATATGTGAACGAACATTTCGCATTCGTGCTTTCAGTTTTATGAGCTGTTTCTTATGTACTAATATAATTAAACTGCACACCACCATCGTACACTCTACAATTCGGAGCCCTCTAGGGGCGGAGGGTTCAACTTGCGTCAGCGAAGCGAGAAAATCGACCAAGAAATGTGCATATAACAATTTAACCGACACTGAGAAAAGTATAAAAAAGTTCGGAGGCATTTATTTTCAGTACACTCTCGTAAGAATTTTGTAATAATGCTTGGTAAAGGGCAACTAAAATGAACTAACCGTGGTAGAACCAGAAACTTTTCTGAAAAGAAAACGATTCTAATATATTCTATCGCCATTATCGCAGTCTGTACTCATAAGCTCTTTCCTTATTAAAATAATTTACAAATGTGATACTCAACTGCGGTTACCTTATAATTTATAAATTTTGTCTTTTAATTTATAAATTTAATCGACATTAACTAGACCTCTCGACGTTTGGTCTAACTAAAATCTGTCATCACGAAATAGGCGACCAATGTGAAATCATGTCAAAATCGATCAATTGTGATTACTGAAGAGACGACAGGACAGAGAAAAGAGGTGCTGATCTAGATTTTGGACTGTACATAACCATGGGCATCAGCAATGGCATGGGATAATGTGATCGCAGAAAAGTGTGTGGGTGGCTTATCTCACACACCACCTTAGGAAAAGTTGATGATGGAACAGTTTTCTTCAATTTTTATATGATTATACGACGCTGCAAAACCATGCTGGGCCACAAAGTATTCTTGAACATTTCCCTTTCCATGTCTCTCGAGACTTTTTTTTCTGTCTAATCGATAGTCTGACGCTAGAATTATTCCTTACAGCTAACCTTCACCGTGTATATCATCCAAGTTGAAGGTTCTACAGGTATTACAACCAAATGGCTGCGGAACCGGGAAGAATATTTGTTGTAACGGAAACAATATGCCATTAGTTGATACGTCTTTCAAGAGCTATGAGCGACTTAGCAGCGATCAGTTTTGTTGTCAGAGAAGTCCTAAATAGCTTGCAGATCTGTATTGTATAAGTTTATAGCAGCATTTAGCTATTCTTGTCTGGCACCCAGATATATCTGAAGGTCTTACGTGGGGACACTGTAAATACTATTACGTAATATACACTCCTGGAAATGGAAAAAAGAACACATTGACACCGATGTGTCAGACCCACCATACTTGCTCCGGACACTGCGAGAGGGCTGTACAAGCAATGATCACACGCACGGCACAGCGGACACACCAGGAACCGCGGTGTTGGCCGTCGAATGGCGCTAGCTGCTCAGCATTTGTGCACCGCCGCCGTCAGTGTCAGCCAGTTTGCCGTGGCATACGGAGCTCCATCGCAGTCTTTAACACTGGTAGCATGCCGCGACTGCGTGGACGTGAACCGTATGTGCAGTTGACGGACTTTGAGCGAGGGCGTATAGTGGGCATGCGGGAGGCCGGGTGGACGTACCGCCGAATTGCTCAACACGTGCGGCGTGAGGTCTCCACAGTACATCGATGTTGTCGCCAGTGGTCGGCGGAAGGTGCACGTGCCCGTCGACCTGGGACCGGACCGCAGCGACGCACGGATGCACGCCAAGACCGTAGGATCCTACGCAGTGCCGTAGGGGACCGCACCGCCACTTCCCAGCAAATTAGGGACACTGTTGCTCCTGGGGTATCGGCGAGGACCATTCGCAACCGTCTCCATGAAGCTGGGCTACGGTCCCGCACACCGTTAGGCCGTCTTCCGCTCACGCCCCAACATCGTGCAGCCCGCCTCCAGTGGTGTCGCGACAGGCGTGAATGGAGGGACGAATGGAGACGTGTCGTCTTCAGCGATGAGAGTCGCTTCTGCCTTGGTGCCAATGATGGTCGTATGCGTGTTTGGCGCCGTGCAGGTGAGCGCCACAATCAGGACTGCATACGACCGAGGCACACAGGGCCAACACCCGGCATCATGGTGTGGGGAGCGATCTCCTACACTGGCCGTACACCACTGGTGATCGTCGAGGGGACACTGAATAGTGCACGGTACATCCAAACCGTCATCGCACCCATCGTTCTACCATTCCTAGACCGGCAAGGGAACTTGCTGTTCCAACAGGACAATGCACGTCCGCATGTATCCCGTGCCACCCAACGTGCTCTAGAAGGTGTAAGTCAACTACCCTGGCCAGCAAGATCTCCGGATCTGTCCCCCAATGAGCATGTTTGGCACTGGATGAAGCGTCGTCTCACGCGGTCTGCACGTCCAGCACGAACGCTGGTCCAACTGAGGCGCCAGGTGGAAATGGCATGGCAAGCCGTTCCACAGGACTACATCCAGCATCTCTACGATCGTCTCCATGGGAGAATAGCAGCCTGCATTGCTGCAAAAGGTGGATATACATTGTACTAGTGCCGACATTGTGCATGCTCTGTTGCCTGTGTCTATGTGCCTGTGGTTCTGTCAGTTTGATCATGTGATGTATCTGACCCCAGGAATGTGTCAATAAAGTTTCCCCTTCCTGGGAAAATGAATTCACGGTGTTCTTATTTCAATTTCCAGGAGTGTATAACGTTTCCGTATACAGAAATAACAATGAATGTGGAACTGATCATTTACGCACAGCTGTTTTTCCGTGTCTTCTCGTCGTTTCTGGCATTATTCTCTAATCCTGAATTATGAAATATCATTAAAAAGTTTTACTGAAATTAAGAAGCAACTGGGTAGTTATCTCTTATCGAGTAACAGTCTGTTCCATGCGGCTGTCATTTTCATACTGGTTGCTGTAGAGATGTGTTCACGAAACATTCAGCTATTGATTTCTTTTCTGTATTAAAGCAAGGTCTATATTTAATATTGCGTTTTCAACTTGCTCTTCTTCTGTTACGCTCTTTGAATTATACAACCATCTTACAGCCTTATTTTCACAGTCATAGTGTATCTCTTCCTCTTTTCCTTCTGATCCATTTACTATTACTGTATTTGCACTGAATCTCTCAGTGGTCATCGAGTCGTAAGTCAGCGTTCTTGTTAATTTTCCGTTATCTTCCTAACGTCTGCCAATATTTGCATAATTTCTTCAACCTTTCCACATTTCATCATTCATAGCTATACGGTCCAGTTAATCTTTTCTAACTTTCTCGGATCGCACAATTAACCTCTTATTATCTGGTTCTCCTATAATTCATGTCTACAATGTATACAAAACGACACTTCACACAAAACTGTCCGTGTCTGTATATCTGGCCACCTCAGCACTTCTTCTAACTAGTGGGATCAAAGAAAATGGATTCCATTCGGTGTAGCCTCGAACCCATCTTACTCGATCCTATGTAAAGAAATGAATGAAGTGTTGAATTCTTAGATTGGTTGATCGAGGTTAATCGTAAGGGAGAAGATGAATGGGAATAGTTGTACCGCAGTAACTACACAGGCACAAATCTTACTATCACTGAAATACATTTCACTTCACTACTTCAGTACTACTTGCAAACAAATATTTACACTTACATGAGGGAAGAAGTATGTGCCAAATTTCATCAGCGGGTTTCACAAATTAAGGAGAATATCAATCCACATAAAGTTAAAAAATTAATATTTTCTAAAACTTAGAAAGGAAATGAGGGATTGAGACGAACGTGAGAGAGAATAGCGAAAATGAGGAGCGAAAGTACAGCATGATAATATCTAAGCAGGACCACTCAGAGTTTAGCTACAGACTGAAGGAAGTGATTCATCTCTTGGTCACGTAAAATCTGACAGTAATTAAAGCCTCGCGAACGGTAAATGTCACCCTACATCGTAGAGACTCTTCCTCCTCCTCTGAATGTGTGAGCTCACTGTACAAAATTTTCGCCAACATGAAACCCAGAACGAGGACTTCTGCAGTGGAAACTAACTAAGCGATGCTAACATTACGTTTCTGCTACTTCGGCGAACTGACAAAACTAAGGCTGAGCGGTTGAGCTTGACTTTCTATAAACACTCGGGCCTGGAAGGAAACAGCAGACTTCCGTGGTTATCACTGCTCTTTATTACCGTCGTAAATGAATGGCCTAAAATACTATGTCATTATTAACGCAAGTTCTGAGGAAACTGTAGATATCTTTTTGGATGCTGTTACCAATAAAGTCTCAACAGAGATACTGACGTCTTCACACAAGGTAACGTATGCAATGATGACTGCCATAGTGCTGAAAATTATTTAACTGAGAACAGTTATATCACAGTTAAAATCATTCAAAATTGTTTCGTGTCTAGTGAGTTACATTATCTAATTTCCACTTCTCTCTCGTCTCTGCAACGTACAGAAAATTATTATGCAAATTTTAACAGTTATTAATTAGTAAATTAATGATTAAAATTGTGGCACTTCTATTTAATTAAGTGTCCATGAATTTTTGTGATACAATTGTATTAAAATTGCCATACTTTTGGGTGTCACACTATGGGTTGACATCTTTTTAAACTGACTTATTTTCAAATGAAATTATGAAACCTTATAAATAGTAACATAATAATGTCTTACATAAAGGTCACCTAATAACTACAAGTACACATTACCGCTTTCTGCAATTTATTACCATCTTTAGATGTAATTGAGCTACTAGCAGCTTCGTAATGATATAGAGATATTCAAGTTACGAACGCTGAACATAATGGATTTGTTTAAAATACGTCATACAATATGTCGTCACATGATTAGTCTACTTTAGTATGTGACGAAATAATACAATTCATCGACATGTTTTATATCACTCGACGGTGTTCTGAGTGCATAGCTTCCATTTTCATATATTAGGATGAAGTTGTTAGTGAATCAACCACATGTGAAGATGGCAATAAACTCCCGAAAACTATACCGTGAAATTGTAATTATTAAGCGATCTTGACCAAATAAAATATTATATTAAAAACTTAATTGGCATGTGGCAGATAGAGAATTCTTACTTAAGTGTTCACTCAGCTGATCCCATACTTAATGATATGTCGTTGCCATTTACCTATTGAAGTCTTAGATTCCAATCGTTAACCTACAAAATTCACTTAAGATGTGATTCCATAAAGCAGAAAACAGAAGATGGATGTTTCAGATGGGCGTAAAAAACCGACTTAAGGGAAAGGTTAGAAAAACTGCAGATAAGGACTGGACAAACATCAGGAAACAATGCACTACAGGCCATAACACTAAAAAATGCCTGGTGGAAAGGAAAACCTCCAAATCTATGTTATCTTATCCTGGTGCAGTTTAAAAAAATTAATTTTTAAATATTTGGATATACGTCACCTAGAGAATTAGTTATTTATCAAAGGGTGCAGCTGATCCCAAGAACTACCGACCGATTTCGCTCCTTTGCCATTTGTATAAAATCTATGAAAGAATGTTGCTAAATAGACTCACTCCCATTGTTGAAAAACAACTCATACCTCAACAAGCAGGTTTCCGACCTGGAAAGAATTGTACAGCACAAGTCCTTAATCTGACTGAACATATTGAAGAGGGATATGAAAAAGGATACATTTCCGGGGCTGTCTTCGTGGATCTCACAGCAGCATATGACACCATTCAACATCGACAATTATTGCACAAAGTCTACTACATCACTAGAGACATTAATTTCACCAGAACTGTGCAGACACTTTTGGAAAACCGGCGATTCTATGTGGAGTTCCAAGGAAGAAAGAGTAGATGGAGAAGTCAAAGGAATGGCTTGCCTCAGGGTAGTGTCCTTTCCCCCATATTGTTCAATATATTTACAAATGACCAGCCTCAACCTTCTCTTACAAAGAGTTTCATCTATGCAGATGATCTTGCCTTAGTCACACAAGCCAGAGATTTTGACACAGTAGAAAACCAGCTTACTGTTGCTCTCAAGGACCTATCTGAGTACTACAGAGTCAATAACTTAAGACCGAACCCTGCTAAAACTCAAGTTTGTGCCTTCCACCTACGCAATCGAGAGGCCTATAGAAAACTTACAGTGTTTTGGGAAGATCAAGAGCTTGAACAATGTTTCTACCCCAAATATCTGGGTGTCACCTTAGATCGAACGTTGACCTACAGAAAACACTGCACTAACACTAAGCAGAAAGTTGCTGCTCGTAACAACATCCTGCGGAAGCTCACTGGCAGCGTTTGGGGTGCAGATCCCAAACTACTAAGAACATCAGCCTTGGCCTTGTGTTATTCCGCAGCTGAATACGCATGTCCTGTATGGTACAAGTCATCTCATGCAAAGCAGGTTGATGTGGCCCTGAACGAAACCTGCAGGACAGTAACGGGATGCCTCAAAGCTACACCTATTGATAAACTCCATAAACTAGCAGGTATTGCTCCTCCAGACATAAGGCGTGAAGTCGCAGCCAAACTTGAGAGACATAAAGCAGATCATAACACCGATCACCTGCTACATGGATACCAGCCACCAATTAGTAGACTCAAATCTAGGAGGAGCTTCATGAGAACTACTACACCCCTCACCGGTCGGACTGGAGCAGCCAGACTATCTCAGTGGACAGCAAAATCTGACAGTAATGATTGGATGACTCCTTCTGAGACCCTTCCTCCTGGTGGAAATCAAGTCTGGACAGTGTGGAAGTCTCTAAATCGGCTCAGGAGTGGCGTCGGACGAACTAAGGACAATCTGTTTAAATGGGGCTTTATGAAGGAATCTTCCACCTTGTGTGACTGCGGAGAAGAACAGACAACCAAACATTTAATTAACTGTCCTAGATGTCCTGTATCATGTTCCACACAAGAGCTTGTTGATGTTTCAGACAATGCTGCTGCCGTTGCACAATTTTGGGCTAATACCGTTTAGTTTGTTCTTTTATGATTTGACCTGATTTGTTATATTGTGTATATTGTAAATATTGTTGTAATGTTTTTGACTCGAAATAAATAAATATTTTATTGTATTTTTAGATCTGCAATTGATCATAAAATATGATCGAAACTATTTATCAAGTGATACAATTTGTAACTGAGCCTATTATCATAATTGTTTATAAATGTTAAAATAGTTATTGAACCTCATGTGACAATATGTCACTAATTATTGTAATTTATGGAACTCAAACAACAAACATGGAAAGAGTGGCCAGGCAACAAAAACTTAAGTGAAATTTCAGCTTGTGGCTTTTTTCAGTCTCCATTATTCAAAAGAAACTTTTCATCACATAGAGCTCATACCATAGTGATTAATCGACCAATTACGTTCGTAACTAGTGAATTGCTTACTACAGGAAATGTTACGCAACGAAAGAAATCTAAATTTGAAATATCGTAGCTCTAACAATGAGGCCTCACGACTTATTTAATCACTGTATTTGAAATCACTCTTGAACTCGTGCAGAAAAGAAACAATGACAGTTTCATATAGCTGTGCCCTCCTATATAGCCTACAGTGATTTCCAGTAAGAAAATTCATATATTAATGGGCGTTAATAATTGTGGTGGTTTTCGATGTCACATATTCAGCTACAAAGAGCAATGTCACAGTTCTCGCTGCTATATCTAGTTCTTCTTCGCGTCTTTTCGCTATCCAACATGCGAAATCGTGTGAACATTGCACAAGTATGTGTCGGGTTTTCTTCTATCATTCCATTGTGGAATTATCTGTGTCAATTACGTTCACCAAACCGCTATTAGTGAACCGATCGACGTACTGCATGACATCATCCGAGGAGTTTTTGTATAGATGATTTGCAGCTTTTCCTTTAAACTAAAACTTAAAGCGACTGGAGGTAATGAGGGTGAGGTATCTACTTAATACCAGTGACATGCAGTATCCAAACAGCCATCCGACACTCCAGCAACAGTTTCTCTGCCTGATGATGCAACTTCAAGTTCTTCCTTTTGTCTGCAGCCGCAACTTTTAACAAAAAAACTCTTTGCCACTCTGCATTTTCGAATGCACTAATAAAAATACGTTTTTATTGTTTGTTATACAGGAGGTGCACCGAGTCCGAGTGGTCCCTGAAAGCAATAACTGCTAACACAAGCTCTTGTCAAACTAGGTATGCAAAAAGAAATTTCTTTCTTTGGGTACACACGACTGAACACAGAGTTTAATTTTGTGAGGATTATTTTTATGTTGCCCCAGTATGCATGGAAAATTTGCTAAGGGTAACAGAAGCGAGGTAGCACGTAACTTCGTACTAAGAAATCTAACTGTCATTCTCCCTCTGGCGTTCCTACTGGTATAGCGAGTGAAGACGAAATGCAAACGAAAACACTATCGCAAGAAACTCGTGGCGATAAACCGAGCGAAGTCGTCAAGGCGGCGCAACATTCCCGGAAGCTGCTTGCTTCCTATCTTGAGGCGTCGCTCAAGGATCTTGAGGGATGCTGGCCCTTATGGTCCCGGAGCTGGACCCTTCCTTCCCTGGGGAGCGCCACCCGAGCCAATCACGCGTCTGCGAAAGTGAACGTCCGGCCTGGCTGGAGGGCTGAGGGCTGGGGTGGAAATGGGAGCGGGCCCCAGAGGACGACCCGTATGGTTTTGCAATACGTCCGCTGCTGCTACCACAGACCTCGTCTCGGAATGCCCGCAACGGATCTGCAATATTACCGAGACCCACCAGAAACTTTACAACAACACGCAATCTCGACTGACAAGATCATCATGTATTCTCATTCCGGCCACCTCATTCACAAGAGAATACCACAAGATATTTCTCAGGCATACTATTTCCGTTTCTTTAAACAAACACATTTGTTGTCCTGGTTTTGATTTCTACTTCGATGTCTCTCGACTGCGATGGCTAGTGAGATGAAACAAAAACGCCAGAAACCATGCAAGGGGGTATAACATATACTCCGCTTACACCACAGCGGTTTAACTGCTGTTTACGTGTCGCGAGTCTACAAAGAGCATTTATTACGGCTGTGCTATTCATGTCATTAAAGTTGTTTGCGTTGAGACGGAGAGATAATCGACTATGACAGCGGCGATAGGAGTGGAACGATCTTGCAAATTACTGGATTTTAGTTAAGTTGATGTTGATCAACATGTGAAAGGCGCAACGTGATTTGAGTATTTACCCAGAACAATAATAATAGTAGAGGAATGACTTTAACATAAGCACCATACCTTCAAAATAATAATAGTAGTCTTGGTGAGGAGAAGAAAACAGTCTTGGTTGCGATGTAGAAGTTACTGTTTATTTATTCATCAATGACGCCCGTTTCGCCTAATTCAAGGCATATTCAGACTGGTCTACATTAAAATATAATCTAGTTAGAAAGACTTGACCCTAATTTGGGATTGGACGAAAATAGGAAATTAAAAATTGGACTTACCGATAAATGTTAATAAGCGAGTTATAGATATGGATGATGAAACGTCCGCAAAAATAAATTGTCCTCGTCATGTAGAAGATGAATGGTCGAATAAAATATATGCTCCCACCATGTATTAAAAGCATGATATCCGATAAACTTGAAATAAACGAAATGAATTAAAAAACCAATAACTGCGACCAGGCATTTTCATGAAATTAAGGCTCCACAAAGCGAAAGAAGTAAAACCGAAAAAGATGCTAAACAAACTTCCTTGCCGGGACGCATAATGTGGTCCAATGGATGCAAGGCTGGATCAGGCCTGTACAATCTCTCAAATGGTAAACATGCTGGAAGCGTCGTTCTGCATCCTGCGACAACGTACACAATACGCCGAGGCACATCAGACGTCTGGTGAGTGTGCATCGATCGGTTTAGATGACGTCACTTCACCGTGAGTCGCGTACCGTTATTTTTTAGAATTTTATTTAGATTATTCTATACACAACTAACCACATCGTGTTGAAACAAGGAGTCCGAAAAACATACGTTATTTACAGCAAGAGTTTTGTTAGTAAAAATGTGCCAAAACTGAAATACAACAAGACACTTACAAAGGCACAGTTTGGGCCTTAATTATCATACGGCAGAGAAACTTGATACATATGCTAATATGTTAATGCGGTGCCGATCTACGCTAAAGAAAATTAATTCCAATTATGGCCACCCGATGCAAATCTGGCGTTGTAGACGCAAGAAAGACGTATATAAATGTTTCCATATGTAATGAAAAAGGTCAGAAAAGTGACAAAGGCATAATGCTGATTTTTTTATTAACCGCCGCTTACATTGTTTGTTCAAAATAAGTATTGCAGACATCGACGAAATGTACAGCAATTGATTTGCACCTGTTGGCCAAAATTGGAACTAATTTAATATCCAGTGTAAATCTGTTCCGTATTATCATCTGGTGAGCAAGATGTATGAGACAGGCGAAATACCCACAGACTTCAAGAAGAATATAATAATTCCAATACCAAAGAAAGCAGGTGTTGACAGATGTGAAAATTACCGAACTATCAGTTTAATAAGTCACAGCTGCAAAATACTAACGCGAATTCTTTACAGACGAATGGAAAAACTGGTAGAAGCGGACCTCGGGGAAGATCAGTTTGGATTCCGTAGAAATGTTGGAACACGTGAGGCAATATTAACCTTACGACTTATCTTAGAAGAAAGATTAAGAAAAGGCAAACCTACGTTTCTAGCATTTGTAGACTTAGAGAAAGCTTTCGACAACGTTAACTGGAATACTCTCTTTCAAATTCTGAAGGGGGCAGGGGTAAAATACAAGGAGCGAAAGGCTATTTACAATTTGTACAGAAACCAGATGGCAGTTATAAGAGTCGAGGGGCATGAAAGGGAAGCAGTGGTTGGGAAAGGAGTGAGACAGGGATGTAGCCTCTCCCCGATGTTATTCAATCTGTATATTGAGCAAGCAGTAAAGGAAACAAAAGAAAAATTCGGAGTAGGTATTAAAATTCATGGAGAAGAAGTAAAAACTTTGAGGTTCACGGATGACATTGTAATTCTGTCAGAGACAGCAAAGGACTTGGAAGAGCAGTTGAACGGAATGGACGGTGTCTTGAAAGGAGGATATAAGATGAACATCAACAAAAGCAAAACGAGGATAATGGAATGTAGTCAAATTAAATCGGGTGATGCTGAGGGAATTAGATTAGGAAATGAGACACTTAAAGTAGTAAAGGAGTTTTGCTATTTACGGAGTAAAATAACTGATGATGGTCGAAGTAGAGAGGATATAAAATGTAGACTGGCAATGGCAAGGAAATCGTTTCTGAAGAAGAGAAATTTGTTAACATCTAGTATAGATTTAAGTGTCAGGAAGTCGTTTCTGAAAGTATTTGTATGGAGTGTAGCCATGTATGGAAGTGAAACATGGACGATAACCAGTTTGGACAAGAACAGAATAGAAGCTTTCGAAATGTGGTGCTACAGAAGAATGCTGAAGATAAGGTGGGTAGATCACGTAACTAATGAGGAGGTATTGAATAGGATTGGGGAGAAGAGAAGTTTGTGGCACAACTTGACTAGAAGAAGGGATCGGTTGGTAGGACATGTATTGAGGCATCAAGGGATCACAAATTTAGCATTGGAGGGCAGCGTGGAGGGTAAAAATCGTAGAGGGAGACCAAGAGATCAATACACTAAGCAGATTCAGAAGGATGTAGGTTGCAGTAGGTACTGGGAGATGAAGAAGCTTGCACAGGATAGAGTAGCATGGAGAGCTGCATCAAACCAGTCTCAGGACTGAGGACCACAACAACAACAACAACATTATCACAGTAGCACCTCTACCGAGTTTCGCTGCCATATGATAATTACAGCCCACACTGGACCTTCGTGAGCAGTTGCACTTGAATTATAACCACCCTGTACTATATACCAAATTAATGAAATTATGTGAGGTAGGATAGTGACATTTATTTTATACATGTATTTTCTATCAAAATGGCAGAAGAGTAGATGTAAAGTACAGTTAGAATAGTATATGACAGGGCACACAGAGTAGTTATTAGTACTTACTCAGCTAGTAGTTAGTAGTTACGGAGGTACTAGTTATTCATGATTTTAAATTATGTGCCCTTGCTTTGCCACTGTCATTTGACCTACGCACAAGGTTCTGCTTTCCGTGACTATTTGCTCGTAGTATATATTTTCTGTTTTTAACTATGTTCTGTTTTTTGATAAACTATTTGAGACTCTACGTCCTTGTATACCTTCACATAATTTCAACTTACTGTATTTCAGTTTTGACACATTTTTATTAAGAAAACTCTTGCTGTGAATAACGTACGTTTTTCGGACTCTTTGCTTCAACACGATTTGGTTAGCTGTTTATAGAAATTTCTAAATAAAATTCTACGTCCAGTACTGTCTACGTTGTCGCAGGATGTAGAACGATATTTCCAGCATGTTTACCATTTGAGAGATTGTACAAGCCTGATCCTGCCTTGCATTCACTGTGCCACATTACGCGTCCCGGAAAGGTAATTTGTTTCGCATTTTTCCGGTTTTTCTTCTTTCACTTTGTGGAGTATAACTTTCATGAAAATGACTGGTTGCTGTTTTTGGTGTTTGAATTCATTCCGTTTATTACAAGATTATCGGATCTCACGCTTTTAACATATCCTGAGAGCTTGTATTTGATTCGAGTATTCTTCTTGCACATGAAGAGGGCAATTAATTTTTGCGGACGTTTCATCATTCATATCTATAACTTACTTATCAAAATTTATCTGTAAGTCCTACTTTTAATTTCCTATTTTCGTCTAATCCCAAAGTAGGGTCAAGCTTTTCTAATTGGATTGTATTTTAATGTAGACCAATCTGAAGATGCCTTGAGTCAGGCGAAACGTGCGTCAGTGATCAATAAATAAACAGTAATTTCAACATCACAATCGCTACATATTGGTTGCTGTATCACCGCGCCATGGAAAAGAATAACTTTTAAAATAGTCTTGGTCGTACCAATAAAGAATCCACTGTAGATTTGCCTAAATTTGCTATTTCACACAATTTTAGCGGCGTTATGAGGCATAAATGTAGACATTATGTTTCCTTAGGCGTAATAATTTTTGTCAAGCACAATTGGATTTCAGCTTCAGCAAAGCAACACTCGGTGCAGTTATTTTCTCGCACAAGACAAGAATATGCGGTAATGTTTCTAATCAACTCAGTTTCTGTAATCCGTATCATAAATTGAAGTTGGAAAGGGTTACATTTTGATAAATGATACTTATAATTCGGTCCAACGTAATATTTTGATGTTACCTCTTCCACCGTAGAGGAGCGTTTCCGTAGGCGTATTCTACTCAGTCTGTCTCGCATCAACATCCTCAAGACCTGCATTTATGTAAACACGAAATGTATTCGCAACGCCGAATACGAACAAGCATCAGCTGTGTAAGGGAATAACACTGGAAATCTGTGCTGGACCGGAACTCGAAACCGGATACCTCACACTACGCTAGCAGTCGCCTTAAAAGCATTGGCTGTCCGTACACGACTCACTGCCAGATCAAACTTCCATATATCGTCGTACTTGCATCACAACCTGCACTCGTAGACACATATATAATTCCCGAACAGAGGACTTTTAATTGGAAGTCGCTGGCCCGTATTGGCGGATAAATACGATGTTGAATACAGTGCTGTATGCACTCATGTTCAGAAAAAAACAGAACACCTTGAACGACTGGAGATAAGACTTTCATATTGACAGGACATGTAAACTAGTATGTTCTGCAAAAATGATTAACATCTCAGTCATCCCGGTTCAGCATGTGTCCTGTTGCCTAGGAGACACAGGATCAGCCATGGACTCTAATAACTTGTCCATGCGTGATGGTATCGACGCATACAAGAGGCGAATGGCGTCCTGTGTTATAGCCATCCACGCTGCATTCACCTGGTTCCAGAGTTCATATGTGGTGCTTGGCGCTGGATCACAGCGCTGCACCCGTCGTTTCACCATATCCCACACATTTTCGATTGGCGGCAAGCCTGGTGATCTGTCTGGACAGTGATAAAGGCTGTCATCCTGTGACAGCAAGAAGGCACGTGTTCGTGCAGCAACATGTGGTCGTGCACTGTTTTGCTGAAAAATGGCTTCTGGTGTGTTGTGCGGAAAGAATATGGCTACGGGTCGCAGGATGTCATTCACGTAGGTCATACTGGTCATGCACCAACTGGGATTTGGCGTTTTACCCAATAGCATCCCGCACCATAAGGGCCTGAGTTGGCATTGTACCGCTTGTGCGAATGCAGCTCCCCCTGTCTGCGGCAAACCAAAATGCGGCCGTCATTTTCAAACAAACAGAACCTGAATTCGTCCGAAAACACTGTCTAATGTCATTCTTGCCCCAAGTGACGTCATTCCATGTGCCACTGCCGTCTAGTATTTTTCTGCACATTCGTCTTAAGGTAGGTGGAGAAGTGGACGACGCACACGTAACCCATACCCCAGTAAACGGACTGTCGCCCCTGACAGTGTACGGCGTATTACTCTGTTCTGCTGTTGAGCTAGAGAGGAGGAGGACGCAGATCTGTCCTGCAACACCATTTGGATGACCTGTCGATTTTCTCGGGGGGACGGTCTGGGTGGTGCGACCTGACCCATCTCGTACTGTTTTACGACTTTCCGTGAAAAATTCGGCACACACCCGTTGTACTGTTCGTCCCACACGAGCACCAATTTTCCGGATGGATGCATCAAATTCCCTCAGATCAATAATGAGCCCTCTTTCAAACTCAAAAATTGGCCATGTGCCTGCAATCGAGTTAAATTTAATCCTTGATTCATAACAGAAATAGTTCAATCGTGGAACCCAGTAAATTTGTAAACCACCGATTCCATGTGAGGTCTCGTTAAACGAAGCAGTTCCCCTCTCTTCAGGAAAGCGAAGAACTTCGTTGGCCTTCTTGGTCATCATACGGTGTGAAATAAATTCCTGATGCACCAATGTATCCACATGAACCAAATCTAATTGTCTCAAAGAGAGAGAAGTAGACAGAACATGCTAAAAACGAAGTAAACTGCAGACATTACCATATAATTCATACCAATTAGACGCAACCTCTTAATTGAGAACATTTTGTACAAGAAATCCTATACTCTTCAGTATAATGAGAAACTGTTTTAGGTCACCTTTCCCCACAACAAGTAATCTGCATTACTCGAATTCACTGAGGCCAATACATTCTAATAACGAAAATGACAGTTCTTGTCAGACGCGACGTTGCATTATAATCATTATTACCTATTTTCCTCTTACTGCTTTAGCACTGAGAGTCATTCACATTTGTGGATATTAAAGAAGTAATACAACTTCCTATTGTTGGGTCTCATCGAGTTTACTAAAAGTTGTTTATTGGTACTTACGAATCGTCGTAGCCTTCGTCATCGTCGAGAACGCCTGCATCTTGACGAAAACGTCGCATGATCTGCCTGTGAGTCTCCAGTAAAGTCATTGGACGATCACCCTCAGGAGAGCTGCAACGTTTGAAAACATAACATATACTTTCTGCACAAGACTCGTTTCTTCTTTTGACAATCAAGAAGTTAATATTTACAGCTAAAAAGTGACGTTAGTCATATTGTAAACAATTCGGTGATCAGAGAATAACAAGGAGTATTATGCAAGAGATCGATGCTGTTTACAGCGTAGAGAGTTACTCGATGGTCTACCTGCAGTCTTCGTTTGGTAATAATAAATAATTTGGCACATCGCAGCAATAAATGGAAGATT
Organism: Schistocerca nitens; assembly: GCF_023898315.1. Classification (NCBI taxonomy): domain Eukaryota; kingdom Metazoa; phylum Arthropoda; class Insecta; order Orthoptera; family Acrididae; genus Schistocerca; species Schistocerca nitens. The sequence continues at coordinate 533,993,284 of NC_064616.1, read as the reverse complement.
TTATGTTTACCTTTATTGTTTGTTGCACTTCGTGTGACGGGAGTGACGAGAAAAACTCGGAAAGTGCCATAACCCGATTTCCCAGAAACTTCACTCAATTGAAGAAGGGTCAAAATAAGCGAACACGCGTCTCGACTTGTCCGTAGATAATCGACCGTTTCTGACAAAACGACGGTCAAAGTTTGCCAGGTACTTTATGTGCCTTTTAGCGTGTCTATAATTTATGCGCTGCAGTCACACATCTAGTGTCGTGGCGTAACACCTTCGCGGCCAGTTTTCGAAACCCGATTATTACTTTTAGTTAAGTCTTTCATTTATCTACCCATATTAGTAGAAGATTATTACATGAATGTTTTATAATGTATATTGGAGTAATGTTGACTTTATCCGTGTACTAATAGTACGTCTGGTGAATAAATTAAAAAATAAGAAAGAAAAACAGTAAATGAATGAGAAAATTGTTTTCAGTGAAATTCCTGCATAGTATCTTTATCCGTAAGCATCAGCAAGCGCCAACGTCCGGCAAATTGACTCGTCCTACGTGGTTTGCAGTAAAATTATTGCCAATACGTGAAATCTTCAGTAATGTTCATAATGTTTGTTTCCCGAGTGAGATTCACAGGAAAAAATCTCTCTGAGGGCAAACCTGCCTATGCGCGATGCTCGTTGTGTTCGGAGCTTTTATGTTACGAATTTGTCTATGGTGTGTATAATTCAAGGAAATGCTCCAAATCTTCCTGAATAATACACATAAGTGTAAAATATAATAATTAATGTGAGAACGAAATATAAGAATATGAGGATTTAAAAAGACTGTAAAAGTGAAATTACCGTATACACATATATTATATAAGAAATATATGACACTTATTGTGAAACACAGCTATAATTTTACAATTTGTATAACGCCCTTGAATCCCCTACCTTGATAAGGAACATACCTGTAGTAACCTTCTACTGACATTTGGGTGGATAAATAAAAATAGAAACAATAATCCGGTTTCGAACATAGGGCTAAATGTGAAAGGCCGCAACACTAACCACTGCGCCACGATTTGGTCTGCTATTACTACCCCCTGAAAGGCATCTTAAGTATCTCGGAAATTTTGACCGCCGTCTTCTCAAAAACTGTTGCGTATCTATGGATAAGTCGAGACATATGTTCGCATATTTTGACTTCTTCCACTGAGTGAAGTTTCTGAGAAATGGTGCTGTGGAACTTGCAGTGTTCTCCTCATGAGAATGTTACTGTATCATAAAATTCACCTCTTTAGATTATATTCATCTAATATCGTCAGTATTCTTAAGAACTACCGGCAGTAATCTTTGGTTTTTCAGTTCTCTTCATCGTTCTGATATTACAGTGACGAAAGAAGATGCAATACATGGTACTACACGTCGAATGGCTTTAATTCGTCCAGCAGTTATGTCGTTACTTTAAGTAATAAAACAATGCTGCTACTGCCGTTTAAGATAGTGACACCAACTAATAAGAAATCAAACTACAGGAATCATGTCACTCTCGAATTCTCCTCGACAAAGGATCTTGGTGAGAAAGTAGAGTAAGGAAAGAAACATCGAATGGAAGGTATATACGAACTAAATCACTTTGTATATAAGACCACACGCGCTCTTGAGGGTACAGTGGTAATATTATTTTTTTATTTGTCCGATGCCAATTATCAGCCATTTATCCACGTAAAAAAAATTAAAATGATTAACACAAGACGAAAATCGTAAACGGGTCGCCCAGTTCATCCTGTGAAAACATAAACTGAATGGAGCAACATTTGAAATACTAAGATATGTTTCACATAAATATTTATACTGACGTAAATGCATTGCTACATAGTTAAAATAACTATATAGTCAATTACATATAAATGTGCAACGACTGCTGATGTAGTTCCTCGTACTGAGTTTTAACTACAGAGTCTTTTTGGTAGTCCGTGAAATTTTTGCAAAATCTTTATTGCTCTAAGTGTGCAAAATGGGAGCGGTATATGGCCAGTCTCCTTTAAGACTACACTGCTATTGTGGATCATGCATACATCAATTGTGTGGATGCAGTCACCATTCGGAAATGGATTGATTCTACGAAGGTGACGCCATCGCGCGGAACCTGAATCGTTAAACCTTAGACACATGTTAGCGACACCACCCATTTGTAGTGCCGTACATCTTGACACCAAGCTCTTCATTGGATAATGGGCAGAATGAAATAAAACAATTTCCACAAAAGAACTAAAGTATTTAAATCTACATATACACTGTATGTTCAAAAGCATCGCCGGCCGAGGTGGCCAAGCGGTTAAAGGCGCTACAGTCTGGAACCGCGTGACCGCTACGGTCGCAGGTTCGAATCCTGCCTCGGGCATGGATGTGTATGATGTCCTTAGGTTAGTTAGGTTTAAGTAGTTCTAAGTTCTAGGGGACTGATGACCTTAGAAGTTAAGTCCCATAGTGCTGAGAGCCATTTGCCAATTTGATCAAAAGCATCCCGACATCCCTATCAAATGCGGAACTGATCACTAGATGTTACGAGAGATGGACTAACCATTATAAGAGGGGTGGGGTGTCTATTGTTTTCAGTAGGGAAGCGGTAACAGCAGACTGGGTTAGCCACGAGAGGTCAGTGAGTACGAACGTCACTGAATGTCATCTGAGTAACAGGTCAATCAGGGACATTTCAATCCTTCTGAAGCTGCCATAGTCGACTGCTTGTGAAGTGGAAACGCAAAGGAAGAACCACAGTTAAACGAAGATCAGGCTGACGTCATGTACTGAAATACAGAGACTGTCAAGCATTGCGTGGGGTGTTTGCAAATAATCACGTGAAAGCAGCGGAAGGAATAACTCGTGATTTCCAAGGTGCTATAAGCAGTCCATCTAGCACAATGACTGTTCGTATGGAGTTAAGTGAATGGGGTACAATGGCCGAGCAGCTCTACATAAACGCAAAATTTTTGTACTCAGTGCTATGCGACGCTTGAGCTAGTGTAGAAAGGGTCGCCATGGGACAGTGGATGACTGAGAACGTGTGGTTTGGAGCGACAAATCACGCTATAGGACTACCCTGTGGCCATCTAATAGAAGGTGTTTGGTTTGGTGAATGCATGGAGAAGGCTGTCATGTGTAGGGCCAACAGTCAAGTATGACAATGCACCCTGTCACAAAACAGTTTCTGTGAGGCAATGGTGTGTGAACAATAACATTCTTGAAATATACTGGCCTGCCATAGCACCGACCTGAAGCCAATATAGCAGCAATGGGATGAGTTATAACGTCGATTTCGTCCAAGGAGGTCGCTTTTGAGGAATAATGGGCTACTAATTGCACCACAGACGCTCAGACACTCCATAGAAAGTCTCCCCAGCAGAATTCATGGCGTCATCAAGGCGAAGCAGTATTACACCCAATATGAATGCCCAATGATTGGTGTCCGAGCATTTTTGATCAAGCAGTGCATATTCCAGAACCCACTGTATGTTGCGTAGTGGATCTTACATGATACTGAACTTATTTTCTATTTAACTCTCATAGTGATGAAATCAGTCTGTCTGTCTGTTGGCTCTGTAGGTTCCCTATTCGCTTCTGTGTTACTTTAATGCTTTTCCGCTGTTTGCAGCAGAATGGTCCCACAGTCTCCCTCAAATATAGGCTCTCTGAATCTACTCAACTCAATTTCGCGAGAACAACATCCATTTTATTCTTCAAACCTCCTCCCTGCTATACATTCTAAGAGAAAAAGATGCACCATGAAGGATTTATTCCAAAGGGACAGAAATCGATAGATGTGGTGCGTACGTAGACACAAACAAACGAGTGGCATTTCAGAAAAACTGGATGATTTATACAACTAAATGCCATCACTAAATGAGCAAGTCAGTAACGTATTGGTCTACCTCTGTTCCTTAGGCAAGCTGTTATTCGACTTGTCATTGATTGACAGAGTTGTTGGATTCTTCCTGAGGGATAGCGTGCCAGATTGCCTCCAATAGGCCATCTTAGATCGTCAAAATGGATGGACCTGTCCATAACTCTTCGTACATTCACAACTGGGGAGAGATCTGGTGACTGTGCTGGCCAAGGTAGGGCGTGGCAAGCAAGAAGACAAGCATCAGAAATTCTCGACATGTACGGATGAGCATTAACTTGCTGAAATGTACGTCCACGATGGTTTGCCATGAAGGACAACAAAACGGGTCGTAGAACATCGCCGTCGTACCGCATTGCTGCGGGAGTGCCGTGGATGACAACCAAAGAAATCCTGCTATGACATAAATTGGCACCCCAGACGATCACTTCTGACTGTCTGGCCTTTTGGCGGGTGACAATCAAATTGGTATCCAACAGTTGTCCGAGACGTCTCCATACAATTCTTTTCTCGTCATTGGGTCTCTGTTCGAAGCAGGACTCATCATTGAAGACAGTTATACTCTATTCAATGACATTCCAGGCCGGAGACGTGTCTTAAGACGCCCCAGAAAGCGATGGGATACCAATCTGACTGTAGCTCGCCAGATGGCCCGACAACCAGAAATGACTTTCTGAGGTGCCATTTGATTTCATAGTAGGACCCCGTTGGTTGTCATTTGCAGCATTCTTACAGCAATGCGGTACGTCGACAATATTCTACGACCCGTGTTGTTACTCTTCATGGCAAATCATTCTGGGTTTACTATTCAGCAAGAAAATCCCCGCCCGCAGAAGGCGAAAGTTTGTACTTCTTGTCTTCATGCTTGCCAAACCCTACCTTGGCCAGCAAGGTCGCCAGATACCTCCCCAGTTGGGAATGTTTGAAACATTAGGCCATGCCTTCTAACCAGCTCGGGATTCTGACTATATAACGAGCCAGTTAAACAGAATTTGAAATGATTATGGGCTATATATCTACCTGTTTGAAATCAACAGCGAGTCTCTGAATTCTATTTATGCCACCAGCCCTAGTTCATGAGGGTATAAAGCGCTGGAGCAGTACCCCAGAAATGATCGTACTAGAGTTTAGAATTCTATTCCCTTTACAGCTGAACCACAATCCCAAAATTGTTCCAATAAATCTAAGTCTTTCAATTGCCTTTCCCACTCCAGATTTTACAAATGGTTCAAATGGCTCTGAGCACTATGGGACTTAACTTCTGAAGTCATCAGAACCCTAGAACTTAGAACTACTTAAACCTAACTAACCTAAGGACATCACACACATCCATGCCCGAGGCAGGATTCGAACCTGCGACCGTAGCGGTCGCGCGGTTCCAGCCTGTAGCGCCTAGACCCGCTCGGCCACCTCGGCCGGCAGATTTTACAAGTGCGTCAAATTTCATTTCCCTTCTTAGTAGTTTTTGTTGTGGTCTCCCGACCTAGGACTGGTTTGATCCAGCTTTCAAGCTAAGCTAATCTGTGCCAGCTTCTCCATCTCCGAATTACTGCTGCAATATAAATTTGTTTGAACCTGCTTACTGTACTTCTCTCGTGGACTCTTTCTACATTTCTTACCCTCCACACATCCCTACAATACTAAATTGATGATTCCTTGATATCTCACGATGTGTTGCACGAGTCGATCTCTTCATTTAGTTAAGCTATATCACAAATATCCTTTCTTCCCAATTCTGTGCAGTACTCCCTCCTTACTTACACGATACCCATGTAAATTCCAACATTATTCGATAGCATGACATTTCGAAATCTTCTTTCTCTTCTTGTCTGAAATGTTTATCGTCAACATTTCACTTCCCTAAAAGGCTACACCCAAAACAAATACCTTCGGGAAAGACTTCCTAACCCTTTAATGTATACTCGATGTTAACAAACATTATTGTCCAGTGGAATTGTACCTTTTTTTTCACCACCTGACTGAACTATGGTATCTTCTAAAAACTTCCTCTGCCTTCTGCATTGACCTTCTGGAGACTTGATTTCCATCAACAAGGACCCCAGTTCATTGTGGATACCAGGTATATTATAATAATCGTGCTACTGATGACAGGTGGAGTATGCACATGTCTACTGGACACTCCATATAGCAAACTTGTGCCTCTTAAACACCTTTGGAGGCTGCCGCTGTTTGGGTAAAGACATTTCAGTATATTACCATCTGCAATGTTTACCTGCCTCTCGATGACGAAGTATCTCAGAATATATTGTTTGCATTGGTTTCTCAACTCCCCCACCTATCTCAGACTTCGATGATTTCAACGGTCATAACCCTTTGTGGGAAGGAACAATAATCACTGGCCACGGTAAAGACCTCGAACACTTGCTGGCACAATGTGATCTGCCTGTTGAATATTAGTACCCCCACACACTTCAGTGTGGCGCACAGAACTTTCTCGGTAGTTGTGCTTTCTATCTGCAGCCCGTGTATTCTCCCATCCATGCCCTGGAGAGTCCACGATGACCTGTGCGGTAGTATCCACTTCTCGATCTTCCTGTCACTCCCTCAGCCTCACTCCGTTGGATACTTCCCCATATGGGCTCTCAACGGCGCTCGTCGGGGTGCTTTCACCTCTGCTGTTGACGCTGTACCTTGGTGGTCAACTGAAATCGCTGATGCCATAAGAGATCGTAGGCGGTCTCTCCAACGCCATAAGTGGCACCGATCGATGAGGTACATCAACACCTGTAAGCATCTCCATGCCCACGTCCGCTACGTAATAAATCAATAGATGCGAGAATGCTGGGAACGGTATGTTTCAACCGTCGGACCATGTACCTCTCCTTCGCTGGTTTGGGCTAAGATCAGATGTCTCTACAGATATCAGACACCTGAGGGGGATCTAGTATTACATTGGATGGCTTTATCTACTGTGATCCTGATGCTGTGACCCAAAATTTTGCTCTGCGTTATGCTCGAGCGCCAGTGTCGGAAAATTATCAACCTACCTTTCGTGTTCTAAAACAACAGGTGGAACAAAAGCAATTATCTCTTACTATAAGCCACCTGGAGCCAAAAAATACTCCATTCAGCAATCCTGATACAGCCTCACGACTGGACCATATCCGCAAACAGATGATGAAGCACCTACAAGTGGACTGCCAATGTCATATCACTGGCATGTTTAACTACATGTGGAGCGAGGGCGAGTCCCCATCTCAGTGTTTAAAAAGCATAATTTTCGCAGTACTGTAGCTGGGTAAGCACTCCCTAGAGATGGACAGTTATCGCCCAATTAGTATCGCCAATGTTCTCTGTATGTTGCTTGAACGCATGGTGAACTGGCGGCTGTGTTGACTCCTTGGGTCTCAGGGTCTTCTTCCTCCATCCCAGGGTGGTTTTAGCCAAGGCCATACCAGAACTGATAATCTGCTTTACCTAGAGTCTGCCATACCAACAGCTTTTGCCCAACGTCAACATCTTACAGCCGTCTTCTTCGACCTGCAAAAGGCTTATGACATCACACGACGACATCACATCCTTGCTACCTTACACGAATGGAGTCTCTGGGGTCCACTCCCGATTTTTATCCAGAACTTCCTGTCGCACTGTATGTTATGGGTTCGAGTTAGTACTTCCCACAGTATCCCCATACCCAAGAGAATGGGGCCACACAGGCCTCTGTACTGAGTGCCCCTCTCTTTCTAGTAGCCATCAGTGGTCGAACTGTAGCTGTGTGGTCCTCAGTATCAGTCTCCTTGTATGCTGACGACATTTGCCTCTACTATTGCTCCTCTAGTGTGGGTGTCGCTGAACGTTGACTGAAAGGCGCCATACGAAAGGCGTAGGCATGGGAAGTCACCCACGGCTTTCAGTGTTCAGCTGTGAAGACACCCATCATGTACCCCTGTCGATGTCTTACAGTTCAGCCACAATCAGAACTTTACCTCGACGACCGACAAATCAATGTGATGGACGATTATCGCTTTCCAGGATTATGCCTCGATTCTACGTTGACGTTGATTCCTCATCTTCTCCAGCCTACATGAAAGTCCTGGCTGCACCTTAATACACTTTGCTGCCTGAGCAACATCTGGGATGCAGATCGCACTACCCTTCTGCAGCTTTACAAATCTTTGATTAACTCCGCCTTGATTGTGGGAGTCTGGCATATGGTCTTGCATTGCTGCCAGCATTACGAATGCTGGATCTTGTACACCACTATGGGATTTTCCTTGCAACGCGTGTCTCTCGAACTAGCCGTGTAAATAGCTTACTCTGAGAGTCCGCAGTCCCTCCATTGTGGATCAGGTGCCAACAACAGCTCGTTAATTATGCTACCAACATTCACAGTTCCCCTAAGCATCTGAGTTACCTTTCCTTTCCAAACTCAGAAATCCACCTCCCAAAATGGTGCTCAGACCAGGAGTTAATCACAATATGTATATGGTCCCTTCCCTCTGAACTCCAGTTCTTTCCTCTTCCCCCTGTCACTGAGTCCACTCATTTACACCACCATGGTTCATCCCTTTGCCACAGCTACATCTTGACCTACCATAAGGTCCAAATGACTCAGTCTCTCGTGAGGCACTGCGCTATCACCTTTTCTCCATAGTTGATGCATTCAAGGGTTCAAAAGTAGTCTATACCAATGATTCAATGGTTGTTGGTCTAGTGGGCTTTGCTTATAAACCGTGTAGTCTAGGGCGTCTTGTAACGGTTCGCGCGGCTCCCCCTGTCGGAGGTTCGAGTCCTTCTTCAGGCATGGGTATGTGTGTTGTCCTTGGCATAAGTTAGTTTAAGTTAGATTATGTAGTGCGTAAGCCTAGGGATCGATGACCTCAGCAGCTTGGTCCCATAGTCCTAACCACAAATTTCCAAATCTCTTTGCTTATATTCACACAGGACATGATGAACTACGTTCCTTACCAAATGGCTATACTGCTCTTCAGCTTATCTGCTCCTGCACCGGTGGGGTCCTCTCTCATCTCCAGTGATTCCTTGTGCAGTTTTCTAGCTCTCGATCAGTGTTACCCTCACCATCCCTTGGTCATTGTTATCCAGCATTCCCCGCCTTGGTCATTGTTATCCAGCATTCCCTGTATACCCTCGAATAATGTGGATGTTCTGTGACCTTCATCTGGACCTTGGCACATGTTGGGATCCCAGGGAATGAACTCGCTGATAGCCTTACCAAACTGGTTAAAAGTAAACCGACACTTGAAATCGATATTCTAGAAACAGACCTCTGATCGATATTACGCCATAAAGCATTAGGAATCTGGAATATGGAATGAGTCACTCTGACTTCACCAAACGAACTACGAGTGATAAAGGAGATTACAAATCTGTGGAGGTCCTCCATGAAGACCTCTCCATGCAGGCCATTGTCGCGAGTACCCACCTCATTTTTGTTGTGGTTCTCATTTGATGGTGGTCCACATTTTGCCGGACAGTCCCAACCTAGCCATCCTACAGCAGACTCTTAATCTTTGTGACTCCCTATCTGTGGTGTTAGGAGACGATGCCTCATCAGAAGACTTAGTTTTATGTTTTATTTGTGAAGGGGATTTTTACCACTCTCTTTAATGGAGGGCCACTTAACCTTACCGGCCGACTGAGGTGTTGGCAGAACACTCTGTTGCCTCCTCTGCCCTGATGGGGCTTTGGCTGTCTGAGTTTGGTGGTCCAGTCCAATCCTCTCGCTACCGGGCCTTTTACCATTCTTTCCCCTCTTGTGAACTCTGTTCGACTTGCTCATCTTCTGCGTCTCTGTGCCTCTCTTGCTCTGTCCGTGTTGGTAGTCTTTCCTAGCCAACTTCTGAGTGTGTACCTGTGATAGAGAGTGGGGCGGGGCAATGTACGTCCCCTCGTTGCACTCTGCTTTCTGGGGCTATTGTTGCTCCCTAGATGGGGCACCTTGCCTGCCTGTCTTCTTCTGTCTGCCTTTCTTCTTTTTGTCCCTTACCGCACCTTCGTTGATCTTTTGTAGACCTTGGGGTTTTCTTCCGTGTATTTTGAGCGGTAGGCTATCTCAGATATACAGTTATGTAGATCTGTCTGTTAGAAGAAAAGGGACTGATGGTCTAGTAGTTTGGTCCCTTTAATAATCCAGGCAGCCAACAAACCAATCATCTGCTACTTTTATTGTCGCATTCCCTAACCGAATTTCCTCCACATAGCTTGATTTAATTCGACTACTTATCAGGACACTTGCTTTTCTCTTCTTGACGTTCATCTTGGATCCTCCTTGACAGATTCTGTCCATTCCGAACAGCTGCTCCTCCAACTCCTTTGCTGTTTCAGTCAGAATTACAATGTCGTCGGCAAATCTCAAAGTTTTTATTTCTTTTCTCTGAACTTTTACTCCATCTCCAGATATTTCTTGGGTTTACTTTACTGATCGCTCAATGTGGTGATTGAGAAACATCAGGGATACGCTACAACCCAGTCCCACTCACTTCTCAACCACTGCTTCCCTGTCAGGCTCTTCGACTTGTATTATTACCATCTGTTTCCTGTGAAAGTTGTACACTAAATCGCTAAAAGGCATGCATATTCAAATACAAAGATATGTGAGCAAGCAGAATACGGTGCTGCGGTCGGCAATGCCTATATAAGACAACAAGTGTCCGGCGCAGTTCTTAGATGGGTTCCTGCTGCTACAGTGACAAGTTCTCAAGATTATGAAACTTTGTACGTGGTGTTGTAGTCGGCGCAAGAGCGATGGGACACTGCATCTCCGTGGTTGCGATGAAGTGGGGATATTTCCGTCCGACCATTTGACAAGAAGGTGGCAGGGATAAAATACAGGGAGCGAAAGGCTATTTACAATTTGTACAGAATCCAGATGACAGTTATAAGAGTCGATGGGCATGAAAGGGAAGCAGTGGTTGGGGAGGGAGTGAGACAATGATGCAGCCTATCCCCGATGTTATTCAATCTGTATATTGAGCAAGCAGTAAAGGAAACCAAAGGAAATTCGGAGTGGGAATTAAAATCCATGGAGAAGAAATAAAAACTTTGAGGTTCGCCGATGACACTGTGATTCTATCAGAGACAGCAAAGGACCTGGAAGAGCAGCTGAACGGAATGGACACTGTCTTGAAAGGAGGATATAAGATGAACATCAACAAAAGAAAAAGGAGGATAATGGAACGTAGTCGAATTAAAACGGGTGATGCTGCGGGAATTAGATTAGGAAATATGACGGTTAAAGTAGTAAATGAGTTTTGCTATTTGGGAAGCAAAATAACTGATGATGGTCGAAGTAGAGAGGGTATAAAATGTGGACTGGCAATGGCAAGGAAAGCGTTTCTGAAGAAGAGAAATTTGTTAACATCGAATACAGATTTAAGTGTCAGGAAGTCGTTTCTGAAAGTATTTGTATGGAGTATAGCCATGTATGAGAGTGAAACGTGGACGATAAATAGTTTAGAAAGGAATAGAAGCTTTCGAAATGTGGTCTACAGAAGAATGTTGAAGATTAGATGGGTAGATCACATAACTAATGAGGAGGTACTGAACAGAAGTGGAGAGAAGAGAAATTTGTGGCACAACTTCACTAGAAGAAGGGATCGGTTGGTGGGGCATATTCTGAAGCATCAAGGGATACCAATTTAGTATTGGAGGGCAGCGTGGAGGGTAAAAATCATAGAGGGAGACCAAGAGATGAATACACTAAACAGGTTCAAAAGGATTTAGGTTGCAGTACATACTGGGAGATGAAGAAGCTTGCACAGGATAGAGTAGCATGGAGAACTGCATCAAACCATTCTCTGGACTGAAGACTACAACAAGAACTCCGTAAATATCAGGAATCCAGCAAAACATCAAATCTCCGACATCGCTGCGGTCGGTAAAAGGTCCTGCAAGAACGGGAACGACGACGACTGAAAAGAATCGTTCAACGTGACAGAAGTGCAACCCCTCCGCAAATTGCTGCAGATTTCAATGCTGGGCCATCAACAAGTGTCAGCGTGCGAACCTTTCAACGAAAAAGCATCGATATGGGCTTTCGGAGCCGACGGCCCACACGCGTACCCTTTATGATTGCTAGACACAAAGATTTACGGCACGCCCGAGCCCGTCAGCACCGACATTGGACTGTTGATGTCTGGCAAGATGTTGCCTGGTCGGACGAGTCTCGTTTGAAATTATATAGACCGGATGGACGTGTTCAGGTATGGAGACAACCTCGTGAGTCCATGGACCTTTCATGTCAGCAGGGAACTGTTGAAGCTGGTGGAGGCTCTCTAATGTGGGGCGTGTGTAGTTGGAGTGATATGGGACCTCTGTTACGTCTAGATACGACTCTGACAGGTGAATGTCAGAGCAGGACAATGCGACACCCCATACGTCCAGAACTGCTACAGAGTGTCTCCAGGAATACTCTTCTGAGTTTACACACTTCCGTTGGCCACCAAACTCCTCAGAGATGAACATTATTGAGGATATCTGGGATGCCTTGTAACGTGGTGTTCAGAAGAGATATCCATCCCCTCGTACTCTTACGTATTTATGGACAGCCCTGCAGGATTCATGGTGTCATTTCCCTCCAGCACTACTTCAGACATTAGTAGAGTCCATGCCACGTCGTGTTGTGGTACTTCTGCGTGCTCGAGAGAGCCCTACACGATATTAGGCAGGTGTACCAGTTTCTTTGGATCTTCAGCGTATATTATTTTTCGCTCTCTCTATTTTACCGCTACTACCTTCTTAATTCCAAAGAGTGTACTCCAGCCAACTTTGTCAAAAGTTTTCTCTGAGCCTACAATTGATGCAAACGTATATTTGCCTTTCTTCATATTCTACGGTAAGTTGTAGAGTCAGTATTGCCTCGCGTATTTCTCCATTTCTCCAGGACTCAAACTGATCTTAACCGTGATTGGCTTCCGCTCTTCTATAAATGTTTCGTGTCAGTAAGCTGCAGGTATGACTTATGACACTGATAATTCGGTAATATTCATAACTGTGAGCACCTCCTTCCTTTAGAATTGGAATTTCTACACTCTTTTTGAGATCTGATGTTACACCTCCTGTCTCATACATCTTGCATAGCAGGTGGAATAGTGTTGTCATGGCTAGCTGTCCGAAGAATATCTATAGTTCTGCGGGGATGTCGTCCAGGGGCATTGTTTCGACTTAAGTCTTTCAGTGATCTGTCAAATTATTTTGTAGTATCATATCTCCCATCATCTACTCCTTCCTCTCTTTCTATAAATTTTTCTTCGAGTCCTTCCTCTTTCTTAGTCTCTCGGTAGTCTATATATTCCATCCACCTCTCAGTTATCCCTTCTTTGCTTAAAACTGATTTTCTATCTAAGCTATTGATACTTATTCACCTGCTTTTATTTTCTCCAAAGGTCTCTTTAACTTTTTTATAGGCGTTACCCATCGCTCCCGTATTTACGCTTGTCCTCTACTTTCTGTTAATCTCACTTTTTAGACGTATGTATTCCCTTTGGCTTGCATCTTCTGGTGCACTTTTATATTTTCTCCTTTCATCACGTTAACTCAAAATCTCCTGTGACAACCAACTATTTCAACTGGGTCTTTTATTTTTACCTATTTGATCCTCTGCTGCCATCACTGTTTCATCTTGCAAAGCTACCTGTTAGTTTTCTACTTTATTTCTTTCTCCTGCTTAAGTCAAACATCGCCTGCCGGCCGTGGTGGCCGAGCGGTTCTACGAACTACAGTCTGGAACCGTGCGACCACTACGGTCGCAGGTTCGAATCCTGCCTCGGGCATGGATGTGTGTGATGTCCTTAAGTTAGTTAGGTTTAAGTAGTTCTAAGTTCTAGGGGACTGATGACCTCAGAAGTTAAGTCGCATAGTGCCACAGCCATTTGAACCATTTTGAACCAATCATCACCTGATGCTCCTTTGAAACTCTCATCAACTCCTGACAATCTGAATTGATCCATGTTCCGAATCCCTAATTTATTATCTTTTTGCATTATATTCAGTTTTAATCTGCAGATCATAACCAATAAGTTATGGACAGAGTCCACATCTGTTCATGGAGATGTTTTACAGATCAAAATCTGGATCCGAAATCTCTGTCTTACCGTTAGTCAGTCAGTCTGAAAGCTTGCAGTATTTCCAGGCCTCTTCAACGCATGTCACCTGCTTTCGTAATATTGAAGACAAGTTTTGGAGATGATTTCTGTCTTACCGTTAGTCAGTCAGTCTGAAAGCTTGCAGTATTTCCAGGCCTCTTCAACGCATGTCACCTGCTTTCGTAATTTTGAAGACAAGTTTTGGAGATGATTACATTATGCTCTGTGCAAATTCTACTACGTCTTAGTATTACCTCTAAATGAATTTCTTTTCTTGTACCAGTGTTCATTGGCGTAATAAAAGAAATTAATTATACACTTCCTAGATCACAGTTTAGCAGCTTGTGTTTCCTGTAAGCATCTATGTGATGCGATGAGTTCCGTGCTTTTCTCTTACCTTGGAACTGAATATTATCACGTTCTTCCTTTTTGTACTGGGTATTATCTTGCATTTATCCAATTTTTTTAAGAAAAGCATTCATTTCTCCTAGTGGTAGTTTCCTCCACTTTTCGCTGCGTTTTCTACGGCCGTCCAACAACGATACTTACGTGAAGGCAACAGTATCGTCAATGAACGCTATAATAATTACGGTCATAAATCGTTTATTTGTATTGAGAACTTTGTATGACGAAGAGCCTATTTTCTGTAAGGTTTTATGTTCATCATGCATGTTCATCTCCTACATCAAAAGTCTTATGAGGGTGATGCTCTGGTGGTAGGTTTATATCGTGGCATGTTTAAGTAGCAACAACCTAATAATACACATTCCACAAACACGGAATAACCTTCGTGGCTACGGCTTTTTTCCGTGTAAGTAAGTAACATATCTGATATTTTTGATGAGTGGTACATTAGAGTAGTAGGACCACATTTGCCATATGACATCTTCATGATTTTGCCATAAGACTTTTACATGGACGTAGCGCCTACTGTCTACGTAGAGTGGGTCACGACAGCTTAATATACGCATTACATGAACTTTCAAAGTCGTATGGCTGCATCATACAGGAAGTTTAAGTTGTAAGGCATTAGAGCCGAGTCTATCAGAATGAAAAACTTGTCTACGAAACACTTGCAAACTCAGTCACAACAGATTGCATGTTTCAATATTCGATGTCATTTATCGAACAGGGTTTGGGCACATAGTTTCGTGTGAGATTTGGATTTAATAGTGTCTTGTTCCTGTAAACCCAAGCTTTCTTCGTTAAAATATATTTGTACTGGCTTCAGTTGAGCATCTGTCTTTTCTCTATACTCACTGTAACGCTACAAGAAATTTACAGCTAACAGTTCCTACCTCTCTTCATTTGCTTTGATATATCCTAGATGACGCACAGTAACCCGTGTGGTGGCTTCCTGTCGCATTACAGTCAGGTGAAAAAAATGTGTAATCACCTAAAGATATTGCTTTTGAAAATTTCATCACTTATCAAGTGATATTTATCGATTTCTACGTAAAAATTAAGGCATTTTTCCTACTAAAAACCATATTCTATAGTTAAAAGTATCTCTTTCTCAACTATACTAACGAGAACGAATTTTATGTAATCGTTACGATTCGATGTCAGATCGAACACCTTTCAGCCGCCTCTTTTCCAAACTGTCATTTTATTTGGATACCAGGTTCGGCGATTTACTACGTCATCTTCTACATCTACATCTACATCTATACTCCGCGAGCCACCTTACGGTGTGTGGCGGAGGGTACTTATTGTACCACTATCTGATCCCCCCTTCCCTGTTCCATTCACGAATTGTGCGTGGGAAGAACGACTGCTTGTAAGTCTCCGTATTTGCTCTAATTTCTCGGATCTTTTCGTTGTGATCATTACGCGAGATATATGTGGGCGGTAGTAATATGTTCCCATCTCTTCCCGGAATGTGCTCTCTCGTAATTTCGATAATAAACCTCTCTGTATTGCGTAACGCCTTTCTTGAAGTGTCCGCCACTGGAGCTTGTTCAGCATCTCCGTAACGCTCTCGCGCTGACTAAATGTCCCCATGACGAATCGCGCTGCTTTTCGCTGGATCATGTCTATCTCTTCTATTAATCCAACCTGGTAAGGGTCCCATACTGATGAGCAATACTCAAGAATCGGACGAACAAGCGTTTTGTAAGCTACTTCTTTCGTCGATGAGTCACATTTTCTTAGAATTCTTCCTATGAATCTCAACCTGGCGCCTGCTTTTCCCACTATTTGTTTTATGTGATCATTCCACTTCAGATCGCTCCGGATAGTAACTCCTAAGTATTTTACGGTCGTTACCGCTTCCAATGATTTACCACCTATGGCATAATCGTATTGGAATGGATTTCTGCCCCTATGTATGCGCATTATATTACATTTATCTACGTTTAGGGAAAGCTGCCAGCTGTCGCACCATTCATTAATCCTCTGCAGGTCTTCCTGGAGTACGTAAGAGTCTTCTGATGTTGCTACTTTCTTGTAGACAACCGTGTCATCTGCAAATAGCCTCACGGAGCTACCGATGTTGTCAACTAAGTCATTTATGTATATTGTAAACAATAAAGGTCCTATCACGCTTCCTTGCGGTACTCCCGAAATTACCTCTACATCTGCAGATTTTGAACCGTTAAGAATGACATGTTGTGTTCTTTCTTCTAGGAAATCCTGAATCCAATCACAAACCTGGTCCGATATTCCGTAAGCTCGTATTTTTTTCACTAAACGTAAGTGCGGAACCGTATCAAATGCCTTCCTGAAGTCCAGGAATACGGCATCAATCTGCTCGCCAGTGTCTACGGCACTGTGAATTTCTTGGACAAATAGGGCGAGCTGAGTTTCACATGATCTCTGTTTGCGGAATCCATGTTGGTTATGATGAAGGAGATTTGTATTATCTAAGAACGTCATAATACGAGAACATAAAACATGTTCCATTATTCTACAACAGATTGACGTAAGCGAAATAGGCCTATAATTATTCGCATCTGATTTATGACCCTTCTTGAAAATGGGAACGACCTGCGCTTTCTTCCAGTCGCTAGGTACTTTACGTTCTTCCAGAGATCTACGATAAATTGCTGATAGAAAGGGGGCAAGTTCTTTAGCATAATCACTGTAGAATCTTACGGGTATCTCGTCTGGTCCGGATGCTTTTCCGCTACTAAGTGATAGCAGTTGTTTTTCAATTCCGATATCGTTTATTTCAATATTTTCCATTTTGGCGTCCGTGCGACGGCTGAAGTCAGGGACCGTGTTACGATTTTCCGCAGTGAAACAGTTTCGGAACACTGAATTCAGTATTTCTGTCTTTCTTCGGTCGTCCTCTGTTTCGGTGCCATCGTGGTCAACGAGTGACTGAATAGGGGATTTAGATCCGCTTACCGATTTTACATATGACCAAAACATTTTAGGGTTCTTGTTTAGATTGTTTGCCAATGTTTTATGTTCGAATTCGTTGAATGCTTCTCTCATTGCTCTCTTTACGCTCTTTTTCGCTTCGTTCAGCTTTTCCTTATCAGCTATGATTCGACTACTCTTAAACCTATGATGAAGCTTTCTTTGTTTCCGTAGTACCTTTCGTACATGATTGTTATACCACGGTGGATCTTTCCCCTCGCTTTGGACCTTAGTCGGTACGAACTTATCTAAGGCGTACTGGACGATGTTTCTGAATTTTTTCCATTTTTGTTCCACATCCTCTTCCTCAGAAATGAACGTTTGATGGTGGTCACTCAGATATTCTGCGATTTGTGCCCTATCACTCTTGTTAAGCAAATATATTTTCCTTCCTTTCTTGGCATTTCTTATTACACTTGTAGTCATTGATGCAACCACTGACTTATGATCACTGATACCCTCTTCTACATTCACGGAGTCGAAAAGTTCCGGTCTATTTGTTGCTATGAGGTCTAAAACGTTAGCTTCACGAGTTGGTTCTCTAACTATCTGCTCGAAGTAATTCTCGGACAAGGCAGTCAGGATAATGTCACAAGAGTCTCTGTCCCTGGCTCCAGTTCTGATTGTGTGACTATCCCATTCTATACCTGGTAGATTGAAGTCTCCCCCTATTACAATAGTATGATCACGAAACTTCTTCACGACGTTCTGCAGGTTCTCTCTGAGGCGCTCAACTACTACGGTTGCTGATGCAGGTGGTCTATAGAAGCATCCGACTATCATATCTGACCCACCTTTGATACTTAACTTAACCCAGATTATTTCACATTCGCATTCGCTAATAACTTCACTGGATATTATTGAATTCTTTACTGCTATAAATACTCCTCCACCATTGGCGTTTATCCTATCCTTGCGGTATATATTCCATTCTGTGTCTAGGATTTCGTTACTGTTCACTTCCGGTTTTAACCAACTTTCCGTTCCTAATACTATATGCGCACTATTTCCTTCAATAAGCGATACTAATTCAGGAACTTTGCCCTGGATACTCCTGCAGTTTACCAATATTACGTTAACTTTTCCTGTTTTTGGTCTCTGAGGACGGACGTTCTTTATCAACGATGATGATGTTCTCTCTGGTAAGCCGTCAGGTATTTTATCGTTTCGCCCAAGGGGGGGTCCCTCTAACCTAAAAAACCCCCGTGTGCACGCCACACGTACTCTGCTACCCTAGTAGCTGCTTCCGGTGTGTAGTGCACGCCTGACCTGTCTAGGGGGGCCCTACAGTTCTCCACCCAATAACGGAGGTCGATGAATTTGCAACCATTATAGTCGCAGAGTCGTCTGAGCCTCTGGTTTAGACCCTCCACACGGCTCCAAACCAGAGGACCGCGATCGACTCTGGGCACTATGCTGCAGATATTAAGCTCAGCTTGCACTCCGCGTGCGATGCTGGTTGTCTTCACCAAATCAGCCAGCCGCCGGAAGGAACCAAGGATGGCCTCAGAACCCAAGCGGCAGGCGTCATTCGTTCCGACATGTGCTACTATCTGCAGCCGGTCACACCCAGTGCGTTCAATAGCTGCCGGAAGGGCCTCCTCCACATTACGGACGAGACCCCCCGGCAAGCACACCGAGTGCACACTGGCATTCTTCCCCGACCTACCCGCTATTTTCCTGAGGGGCTCCATAACCCGCCTAACGTTGGAGCTCCCTATAACTAATAGGCCCGCCCTCTGTGACTGTCGGGACCTTGCCGGAGAATCGGCCACTGGCCCAACAGGCGAGGCATCCTGTGGTGGCTCGGAAACGATGTCATCACCACTAGGAAGCACCCCGTACCTGTTGGAAAGGGGTAAGGCAGCTGCCACGCGGCCAGATCCCACCTTCGCCTTTCGGCCAGGCACGCGCGAGCCCACCACTGTCCGCCATTCACCCTGGAGTGATGGCTGACCGGTAAGATGCTCACTGCCGGAAGACGCAGCGACATCAGGGGTTCCATGTGATTCCAAGGCCACCGAAGTAGGCATAGGTCTCACCACAGTTGCCCCAACGCCACTACGAGCCGACGCCTGTGCCTCGAGCTCGATGAGCCTATCAGACAAAGCCTCCACCTGCCCCCGAAGAGTGGCCAATTCTCCTTGCGTCCGCTCACAACAACCACAGTCCCTACACATGACTATGTTTACCCTACTCTATACGGTGACAAATTCCCAAGATAATCTTCTGATGAGCTACTCTGATAATCAAGAAACACTCACTGAAATACGAGACGCGAAAACTACGCTAGGTTTTCCCAGAAAAACTATTTAAAAGCTAAGCGCAGCAAATAAGTACAAAATAAATTTCTCTCCTAACGATCATGAACTGTTAGTTTCTATGCAGAGCAGATAAACACAAATAGAATCCCTTCCTTAGTGGAAGGTCGTAAACAAAATGTAAAATAAACGCTTTATACAAACAGTACTCGCTGCTGCTGGTGCTCTCGCTCTGGCTGTCACAAGACAACTGCTGATTCAAGTGACTAGTGGCTAACGGCCGCGAAACAAACAAAAGACGGTTTTTGGGCGCTTTCTGTTCTAAACGATCAAGAAAACACTAAGAAATCTAACACGAAAACTACGTAAAGTTTTATCAAGAACTGTTAGTTACTATGCAGAGCAGATAAACACTAATAGAATCCCTTCCTTAGTGGAAGGTCGTAAACAAAATGCAAAATAAACGCTTTATACAAACAGTACTCGCTGCTGCTGGTGCTCTCGCTCTGGCTGTCACAAGACAACTGCTGATTCAAGTGACTAGTGGCTAACGGCCGCGAAACAAACAAAAGACGGTTTTTGGGCGCTTTCTGTTCTAAACGATCAAGAAAACACTAAGAAATCTAACACGAAAACTACGTAAAGTTTTATCAAGAACTGTTAGTTACTATGCAGAGCAGATAAACACTAATAGAATCCCTTCCTTAGTGGAAGGTCGTAAACAAAATGCAAAATAAACGCTTTATACAAACAGTACTCGCTGCTGCTGGTGCTCTCGCTCTGGCTGTCACAGATCGACGTGCAGAAATATTTCAACCTCGGTACCAGTCAAAATACGGGCCAACATTCAAATACTGGTTTTGTAGATTTCTGCTTGCTACAGCGATCACTTCAATCATTATCTGCCGACTGAGTGGTAAGCATTCAAAACAAATCAGTCAAAAATGAAAAACAAGCGAGGTTGGAAACTTCCTGCACATTGGTCACGGGCCTGAACGTGTCGCAGTAAATCGCCGAAACTGCCAGGCAAATAAAATAACAGTTTGGAAATTAGACGGCTGAAAGGTGCTTGATTTGACATCCTGTACCGAATAGCCGAGTCTCTGAAAAGATGGACCTGTAGATTCCGATACTCTGCGCAAATTTTAGAGTAAGCTATTCCTTCTCTATGACATTAGATAGCAAAATGACGTCTATGATGGTTTGCACCACACCAATCAGAAAACTTCATTTCTATACAGAACAGCGACGATTGCTAGCACCACGTAAAATCAAATACGATGGAGCTCCAAGAGCTGTTGAAACATAGGAGAGAAAGGCGGAAGGAAAGGAACGATGATTTTCGGACATCTTGGTCCTTTTGTGTTCTTTCAATTTAGGGAAAGGAAGAAATTATGCCGCAGAAAGGAAAATTGCTAACCGATAATTAGATTGTCGAGATGAGGAACCCATGTTGACCACTCAGCTGTATGTAAACACAAATCAGATATTTTTCAGAATGCTGAATGTTGAACTTTTATGAGATGTGGATTTTTATGACGACAAGGTATTTGCAGTGATGTAGCAAGGAATTTAAGATGAATACAGCTCTGAAAAAGAAGCAAAACTGTTATTTAACGTAGATGATGTGAAGTGAGTTGATGAGGCAATCAAAGTTGAGTCAGAGCGTAAGTCATACTCTGAGGGAGTACATTGGAATAATAGTAGAACGCTGTGTTATATGTTAAGGGAAAGTTGAGGCGCGAGGTGTATAAATTCATTTTAGTTCTGAAAGAGGTCTGATACTGAAGTATATCATTTCTACAAACGATATAAAAGCCATGGCAAAAATTAATTATGCAAGACAGAAAAATATTAATATCACATCCTGCACCAGATGCTGTCCATACAAAGTTGCGCTCTACCAAAATTACGGTTCGGTAGTTTTGGTACAGTAAATAAATGAGATGGAGTAAATGGAAGGATTACCTGAAATATTGGTAGCCTTGGTAGGGAAAGAAATGTAACTGAATCTGTTGGAGAGAAATTGGGTGTCGACTACTTCTGTTTGCTTTTTCCGTGCTTGTTTGTGTTTTTTTTTTTTTCACATAATTAGAACCGGACATCGTTTACTATTTTACCTTTCTGTATTTTATAACTTTGAAATTTAAATTGCATTTTATGAGTAATAATAATTAGTTGATCCCGTTACTTCTGCTTTCAGGTGGCCACAGCAATTATTTTTGATGCAAGTACAGTTTCCATTCACAAACATAAAAAACTCTGTACAGTTATTGTTGTTATTTTGCACTCAATAGAACAATCATCACGATCAAAGGATCAAAGGCAAGAGTTTCATGTTATTTTTGATAAGTACGAAAGCTGTTTGTGAATAACAGAAACATGTTTTATTTAAGCTCGACAAATTAGTGAGGCGAGGTTTCATACCTCCTTTTGCACTTTCCTAGTTTACTTTTTTGAGGATGTTGCGTTTCCTAGCGCTGTGATAAATATTTATCTCTTTTTTTCTTTTCTGCTACAACACCCCTCTGTTTCACGTTACGAATCAACAATTTTCGGCTAAAACTGAAATTAAACATTAACAATTGCAAATTTACTATAAACAGTGTTTGTTTTTAAGTAAAAGAGAAGAGGATAACTTTGTAGAACAAAAATGTCACGCTGACTACACGATCGTTTACATATAGTCACTCAGTTTCTACGCAGTTCTACAATTTCGGTCTCTAGAGGAATCTAGAAAGATACATATAGAAACAATGCGATGGAAAGGTAACGCTCGATATGTATGCAAGACACCTAACGTGCAGATATCGCTGTTACGTTCTTAACTGACCAAGGCTTCTAACGAAATTACTGTAGTCTACAATTGCTTATGGTAGTCTACGACTGCCTACGGTAGTTTTAAAGTTGTATGTCCATATGATAACGATAGTATCAATGGAAGTTAGTGGAAACGTCACATATCAAATAGAAATGTAAAATCTTGTGAAAAGCTGATAGGATTATCCTAAATTCAAAAGACAGGAAGACGAAAACTTTCAGAGAGAGAAAGAGAGAGAAAGTTTACATTTTTATAAGCACCACAAACTTGTAAACGCAAGAACGGAAGAGAATTTATAATTGTTAGTACTGTGTATACGTCCATGGTTAGTCAAAATGGTTTTGTGCAGAAAGGTTATCTGGAAAAGATACAACACAAGTGAAATCTTCAGTTTGAGAAATATAGGGGAATACATATAAGCATAATGGCATAACTTTATGAAGGGAGCGTGTAGTGATGCAAGATCAGTTTACTTACAGGAATTCGTAATTCAACGTGATGATGTAATATTTTTCGCTGTAATAAAGTGATAGATGAATCAGGTCTGTAACGAGAAGTTCAAAAATGACTCTGAAAGCAAATTATATTGGTGGAAAGCGCAAGTTTTCTGGCAAAAAGTATGAACTGAACAACAGATAAACGGATACAAAGGTGAAATAAGGCAATGTCTACATAAAGACCCTAACTGTTGCGAAATAAGTATTATATTGATTATGGTTTTCCGTACCAGTGAAGAACGATTACATTCTTGATTTCACTTGTCATGTATTAGTTTCTTTCCTTTTCATTTTATTTGTACAATGATATGCTTTCTCCAAGTATATTAAATGCTGTAGCGAAAATATTGCTGAATGAAATCACCGATTGTGTTTCAATTGTGTGGAAAACTGATCCTTGGAGATTTCAGTTTGTCTGCTATCTTACAGAACGTATTTACATTGTACGTTTCATGTTGTTTTCTATCATTGACTTATTAATCTCATGGAAAGTTACCGGCTGATCCTGGCGGAGGTTCGAGTCCTCCCTCGGGCATGGGTGTGTCTGTTTGTCCTTAGGATAATATAGGTTAAGCAGTGTGTAAAGTTAGGGACTGATGATCTTAGCAGTTAAGTCCCATAAGATTTCACACACATTTCAACATTTTTTTTAAACTTACCTGATGTCTGTTTTTCCGGTTGTTGTCTACTCATATATGCGCAATACTGCGTAGGTGCCAGTGTATTCAGTCTCTACAGTATTGCCTGGGTGAAGATATATCTACGTCATACTTGTAAAAACATAACGGGAAACGCGCAATATTAAGTAAATATGGGTCTTTACTTATTTTATACGTAACCCTTAATTAATCTGAGACAGACTATAAGTGAAATTATAAGTGAATAAGGTGTATGTATGTTGAATGACGCTGTAGCATTCTATTTGGGGACCACTGAAACTTAAATGCAACAAAAAGGGTTTGCCACAATTTAGGCAGGATTTAGATGAGAAGCTATGTGGTGTGTGTGTGTGTGTGTGTGTGTCTACGTGTGTGGGTGGGTGTATGCGTGTGTGTTTGAGAGGGGATAGGGGACGTGGAGTAAAGGAGAGAAGTTGGCCTGGCAATGAGACATCAGAAGATGTTTCTGATGAACAGCGCTACTTCAGAAGGGCGCCCAGCTGTCACTGACCATACCGACGAGATGGACAACCGGCGTCAGAGGAAGTAGTGGAAGAGACTGGAAAAATTCACGATTCCAGAGAATACGAATTTTGCAGGTACTAACAACCTAAATATTTCTAAAAATTGCACAATAATGCTTGTTTAGAGGAAACACTGGGCCAATATGTGTGTCTTTCAGCTAAATAAAAGAGACTGCACAACAGAAATGAAAGTTGCTAGGAAATAATTCGAATTGCGAGACAAATATCTGAGCTGGTAAATGAGCATCTACACAACCTTAGCAAATTTTGCGCAACGCAAGGGCACAGTTCCTCCTAGTGTGGGACGCCTCACTCCTGCGCCTGATTTAAGGCCCTTCAATTACTGCTTGGAAGTCATTCGATACCTTGGTTGAGAGAGCCATGACCATCAATTAGAGAGCTACAGCAGGAAAACGCCTGTCAAGGAGTACCTCAGATTGTAAGTAAACACACCTTCACGCCTGATTCTGGGGAATCCTGCCAATGTGGGCACAGTGCCTCCAGTCAAACAACTCACCATTAAAAAGTGACTGGTAAAAGGAAACACATTAAATTAATAGCATTAAATTCTGCCTGCCAGTGCGCATTCTGTCACGGAGTAATAACTAACACTACTGAAAAAGACAATGATTAATTATTAACTAAAACTTTATCAGTACCGAAGTCTTCTGATGCGAACACTTTATTTGCCAAAATCGCAGATATTTGTACAGTGATGACTATTTTCGGCGAAGTGCCTTTTCCAGACCTGAAAATAAAATGGAAGCTACAGGTGATTATTCGACTTTAGCGTGTAACATAAGGTAACAGAGAAACAAGTAAAAGAATTAAACAGCACATTAGTGCAAGCACTAGCGTCTGCAACGACCATGATAGGTACACACTTTGTCATAATTGATAGTAAAGTCAAACGTAACAATGCTCTAAGTTTTCAAAAATGAATAATAGGTGAATAAGTAGAAAAATACCCACAGCCACAAATAAAATACCTCACATTACAAGTAACTATATAACATTCCATGGCGGTTAGCGAAATAAAATCTACATTAAATGTTAAGTCACTGATTGCATGTATATTTAGCCAATATTATGTTAGACAACACGTCCGTGTTAACAGCTGAAGTAATACTGGCTGCCATGCAGCTTGTAAAAATATCTCAGGGTGCTTTAGTCTGGCATAAGGTGGTAGTGTAATTTACTTGAAAACGTTTTAGTATTTAATACAAAACATTACAAAATGTAAAACTATTCAGTGAGAGTACTGCACATTAAGAACACTAGATAGCGAAAAATAACTTTTGGTAGAACGTAGTTTGATAAACCATAGACGTTGCACAAATAATGTGAGATTACAATATTGTTTGTAAGGAGTATTTATTTATCTTTGTTCAATCCGGTTGATTATAGGAATAATACAACGAAAAGTATGTGACAATATTTGACATCATACCAGAAATGTGTGTTACTAATGTTCGCATATTCTAGTTTTGAATCAAAGAAATGGGAAAAACCTATCAACATTAAGAATTGCTTTCATAACGTAAGGTATTAAGAATTACTTTCATAACATATGGTGCTAAACAATCCATTAACTAAAATACGCATATTTAATCTTAGCGACTTTTCACAATGGCTGTCAGGTCCTAGACAAGTACAACCAACCCCAGTAACTTTTACAACATTTTTATGAAGTGCCATAAGGTCAGTGTCACATACCTCTTATGAAATTAGCAATATTCTCTTCATACATTCTAATTATAATGTAGACTTCGAGCAATGTATCACATAGTTCTCATCTTATTATGTCCTAGACACGTGTATCAGATACTTTTCACATGTTCTCATAATAATAATCTAGACCTTGGGTTAGGTTTTATACATTTCCAACTACACCTTACATCTAGTTGTTTCTACACGCTCCAGTTATAGCATAGACCTTGAGATTACTATCACATTTATCTTGTTGTTTTACATCTTCACTTCAAACTACGTACTGAAGTGTCATTTAGAACATCGATAAAAAACTTTATGCTAGTTTTAGGCTACATTTGTGTATTGTAACTTAGAAATGTCAGATGCTTATTCTTTGTACTTTGATAGGTGCCTCTTACGTGAGGAAGACATTTTTACCAGTTTTAATAAATTATTGTCTCTTATTGATGTATTCACGATAGTTAGGAAGTGCTGTAGTCCGTAGCCGGCCGTGAGTCGGAGAGCATTTCTCACGCTGACTGGCTAGGTGACGCAGCGACCATATGTCGCGCGTTGTGGGGTGGGGCTCGGCGCTGGACCGTAGCAACAAGCGCTAGCCTGGGACATATACATGACGGGAAGTACCGCCATCTTGGGGCCAAAGTCACCGATTTTGTTTATTTATATTTAATAATTAAAGTCATTTATGATAACATGAATACTAGAAGGAGCCTCTGGATGTTTAAAACTATTTATCATAATTTTGCCTCGTTAAAATTCACACCCGTTCATTAACAAATGCATAACTTAGTAAGTACGAACTTGATCGGAAATCCACGAACTATGACGAAACTAATAAGAGATACGGATTGCGCTCCAAAGTAGGCAGTCGGCGTTAAGAGCTCTTCCTGTCCTGTTCGATGGTAGCCATGCTCTCAGTTACGAGTAGTTTGTTACATGGGTGTTTCATTATTGATCTAATACGAATAAAAGTGATATTACGGCATTCTGAATGTTAATTTCGAGTAAATAGATACCCCGAAGTTGATCGACAGCAATTTCAGATAATTAGCTTCCACCGACAGAGACGTCCAATGCGCCAATGAAGAATCTGCACGGGACAACATTTACGAGAGCTGCACCTCGCACAGGTAGGAGGAAATCCGACGATACGACCCACTAAGGCGGATCAAGGAAGGTCCGACTTACACTCGCAGATTACGGGTGGAAATGCTGACCAGTCATACTGTACGTCACCACCCTCTACGGACTCGCAGCTAAGCTGAATAATAACAGTATCAGTTTAGAAGCGAGGGGATCTTACAACTTGTAATCTAAATACATCCTTTGATTGTAACCTAGATCTCGGAATAGGTGCCATATGTCACATTCATCCAGCCACGTTAAGATCTTGAAATTGTTTATGCATATGGTTGTCGCTGTGGGTCATAACATATTGAACTACAGAGAAGTAATTTCAGATAATTAACAATGATGACTTCAGCTTTCGCTATTACTCTATGATTAGAACTTGGAAATACAATGTGTATTCTAATTTGGGTGTACACTGGGATATTCTCCGGGAGTTGGTTGTGCTTGGATAGGGGCTGGCAGCCATTGTGAACAGCGTGAACAATGTATGAACATATTTTAAATAATATATTATCTGCACTATATGATATGAAAGGAATTATGAATACCTTATGTCAATGGAACTCAAACTGTTCACCGCGGCGCCTTGATGCGCCGTAAATGACTGCCTGGGGTTTTGTGTCTTTATTTACGTATTTAGTAGCAAAGAAGACAGTTGTGGGAAATTTCATTACTGTTGTCAGCCTGTGTGGACTCAGAGAGATTCCACTTTAGATGTTGGTCAGCCTGTGTAAGCAGCCATAAGCTCGAAGGTGAACTATCGCACGTTGCACTAACAGCAGCAGTGCTTGTGTTTTCACCAAGTTTTTATTGTACTGTGACCTTGTTATCAAACTGATACAGGTGATAAACTGTGGAAAATTTTTTAAACTTGGCAGGTGGAAATAAAAAGTGAGAGCTGGCTGAGAAGAACAAGGAAAGTTGTAATGAAGATAGTAAAAGCGAGGGCAGAAAACACGACTATAGCTACTTCGATTTTGGTTTCATGTGCACTGTTGTGAACACCGAAGAGCGTCCACAGTTCGTTTTGTGTCTGAAACAGGAACGACTTCTGGGGTAGTGCCGCTGTACCGTGGCATAATTTGTATAGAAAAGACTTTTTCATTTTTTCTTTATTGTATTTCAATTCCCCATCGGGGCGAGCTGGCAGCAGCATACGCGCTGCTCTTCAGCCGAAAGACATAGAACAAAACAATAGAAGACATTTAAAAACAGCAAAGGAGAGAATAAGGTGAACATAGATATAAAAAAGGGGGAACATCATGGAAGGCAATAGACAAAAAACGGGGTGACTGTAAAATGGAGATAAAAAACTGTTTAAAAGTAGCACACACAAAAGGCCACACACTGCGACGATTAATAGAACACAAGGCACAGTATGACTGGAGCACAAAGGTATCGACGGATGGCGTAGCACATAGCGTAACACTGACGGCGAATCTCAAGGCAGTACACAATTAAAATCACACCTCTTGACGCACAGGAGAAACAGCACTAAGCACAACACTGATGTGGCACACTGATGATGATCAATACAGAGGATCTGCCAGGCGCAAGGAGATGAGGGAGACCTGAAGAAGGGAGGGAGGGGAAGAGATGGGGAGATGAGCGGGGGGCGCGCTGAAGAGGGCCAGTTAGGGAGGGATGTGGGAAGGAAAGAGGCAAGTATGGGGTGCAGGGTCTCAGGGGAGGGGGGGGATGGAAGAAAATCCGCTCTGGGAGAAGGAGGGAAGAGGAAAAAGGGGGCCCTGGAGAGGGGGGGGGGGACAAGGCCAGATTACAGTTGGAAGGAAGGGTAGATGTCTCAGCGAAGTTCGTCATCTGGGAGGGGGAGGCGTTGGAAATTGCCCTGATGAAGGAGATGGAGGGTGTGGAGGTGGAGAGAGGGAGGGATACAGCGATAGAGGTGCGGCGATGGGTGGGGGGTGGAGAGGAAGGAGGAAACCAGAGGGTGGGGGGGGGATCAAGCCTGCGAAGAATATAAAGGATATGGAGATGTTGGAGGAACAGGAGGAGGCAGGGGAAGGGGATCAGTTCATACAGGAGCCATGTGGGGGAAGGAAGGCGGATACGGAGGGCAAGGTGGAGTGCATGGCATTCAAGGATTTGGAGGGCCTTGTAAAAGCAGGTGGGGGCGGAGATCCAGGCAACGCTGGCATAACAGAGGATAGGACAGATGAGGGATTTGTAGGTGTGGAGGATGGTAGAAGGATGCAATCCCCATGTCTGGCCAGACAGGAGTTTCAGAAGGCGGAGGCGGGAATGGGCTTTCTGCTGGATGGTCTGGAGATGAGGGGTCCAGGTGAGGTGTCGGTCGAGGGTGAGGCCAAGGTATTTCAGGGTGGGGGTGAGCTGGATAGGACGACCATAAAGGGTGAGGTAGAAATCATGGAGGCGAAAGGAGCGAGTGGTGCGGCCTATGATGATTGCCTGGGTTTTGGAGGGATTGAGATGGAGGAACCACTGGTTACACCAAGTGGTGAACTGGTTAAGGTGGGTTTGGAGGGTACGTTGAGACCGTTGAAGGGTAGGATAGAGAGCCAGGAAGGCGGTGTCATCAGCATACTGGGGAAGGTGGACTGGTGGGGGTGGCTTGGGCATATCAGCTGTATACGAGAGATAAAGGAGAGGGGAGAGGACAGAACCCTGGGGGACGCCAGCCGTGGGATAAAAGATACGGGAGTTGGTGTTGTGGAGGGTGACATAGGAAGGACGGTGCGAGAGGAAGGAAGCGACCAGATGGACAAAATTGATAGGCAGGGCGTAGGTTTGGAGTTTAAAGAGGAGACCGGGATGCCATACACGGTCATAGGCATTTTGGAGGTCAAGGGAAACAAAAATGGCGGAGCGACGGGAGTTAAGCTGGAGGGACAGAAGGTGAACAAGGTTGAGGAGTTGGTCTTCAGCAGAGAAGGAGGGTCGGAAGCCACACTGGGTAAGGGGGAGGAGGTGGTGTTGAGCAAGGTGCTGATGGATACGGTGGGAGAGGATGGATTCAGAGACCTTACTGAAGACGGAGGTGAGGCAGATGGGACGATAGGAAGAGGCGGCAGAAGGGGGTTTGTTGGGTTTGAGGAATCAGAGGACGCGGGAGGTCTTCCACAGGTCAGGGTAGAAGCCAGTAGAGAGGACGACATTATAGAGATGGGCGAGGACAGTCAGGAAGGAATAGGGGCTTTCTCGAAGGTGACGGTAGGTGACACAGTCGTGACCAGGGGCTGTGTTGTGTTTGGACCGGACGATAAGTTTAATGTCTTGTGCTGTGATGGGAGTGTTGACGTCAGAGGGGGGCAACTGCCCCAAGTACTGGAGACTAGGAGCAAGTGGAGCGACTGAGGTATCGGCACGTTCCATGACGGTGGGGAAAAGAGAATAATCAAAGTGGGTATCATCGGGGATGGAGAAGACCTCGGAAAGGTGGGAAGCGAAGTGGTTGGCCTTACTGAGGTTGTCAGGAAGGGGGCGATCGTTATGGAGAAGGGGGTAGTGGGGAGCGGAAAGGGAACCAGTAAGACGATGGAAGGCGGACCAGTACTTGGAGGAGTTGATAGGGAGGATGGCGTTGAGTCGTGTGCAGGTCTGGCGCCAGTCTCGGCGTTTCGTTGCTGTAATAAGGTTCCGTACGTGTCGCTGTATTTGCCGGTGGCGTTGGAGTGTATCCCTGTCACGAGTGCACAGGAAGGAGCAATAGAGGCGGCAGGATTCACGGAGGAGGAGGACAGCCCGCGGAGGGAGAGTGGGATGGTGTGGGTGGATGGTTTTAGTAGGAACATGGGCCTCCACAGCGTCAGTAATTACCTTCTGAAGGAAGGACGAGGAGTGGATGATGTCGTCAGGATGGCGATAGGTAAGAGGGTGGCTTTGGACCTGGGTGGAGATGGAGTCCCGGTAGGCACCCCAGTTGGCACGGCGATAGTCATGGACGACCTTGGGAGGGGGTGCAGGGTGCGATGCCGGAGGGGGGTGGTGAGCAGACGTTATGGTGAGAA
Source organism: Schistocerca nitens (assembly GCF_023898315.1). Taxonomy (NCBI): domain Eukaryota; kingdom Metazoa; phylum Arthropoda; class Insecta; order Orthoptera; family Acrididae; genus Schistocerca; species Schistocerca nitens. The sequence goes on along the minus strand of NC_064616.1, from coordinate 533,962,382 downwards.
GGACAAGGAGGTGATCGCTACCTGTGGGGTCAAGGACGGCGACAGCGATACGCCCAAGGAGGTTGGCGGAGGCAATGACAACATCGGGGGTGGTGTCACTTTCGGGTCGGGTGTGCTGGGGAAGGGGAACAAGGTCACCTTGGATTGTGGAGAGGAACTGATGCCACCGCCGAAGGGCAGCTGGAGTGCAGCTATGGATGTTGAGGTCGGCGGCAATCACATAGGTGGAGAAGGTGTGGTCAATGTGTGAGATGAAGTCGTAAGGAAGAGGAGCAGTGGAGCGGACATAGATGGTAGCACAGGTAATGGTGAGGGAGGGGAAGAAGACACTTAGGATAAGGTGTTCAGTGGGGTCATTGAGGAGAGGTTGTGGCCGGACGGGGATATGCTTAAGGTGGCCAATCGCGACTCCACCCTGCGCACGAGGACCAGGAGCGTCGGTGCGGTGGAGGATATAGGGGGAGGTGTGGATAGAATGGTGGGACTGGAGAAGGGTTTCGTTCAAGAGGAAGGTGTCGACCTGGTGGTGGGAGAGGGTGTGCATGAGGAGGTATTTGTCGGAGCTGAAGGAGCGAATATTCTGGAAGAGGATGCGAGACTCGTGCCGCGCCATGACGGGAAGGAGGGGGGGGGGGAAGAGAGGGAAGGGAAGAGACTTAAACTAGGGTGTCGAGGCGGGTGAAGGTGAAGTGGGCTTGGTTCTGGGAGTAAGTGGCGAAGGTGTTCAGGTGGAAAACAGAGCGAGTAGCAAGGGAGATTTGTTGGAAGGTGTGGGGGCGCTGAAAAGGGTGAATGTTTTGGAGTACAACGGTAATGAACCGGATGATGTCCTCGGCCGTGGGGGGTGGACGGATGGAATTGTTGGGATGGACAGGGGGATCGACGGGACGAACTGGGACTGTAAGTTCAGGGCTGGCTGGAGGGGGTTTAGCTTTACACTTGTGGGAGTATGTGGGGTGGGGGCCATTACAGGTATTATAGGAAGGAGGAGCAGCGAGGTTGGGGCAGTTCTTAAGAAAGTGGGAGGCCTTGCAATGGGGACAGGTGGGGGAGTTTTTGCAGTTGGGAGTCAGGTGGTCATTGTACATCAGGCACCGCTGGCAACGGTAGGATTGGGGAGGGGATTTGGAGGATTCAACAGGGTGGCGACGGTGGTATATCAGGGCACCCTGGGTGAGGAGATGGTCTATGGATGGGGCGGACTCAGAGAATACCCGCATGAGGTAGGTGGGACCAGAGGCATTGTGGATACGGCGGGCAGAGCGGATTTCCAAGTCTGGGTGGGAGTTCAGTTCTACCAACACTTCATCCTCTGTGATCATCGGGCTGAGCTTGGTGATCACAGCAGTGTAGGTGGGGGGGCGACGGGGAGGCTGGGGCTGACGAGGAGTGGAAGCGGAAAGGAAGGGTGTCAGAGAGGCGTGGGGGCCGAACATAACTCGTGGGAGTTTTCGCAGGAGGTCTGTGTGAAAGGATGGGGACTGGGACTTGATAAGGACTGAGTCCCTGCGGGGAATGAGTTGGGAGATGGGAGCACCAAGGAAGTACTTTCGTATTTCCTTGGTGAGGGTACGAGCGTCGAGGAACTTAGAATCGGGAGTTGACAGGACAAAGGTGTGGAGGGTGGGGGCCAAGGTATGGGTGGCAGGAGGAGGGGTAGTGTCCATGGTGACGGCAGGGGGAGGGGGAATTGGTGTTGATTTTTTGTGGGAAGTGGTGGGAGCATAGTCGGTAAGGACGCGCTTTTGGGGTTTTTTGGAGACTGGAGGCTGGGAGGAGTGGAGAGGGATGGGGAGGAGAGGGAGGTGGCGGGTGGCAGATCCCTGCGGCATAGTGGAGGCACCAGGAGAAGCAGCTGGTTCAGTGGTGGCGAAGGTGGCTCGGCGCGACGTGATGCGTGCGGGAGATGCAGATGACGAAGCGACGGGGTCGGTGAGAGAGGGGAAGCCAACCACCTGAGGGGCGGCATCAGAGGCGTACGTGAGGGCGGGGGTAGTAGTGGGAGCTGTTGAGGGTGTGGAGGCTGGAGGAAGGGTGTAGAGGTGTGGGTATACAGCAGGGGAGGAGATAGGGGGATGGGTGCGTGGGGGAAGGGAAGGGGAGGTGTAAGGAGGGAGGCCAGGGGCGGCACTCCAGGAAGTGACTGTGGGAGAGGGGGAGGGGGAGGTGTAGATGACGGTGGAGGTGGGAGTACTCATTGCAGACGGACGGCGACGGACAGACGGACGTGCAGCTGCAGGCGGCGGCGGCGGCGATGGTCGGCGGCGAACAGACGGAGGAACAGCAGGCGGCGGCGGCGGCGGCGGCGGTTACGACGACGGCGATGGACAGCGAGCAGGCAGGCGGACGGACGGACGGACGAACAGCGACAGCAGCAAGCGGCGGGCAGACAGACAGACAAACACAATCTTCGAAGACGGAGATTCCACCCTGAGAGTAGCCCAGGCTTTGCAATCTGACGCTTTCGAAAGAGGGGATCCAACCCTCTAGATGATAAGAAAGAAAGAAAGACAAATCTATAAGAATTGCGCATAAAACATTTTTTCCGAGTATGTGTTCTCTGACTTGAATAGGTGCGTGACGCCGCGCGCGCTTTCGTGGTTATTTTATGAAACTTGGAGCCAAGTCCAGATCTGCGCCCATAAGCGCTGCCTAAAAGGCTAGCTAGGCTCTCGATAACTACACGCTCCTTATGGTAGGGGTAGCGCAAATGTTGCTCTGACTGAGCTTTACGTTGGTCCCGTCAGAGAGCAGTAAAGTGCAGAACCTACAGAAGCACGATTCTGCCATATATCGCCAATATGAGAATACACTCGCGGCTCAGATCTCCTCTTAGGCGGTGATAATGATAATGCATTCGTAAGCGCAAATTAATACTGAATTAAATCGAATACAGAAATCGTACACTTTAATATTATTATAAATGGCTCCATTTAATATGAATATGATTATGCTGTTAGATTTTGAATCTAGGAGCCATTATTTCAGTATCTGCATATTTCACAACAGCAGGGATAATGATACGGAACAAAAAAACTAATGCAATCACGACGTGTTGAGCATCTGTTTTTTGTTCTTAACGTTCGTATAATACAGTTCTGTCCAAACATGTTGTAGTTCATTGTGATGTCTGGTAATTAGACGAGTGTAGCCGTGTGCAAAGTGATTTCTTCAAGTGAAATTGACTGTAAAAGTTTAAAACATGTAAAACATGAACCAAGTCAGAATGAAAGTTTCACTCTCCAGCGGAGTGTGCGCTGGTTACTAAAAACGCTACTTAGTGACAGGAGTTTCAGTGAAAACATTCAGATGAAAACTCTGAATCTGCAGCTGCAAATAAGAACTCCACCCCGTAAGTTCAGTACAGAAATTTGCCCAAGAACAAATAGATTTGTGGCCGTGAAGAGAACAGTGCTGGTTTTTTTTTAAGTGGTATTGGCATATGTGGTCCAGATGAAATTACATGTCATGTCACGTCAAAGCGAGTGTCTTTCAGTTCTAGGCAAAACCAACATTCAGCAGAAATCAGGTTCGCAGCATAGACAAACAACTGACAGCCATAATAGACAAGCAGAAAAGAACAGATACTCATTGAATTTAATTGTTAGCTGTATTCGGTTCTGTGGTGCTTTGGAACTGGCTCTAGGGGCCACGATGAATCTGACGCCTCTCAAAATATTGGCGTCTTTTACGAGATAATTCAGTTTAGTGCGGAACTGGACAAAGATCTTCAAGTTTATTTCAGTCAAGCATCAGTGTTAAAGGGCATTTCTAAGACTGTTTAGAACGATGTACTGCCATGCGTGTTGGAAGTGTACCATGAGGAAGTTCATAAAGAAATAACACGTGCCAATTAAGGTGCAATAACCACATATGAAACGCAAGAAGTATTTCATGGATTTCAGTTGGTTATTGTTTTGCGATATATAGTTGAGGGCAAACCCAATCAAAGATTTCGGAGCCGCGCGGGATTAGCCGAACGGTCTTAGGCGCTGCAGTCATGGACTGTGCGGCTGGTCCCGGCGGAGGTTCGAGTCCTCCCTCGGGCATGGGTGTGTGTGTTTGTCCTTAGGATAATTTAGGTTAAGTAGTGTGTAAGCTTAGGGACTGATAACCTTAGCAGTCAAGTCCCATAAGATTTCACACACATTAGAACATTTTTTTAGTTAGGTTTAAGTACTTCTAAGTTCTAGGGGACTGATGACCACAGAGGTTAAGTCCCATAGTGCTCAGAGCCATTTGAACCATTTGGCACTCACGTTGTATCGGACACTGGTAGTCGGCCGCGAACGTAAACAAACGAGAACCTAGCCGGTCGAGGGGAGAAAAGTGGTGCGCGAGGACTAGCCACGCTATTCTCTCACAGGGCTGGCAGCCCACGCCCTTCTTCTGTGCTCCTGCCAAGGCACAACAGAGGCAACTGTCATACGGATCGCTGATCCCATCTGCTATTGTGAGTGTCGTTTTCGAACCCCATGACAGACCAAGATTGGTCTCTGCATTCCTTTCAAAATAAGAAAAGGAAACAAGGAGGAAGCATAACACAAATCAAAGCGAAGTACACAAAGCATCCGGTAATGGCTACAGCGCAACTGGTTGCTGAGGTTAGCGGTGTCGTAAATGTAGTAGTTCATGCGCAGTCTCTACTGGTAAAAGTGTCCGCACATGACGTACGAGCAGTGAAGAATTTCGCCGTTGGTATGTGCACGCTTCCTATCATGTACTCCAGAAATATATGAAGCTATTATAGTGGACAAGAAAACCGCTGTTGTAATAAGGTTTTTTCAGTCAGTGGTATGCCTCAGCGGCCGCTACGGGTTTGAAAGTATAGCCTAGCAAATCAAAGCGTCATTTACAAAGTGTTCATACCAAGGATGTGGTCAAACCAAGAGAATATTTTTCTAGAAACCCGAGACAAATGAAAGAGCAGAAAAAAGCAGGCGAAAACCGAGAATAAACAACCACTTCTAGCGCCATACAATATGGCTTACCGAGTAACAAAGTGTAAGAAAGCCCATACGATTACAGATGAACTAATTTTACGATGTACTGTGGACATTGTGTCCATTATGCTAGATGAGCCAACGAAAAACCAGATTTTTCCCCATTCCTTATCCTGACACTACAATTAGTCGACATATTTACGATGTAGGAGAGAATCTTCATGAAAAAATCATAGAAAAAATTAGAGGGGCGGATCTTGGTTTGCAGCTTGATGAGGCCATGTGTAGCAATAGAGATGCTAGTTTAATTTGCTATGTGCGATTCGTTGATGAAAAAGGAAACGGAATGAAGAAAGACCTTTTGTGTTTGGGAAATAAATGCAGGTACAGCAGGCAAAATTATAATAGAAATAGTGGACAATTTCATGACAGAAAATCAGATTAGCCTGGCTCATTGTGTGGGTGAGTGCACTGATGGCGCACGATCCAAGTTGGGGTTACAGTAGTCTACAAGCACTCATCCGCGGCAAAGCTCCTGGTATTATGGGGGCCCACAGTATCACCCATAGAGAATCATTTGCTTCGCAACATTTGAGTGTTGATCTGAATCAAGTACCACAAATTGTCTTAAATGTGGTCAACGACGTAAAACCCGTCTTCAGGAAGCTAGATTTTTTAGACAAATGTTTCACGATATGGGACTGAACAAACATCGTTTTTTTTTTTTTTTTTTTTTTTTTGCGGCACTCGTCTGATTTCCAGGGGAAATATACTATCGCGCATTCTTTAGTTTGGGCGAGAAGTCTGTTCTCAGCTGGAGAAAGAAAATCATGTAAGTGCAAAGTACTGACTTGCTATTAAAGGTCGCATATTTACATGATATATTTGAGAAGTTAAACTCACAGAATAATTCTCTACAAGGAAGTGAAACTCATTTCATTCAGTTAATTGAAAAAGTTTCGCCCTTCAAAAAGAAGTATCTTTTTTGAAGGGTGAATGAACGACGGAGGAGAAATAGAATACTTTCGATGTTTGCAGCATTTTATAAACAACAATAAGATGGGCCTTATTGCAGATATTTTTTTCAACTATTGAAGGACATTTTCTGAACTTTAGGTTGATTTTGAAAAACTTTGTAGGTTTCAGTGAGTTGAAAATCCCTTTAGGACTAATTATCCTTCTGATTTCAGTACTGCAGAAGAAGAAGAATTGATAGAACTTTCATCACATTCTACACTAACACTGAAGTTGTCATCAATGACATTGCAAACATTTTGGTATTCAGTAAGAAAAGAGTTTCCAAGTTTAAGCAAGAAAGCGCCAAAGGTATTAATTAATTTTGCGTCCTCCTATCTTTGCAGGAGTGGTTTTTCGGCTGTGGCTGTCATTGAAACCAAGTACAGATCAAGAATTTGTGTGGAAAAAGAAATGAGTGTAGAGCTGTACCTCGTTTGCTGCCAAGATGTAACGAGTTCTGTAACAAGAAGCAAGCTGAAGTGTTGCATTTAGGTGAGTACCATGTTATCCATAACTTTTTTAATTAATTATTTCAGTTTCTAGAAGGTTTCCTACAAGGGAGCCACGGGAAGAGCATAGTTGTTCAGGGGAGCTACGAACTCTAAAAGGCTGAAAACTATGGCTTTATGTTATAAAAGCAGTTCTTAATATTCACAGGCTTTCATCACATATTTTATTCTAAACTAGTAGATATAGAAACTATTGACACACATTTCTCACACGATGTCAAATATTGTCACATACTTTTCGGTGTATTATTCCTATAACCTAACAGATTGTACAATGATGTCTAAACACCAACAATATTGTAATCTCATATTATTATTTACGTAACGCTTATGCTTAATCAAACTATGGTCTACCAAAAGTTACATTTTTTCTTTCTAGTGTTCTAAATGTCCAAATCTCTTACATAATGGTTTTACATTTTATAATTTTCTGAGTAAAGTAGTACGTCGTTTATAATTTTGTAAAACTTTTATACTGTTACCTAGCATTTTTATGGTATATACACGTTTGTATGTGCATTACTTTATATAAGATAATTTTTAATGTAAATTACGCTGCCACCTGGGGCCAGACTCAAGCACTTTGAGATATGTGTTTATGCCAGTCAGTCTTCCAACAGCTGTTAACATGGACGTATTATTTAACGCGGTACTGACTAAATGTACTTGCAATCAATGACTTATAGCCTTTGATTTACATTTTTTTCTCTGATTGCCATGAAACGTTATATAGTAATACCTTTATCGAGGTACGTCGGTTATTAATACACCTTGTATTAATTTATTTGTGACTCTGGGAAATGTTCTAAGTATTCATCTGTGTGTTTTTTTTATCTTACAGTAACATTCTCTTCGGTTATAGCAAAGTGTCTACCGATAATGGTAGACGCTACTGCTCGTACTAATGTGGTGTGTAATACTTTTACTTGTTTCCTTAGATCAGGGTTATAAATCGAATTTTCACGTTTAGCTTACATTTTATGCCTTTTCATATTTGAAAATGGTAGTTCAGTTTTGACGAAACTAATCACCACTGCACAAACAATTGTTATCTTGGCAAGTAATCAAATTCAAATAAGAAGAGTCCAACATTTACAATTACAAATGGCCACCTACAAGACTGGCTATATCAGGTAAGCAGAATTTTATTGTTTTACTTTTCATTGTAGTGTACTATGGAAAAATATTAACTGTCTGAATACATTTTATGAATGGTAACTGCAATCAATCATGCTGTGCTCCAAAACAGACCCACAATAGTGTCCGCTAAAACAGCAAAGCCATGAAGGTGAAATGCAACAAAAGTCAAACTGACTCTGAGAACAACGCACTGACGGGAAAAAATCGCAACATCAAAAAACCAGAAATGTACAGTAGTGCAACTTTGGGGATACTTTTGTCCAGGTAACATATTTAAGTGATTAACATTCCAAGATGACAAGTTAATGTAAGCGCGACATAAACCGTTGCAAATGTGAAATGCTGGTACGTTAATAGCCGGTGTAACCGTCAGAATGTCGAATGTAAGCATACAAAGGTGCATGTATTGTGTTGTACAATTGCTAGATTTCAGTTTGTGTTATCGAGCTCCGTGCCTGTGGCACTTGGTCAGTCAATACAGGGGCGAATGAACGTTGTTCGTGGATGACGATGGAGTTGTCATCCGATGGTGTCCCACATGTGCTCGATTTGAGACATATGGTGATCGAGCAAGCCAAGGCAACATGTCGGCGCTGTATAGAGAATGTTCAGTTACAACAGCTGTATGTGGGCGAGCGTTATCCTATTCGAAAACTTCCCCTGAAATGCTGTTCATGAATGGCAGCACAACAGGTCGAATCACCAGACTGACGTACAAACTTGCAGTCTGGGTGCGTGAGATAACCACGAGACTGCTTCTGCTGTCATACGAAATCGCACTCCAGACCATAACTCCAAGTGTGAGTCTAGTGACTCTAGCACGCAGACAAATTGGTTGTAGGCCCTTAAATATCCTCTTTCTAAGCAACACACGGCCATGGCTGGCACCGAAGCAGAACCATTATTCATCGAGCTTACCCTCCAATGGGCTCTAGCCTGATACCACTGAAGTTGCAAATGGTGCTGGTTTGATGACAGTGGAATGCAGGCTACAGGCGTCTGGATCCGAGCTGTTCTTGAAGTAACCGATTTGTAACAGTTTGTTGTGTCGCTGTGGAGCCAACTAACGCTCAGACTGCTGCTGCAGACGCAGTACGATGCTCCAGAGCCATACGCCGACCATGATGGTCCTTCATATCAGTGGTGCCACGTGGCCGTCTGCGGAACATGGATCAATTCAGATTGTCAGGAGTTGTTGAGAGTTTCAAAGGGAGCATCAGGTGATGATTGGTTCTAAATTGTTCAAATGGCTCTGAGCACCATGGGACTTAACTTCTGAGGTCATCAGCCGCCTAGAACTTAGAACTACTTAAACCTATCTAACCTAAGGACATCACACACATCCCTGTCCGAGGTAGGATTCGAACCTGCGACCGTAGCAGCAGCGCGGTTCCGGACTGAAGCGCCTCGAGACGCTCGGCCACATTGGCCGGCACAGGACAGGCAAACAGTTCGCTCGGCCATACAGGATCGTACAACCACGTCACCTACCTTGAGTCACGGGCTTACTTGCAGCAAGATACCTATCGTCAATGACGGAATGGTGACCAGTGTTGCAGCTTCTGAAGGGCGGCAGCAGAGAGTGCAGTAGTGCACCAACCTCAGTACTGCACACAGAAGTGGCACCGCGGACTCCTTTGAGACGAATCCTGGTTCTGTGTATAACATCATGGTTCTGTGTGGAGGCTCCAAGGAGAGAGTGCATTGCCTGATTGCTTTCGTCGTCATCATATGGGCCCAGCACTAGGCGTGATAGTGTGGTGTACCAATCGGGACACAACGTGATCAGCTCTGGGTCGCATTACTTTTCTGACGTGGTATGATCAGTACGTCTCCTACCTCGGTACAGAGGGCGTTCGGTTTTTGCACTAGCCAGCACGTTCTCACACATCATGGGTTGTCGAGAGAATGGCACGCTGCCAGTCACCAGAGACTATGATTAATAAACTCTGCTCACAGAGATGAAGCAGTATGGAATGATGCGTCCGCATCTTACACCCAGACCCAGTTCGACTCGGTGCTCACACGGGTTAAAGCTTTGTTTCTACCAGGGCAGGCAGCTCTGTACACTAAACTTCAAACTGTGTCTTACTCCAACTAACCTATTCATTTTTTCATACTTTCTTCTTACTATACTGTACGCCCCCCCTCCCCCCACCCCCATGAACCATGGACCTTGCCGTTGGTGGGGAGGCTTGCGTGCCTCAGCGATACAGATAGCCGTACCATAGGTGCAACCACAAGAGAGGGGTATCTGTTGAAAGGCCAGACAAACATGTGGTTCCTGAAGAGGGGCAGCAGCCTTTTCAGTAGTTGTAGGGGCAACAGTTTGGATGATTGACTGATCTGGCCTTGTAACACTAACCAAAACGGCCTTGCTGTGCTGGTACTGCGAACGGCTGAAAGCAAGGGGAAACTACAGCCGTAATTTATCCCGAGGGCATGCAGCTTCGGTGTATGGTTAAATGATGACGGCGTCTTCTTGGGTAAAATATTCCGGAGGTAAAATAGTCCCCCCTTCGGATCTCCGAGCGGGGACTACTCAAGAGGACGTCACTATCAGGAGAAAGAAAACTGGCGTTCTACGGATTGGAGAGTGGAATGTCAGATCCCTTAATCGGGCAGGTAGGTTAGAAAAATTTAAAAAGGGAAATGGATAGGTTAAAGTTAGATATAGTGGGAATTAGTGAAGTTCGTTGGCAGGAGGAACAAAACTTTTGGTCAGGAGAATACAGGGTTATAAATACAAAATCAAATAGGGGTAATGCAGGAGTAGGTTTAATAATGAATAAAAAATAGGAGTGCGTGTAAGCTACCACAAAACAGCATAGTGAAAGCATTAATGTGGCCAAGATAGACACGAAGCCCATGCTTACTACAGTAGTACAAGTGTATAAGCCAACTAGCTCTGCAGATGAAGAAATTGATGAAACATATGATGAGATAAAAGAAATTATTCAGGTAGTTAACGGAGACGAAAATTTAATAGTCATGGGTGACTGGAATTCGAGAGTAGTAAAAGGGAGAGAAGAAAACGTAGTAGGTGAATGTGGATTGGGGGTAAGAAATGAAAGAGGAAGCTGTCTGGTGGAATTTTGCACAGAGCATAACTTAATCATAGCTAACACTTGGCTCAAGAATCATAAAAGAAGGTTTACACATGGAAGAATCCTGGAGATACTAGAAGGAATCAGATAGATAATAAAATGGGAAGACAGAGATTTAGGAACCAGCTTTTAAATTGTAAGACATTTCCAGGGGCACATGTGGACTCTGACCACAATCTGTTGGTTATGAAATGTGGACTAAAACTGAAGAAACTGCAAAAAAGTGGGAATTTAAGGAGATGGGACCTGGATAAACTGACTAAACCACAGGTTGTACAGAGTTTCAGGGAGAGCACAAGGGAACAATTGTCACGAATGGTGGAAACAAATACAGTAGAAGAAGAATGGGTAGCTCTGAGGGATGAAGTAGTGAAGGCAGCATAGGACCAAGTAGGTAAAAAGACGAGGGCTAGTAGAAATCCTTGGGTAACAGAAGAAATATTGACTTTAATTGATGAAAGGAGAAAATATAAAAATGCAGTCTATGAAGCAGGCAAAATGGAATACAAACGTCTCACAAATGAGATCGACAGGAAGTGCAAAATGGCTAAGCAGGGATGGCTAGAGGACGAATGTAAGGCTGTAGAGGCTTATCTCACTAGGGGTAAGATAGATACAGCCTACAGGAAAATTAAAGAGACCTTTGGAGAAAAGAGAACCACTTGTATGAACATCAAGAGCTCAGATGGAAACCCAGTTCTAAGCAAAGAAGGGAAAGCAGAAAGGTGGAAGGCGTATATAGAGGGTCTATACAAGGGCGATGTACTTGAGGACAATATTATGGAAATGGAAGAGGATGTAGATGAAGATGAAATGGGAGATACGATACTGCGTGAAGAGTTTGACAGAGCACTCAAAGACCTGAGTCGAAACAAGGCCCCGGGAGTAGACAACATTCCATTAGAACTACTGACGGCCTTGGGAGAGCCAGTCCTGACAAAACTCTACCGTCTGGTGAGCGAGATGTATCAGACAGGCGAAATACCCTCAGACTTCAAGAAGAATATAATAATTTCAATCCCAAAGAAAGCAGTTGTTGACAAATGTGAATATTACCGAACTATCAGTTTAATAAGTCACAGCTGCAAAATACTAACGTGAATTCATGACAAACGAATGGAAAAACTGGTAGAAGCCGACCTCGGGGAAGATCAGTTTGGATTCCGTAGAAATGTTGGAACACGTGAGGCAATACTGACTCTACGACTTATCTTAGAACAAAGATTAAGGAAAGGCAAACCTACGTTTCCAGCATTTATAGACTTAGGGAAAGCTTTTGACAATGTTGACTGGAATAATCTCTTTTAAATTCTGAAGGTGGCAGGGGTAAAATACAGGGAGCGAAAGGCTATTTACAATTTGTACAGAAACAGGATGGCAGTTATATGAGTCGAGGGGCATGAAATGGGAGCAGCTGTTGGGAAGGGAGTGAGACAGGGGTGCAGCCTCTCCCCAATGTTATTGGCTCTGAGCACTATGGGACTTAACATCTGAGGTCATCAGTCCCCTAGAACTTAGAACTACTTAAACCTAACAAACCTAAGGACATCACACACATCCATGCCCAAGGCGACTGTAGCGGTCGCGCGGTTCCAGACTGAAGCGCCTAGAACCCCGATGTTATTCAATCTGTATATTGAGCAAGCAGTAACAGAAACAAAAGAAAAATTCGGAGTAGGTATTAAAATCCTTGGAGAAGAAATAAAAACTTTGAGGTTCGCCGATGACATTGTAATTCTGTCAGAGACAGCAAAGAACTTGGAAGAGCAGTTGAACGGAATGGACAGTGTCTTGAAAGGAGGATTTAAGATAAACATTAACAAAAGCAAAAAAAGAATAATGGAATGTAGTCGAGTTAAGTCTGGTGATGCTGAGGGAATTAGATTAGGAAATGAGACACTTAAAAGTAGTAGATGAGTTTTGCTATTTGGGAAACAAAATAACTGATGATGGTCGAAGCAGAGAGGATATAAAATGTAGACTGGCAAAGGCAAGGAAAGCGTTTCTGAAGAAGAGAAATTTGTTAACATCGAGTATAGATTTAAGTGTCAGGAAGTCGTTTCTGAAAGTATTTGTATGGAGTGTAGCCATGTATGGATGTGAAACATGGACGATAAATAGTTTGGACAAGAAGAGAATAGAAGCTTTCGAAATGTGGTGCTACAAAAGAATGCTGAAGATTAGATGGGTAGATCACGTAACTAATGCGGAGGTACTGAATAGTATTGGGGAGAAGAGGAGTTTGTAGCACAACTTGACAAGAAGAAGGGATCGGTTGGTAGGACATGTTCTGAGGCGTCAAGGGATCACAAATTTAGCATTGGAGAGCAGCGTGGAGGGTAAAAATCGTAGAGGGAGACCAAGAGATGAATACACTAAGCAGATTCAGAAGGATGTAGGTTTCAGTAAGTACTGGGAGATGAAGAAGCTTGCACAAGATAGAGTAGCATGTAGAGCTGCATGAAACCAGTCTCAGGACTGAAGATCACAACAACAACAATACTGTACATGTGGAATAAGTGATTTTCAATGGTCAACAATGTAATTAATGGAGATAATGCTATGTGCTCTATTCACATTGATACTAGTGCATCTAATTATACTGTTTATGATTAATTGCAAGTGCCACACTCAAGTGCAAAATATTTTCTGAATAATCGGTATAATTAACATTTATTAGCTTCCAGTAAAGTATCAACTAATCTTTATTTCAGTGGGGACGGTGAGAACAAATAGCTGCAGTAACTGAGAAGTAGTTATCTGGCGTTTAGAAATGAGACTAGATTTCTAAACACAGTCATAGGCTTTTCGAGCTCGACAAACCACAGAAAATCGGATTCATGTGTATGAAACTCTTTGTCTGAACAAGCCTCGGAAGGCCCAAAGGTTCTAACTGGCCTACATGTCATCCTCAACCGATAAGCATCACTGGATACCGTAATGGAGGGGCATGTGGTCAGCACATCGCTTTCCGAGCCGTTGTCAGTTTTCGTGAGCGGGGCCGCTAGTAATCGATCAAGTAGCTTCTCAGTTTACCTCACAAAGATGAGTGCATCCCACTTGCCAACAGCGCTCGGCAGACCCGGACGGTCACCTGTCCGAGTGGTAGCCTATATGACAGCACTTAACTTCGGTGATCTGGTCCGAGCAGGCACACGGGGGGAGGGGTTTATTAGTGATTGGAAGCTCCAACGTTAGGCGGGTGATGGAGCCCCTTAGGGAAATAGCGGAACAGTCGGGGAAGAAGGCCAGTGTTCACTCTGTCTGCTTGCGGGGGAGGGGGAGGGGTCTCATCCGAGATGTGGTGGAGGCCCTGCCGAGGGCGATAGAGAGCACTGGGTGCACCCGACTGCAAATTGTTGCACATGTCGGCACCAATGACTCCTGCCGTCTGGGTTCAGAGGTCATCCTCAGTTCATACAGGCGGTTGGCGTAGTTGGTGAAGGCGGAAAGCCTTGCGCAGGGGGTGGAATCTGTGCTAACTATTTGTAGTGTCGTTCCCAGGACCGATCGCTCTCCTCTGGTTTGGAGCCGAGTGGAAGGCTTAAACCAGAGGCTCAGACGTTTCTGCGGAGATCTGGGGTTCAAATTCCTCGACCTCCGCTATCGGGTGGAGATATGTAAGGTCCCCCTGAATAGGTCAGGCGTGCACTACACGTAGGAAGCGGCTATAAGGGTAGCGGAGTACGTGTGGAGTGCACATGTGGGTTTTTTAGGTTAGAGAATTCCCTCCCTAGGCCCGACAAGACGCCTCCTGAGACGTGACAAGGTAGTAGTAGGCAAAACGCAACAGGGAATAACAATATTAATGTGGTAATAGTAAACTGTAGGAGCGTCTATAGAAAGGTCCCAGGACTGCACTCATTAATAAACGGTCACATTGCCCACATAGTGCTAGGGACAGAAAGTTGGCTGAAACCAGATGTAAACAGTAATGAAATTCTAAACTCAGATTGGAATGAATACCGCAGAGACAGGCTGAACAGTGAAGGGGGAGACGTATTTATAGCGATCAAAAGTGCACTAGTATCGAAGGAAATTGAAGGAGATCCGAAATGTGATATAATTTGGGTGAAGGTCACGGTTAAAGCAGGCTGAAACATGGTAATTGGATGTCTCTATAGGCCCCCTGGCTCAGTAGCTGTTGTGGCGGAACACCTGAAGGAAAAGTGGGAGAATATTTCGAGTAGATTTCCCCAACATGTTATAGTTATGGGTGGAGATTTTAATTTGCCGGATAGAGACTGGGAGACTCAAACGTTTATAACGGGTGGCAGGGACAAAGAATCCAGTGAAATTTTTTAAACTGCTTTATCTGAAAACTACCTTGAGCAGTTAAATAGAGAACCGACTAGTGGCGATAACATATTAGACCTTCTGGTGACAAACAGACCCGAAATATTTGAAACAGATAACGCAGAACAGGGAATCAGCGATCATAAAGCGGTTACTGCATCGATGATTTCAGCCGTAAATAGAAATATTAAAAGAGGTAGGAAGATTTTTCTCTTTAGCAAAAGTGACAAAAAGCAGATATAAGGGTACTTGACGGCTCAACACAAAAGTTTTATCTCGAGTACAGATAGTGTTGAGGATCAGTGGACAAAGTTAAAAACCATCGTACAATATGCGTTAGATGAGTATGTGCCAAGCAAGATCGTAAGAGATGGAAGAGAGCCACCGTGGTACAACAACCGAGTTAGAAAACTGCTGCGGAAGCAAATGGAACTTCACAGAAAACATAAATATAGCCAAAGCCTTGCAGACAATCAAAAATTACACGAAGCGAAATGTAGTGTGAGGAGGGCTATGCGAGAGGCGTTCAATGAACTCGAAAGTAAAGTTCTATGTACTGACTTGACAGAAAATCCTAAGGAATTTTGGTCTTATGTCAAAGCGGTAGGTGGATCGAAACAAAATGTCCAGACACTCTGTGACCAAAATGGTACTGAAACAGAGGATGACAGACTAAAGGCCGAAATACTAAATGTCTTTTTCCAAAGATGTTTCACAGAGGAAGACTGCACTGTAGTTCCTTCTCTACATTGTCACACAGATAACAAAAGGGTAGATATCGAAATAGACGACAGAGGGATAGAGAAACAATAAAAATCGCTCAAAAGAGGAAAGGCTGCTGGACCTGATGGGGTACCAGTTCAATTTTACACAGAGTACGCGAAGGAAGTTGCCCCCCTTCTTGCAGCGTGTACCGTAGGTCTCTAGAAGAGCGTAGCGTTCCAAAGGATTGGAAAAGATCACAGGTCATCCCCGTTTTCAAGAAGGGACGTCGAACAGATGTGCAGAACTATAGACCTATATCTCTAGCGTCTATCAGTTGTAGAATTTTGGAACACGTATTATGTTCGAGTATAATAACTTTTCTGGAGACTAGAAATCTACTCTAAAGGAATCAGCATGGGTTTCGAAAAAGACGATCGTGTGAAACCCAGCTCGCGCTATTCGTCCACGAGACTCAGAGGGCCATAGACACGGGTTCCCAGGTAGAGGCAGTGTTTCTTGACTTCCGCAAGGCGTTCGATACAGTTCCCCACAGTCGTTTAATGAACAAAGTAACAGCTTATGGACCATCAGACCAGTTGTGTGACTGGATTGACGAGTTCTTAGATAACAGAACACAGGACGTCATTCTCAATGGAGAGAAGTCTTCCGAAGTAAGATTGATTTCAGGTGTGCCGCAGGGGAGTGTCGTAGTACCGTTACTATTCACAATATACATAAATGACCTTGTGGATAACATCAGATGTTCACTGAGGCTTTTTGCAGATGATGCTGTGGTATATTGAGAGGTTGTAACAATGGAAAATTGTACTGAAATGCAGGAGGATCTGCAGCGAATTGACGCATGGTGCAGGGAATGGCAACTGAATCTCAATGTAGACAAGTGTAACGTTCTGCGAATACATAGAAGGAAAGATCCCTTATCATTTAGCTACAATATAGCAGGTCAGCAACTGGAAGCAGTTAATTACATAAATTATCTGGGAGTACGCATTAGGAGTGATTTAAAATGGAATGATCATACAAAGTTGATCGTCGGTAAAGCAGATGCCAGACTGAGATTTATTGGAAGAATCCTAAAGAAATGCAATCCGAAAACACTGCTTGAATACTGCTCACCAGTGTGGGATCCGTACCAGATAGTGTTGAAAGAAGAGATAGAGAAGATCGCACGGAGAGCAGCGCGCTTCGTTACAGGATCATTTAGTAATCGCGAAAGCGTTACGGAGATGATAGATAAACTCCAGTGGAAGACTCTGCAGGAGAGACGCTCAGTAGCTCGGTACGGGCTTTTGTTAAAGTTTCGAGGACATACCTTCACCGAGGAGTCAAGCAGTATATTGCTCCCTCCTACGTATATGTCGCGAAGAGACTATGAGGATAAAATCAGAGAGATTAGAGCCCACACAGATACATACCGACAATCTTTCTTTCCACGAACAATACGAGACTGAAATAGAAGGGAGAACCGATAGAGATACTCAAGGTACCCTCCGCCACACACCGTCAGGTGGCTTGCGGAGTATGGATGTGGATGCAGATGTAGATGTAGATCTGACCAGAACCTTTCTTACCACTGCGGCAAGACTATTAGTTTACATGGATGAAGTTGCTGAGTTATGTGACAGGTAAGGTACATAGATTGGTCATCAAAGAGAAATGAATTAGATAAAGTTAATCTGCTTCATAGGATGGGTAGTTATTGGATGAAACATTCGAGGATGCTTTAAGCGATAGTGGATTTGAAGACCTTATTAAATACCGAAGTTTCCTGCCAAGGTATGAGCTGAAACTGGAGTGTTTATTCCGTTTACGGAAAAGTAGGAGTGTGGAAGTTTTCTACAGCCTATGATAGTAGTCTGCATAAAGGAACCTCCATCTCCTTTCCCAAGGTGGCTTCCATCAACTCCCCCTCCCGGATGATGCCCTCTCTCCCTCCACCTATCCCTCCTACCAACTCTGATCCCCATGCCCCCTCCTTTCCTCCGTCCTTTCCCTGAGCTCCCTCTCCCCCCTTCCATCTTGTTTTCTCCCCACCAAACCTCTCCCTACCTTCCTTCCCCCCTCCCCCCCGAGTCCTTTTGTATTCCCCTCCTCTACCTTCCACACTCCCTGTCACGTCTGCCAGCACCCCCCACCCCTCTTATGGGTCCTCATCCTCCATCGGCTCCTTTCCCGCCTCCCCCCCCCCCCTTGGGTTTTCCTCTCCTTCCCCCTTTTTTATTTTTCCATCATCTGTCCAGATTCCCCCCCCCCCCCACCTGCTCTCGGCTGTGGTATGTCACATTTGCCAACTTTTTAGTGCAGTGTTTCAGTGACTGTTAAGCGTTGTTCGTCTTTCTAGTGTTGCGAACAGAAACCATGCTGTTGCTAGGTGTGAATTTTATATCTTTTGCGAACAGAAACCAGACTGTCGCCATGTTTTTTTAATTGTCTGTCTATTGTTTTACCTGTCTGCTTCGTATGTATTTTATCATCCCTCTGTTCTTTGTTTTACGTTCCACGACTTTTTTTGCCATGTTACTCTTTAAGTCTCCGATTTTATTACCTGTTTTTGTTATTTATTCTCTTCATCTTTTTAACAAAGTCTGTAGGCTGAAGAGCGGCATACTAAGCTGATGCCAGCCCGCCCCCTTCGGGTGGGAATTGAAATTCAATAAAGAAAAAAAAACAAAAAACCTGGAGAGGCAGTTCACGCCGAGCGAGCCCATTGGTGTCATCGTAGCCGCCGCCTCCTCATCCACCGCCGCCAGCGTACCGGAGCCATCCTCGCAGGGCCTCCACTCGTCCTCGGACTCAGGTGACGGCAACGTGGACTTCGCGCCGCTCTTCACGAGACGCCCGGGGCTTGGTTTGGTGAAGTTGTATGGTTACTATAGACAGTTTATGTTTGGAAGAACCTCTGATTTAGTTATTGGTAGGCTTGCAGGATCATTCCTACCTCACAAATATTGTTTTGTAAATTTTGAAGAAAGACTTTAGTTTAAATAAAAACGCTATAACTCACACTCTGAGATTTTCCTATCCTCGGATGGCGGATATATTATTGTGTTTAGCGATGAATAATGGTTCTGCACCGCCCTGAATGACCATTTTCGGCGGGTATGTCTCCCGTCCGGTGCCATTATCTAGGCTATCAAGGACCATTTACAACAGTTGTGAGCCAGCTTTGAGTGATTCAGTTTAATGAATGACTGTACTGTGTATACATCATTTTAAGAAATAAAATGTACTGATCCTGTCAAAATCTAAAAATATGTTTATTTCTTCTATAACCACTCTTGGTCTTCGTCAGAGTATCCTATCCTAAAAACTTCATTTACAACTACACCTAAAACATACAAACAATGCGCTGCTGGAGTCAGAATAGGACCACACCGGCTCAGATAACATTAAAGTCTTGCAGTTGTACTTGTTGCCAAGGGTAATATTTCTGGAATTACGTCGCTGGAAAACATCCTGTCCGTAAATATGGTCGATTACAATACTTCAATGTTGTCCAAGACTGTGTTTTGTTATTCTGCCTCCGCTACTGTATCTGTTGCTGTTGATAAACTGTTCTGTATACTTCCTAGGTTTAGTAGCAGATTAAGTCCTAATGATATGTTATATCACGGTAATGCACTTTGGTATTGAACTAACTTAACTTGGGGTATGTTAGCAAACAGGGTTTCTTTGATAGGTGCACTGACATGCTAGATGAGAAGGTTGTAACCGTTTCCAACCATCAAATGGCTCCTATTTTGTGACTGTCTTACCATGATCTCAATATACTAATGACTGTATACATAAAGAAGAAAATTCAGAACTGGAACGGAAATATGTGTGCATGTTATGCAGATAAATCAAATGGCTCAAATGGCTCTGAGCGCTATCGGACTTAACTTCTGAGGTCGCCTAGAACTTAAAACTACTTAAACATATCTAACCTAAGGACATCACAGACATTCCTGTCCGAGGTAGGATTCGAACCTGCGACCGTTGTAGTCGCGCGGTTCCGGACCGAAGCGCCTAGAACCGCTCGGCCACAACGGCTGCCTTATGCAGATAAAACATATAATCGTTTACATAAACTTTTCGTAAAGTTTGCGCATTGCGTCTTATTGCGAAATGGAACCATAATAACTCGCACAATGTTTCATGAACGTAAAGAAAAAAATCTCTTTCCGGGTAAGCCTTAATAAATTCCATTTCCGTTCCGAATTATTTATCTCTATGCGTCATTAAGGTACGGCTGGCTGCGGTTACAACACGAACTTCATGTATCCCAGTAAAAAGCGCACCTGGTGAGCGGTGCTTTAGTAAACCGGGGATGTTATTAACATACCGCCTGAGCCAATTAAATGCAGACCATGTCAGTTATTTCCTGGTGACCAACAGTAACTATACATTTTCTTCTCTTGCAAGTAAGTGGAAAATGCGAAATGTTGCGGCTGTATTCTTCGCATATTTTTTATGGAAACAGTCGTCGCCTATATTTTTAGGATAGTATTTATTTATTTAAAAAAATCTTCTGTGTGAAATTATTATTATACTTATCTATTATTATATATAAATGTCAAATTATTTCAGTGTTTTCTATACCGTAAACTGTGTCACGAAAGCGTTACTGGGACCGTTCCAGTTGTGTCAAAAAATGACGGAAGAGGAGAAGAGACCGAGACAGAGAGAGAGAGAGAGAGAGAGAGAGAGAGGAGGAAAGGGACGGACGGACGGAAGGAAAGTAGTATGTAATTGTGCAGTGTGGCGAAGCAAGACGCCTGCGATGACCAGTCACGATCGATTTTTGAGACATGGAGCGCGCACACGACGGAGTGCGTTCATACGGGGACGGCCGTAAGCGACACGTTCTCCTTATTGCAAACGAGTCCTAGCTGGTTAAATATTGTGCTACATCACTAAAACCCATATTGCACTGAAAATATCTGCACAACAGTGCAAGTGTCGGCGGTAGTCGCTGTACGTGTTTTCTTGGAAACAAACTAGTTCCTTTCACTCGCAGTATGGGTTACTGAGAACAGTATGTCCATTTTACGCTTCACCCTTAAATAAGCATTCAGTAATGCTTGGTCGTGTCCCGGCTTTGTTTTCCTGGTAATGTTAATTGTACGTTAAGAGTGGTCAAATGTGTGTGAATTCCTAAGGGAACAAATTGCTGAGGTCACCGGTCCCTAGACTTACGAATTACTTAAACTAACTTATGCTAAGAACAACACACACTCCCATGCCAGAGGGAGGACTCGAACCTCCGGCGGGAGGGGACGCACAATGCGTGATATGGCGCCTCAAACCACGTGGCCACTCCGCGCGGCCGTTAAGAGTGATACGTAGGATTATGGATAGGTTTAATGACGAAAAGTTGGCCGACATGCACCTCGTGTATAGGGTTACTTAGCTCTTTGGAAAGGCTACATAACGACGCAATGCTGAACTGGTTCCACCGCGGCGTCAATCTGATTACAATAATTTTGTATCTGAGACTATTTGTGCTACTGTGTGTTTTGTGTTTAACATTTGGGTAATAGCATATTACAGACTTTTTACTGTTATGCAGGTATTTTCGTAAAAAGGTAGGCAATTGTGGTAAAACACAGAATAAATAATAATTACTTTATTAGCCTGTAGCGAGCCAGTGGATACCCGAAACAACTCCTGAAAATGTTCAGTAAAACTTAAAGGTCTACTGTATTAGGTGAAAGATGATTTATGGCTCCGAAATCTGGGTGTATACTATATGCTGTACGAAACTGGAATGTCTTGTGTTGGAACGACTATACAAGCTTCTGAACAAATGTGATCCGAACGCAAGCATTAAACTCGACTGAATCAACTATTGCCGAATAACACCTCACGTGTAAGCATGAAATGAAATATGAAGATGTCAGCCAGGTGAAGATGACGAAATTCCTGGACAGTATCATAAAGAAGACTATTAGAGTATCCGTTATTTTTATTTACAAAGACAAAAGCTCTAAATTAAGTAAAAGATTGGATCTGGTAGTCGGTTTGCTTAAATCAAGTTGGAAAACAAATCAATGCGAACCCCCCCCCCTCCCCCCTCAATCTCTCTCTCTCTCTTCCTCTCACTCGCTTTGTTCATATAAAAATGCTAGTTAATACTTTTTTAGATGAAGGGTACCAGGCCGGCCTTTGTGGCCGAACGGTTCTAGGAGCTTCAGTCATGGATGTGTGTGATGTCTTCAGGTTAGTTAGGTTTAAGTATTTCTTAGTTCTAGGGGACTGATGACCTCATAAGTTAAGTCCCATAGTGCTCAGAGCCATTTGAACCATTTTTGAGGGATACCACTCTACGACTTTTCCTTATAACATGAATTTAGGGTTCCATATCTTAACGGGTTAGAACGGAATCCTTAGAGGATCACTTTATTGTCCTTCTGTCCGTCTGTTCGACTGTTAAGAACTCTTTTACTCAGGAAAGGGTAGACGTATCAAGTTGAAATTTATGTCACGTCCTAAGGCCTATAGTCCCTTGGCGACGTAAAACATATAAGCTTCTACGTCAACGGAATGATATATACGGCTGTTTAAGTCAGAGATATTGGTCCTCTCAAACTTTTACGACATTAAAATTTGTAGTTTACTTTCCATTGACCAAAAATCATGATATTTGGCAAGAAGCAAGCTTTCTCAGTACAAGTAAGGCAAAAAATCCGAAGACTGTTAATCTGTACGTCTTGAGGCCTTGAGGCAAAACACTTTTGTTTTATTTATTTTCTTTCCTAAACTAGTTTCAGTGATAAAATCGCCTTCATCAGTGCGTTTTTCTTTATTCTGAAACAGGCAAAATCAGCAGCGTTACAAATATTAATATACACACATCAAAAAAAGTTTTACATCACCTCGGTTCCGAGAGTTCCGGAACCTGTACAAGAAAATTGGAACAGAGATCAACATAAACATCATTTCCGGCCTTTTTATCGTGCATGAAAACCACACATTGCATGTTGTACCACCATACAGCGAGACCTTCATAGGTGGTGGTCCAGACTGCTGTGCACACCGGTACTCCTCATATCCAATAGCACGTCCTGTTGCACTGATGCACACCTGTATTCATCGTGGCATACTATCCACACATTCATCAAGGCACTGTTGGTCCAGACTGTCCCACTCCTCAATGGCGATTCGGCGTAGATCGCTCAGAGTGGTTGTTGGGTTACGTCGTCCATAAACAGCCCTTTTCAATCCATCCCAGGCATGTTCGATAGGATTCATGTCTGGGAACATGCGAGCCTATCTAGTCGAGCGATGTCGTTATCCTGAAGGAAGTCATTCACAAGATGTGCATGATGGAGGCGCGAATTGTCCTCCAGGAAGACGAATGCCTCGCCAATATGCTGCCGATATGGTTAAACTATCGGTCGGAGGATGTCATTCACGTATGGTACAGTCCTTACGGCGCCTCCCATGACCACAAGCGGCCCCACATAATGACACCCCGAAACAGCAAGGAACCTCCACCTTGCTGCATTCGCTGGACAATGTGTCTAAGGCGTCCAGCCTGACCGGGTTGCCTCGAAACAAGTCTCCAACGATTGTCTGTTTGTGGGCATATGCGGCACTCATCGGTGAAGAGAACGTGATGCCAGTTGTGAGTGGTCCATTCGGCATGTTGTTGGGCCCATCTGTACTGCGCTGCATGGTGTCGCGGTTGCTAAGATGGACCTCGCCACGGACGTTGGGAGTGAAGTTGCGCATCATGGAGCCTATTGCGCACAGTTTCAGTCGCAACACAACGTCCTGTGGCTGCACGAAAAGCATTATTCAACATGGTGGCGTTGCTGTCAGGGTTCCTCCGAGCCATAATCCGTAGGTAGCGGTCATCCACTGCAGTAGTAGTGTTTGGGCGGCCCGAGCGAGTAATGTCGTCGACAGTTCCTGTCTCTCCGTATCTCCACCATTTCCAAACAACATCGCTTTGGTCCACTCCGAGTGAGTAACAATGCGGACGCGATCGAACCGCGGTATTGACCGACTAGGCATGGCTGAACTACGGACAACACGAGCCGTGTACCTCATTTCTGGTGAAATGACTGGAACTGATCGGCTGTCGGACCCTCTCCGCCTAATAGGCGCTGCTCATGCATGGTTGTTTACATCATTAGGCGGGTTTTGTGACATCTCTGAACAGTCAAAAGGACTGTGTCAGTGATACAATATCCACATTCAACATCTATCTTCAGGAGTTCTGCGGGATGATGCAAAACTTTTTTTGATGTGCGTATATGTACTGTTCGGTTCCAAATAAAAGTTAAGCACTGTCAGGCTTTACTATCATTTGTGTGGGTGATCGTCCGGGCTGCCTAGAGCTGTAGGCAAGCGGGGTGCACTGAGCCCTTTTAAAGGTAATTGAGAAGTTACTCGATTAAGAAATAGCGGCTCCGGTCACTAAAACTGACAACGGCCGGGAGAGCGGGGTGCTGACCACATGTCCCTCCATCTCAAAATCCAGTGACGCCTATTCGCGGTCGGTCGCTACCACCGGGCCTTCCGAGGCCTGCTGACTGCTCGAACTGGGAGAGAGTGAGAGAGAAAGAAAAAAAAGTGTGTGTGTGTGTGTGTGTGTCTGAGAGAGAGAGAGAGAGAGAGAGAGAGAGAGAGAGAGAGTTGGTTCCAAATACTGTATTCTGTGAATAGCTTTATAATAGCTTATTGAATCTAGCTCACAGCGTGATTTCTACGTTTGTTACCATTGCTTCCGGCATATTTTCTGTGTTTTGTTGTCGTTTATTCAGCATACAGCATGGCACCTGCAAATGTATCAGCGGCTGTTATTAACAAATATGAAAAAGCGAACTTCGTGTGTGCGTTATTCTGTTCTGTTCTTGAGTCAGTTCTTTTAAAGCCGTAAAGAGTGTCTTGTCACAAAGTCCTGTGTTTCCGTTTATTACGTTTTCCCTTCCACTATAAGCTTTTGAAGGTAATAATTTTCTTCTAATTTCAATATTCAGTGTAAAATGTTGTTGTCTATCTGGCTGTGTAGATCAGTTCCGATATTAGTGTGGTTGTGGTTTTTATTTATTATGTGTACTGCGAAAGTGGAATTTTTTTTTTTTTTTTGAAGAGCAAATCTCCAAGGTCATGCAACGTGTCAGTACATGAAATTACAACATAAAAGTAATAACAGATAAAAATAAATGTTCATGAACCTGAAAAAAGTCATTCCATAAGTTTAAGTAAACGCTATCGGCAATACAATAAGAATCAGCTAAATTTTTCAAGGAACTCCTCGACAGAATAGAAGAAGTGACTCATGAGGAAACTCCTCAGTTTGGATTTGAAAGCGCGTGGATTACTGCTAAGATTTTTGAATTCGAGTGACAGCTTACGGAAAATGGATGCAGCAGTGCACTGCACACCTTTATGCACAAGGGTTAAGGAAGTCCGATCCAAATGCAGGTTTGATTTCTGCCGAGTATTAACCAAGTGAAAGCTGCTTATTCTTGGGAATAAACTAATATTAGTAACAAGAAACAACAAGGAATATACATATTGAGAGGCCAATGTCAAAATAACCAGACTCGTGAACAGAGGTCGACAAGAGGTTCGTGAACTCACACCACTTATTGCCCGAACCGCCCGTTTCTCAGCCCAAAATATCATTTTACAATGGGACGAGTTACCCCAAAATATAATAATATACGACATAAACGAATGAAAATAAGCAAAGTAGACTAATTTTCGTGTCGAACTATCACTCACTTCTGATACCGTTCGAATAGTAAAAATGGCAGGATTAAGTCTTTGAACAAGATCCTGAAAGAGGGCTTTCCACGACAGCTTACTATCCATCTGAACACCCAGAAATATGAATTGTTCAGTTTCAATAATCATATGCCCGTTCTGTGAAATTAAAACGTCAGGTTTTGTTGAATTGTGTGTTAGAAATTGTAAAAACTGAGTCTTACTGTGATTTAGCGTTAGTTTATTTTCTACAAGCCATGAACTTAGGTCATGTACTGCACTATTTGAAACCGAGCCAATTTTGCACACAACATCCTTTACTACCAAGCTAGTGTCATCAGCAAAGCCGTAACAATAGAGGGCATATGATTTATATAAATAAGGAACAGGAGTGGCCCCAACACTCATCCCTGAGACAGCCCCCATTTCACAGTACTCCACTCAGACCCCACATCACAGCCGTTATCAACATTGTGAATAACGACCGTTTGCTGCCTGTTGCTAAAGTAAGAGGTGAACCAATTGTGAGCTACTCCCCGTATTCCGTAATGGTCCAAATTCTGGAGCAATATTTTCTGATCAACACAATCAAATGCCACAGTTAAATCAAAAACTATGCCATGCGTTCGAAACGTTATGTTTAGCCCAAACAGTACCTCACAGAGATTCTAAAACCGAATTGTACGTTTGATAGCAAATCGTGTGATATAAAATGATCAATTGTCCTTACATACACAGCCTTTTCAATAACTTCTGCAAACACTGATGGCATAGAAATAGGTCTAAAATTATCTAAATTATCCTTTTCTCGCTTTTTGTAATGAGGCTTTACTACTGTTCATCTGTAAAGGAGACCGCTTTTAAAACACTAATACGACCTATTCTTGAGTACTGCTCGAGTGTTTGGGATCCCTATCAGTTTGGATTGGGGGAGGACATAGAAGCAATTCAGAGGCGGGCTGCTAAATTTGTTACTGGTAGGTTTGATCATCACGCGAATGTTACGGAAATGCTTCAGGAACTCGGGTGGGAGTCTCTGGAGGAAAGGAGACGTTCTTTTCGTGAATCGCTACTGAGGAAATTTAGAGAACCAGCATTTAAGGCTGACTGCAGTACAATTTTACTGTCGCCAACTTATATTTCGCTGAAAGACCACAAAGATAAGATAAGAGAGATTAGGGCTCGTACAGAGGCATATAGGCAGTCATTTTTCCCTCGTTGTGTTTGGGAGTGGAACAGGGAGAGAAGATGCTAGTTGTGGTACGAGGTACCCCCCGCCATGCACCGTATGGTGAATTGCGGACTATGTATGTAGATGTAGATGTATAAGTAGAGTACTTTAATCGCTCAGAAAACTGACCATTCCTAAAGGAAAAATTACAAATATGGCTAAATACAGGGCTAACATGTGCAACACAGTACTTTAATATGCTGCTGGACACTCCATCATAACCATGAGAGTCCTTAGTCTTCAGTGATTTAATTATTGACTCAATCTCCCTCTTGTCTGTATCACAGAGGAGTATTTCAGACATCAATCTCGGAAAGGCATCTGCCAAGAAAGTTATATGATTTGCTGAAGAAACTATATTTTAATTTAATTCACCAGTAATGCTCAGAAAATGATTGTTTAATACTGTACATATATCTGATTTATTAGTAACAGAAATATTTTTACTGTGAACTGACTTTATATCGCCGAGCTTGTGCTGCTGACCAGACACTTCTTTCACAACTGACCATATGGTTTTAATTTTATCCTGTGAATTAGCTATTCTATTTGCGTACCACATACTCCTTGCCTTCCTAATAACATTTTTGAGCTCCTTACAATACTGTTTGCAATGGGCTACTGTAGCTTGATTGTGACTACTTTTAACATTCTGATATAATTTCCACTTTGTTCTACATGATATCCTTATCCCACTAGTCAGCCATCCGGGCTGCCAATTACTTCTAGTACCTGTTTAAAATGTTCTAATGGAAAGCAGCTCTCAAAGAGCTTGAGAAATGTGTTAAGGAAAGAATTGTATTTACCATCTATGTCATCGGCACTATAAACATCCTGCCACTCTTGTTCCTTGACAAGGTTTGAAAAACTCTCTATTGCTGTTGGATTAACTTTCCTACATAGTTTGTAATTAAATATGGCATTTGTTTGAGTACAAAAGCATTTTAGTGTTAAAATTTTAGCAACATGGTCTGAAAGGCCATTCACACTTTTACTAACAAAATTCCCACCTAGTAATGAAGAATGAATAAAAATATTGTCTATGGCTGTGCTACTGTTCTCCTGCACCCTAGCTGGAAAATATGAATTTAGGAGGTCTACCAACATCATATACAAAATTTATATTGAAGTCACCACATATAACTAGTTTCTGGTACTTCCTACAAAGTGAATCAAGGACCCTCTCTAGCTTGAGCAGAAACGCTCTGAAGTCGGAGTTAGGGGACCTATAGACAACAACAATTAGAAGTTTAGTTCCACTAAATTCAACTACCGCTGCACAACATTCAAATATCTGTTCAGTGCAGTGTCGTGATACGTCTATGGACTCAAATTGAATACTATTTTTTACGTACATAGCCACTACCCCACCCCGCAAGGAACTTCTTGAGAAACAGCCAGCTAATCTGTAGCCTGGTAAATGAAGCCTCCATTTCAGAGTCAACATCTATAAGCAGTTCACTAACCTTATCTCTAACACCTCTTATATTTTGATGAAATATGCTAACCCCTTCTCTACTTTGAAACATTACATCCTCGGAAGGTGAGCCCCTAGTTAGTGGGACTTCCTTTAAGCAGGTATACCTATCAGCTAACTTCAATCTAAAAAAAGGCGCAGCTCTAACACCAACTACTACAGGGATTTTTCCATGAGTGACACCACCACCACCACCCACTACACTGTCACCTATAAGCTTAGCCAGCCTCCCCTTCCCATACCTATTGAGGTGCAGGCCATGTAAAGTGAAACCCGATCTACTGAAAGACCCAACTGGCACCACTGAGATGTGGCCCATGCGCTCTGTCGTCAGCGCCCTCCCCCACCCCACGTTAACGCGCCTAACAGCCGCATTCAGGTGAGGCCGATCATGACTCTGAAATATGTGTGCTGTCAGTCTTTAGAGCTCTCATAAGCTCGGCGTACCTTGTTTCGAAGTTTCAGCCTATTTGCCCTATCTAATGGGCCTGATAGGAACTGCACGTGAATTGCTGTATTCATGGATTACTGAATTTGTCTGAGGTTCTTTTGTCTGATCTTAGCCTTTGTTCAACTATGTTGCTTGCTCTGAATATTATTGGGTTCCATTGCTTTCTCAGTACGTTTCAATTCTATGTGCTGTTTTATTATTGTATGTTAGTGCGTACCATCTCCTTCTTTTCCCTGATGTGGTGTGGCCTGCTGTGTGTGGTTTGTTTGTTCTGCCTCTGTGTTTCCAAATCCTTTGGTTATGCTCATGAGTGGGTGGCCACAATCACTATCTATCAGTTTTACCGTGTTGTTAAGCTTGTGAATGCTGTGTGTTTTGTATTCATTTTCAACAGCCACTGCGAAGTGAATTCTGGGTGTACTGTGCTGGTGATACTGTGTAGTTCTTAAAGAAATTAAATTTCTTCAACAACAAAGTAAAAATGAAAGATAATGATAGTGGTCACCCACTCGCGAGCACAACCAATAAATGTGAAAACACAGAGGCAGAACACACAGACAACACAGCAGACCACACCACATCAGAAAAAAAATGGTACACGCTAAGGAGCGGATAGAGGTATCAAGTTTAAACTTATGTCATACTTAAGTCCACGCTCCCTTGGCGGTATAAATAATATAAGATTCTATGTCATTGCAGTCAAACTACAAGGCCATTTATGTCACATAATCGTGTTTGGTCTCTTGCCAGTATTGATATGGATAACAGGCAAAAATCGTAGAAATTCTAAATTACAGAGATGGACGAACTATCTACATAACATAATTAATTTGCAGGAACCGATGGTGTGCGAAATCTACTCTCACTTATTCAGATTTGTATGGCTTCAATCGCCTTTTGCTCGGTCGAAATTTCCATGAGACCTTTTTATTCAATGGCGGGGCGGAAAACAATCGATAGGTCAGCAAGCAGCGTCTCCAGTTAGTAGTTTTGTTGGGGTCCAAACAGCGAACCCTTGAGGTAGTCAATTCGGGAATGTTGTCGAAATATCATGCAAAGAGATGACAACTCAGTTGCAAACTACGAAACTTCTAGGTTATCAGTACCCCTGAGAATGACTGAAGTTAAAGACACCAAATTAAATGATATTTATGTACCACCAAGGACTACGGATAAACTAAATATTTATTTGCAACCAATTCGATAGTGACCAGAATAGATGAAAATAGAGCAGCAGGCTAGGAATCACTCTTACTTCCGTGTTAATAAAAATAAAGTACTAAAATATTTGAGTAAAATACATTTACAAGACTTCCTGGGAGATTGAAACTGTGTGCCGGGTCAGAAAGCGAAACTGGGAGCTTTTTCTTTGGCGGGAAAGTGCTCTACCGACTGAGCTATCCAAACATGACTGACGACCTGCCTTCACGTCTGTAATCCCACCACCATCTCATGTCCTTCCTTCCAAAGGTCATAGAAGTTCCTGCATACCTTGCGGCATTATTAGATAATTATGTTACGTTATGTTATGTTAACCGGGGGCCTAGAAACGACGGAGAGGCTCCGTCCCCGCCGCAGCTGCAGTGGTCCACAACCCCACGACGACTAAGGCAGTCCACTTCACCCCTTCGCCGCCCCACACGGTACCCAGGGTTATTGTGCGGTTCGGCCCCCGGTGGACCCCCCCAGGGAACATCTCACTCCAGACGAGTGTAACCCCTATGTTTGCGTGGTGTACGCGTACGTGGAGAACTTGTTTGCGCAGCAATCGCCGACATTGTGTAGCTGACGCGGAATAAGGGGAACCAGCCCGCATTTGCCGAGGCAGATGAAAAACCGCGTAAAAACCATCCACAGACTGGCCGGCTCACCGGACCTCGACACAAATCCGCCGGGCGGATTCGTGCCGCGGACCGGCACTCCTTCCCGTCCGGAAAGCCGTGCGTTAGACCGCACGGCCAACCGTTCGGGCTATATAATTATACAATTGAGTAATTTTAGTAACAGATATTGTACGACTATTACCCAGTAGTATAAATGCAGTCTATCCCTGACTACAGTAACGCCGAATGATTTTTTTTTATTATTATTTCGTTTTCATTGACACCACAGTAACAGTGATACCACACAGTGCTGAAACAATTTTTGTTGCATGACGGTGATTGTCTCTGATTAATTATCAGCTCCTCTTTGTGATACATAACTACGAGTTTCTGTAAAAAGTTAGAAGGTGTAGGGCAACACCTGGCCCAAATACACAGCCGGAAAAAAGCACACTCTTTTAGAGGTTCAAATGGCTCTAAGCACTATGGGACTTAACATCTATGGTCATCAGTCACCTAGAACTTAGAACTACTTAAACCTAACTAACCTAATGACATCACACAACACCCAGTCATCACGAGGCAGAGAAAATCCCTGACCCCGCCGGGAATCGAACCCGGGAACCCGGTCGCGGGAAGCGAGAACGCTTCCGCACGACCACGAGCTGCGGACTTTTAGAGGTTCCCAGTTCACTCAAGATATATAGCTGCAACAGTGCATGTAGAGTACTTGAAATGACTACATTTGCATATCAATAGCACAAGTGGTTCTGAGGTAGCAAGTATCTACCTATGCTGAAACACGAGTATTATTACGTGCTGTAGCCTCCACGGGCGGGGAGGGGGGCAATGGAGGCGCTGACTCTGGCATCCAGTCGTTCCAGACGGCTAATACTGTCCTGCGGTACGTTATTCCATGTCTGTTCTACCTATTCACGTAGTCCTGTAGGAGATGTTGTGTGACGAGTAACGCGAGTCACCTCTCGTTCCATTATACCACACATGGGCTGCTTTAGAAACAAGCCTGGAGTTTGTGGTGGACAGGGAAGTTGCTGCGCATCTTGCAGAACAAGTTGAGATTCACAGGCATTGTGTGGGCGAAGATTATCTTGCAGGGACAACACATCACCTTGCTGTTGCAAGAACGGCAAAAGCCGGCCGCGGTGGTCTAGCGGTTCTAGGCGCTCAGTCCGGAACCGCGCGACTGCTACGGTCGCAGGTTCGAATCCTGCCTCGGGCATGGATGTGTGTGATGTCCTTAGGTTAGTTAGGTTTAAGTAGTTCTAAGTTCTAGGGGACTGATGACCACAGATGTTAAGTCCCATAGTGCTCAGAGGCATTTGAACCATTTGAAGAACGGCAAAATAACAGGTCTAACAACATTCTGCATGTACCGAGCACTGGTTAGCGTCCCCCCCCCCTCCCCCCCTCCCAGGAAAACCAAAGGTGAAAGAAAGTTGTAGCTTACCGCACAATAGACCATAAGACCTGTGATGGAGCCAGTGTGTCTTGGACGGATGCACTCTACAAGACAGCGCTCACAAGGTCTACGTCGTACGTGCAAACGACCATCATTTACGTGCAGGCAAGCATCGCTAAAGTCTACGACGCGCCATCCCATCTTACAAGTGATCCTCTGACTGGCCAAGTCGAGCTGTGCACGTCGATGCTGTGACGTGAGTGGAATACCGGCAAGAGGTGTGCGTGCCCATTGTCTCACAGATAATAACCGGCTCGCAATAGTCCGTGTTGAGACGTCTGGGCTCACAAGTCCTCTTATGCGTGCTGTGATAGCTGTACGAACTGCCGATCCTTTAGCGGCCATTTGCCGGCCGCTGTGGACGAGCGGTTCTAGGAGGTTCAGTCCGGAACCGCGCTGCTGCTACGGTCGCAGGTTCGAATCCTGCCTCGGGCATGGATGTGTGTGATGTCCTTAGGTTAGTTAGGTTTAAGTAGTTCTAAGTCTAGGGGACAGATGAAAACCTAAGGACATCACACACATCCATGCCCGAGGCAGGATTCGAACCTGCGACCATAGCGGTCGCGCGGTTCCAGACTGTAGCGCCTAGAACCGCTCGGCCACCCCGGCCGGCGGGACTGATGACCTCAGATGTTAAGTCCCATAGTGCTTAGAGCCATTTTTAGCGGCCGTTTGTGCTTCGTGGACATCCAGAAACTCGTCTATAGGTGTGAGAATGTTCACGTTACCCCGTGGCATGGTTGCCTGGTTGCTTCACACTGTCTTCTGGCTGTGAGTGTTCACTATTAAAGGGTAGACACAGATGGTGTTCTACTAGCTGTCCTACTACGCTCTCTTAGCGGACGACGTCGAAACTATTATCAGCACATTTTGTGTTCCCCTAGTGGCATATACCATCATCGGATCAAAATCGACGTTGTCTTCGATGTGTACTAACTTTTCTTTTCAGCAGTGTGTATTCAAACATAGGCCTTGTGTTCGAGTATAGAACAGGATCTGTCATTTCTGAATTGAACAGACAGTATCAATGCATTCTGTGAGTGACTAGGGTAGCGACATAGTACGTACAGCTAGTTGTGGTTCTAATAGTAATAGTCTTCAAATGGCTCTGAGCACTGTGAGACTTAACATCTGAGGCCACCAGTGCCCTAGACTTAGAACTACTTGAACCTAACTAACGATAAGGACATCACACACATCCATGGCCGAGGCCGGATTCGAACCTGCGACCGTAGCAGCAGCGTGGTTCCGGACTGAAGTGCCTAGAACCGCTCGGCCGCAGCGGCCGGCAATAGTCTTCAGAAGGATAGTTATAACAGCGAGCAACAATACAGAAAATATAGCTACGTACTATTAGCGACGCCTCCTCTGAGCTCTGTATGAAGGGAATGAAATTCCACTTCAGAAGTGTATCTCAGGGGGACGAGGGTCTGGGTAAGGGAACTAGCAGCAACATCATGTCTCCCGAGTAGGTACTAAAACATACTCTGTGGTATTCATGTCGGAGCAGTGTATTCAAGAGTTGTATTACATTACAAGGTAATCACCAATTGCACGAAGATACATCATAAGCATAAAAATATACCAGTTTCTTGCGCAATGAAATCCCCACAAAAGAGCCTGGAGCAAAAATAATTATGCAGAACACTAGCTGCTCAGTGTCTTATTTACACAACCATTTTTTACTAGCGAGTAAACATAACAAGCTCGCTTCAAGTACTGATACTGTCTTAGAAAAGTAATAGCTGCAACTCACACTCAAAGTTGATAGCAACAGTAAATGGAAGTAGGAGGTACACACCACGTACAAAATTCTGTGAAAAGTTAATCCGTAACCACATGAATTAATTAATGGCTGCTACCCTCCATTTATCACCTGCAGTTTGTAAGTAACATGGGATTCCAGTCTCGTAGTCACAGTAGCTCATTCTGAGCTGCGGTATTTGACCCTAAATGTCTTCATATGTTTCTGTGTGCACGGATAATGAATGATTCCATGCTCTACGAGTTGTCAGTGCACGCTGTAGAAACAGTCAAGCATACTAGTACGGTAGGTTTGTACGTTATTAAACGCATCAAAAACGACTGCTCTTGTGAAATATCAATTCGACACACGCCACACGTTTATTAATTTACCATGAGTTTATTTCGTTTTAATAAAAACGTTTTTACATAATGTGGATGACGAAGACCATTGATATGGCGTAAAAGATTACCTTATTTCGTTGCGCGGCGTGAAAGACGCTTCTCGCAGGCGGTTTCCAGTCTGATATCAATGCAGAGTAGGGCTTAACAACTTGCAAATTTTGAGCGAGAGCACTCGCGCCTGCTGACACTCCTACTCGCGAGCAGAGCAACTGCGGCGTGGTGCCGAGCGTGGGTGATGCGCGCGCACCGTTCGGCCGCGACAACACGGGAGGAGCGCCAGTTCTGAAATTTGGGTGGGTCAGCTTTGATAGGCGTGCCGTCTAACAGCAGCAACGGGGAGTCGGCCGTGTGTAACAACGTTAACGTCTTCGCATCTCAATCCTCTGTGCGAGGTATGTTACCTTTTTAGACAGAACGATAGATACGCAAAATGACAGCTGGAAAAAGGCAATGAAGTTCATTTTCATAAATTATCGTCCATGCAAGATGCTGTTGTTAACAAAGACTTTCAACGTCACTCACATATTTTAAAATCCCTTAAGGAAGAATTTGAGCAACGTTTTCAACATCTGACTGTATTAGAAAGTGATTTTGATTTGTTCTTCTCTCCATTTTCAGCGAATTCTGAAGAGAACTGAAATTATTGAAGTGCATTGTGATAAAGAGTACGAAGACAAATGCCAGTACAAGAAAAACATCTTGTAATTTTGTAAACATATCCCTCGGGATAGAGTTCCCCGTTTCCACAAACAGGCGGCTACAATAATATCAGTGTTCGTTTACACGTATGTTTATGAACAATTGTTCTCTGCAATGAAATTCATAAGACGCGCACGAGAAACTCGCTGTGTGGTCGTAAGGTAATTAATCTGCACGCGGCGTCTACAATGCACAAGAAAATAACCGTAGGTCTCTAGAAGAGCGTAGCGTTCCAAAGGATTGGAAAAGGGCACAGGTCATGCCCGTTTTCAAGAAGGGACGTCGAACAGATGTGCAGAACTATAGACCTATATCTCTAACGTCGATTAGTTGCAGAATTTTGGAACACGTATTATGTTCGAGTATAATGACTTTTCTGGAGACTAGAAATCTACTCTGTAGGAATCAGCATGGGTTTCGAAAAAGACGGTCGTGTGAAACCCAGCTCGCGCTATTCGTCCACAAGACTCAGAGGGCCATAGACACGGGTTCCCAGATAGATGCCGTGTTTCTTGACTTCCGTAAGGCGTTCGATACAGTTCCCCACAGTCGTTTAATGAACAAAGTAACAGCATATGGACTATCAGACCAATTGTGTGATTGGATTGAAGAGTTCCTAGATAACAAAACGCAGCATGTCATTCTCAATGGAGAGAAGTCTTCCGAAGTAAGAGTGATTTCAGGTGTGCCACAGGGGAGTGTCATAGGACCGGTGATATTCACAATATACAAAAATGACCTTGTGGATGACATCGGAAGTTCACAGAGACTTTTTGCAGATGATGCTGTGGTGTATCGAGAGATTGTAACAAAGGTACTGAAATGCAGGAGGATCTGCAGCGAATAACGCATGGTGCAGGGAATGGCAATTGAATCTCAATGTAGACAAGTGTAATGTGCTGCGAATACATAGAAAGATAGATCCCTTATCATTTAGCTACAAAATAGCAGGTCAGCAACTGTAAGCAGTAAATTCCATAAATTATCTGGGAATACGCATTAGGAGTAATTTAAAATGGAATGATCATATAAAGTTGATCGTCGGTAAAGCAGATGCCAGACTGAGATTTATTGGAAGAATCCTAAAGAAATGCAATCCGAAAACAAAGGAAGTAGGTTACAGGACGCTTGTTCGCCCACTGCTTGAATACTGCTCACCAGTGTGGGATCCGTACCAGATAGGGTTGATAGAAGAGATAGAGAAGATCCAACGGAGAGCAGCGCGCTTCGTTACATGATCATTTAGTAATCGCGAAAGCGTTACGGTGATGATAGATAAACTCCAGTGGAAGACTCCGTAGGAGAGACGCTCAGTAGCTCGGTACGGGCTTTTGTTAAAGTTTCGAGAACATACCTTCTCCGAAGAGTCAAGCAGTATATTGCTCCCTCCTACGTATATCTCGCGAAGAGACCACGAGGATAAAATCCGACAGATTAGGGCTCACACATAAGCATACCGACAATCATTCTTTCCACGAACAATACGAGACTGGAATAGAAGGGAGAACCGATAGAGGTACTCAGGGTACCCTCCGCCACACACCGTTAGGTGGCTTGCGGAGTATGGATGTGGATGTAGATGTAGATGTATATGTAGATAAAAGCAACTGTTCAGAGGAAAAAATGCAAGAGAACCGATAGTAGCACTCATTAATGACTTAATTTGTGTGTAACAACTCACAAAGTAAATTAAGAAAATAGTAGAACAATATTTTAATAAAACAGATGTGGCACGTGAAAATTTTTGTTTATTGCTATCACTTATAACAATAACATTTAATACAGTGATTTCCAGGCAGTTGGTCGCGGAGTTAAACCGAGTGACTTGAGCCGACTCGACTCTCCCCCCTGCTCCAGCCTGTGCAAATAGTCGTGGTACCGCACACACCGAGCTCCTCCCTCGTGCCCTGCTGCTCACAGCTTCCTCCGCGGGCAGGTTCGTTGTTAATCTCTGATGTAGATCATTCTGACAGCTAAACCGCGGACGGACTGTTGCAGCAGTATGGAATCTGAACCATTCGTAGGTCGCACTGTTCACAGTATTCTTAGTGTGTCTGAGTATTTTAGATAGACAGTGTGTGTGTGTGTGTGTGTGTGTGTGTGTGTGTGTGTGTGCAGTACATGGAGAACAGTGTTTTCGTTAAAATTTGCTCGGGTAGCCGTGCGTCTTACTACGCCGCTTCCGTGATTCGTGCAGGCGAGCCGACTATTGATCGAATGCGCCCGACGTATTACCGACGAAGGCCGATTTGCCGGCCATCCTGGCTGTTGTTTTCAGGTGGTTTGCCACATCGGGCTAGGTGAATACTGGGCTGGTATCCAGGTCCCGCCTCAGTTACATGATTCTACGACACTTTGGAAACCTTCTCACACCTTCACATCTGACGATAGCACTAGAAGCAGACAGATGGCGTACACAAATACCTTCCCGAGGGAAAAGGGGTGGCGAGAAGAGGGGCATCCGACCACCCTCCAGCCTAACATTGCCATATGAAGGTGAACATGCCAACCTCGCGAAGATATGGGATAAGGCCGGGAAAAGAAAGGCCAAGTCTTCCTCAGAAACGTTTCTATTCGTGTTATGTGCACAGCACTGACGTGCGATTTAGAAACCAGCTGCTGGAAAACGACAAAAATTGATATTCATTCTAAATTCGTAAGGAATGTTACTCCACAATACAGTGTTTCAGATGCTACAATGCTACATTAAACAGCTAATTCCTTACTGCCCTTAAACCTACACCTGAAGCATGGTTTGACATGTTAGGAAACACCATTCAAAATGCAATAGAAAGGTAGCCTTCGTGGTAAGCAATAATCCTCACGAAAGTTGCAGTTATCAAATTTGTAGATGTAAGGTGAATAGCTTGTTGCCTGGGGGTTAGGCAGTCCACAGCACAATCATTCACTGTGAACAGACGTCCCGTCTAATTTAGGTATCCTAAGGCTTCAGATAATTAGCATACAGTTCATAAGTCATTACGTGAAAAAAATACTGAACGCGCAAATTACTGTTTGTTGACCACTTCTGGTTAGACACTGCGCATAATGTAATGTAGTCAGTTTATGTTTACTCACATTGTAGTGCCTGAGAAATTGCTGATACACTGCACACTGCGTATCCAGCAAACCAACACAGTTTACAAAAGGACAAGTAGCACGAGAGTGCCTAGAAAGGAGTGAAGGTACTTCTTCCTTTGACAGACTGCCTGTTTAAGAGTATTGTTAGTAGTATCAAGGTCAAATTAGCGAGCTCAAGGGTTCTAGAACAGTCTACATTTTCCGAAACAAGCAACATTCAAGAGACAAGGCGCCTTCAGAGTCACACTGTACCTGTTAGGCGCACATCAACCGTTATACCATACAGTAATGAAGTATATAAAATTGGTTATGCTAACTAGGGCAGACAACTTGCTACAAGTCAGTCTGGACTTTCCTAATGCTGCTTCCCTGACATCCATCTGTGAAAGTACCTTACAATGTGAAACTGCATCTACACAATTACATGTGATATATACCTAACGTTGCTCCGGCACACTGTAGTCGCACATCAAGGCACTACATGAATCTACTGCACACAGGCTGATGGAGTGGTTGAGATACGCCATTAGCTAGAAAGTGTTTGTCTGAAGAGTAGCCTTGTACAGAAGTGAAACGTGTACCATAAATAGTGCAGACAACCAGAAAATATCTGTTGAAATGTGTAGCTACAGAGGAATGTTGAAGATTAGATAGGTAGATTGGATTAATAATGAAGAGCTATTGAATCACACTGGGAAGACAAGAAATTTGTGGCACAACTTGATTAAAGGAGGAATCGGTTGATAGGACATATCCTGGAGCAAGAAGGAATCGTCAATTTGATAACGGAGTTAATTGTGGGGAGGCGGCTAACATTCCATAGGCAGGAAAAAGCTTGACTACAGCAAGCAGGCTATAATGGATGTAGACTGCAACGGCTATGCAGCAAACAGAGCTACACAGAATAGACTGACGGATAAAGTTGCAGCAAACTAGTCTGGATACCACAATAACAAAAAGAAGAGCCTAATTATCTGCATCTGTGGCACAGTATTTACCTAGCTGTAAGCGGATTACGTCTCTAGCGTCTTAAGTGATATCTGTTGGATTAGCCGAGCGGTCTAAGGCGCTGCAGTCATGGACTGTGCGGCTGGTCCCGGCGGAGGTTCGAGTCCTCCCTCTGGCATGGGTGCGTATGTTTGTCCTTAGGATAATTTAGGTTAAGTTGTGTGTAAGCTTAGGTACTGATGACCTTAGCAGTTAAGTCCCATAAGATTTCACACACGTTTGAACATTTGATATCTGTTGCCTAACTTTCATTTCACTTGACAGTACGACAGTACTGCGAGCTACCTACCCCACAGGCAACAACCTGTTCGTTTTACAGCTAAAAAGAGAGATTTACAGGGTGATCGGAAACAATTTGGAAAACAATTGTGAAGAAAAAACTTCGATGCATTCCGCCGTTTCCGTTGTAATAAGCACTGAGGTTAGCGAATCAGGCCGTTGCGCGGGCAATTTCGAGCAGCTCGCCCGGTATAATTAGTGTCAGTTGATCTCATTGTGTAGATCAGGGCCTCTCACACACGGAAAATCGCACGCATGGAAAGCGAGATACAGAGAGTGTTTGCAAGGTGCATCGGTCGAACTCGGCTTAATTTGACTCAACTCGCCTTGCATGATAAAGCCGCCGTAGTACGCCGTAGCTTCCGTATAAAGCAGAATACCAATTTCTATTATGACAATATCTGAGCGAATCAGTGACATTGCTGGCAGTTCGCATGAACAATTGGCAGCCAACACTGGAAACCTTCTAAGTACTCCATCGCACTTGATGAGTACACGGGTATCTACAACACAACCAAGTTAGCCATTTTTTTGCGTGGTTTAGACGACGACCTACAAGTAACGGAAGAGTTCCTGAATACATTTCAATGAAGAACGCTGCTACAGGGGAAGATATTTTAGAAGCAGTCGAAATGGCAACTTCTTGAGTAGGACTCACCTGGAGAAAGCTGTTTTCCACAACCACAGACGAGGCGCCAGCAATGTGCGGTAAAGTAAAAGGTTTTATTGGCATTCTACGGAAGAGGATTAACATGCCAAATTTATCTTCTGTTAATTTTTTTTCACACTAAGAGGCTCTTTGTGCAAAAGCTATCGGTCTTCAAGACGTGACGAATGTAGTAGTGCGTGTCGTGAACTGCGTTGGTTGCCACGGGCTTATTCATCGGCAGTTCAAAGAATTTTTGCTTAATTTGAAAAAGAGAATCCAGATATCCCCTACCACGCTGAGGTAAGCTAGTTGAGCAAAGGAAAATTGATTTCCTGAGTTTTACGACTACGCCACGCCGAGGAGAGAAGATCAATGGATGTCCAGAACAACTTTCGCATGATCCTGATGGGTTGCTGATTTAGATTTTTGTAAGTGATATATAAGGGGAATCCAAATGAAGCCCGGTCGCTAGTGTAAGGTAACGGTAACGATTTTATTAACTCAAAAATGTAGTTATATACAGTACACATATTCAAAAATAGTCGCCAAAACTGTTGGTACATTCATACCACGGCGACACTAGCTGATCGATTCCATCCTTGAAGAAGCTAGCAGGCTGCTGTCGGATCCAGGCCTGGATCCAGTCACACACTCCGTTGTCCGTTGCGAATGGATGTCTGCGAATAGCTTGTTTTAGAGGTCCACACACATGAAAGTCACACGGTGAAAGGCTGGGACTGTACGGTGGATGTTCCAGCGTTTCCCACCGAAATTACAGAAATTTCGTCTTCACCGCATTGGTCGTGTGTGGGCAGGCATTATCACGTAGGAGGATAACGCCATTGGACAACATGGCACGGTGTTTAAACTTGATGGCTCGTCTACGGTCCTGTAAAGCCGCTTGATAACGCTGGGCATTGATGGTTCCCCGGTACAGGAACTCGACAAGCAGTTGGCTCTTGTGGTCAAAAAAGAAGGACATCATGACCTTACCAAAACTGGTATGCACGGCCTTTGATTTCTTTGGAGGTGGTGAAGTCGCACGTTTCCAATGATTGCTCTGACCCTTGCTTACCGGTCCGAAATGGTGACACCATGTTTCGTCACCTGTGACAATACGCGAGAGAAAGCCGTATTCTTCCCCATGATAACGTTGCAGATGACTCGCGCCCCTCAAGGGATCGTTTGCGCCACTCCACAACACTTGAACAACTCAGACTCTACTCACCGTACACAGCCTTCATTCGTCGACACATTGCACGGCCTCCAACTCCCTCCGCCACCAAAAATTGAATCACTCCTCGTTATTCCTGCTTACCCGCCTGCATGTTCGATAGTGGACGATAACTCGTGCGACCACCTTGTCTTCGGCGTGAAACCATACTGGCGCTACGCAACATCAAACGGTGCTCACGCGTCAGTCTCTCTACCATGGCACCACCATATCCGCAGTTACGTGGTGCCATCTTAAGTGTAATGCAAAGGTAGACGCACTGATCAGCTATCATTAGAATGAATCTCACATAAATTTTATCTTTAATGAGATATCATTAGAATGAAACTCATACAAATTTTATCTTTAATGAGGCAACCGGATTTTTGAAAGTGGTTTATTCATTTATACTACATTTTTGTTTGACAGCATCTCTGTTGGAAGGGGCATGCTTTTAAAAAAAGTCGAGGTACTACAATCCTGTAACGTTGCGCGTATTTAGGCGAGTTATTCGTCCACCTAGGCCTGGTATTGAGGAGAGACGAATTTGTTGCACGACTGAATGCTAGCGGGCCCAGGGCTCAGGGCGCGCCACGGCCAGCCGGGTCAGTTGACGGTTTACGAGTCCCGGTACAAAGACTAGCAGCGTCGCCGGAAATAGGAGAAATCCCATTACGGGGTAATTTTGACGGTTGTCACTTGCATGGCCTTTGTGTTGGAGACAATGCTCCAAAACATGGCGGAGCGTCAGACAAGATTGCTTATTACAGCTCTTTGAGAGTCTGTGATAATACACATCAGGTACCGGAGCAAGTCTGAATACATCGGCGATCTCAGATAAATGAGGTGCATCCAATGACACAACAGTATTTCAGTATCTTCAAAACTACAGAAGTTAATATTTCACAATGAATAAATGTTTCTGCAAATTAACCTTTGAATTAACAACTTCTGGTCGCTTCACCCGATTGCAACAAACGGTATTTCAGATGATAGCATTGCACTATAGATGTCATATCTGAAAGCTACATATCTGTATCTATTTCATTTGTTGATTTACGATGCGTTTTAT
This sequence comes from Schistocerca nitens, assembly GCF_023898315.1. Lineage (NCBI taxonomy): Eukaryota > Metazoa > Arthropoda > Insecta > Orthoptera > Acrididae > Schistocerca > Schistocerca nitens. Next base: position 533,920,331 of record NC_064616.1, on the reverse strand, counting down.
ATCTTTTTCATTATGCAAGTGTTTGTCAGAACATCGTATTTCCACATTTCCACAGATAATGAAAAAAGCATGAATACCTCACATATTGTCATACTTGTGTAATTATTTAATGAACAATTTGCTATTTTGCTAGTAAAATGTATAGAAATGTTTATTGCAGATTCTATTAAAAAAACTGTGCTAACTTAAAAGTGTTCAGTCACACGTATTAGTGGTCACCGCAGCTGAAAATAGACGCGAAAGACGCTTCTGTCAAGAAGGCATAAATAATTGTTTAAATAATACTTAATGATAATTGCTGTCATTTAATATGAGCACCCTCTCGCAAGAATTCTATCTTATTTATTTATGAAAAAACCTTTATTTCTAATCATTGTACATGGTTAAAATGTGACCGAATGACTATAACATATCTATTATCTAAATATTATTGTAATATATTAGTTTAGCGTGAAAAGGTGGTCAAGTTGAGTCAAATCATGTCTTGTAACACGTAAGAACGTTGTATCTTTGGCTAGGATGGCCTTCAGCCAATGGAAAAGCAGGCAGTAGCGGAACACTATGGAAGTCAAGTGGAGAATAGGACTTTTTTTGATGGCGATCTCAAGGAAGCTATTAGGGACACTTTAAAATGAGGTCTAGAAGGAGGCAGACCCGCCTGTGGTAACGAGTGGTATTCGACTGAGGAGGTGATTGATGCTGCGCGGTGAACGGCCGCTACCATACCTTAACTTCTGAATGGACTTATAGTTCGAGAGGTCCCAATGTGCTCCAGAGGAGGGCTCTAGCTTTTCCTGCCTGATTTACAGAAATGTGAATAGACAAAGTATGAGTTACTATTCTTTGTATTGCATGTGTTTTTTTATGAATCATCATGTTGAACGCTGCACTGTTTGAGCTGGTGAATATTTCGTTTACTTTGATTGCGAAATGGACTTAGTTTTCCCCTTTTTTCCGATCACTGTTGTCTGAGGGTTTGGCTGCCATTCTCGTAACGGTCTCAGCGTCACTTTACTGCTTTTGATAATGCTATTTTCTGTCTGTATTTTGCCGGCCACTGTGGCCGAGCAGTTCTAGGCGCTTCAGTCCGGAACCGCTCTGCTGCTACGGTCGAAGGTTCGAATCCTGCCTCGGGTATGGATGTGTGTGATGTCCTTAGGTTAGTTAGGCTTAAGTAGTTCTAAGTCTAGGGGACTGATGACCTCAGATGGTAAGTCCCATAGTGCTTAGAGCCTTTTTTGTCTGTATTTTGACTGAATATCGTAGGACCAATTCACGTTCATTTGAGGTGTCCTTTCCTGATTAAACATTACTCAACATGATTCTCTGTCGTCTACATCAATTACAGCTATTGGAATAGAACCCTTGTTATTAAATTTTTCATTTAACGTGTCTTTGTATATCTGTGTATTTTATTAACTCGCAGTTCTAGCCAATATATTGACTAGTGACTATTTGAATGCAGGGTCACAGCTACAGGGTGTTAATTTCAGCGAACTAGCTGTGGGGCATGGAAGCAGACGTGCGCGGCTCGAGTTGTTCTTTTTAAACAGAGCCGTGCACACCCCAAATACCTAAAGTACGGGTAACCACAGGTAGGGACGCAGCTGATTCGCTCGTGTGGAATGCTGTTTCGAAGAGCGACTGCCCTGCAGTTACCGTCCGGTACTGTGACAATCCCTTAAAATCGAGTTTAGCGACCGATTCCAGGTAATGTACCGGTATACTACTAACAACAAAATTAAGAAGATTCTGTTAAATGTGCAACTGTAACTTTACATTAAAAACAATAGTCCAAAAAAGCTGTCTATGACAGCATATCGCCTTTTAGTACTTCAAAGAAAGTTTATACACTACTTTCATATTTTTAACATTTGGTTTTGTTCTTGTAACAGAAAATTACTAACTTGCAACCGACATTTGTTGTGTCTATATAGCTATTTTCGCTATCTGTTGAAAGTGTACGTCCTGATTTAGATTTCGAACTAACCAATATGCAAAACGATGATCAGTGAAAGGATTTATTTTGCAATACCAAAGATTTCCTCGACTTCTTCCAGAATTTGTCGAACAAAGGAATTCCTTTGCTGCATAGAGAGCCAGCGACGAATATTTTTAAGTTTTAGTTCGACATATGTTTTGCCTTGTGCGAAAAGCAGACTGAGATTAAGTATTGCTGATTGTAATTTAAGAAACGCTCTGAGAATCTCTGTTAGCCTATCCCTTGTTCCAGATCTAAGTAGCTTGATTGCAAATAAAAAAAAGGAGAAAATAGAAGACATAATTTTCTGTTGAACCCATATTTAAATTTATTCTCATTATTATTATTATTATTATTATTATTATTAATACTATTATTTAAATCTCTTTTCTCTAGTAATCTTGCCCCACCAAACTAAGCTCTCCGCCAGCTGCAAATATACCTTTGGCAACGGTGAAGAAAACAGAGGTAAAGTTTTGGAAAATGTCGAGACAGGCGTAGCGAGCGAGACAAGCCTAAGGAAAGAGAGAGACAGCGCTACTGCGCAAAGCGAGGGAGTGGGAGTTTTCACCGTACGTCAACACGGCGAAACCGTCTTCTGCAATCTTTACTGCACGATGCGCTGGTGCAAACACCCTGGGTAAGCGATAGCGCAAAAGAATGCTCAGCCTTTGGCTTGGGTTCGATCCTTACTACCGTATGATGTATAATTTTGCATAGCTCTTTTGTTGCTATTAGGAAACCAAACGAAAAAGACGTTTGGGGTCAACGTCTCTGCCTAGCCGCTTTAATTTGCCCGCGAAGACGCCTGATTGGCTAAATTCAAAGTTAACTACCCATCGAAACGGCGCTGCGTATCCAGTTTTTTCTTAACAGTTATTTCTCAGCACAACCTAACCTGCAACATCCTTCAGGCTTTACACGTTATTTCTGACGGCCTTAAATACTCTCTTGACCATTAAAATTAGCAATACCTGTAACGGTAGCAAATAAGGAAATTTTACTTGTTGTGTTGTACGGTAGGACAAGTGCACGATTAAATTTTAACGTGATTTGGGGTAATAATGTGTACGAAACAGCAACCACCTCTGGCAGCAACATTTGTTCTATCAATTCTGGGTATTATGTCGAACTGGGTTTGCATGACTTATAAGATAACTCATTCTATGCTGCTTCAACTATGCTATGGCAAGTTAATCAATCACAGTAGCTATTGTGCTGGCATAAGCTACGACCCCAACGAGTACCTTCACCTCTGTGCCCCATTTCACAACGGATGCACGCATCACACCGCATAAAATATCTTAAACGCAATCAGCCGCGACTAACAAAAGGCCAAGGTCACTACCGGGCTCCCAAAAGAGAATAAATAAATCTAAGTGGCGTGAAAGCAGGTTTTTATTAAAGCTATCGCAAACAGTGTACAATATGCTTGCCAAATTGACTTCAACGCAGCAATATTAGTGTCTTAATTTTGTCTTAATTACGCCAAAACCTCTTGGTCATAAATTGTACCTTACTTTTGAAAAACCAACGCAGATCGAGCTAGGTCATTGGCACAAAACTCTTTTTACCTCGTGACACATATCGATGTGTGATGCTTCATTAGCCAGTCGGTGTGGCCGAGCGGTTCTAGGCGCTTCAGTCTGGAACCGCACGATCGCTACGGTCGCAAGTTCGAATCCTGCCTCGGGCATGGATGTTTGTGATGTCCTTAGGTTAGTTAGGCTTAAGTAGTTCTACGTTCTAGAGGACTGATGACGTCAGATGTTAAATCCCCTAGTGCTTAGAGCCATTTGAACCATTTATGTGATGCTTCATCAGGGAAACTCCCTATTACACCCTGCCCCCTTCCCTCAGATTTAGTGGAAAGATTTCCCAGGGGATATCCCGTTAAAAACTGAATACAGACCAAGCATGAAAACAGGAAGAAAATGTACAAAACTGTGGAAAAAGAAGCAAAATCCAAGCAGTGGACTGTCCAAGCTGAATATGTGCAACACTGAGCGAATGTGAGTAGCAACGGAGTCGTTATGTGGTTACGGTCTTGGACTGCTGAAGGGGATGTCCGTATTCTTTTTTTTTTTTTTTCCTGACAAAATTATGAACTGCCCGTCCGATCACTGACGTTCCTTTTCGCTGTGTTCATAATTCTGTCTGTGTCGTGATGTAATGTCCGTTTCCAAAAACAAGGTATAAGGAATGTATCTGCAGACGATGTACCTCATATTTGTCCTACATAAGTACCACATGTCATGACTCTTGTGGGTTGACTCTTGAATTCCTTTGTTGTATCATAGTACACACCCGTTTATTTGTTGATTTCCTTTCTGTGAGAGGTCTATGTGGCATCTAGCCTGCTCTCATTATTCATCACATTTATTTGCGAAGGTAATATACTATTACCACACAATTCATATTATATAACCAGTATATAGTATGACAACTGCCAAGACAACAGGAGGAAAACAAACAGGTCAGTGATCGGACGGAAAGTTCACAGTTTTGTGAAAAAAAGGGGCACAACGGAGGTTTGGACACGGATCTCTTGAGGTGCAGTCGAACACCGTGATCACACAGCCTCGACGCCGGGATTCCTGCAAGCCGCTGAATGCTGCACATCTTGAGCTTGGACTTTTCGCTGTTTCTATTTTTCTTCTTTGTTTCGCAGCTCGGTACATCTTCTTCCTGTTTTCATTCTTGATCTGTGTTCAGTATTTGACGGGCTATCCACTGAGTCGTTTTACCACTAAATTGAGGAGGTAGCGATGGGAAGTTTCCCTTGTCAGTTCTTCTACAACGGGAGTGGTAGCTGCAAATGGTGAGCGGCACACAAAACCTCCGGCCGAAGGTGACGCATGCCCGTCTGCCGGTCGATTTACATCTACATCTACATATGTGATTCTTTGGCGTCACTCAAATGGAAACCTACTTGTTTTCTACGTCATGTTGATGGCGACATGTCTGATCGCCGAAATACTGTACCCGTTGGACATTATGGACCGGCAGTACACCCGTGGACTGTTCGAGTACATCTACATACATTCTAAGTAAAGCACCATATGGTGCGAGTGGAGTGTACCCTGTGCCACTAGAAGTCACTTACTTTCCTGTTCCACTAGCAAGCGGGGTGAGGGGAGAAACGACTGTCTAAATGCCTCTACATCAGCCCTCATCTTTCTAATGTTACTTTCATCGTCCTTGCCGGCCGCGGTGGCCGTGTGGTTCTCGGCGCTTCAGTCCGGAACCGCGAGACTGCTACGGTCGCAGGTTCGAATCCTGCCTCGGGCATGGATGTGTGTGATGTCCTTAGGTTAGTTAGGCTGAAGTAGTTCTAAGTTCTAGGGGACTTATGACCTCAGATGTTAAGTGCCATAGTGCTCAGAGCCATTTGAACCATTTTTTCATCGTCCTTAAGCGAAATGTACGATTGTGGCAGTAGAATCGTTCTGCAGTCAGCCTCAAATGCCTGTTCTCCAAATTCTCTCAATAGTGCTCCTTCGAAAGGAAAGTTTCCTTCCCCCCAGGGATTTCCATTTGAGTTCCCTAACCAGGTGCACAAAGGAGGCTGAACCATTGTCTCCCTCCCCCCTTCTCTGCTGGAGAGGCAGCATTTCCCACTTAAATACAAAGAGTAATGTTATCTCTACGAATCCTTGGCTGGATTGCTCATGCCTGCCCGCTACTTTCCTCTTCTGCAACAGCACTCGCACTATTTTTGTGCGTTGCCACAGGACCCGGCATTAAACTAGTTGCTAGTTGTCTCATTAGTTTCAGTTGGTGAGAGACCAGGAAAGCATGGAGACCTTGGCAATAGTGGAAACGGGAAACATGCCGCCTTCTGAAACACTATCGACTCTAATTCGTGAGATATGTAACGGGTGCCATCCAAATTATTGTTAACGCTTACAGATGCAATATTGTCTATATCTACATACATACTCCGAAAGCCACCTTACAGTGCGTGGTGGTGGACACCCTGTACCACTACTAAGCTGTTCCACTCGCAGACATACATACTCCGAAAGCCACCTTACAGTGCGTGGTGGTGGACACCCTGTACCACTACTAAGCTGTTCCACTCGCAGACAGAGTGAGGACACACCACTGTCTAAATACCTCCGCTTGATCCCTAATCTTTCTAATCTTATCTTCGTGGTCCTTACGCAAAATGTACATTCGCAGCAGTAGAATCGTTCTACAGTCAGCTTCGAATGCCCGTTCTCTATACTCAGTAGTGTTCCCCGAAAAGAACGTTGGCTTCCCTCCAGGCATTTCCATTATAGTTCCAGAAGCATCACTGTAATACTTGCGTGTTGTTCAAACTTATCGGTTACAAATCTAGCAGCCCGCCTCTGGATTGCTTCGGTGTCCTCCTCCAATCACACCTTGTGTGGATCCCAATCACTCGAGCAGTATTGAAGCATAGGTAGCACTAGCGTCCTATATTAGGTCTCCTTTACAACTGAACCACACTTTGGCAAAAGCCTCCCAACAAACCTAGGTCGACCATTCGCCTCGCCTACCACAATCCCCACACGCTCATTCCATTTCATAACGCTTTGCAACGTTACGACCAGATATGTAAACGTTGTGGCTGTCAAGCAAGGCACCACTAATACTGTATTCGAACATTGCGTGTTTGTTTTCCCTACTCACCAGAATTAACTTAGATTTAGAGCTGGCTGCCATTCATCACAGCAGCTAGAAGTTTTGTCTAAGTCGTCTCCATCCTTCTACAGTCACTCAACGACGACACCTTTCCGTACACCACAGCTTCAACAGCAAACAGCCGGAGATTGCTCCCTACACTCTCCGCCAGATCATTTATGTATGTAAGAAATGACAGTGTTCCTATCACACGTCTCTGGGGCACTCTTGACGATACAGTTGCCTCTAATAAAATCCCGCCTCCGAGGGCAACGTATTCGGTTCTGTTACTTAAGAAGTCTTCGACACACTCACACATCTGGGGACCTATACCATATGCTTCTATCTTCGTTGACAGTCTTCAATGGGGCACCGTGTCATACGCTTTTCGGAAATCCAGAGATACGGAATCTACCTTTTGATCTTCGTCTATAATTTATGGTATATAACGTAAGGAAAGAGCAAGCTCAGTTTCGCACGATCGATGCTTTTTGAAACTGCTGATTCGTGGATAGAAGCTTTTCGGTCTTAAGGAAATTTGCTGTATTAGAACTGAGAATATGTTCAAGAATTCTGCAGAAAAACAATCTTATGAATATTGGCATGTAATTTTGCATGTCCGTTCTTTTACCCTTGTTATACATAGGGGACTTCTTCCAGTCGCTTGCGACAAGGCAACAGATTAGGCATAAATGCAAGCTATGTAAGATTCCAACCCCGTAGAGCACTCTTCGTAAAACCGAATTGGAATTCTATCCAGAGCTGGCGATTTATTTGTTTTCAACTCTCCCTGTTGTTTCTCTACACTAGCGATGCCTGTTACTATGTCGTTCGTACGGGAATCTGTGCGGTGGTCAAATGACGGTATGTTTGTACGATGCTGATGCGTGAACGATTTCCTAAACGGGAAATTTCAAACTTTGTCTTTCCTTTTACAGTGTTCAACTGTCACACCAGGCTGGTCAACGTGTGACTGGATGAAATCCTTATCCGCTTACCTATTTTACATAGGACCATAATTAATTCGTGTTCTCTGCCAGATCTTTTGCTAAGGTCTGATGGTGGTAGTTGTTGTATGCTTCGCGCATAGATCTTTCTATAGATGCACGAATCTCTGCTAAAGTTTGCCTGTCGTGATTTGAGAGTTCATTTTTGAACAGAGAGAGCAACAGTCTTTGTTTCCTCAGCATTTTCTGAATCTCGTTGTTAAACCACGATGGGTCTTTTCCGACCTTAATCGACTCACTGGAAACGTATATCTGCAGAGTACGCTTTGCAATCCATTTCAACTTTGCCCTTAATCAGCAGTCTGACTTGATCACGTAATGCTATCATATTCGTCCCTACTTGCAAAGTGTTCCAAATTGATTAATTAACAGACTGAGGGGTAAACAGAGAATACAACACACAAAGAGAAAGATAATAATTTAAAAATTCGTATACTGAGTATCAGGAGCTTACAAATTGCCGAGAACAACATTGACATCAGATTGAAGCAACAAAGGACTCACTGACAGAAGTGGAATGCAAATCACTGATAAGCACTGAAGGGAGACATACATTTTCTACAGGCTACTAGTAACGAACTGGTGGTCAATGTAGTGTTAACTAGAAGCTAATTTCTGCCTCACCACTGCTGAGATTTCAGAGGAATGACTTCAATATAAATCAGAGAGATGAGTGAGAGAACTGAACAAATGAGAGAGCGGTCGAGTGACAAATGGAGAGAACAAGGGAGGGGCTTGAAAATAGTCAAACATTCTGCATCAGCGAATCACTCTTGGCTATTATATATGAGTGAGAACAGTGCTCAAGGTACATCTGCTGGCATTCCATATATCCTAAAACTACTTCAGAATGCGTGGAACCTATAATTACTGCAATTACTCACAAGTTCCGGAGAGAGGTTTTCCGAATTACAATAAACTTACGACGGTACTTATGGGAAACGTTTGCAGTGCTGTCAGTATTGATAACACTCAGCTAAAGAATATCAATATTGCAAAATGGCCACGATCTCTTCAGTGCTTCTTCATACGAGATACTATGTTAAATGTAGTGTCAAATGTACAGCATATATTTAGCTACTGCTTATTATTGATTGTTGTAAATAGGACAACAGTCAGTCAAAAGAGGTTGTCAGTGATAATTACAGCTCTAGTATATGTCTTCAGTGTTGCGATGATTTATGGAATCTGTTGTGGGCTCTAATGTGAACAATACTGAAGACGAGGTGCATAGCTGTTTGAGACGAAAAACGTTTCACTAACCCGCGATCCTTGTAGGAACTCTTATGACGCTTCCACAAGGATGTGCAACATAAACATAGTAAAATGTAGAGTTCAGGGTGGTAAAGTCGGCTTCAAATGTGACGGAACAGACCATTCCTCAGCCCTGGCTTTGTTGTTGCGTATAGCTTTGGGACATCGCATTTGAGCGAGGGCTTTCTGGTAAAAGTGCCGTCAGTACTCCAACGAACGTAAAATTTTTGAAAATGTAGAACTTCCCTTAACACTTACAGCAGTAATGGGATATGTGTTGACGACAGTAGGAATAAAAATGTTAACAATTGTAATATTAAAAGTATAGTTGACCGCTTATACAAGTGATGAGATAAGCTGTCTCGTTTTTATGGTTGCTGTTCTAATATGTTAGTCAAAAGTGAGATATTTTCACGTATGAAATAATAAATAAATGAAATTAATTTATTGTGCAGCTCGTACACTGGCTCTATATTCTTAGAGCGAAACCATTTCCTCATCCGTAAACACATAAGTAAATTTATTAAATGTAGTTGTACAGACAGTGCAAATATTAATCGGTAATATGATTTCATGAACCCACAAGTGCACTTTCTTATGAAAAAATACTGATCTAGCAATTATTAACAATTTGTATTAAATTTAAACGAAAACAGCAAACCGTATATCCACCAGTTGTTAAGCTTGAACACACCTCCTGCTGCAGCTCTTAGCCAATAACAAAAATGTCAGGGATTATGGCAGATTAGCGCACACACGGTACATTGGCGAGCAGCCAATTTACTTACCACTAATATAGAATATTCATCATGCGCAAAATTATAATCTGACTATTTTATAATCTGAACGTTTATTCGTGTGTGTGTGTGTGTGTGTGTGTGTGTGTTGGTGCGTGTGCTGTTATAAATATTACCCGAAAATTCAAGGAATTTAAAGAAAAAGATTTATTGGGGCAGCACGTAATAATAGTGGTGGCTAATGACAGTTACAGCAACTTATCAGTAGCAGTGTTGCACCTGTTTGCGGAACAAAATAATTTTTTAATATTATTCTGCTGAAATTTGACATTAATTACAAGCATTTAACGATTCATATTACGGATCAGATTACGTTTACACAGACAGTCTCATTGTTTGACACGCTGCTATGGTAAATCATTGTCCTGTGTGATGCATTAAACCGTGGCACCTGCTAATTAATGAAGGCAAAGGGGGACAATGTTTTTCTTAGTTAAAAAACCAATATCATTCACAACCATTTCTTTCGATTTATTGCAAATTAAATATTTTTGAATTATTTAGTTTAAACAGAGAGCGGTTAATGCACAATATGTCCATATGAGGTCTGCTTTCTTAATAGAGCAGGAGGGACCGCGGCGGAATGGACTAACGGGGCAGAACGGTCATGGTGGTTTAATCTCGTCTAGACGTGCTAGAGTTCACTTAGACTGACAAGTGTTTAGCAATTCAGCGTCTATTATGGTTTAATAAAACTGCTACTGTTGTCGCTCCAGTTACGTAGTCTGCCTATAAAAGTGAGAGAATTCGCTGATCTTTTATAGCTAACCAGACGATTTTCAACTAAGATAAATCTGTCGTAGCTTTTTCTTCAAAATCCGCATTTAGTCCAGCTAAATCATCATGGTCTTAGCTATCGTTTACACAGTTAAGTTGGAAATAATTGTTTCTAGTGCTCACTGAATTTTTTGTTAATGGATATGCGTTTGGGGTGGAATGGTCTACTGATATAGTCCGTTCCGCCCCGGTTGCCATTTACTCTTCATTTGACGGATCCCCCGCACGTTTTGCCTTTCTTGTTTACAGATGGTAAGTCACTATGTATGGACAACAGGAAGACAAAATTGGTCCTCGAAAAACACGAATCCATCAATAACTCCACTGAGTTAAGTTTCCCTACTTTCAGTTCAGAACATGTTACAATAATTACTAAGAGTTATATGTGGGTGGAAACGAGTGAGAAGAAGGAGAGGTAAACCCGCTATTCTCACATCATCTCCCTACACGAATACCCACCAAAAGCGGTCAAAAAATCTGTGGAAGGCAAAGAAGCTAAAGAGAACAGAACAAAGAACACGTTGCTAGCTCTAGAAGAGTAGAAGGAACTGAATGGAAAATGAAAACGTCTTCATTCAAAGAAGAGAAAGACAAAAGAAAAATAAACTGAATGTACAGAAAATGAAACATCCGAAGTCGACGAAGATGGGCATGTACGTACTGCAAGGAATTATTAGTACAAATTATTACAAAAAGGAGTCAAATACATGGGTACTCATACATTCAATAACTTACCAGAGCATATCAAAGGTCTTGTAAGTGATAAAGATCGGTTTCAGAGTGAATTAAAGAACCTCCTGTTGGCCAACTCCTTCTACTCTATCGAGCAATATCTTCACAAGGATTATAGCTCATAACTCTGGCTGCATTAGAATTGTACAATATCCATGTACCTGAGTAAAAAAAAAAACTGATTCTTTCCACATCCTAGAATCCTAGAGTCTCCTCTCCAAGGGATCCATGGAAAACGATAAATGTAATGTAATGTTGTACTCCTCTTCATTTGAGGGCTGGATTGCATATGAAAAGTGCACGCAATGGGCTTCTAACTCGTGTGCTGGTATAGATAATGAGGACGATGAAGCCCAGCTTAAGATGTGTCATCAAATAAATAATAACAATAAAAAAACGGGGTTCGCTCCGCCCCATGTACGGGGCGGAACGGACTTAAAGACACTTAATTAGTTTATTGGTATAACAAACGAAATATATAATTTTATATTTTCTTCATTTGTAAATTTTATTACAAAAATGTTAGAATAAACGGTTTCTAATTTTTCCAAATATTGTTTTCATTGTTACTCTAAATTTGTTCCAAACGTTAGGCGGGCCGTTTCATTCCGGTCTCCCGGAAACCTCTTTGAAAATTTCAAAAAAATCAGGTTTAATTTTTTGCTTAAAATGTTCTATTGACTATCTATTTTATTGTAATGTTGATCCCAATTTCACCAGAAATTTCGTTGTCTAGTTATAAGACGATTTGTGAAAAAGTGTCTCCGAAAACCATTCACAGTGAGAACAAAATAGTCGACGTATAATTTTAACGACGGTCTGCAGGCATTATGGAAGTTACGAACGTGCTACAACTTGAAATCGAACCAGCGTGTTACGATATCTCGACAGAAGCGTATGGAAGCGTATCTAGCGAGCAGAGCAGAGGATGAGAGAAGCTGTATCCCAGAGACCCGCAGGACCACCACGGTCGCGAAGAAGTAGGAGGAGGATATCCTTTTATATCTGGCGATTTTACTGTATGGTACAGGTTGCCATGAAAACAGGAATGCTTAACTTAACTACAAAAAATGTAGCTCCAAACTTTGAAACTTTTTTCTCGAAACAGAATTTTAGAAGATGACGAGCAATATACACTGGTGTACACAAATAAAGCGACAAACAGCTGTTTTCCCGTCCTGTATCTAATTCGAATTACAGTCATAGAAACTGTCAATAGATGTCGTTACGATCGTGTTCAGCACGTAAGATGGCATTCCAATCAACAGAAAACCACGTCAGCAATGACGTTAGGGCACCTACCAAGTGGGGTAGAGCTTGCAGTGAGTCCCACATCCACAATCGCTGAGTACACAGTCACAGACAGTGCAGTGTGGCACAAAGAAGACGCCTACAGACTCTCTGCTGTGGAGGGCCATAGGAAGAAAGGAAGCAAAAGAGTCTCCAACTGATGTGGCCCGATGTCTTAATGGGAATCGTTCTGTTGTTTCTCGGATTAGGCGACAGTTTATAGAGACCGAGACTGTATCCCAGAGACCAGGAAAGGGCCGACCACGTGTGACATCGGAAAGAATGGACCGTTATTTGGTTGTAAGGGGGCGACGGTACCGCCTTACTGCTGCACTGCAACTGGCATCTGAGCTCACAGCATTCTCTGGACGTGTTGTATCGAGGCAAACGGTGTACAGAAGGCTTCAGAAGAGTGGCCTTTATTGTTGGAGACCTGCTGTCTGTTTACCTCTGGAGTGTCTTCACAGAAGGGAACGACTAGAGTGGAGCCATCAACATGCCACCTGAACGGCCGAACGGGGAGCCAATTTCCCTTTCACAGATGAGGCCCGATTTGGCCTGGAGAGTGATTCTCAACGGATTCTCGCGGACACGTGGAACACGATTTAGGGATCCAAACTTTGTTGAAAGAGATCGATATCGAGGAGGGTCCCTAATGGTGTGGGCAGGGATTATGTTGACTACTCGAACACCTCTTCACGAAACTGTACAGGTGGATCAGCAAGATTTAACTAGTGTCAGGTACGTGAAGAGACCTTACGATCTCATGTGCGGTTTTTGCAAGGTGCTGTGGACCCAAACTTCGTATTGATGGACGATAATGCTCGACCTCATAGAGCAAGGGTGGTTGATTTTTTTTGGAAACGGAAGATATTGCACGCATGGCGTGGCCTGCTGGCTCTCCTGATGTGAATCCCACAGAGCATGTATGGGATGCAATAGGGAGACGGGTTGCATCACGTCAGCATCCACCAAACATTTTCCAAGATTTGTGAGCAGCTGCGCAGGAAGAATGGGGGTTATTGGCTCAACATGAGATTGATGAAATCATTCACAGGATGTCCCGTCGTTATCAGGCCTGCATTGGTGCGAGAGGTGGTCACACCCCATACTGAGCACATTACCAGTTGTCAGAATGTGTGTGCAAATCCGTTAAGTTGGAAAAAAACGAAAAACATTTTTGTGTACCGGTATAAATGTTGCAGTTGATTACGTTCTGTATTCTTATACTGTTTCTACTTTACAGTCACCTGTTTATACTGTTTAGTGACAAAATAATCTCAACCTTGTCTAATTTCTGTTTGTTGCTTTAATTTTAGACACCAGTGTAATTTGAAAAAGGTGCATACGACTTTTCGATCTGAATTTGAGGCCAACATTCTAAATTGAATTCTTTATCAGCTTATGTAGCCGTTTTTCGATATCTTCAAAAGTGTATTTTCGATGCACATCTTTGTCTCGATTCTGTGGGCGAAGTAAATAACATTTGTTTCAGCACGTCACCATTTTGTTGCAACTCAATGTTTCTCAATTATCATGTGTATGCTGACAGAAAATATACTGAAAATGACTTATACGAAACTATTTCATTGCAGGTCCAATAGCAGGGCTTCAGGAATTCCCGCCGGTGACAAATGACAACGGGTCCTTCAACCTGGTGCAGCGGTTACAGGGAGTGTCCGATGTGGACATAAAAATGATTTCTTAAAGACGAAAGTGTTCGAAATAAAACTGTATCATCAGATTTAGCATCAATTTTTGTTTAACTTAAAAAAATTGCCGTAAATCACCTATTTTTCTTGCGTTCAAAGAGGGCTGCCCCCTTAACAGTCCGTCATAATAGTGCGAGTATCTGCGTTGGCTGCATTTTACCTTGTGGCTGTATTTTAATGATCCATGACGACAATGACGAGTATGCTGACATTCGACGATGTTTACTTTGATGATCACTTCGAATTATTTACCCATACGTTTAGTTAATGTGCCGAGTGTTGCCCTCTTGGTTTTGCTATCGAATTTTCAATATGGCAGCATTCCAGTCTTCAGACATGTACAACGTTAATAATTACCACATAGTTAATTACAGAGCATAATCACATATACACCGCCCCAATACGCAGCACTCACAAAACCGCATTTATCTATTTAGTTACACATATTGTGTAACAGTAAAACTAAATTCCATATTTATGAGTGAAGATCTCCCATAAGCCCCAAAACAGGACACAGAAAAATTACAAATAATGCAGGACTAGAAAATGTGATGTACGGGAGGCAATTTCTCGCTATCATCCACACACAATGACATGCACAAAAATAATCACCACCTGCTCTGGAACGTAGCAATTCGCAACAGCAACGATTGAACAAGCCTCTGGTATGTTTCGTGAGGTATGTGGCGCCATTCACAGGTCACGCAATCCCCGTGAATTACGGCCGTTGTTTTGTGGGCTCAGAGTTGGCGCTGGACAGCGTCCCGTATGTATTACATTTTGTTCAGATTAGGCGAATTTTGTGGCCCAGACATCACCGTAACTTCACTGTCGTGTTCTTCATACCACTGTAGCATGATTCTGGCGTTGTGACAAGGACTGGAATGCTGCTTCAGGATGACATCGCATCGGGGACGGCGGGAAGCATGAAGGGATGCAGGTGGTCCGCACTCCGTAGTTGTCATGGTGCCTTAGATTACTCCCACAGGTGCTATGGAAGACCAGGAAAAATTATCCAATAGCGTACTACTGTCCTTATCGGCGCTCGTCAGAGGCATGGTTTTGTGTTTCGAGCAGCCGTTCAACTTAAGGACGACGTATCCAGACACGGTTATTGAACAAGAAACGTGATTCATTCGTCCAAGTGCCACGTTTACAGTGACCCATGTCCTATCTCGATGATTCCGCGCCTACTGCAAGCGTAACAGACAATGTCGATGGATCGACATGGGAACACTTGGTGGTCGTCTGCTGCTGAGCCTCATGTTCAGCAACGAGCTCTCGACGGTGTGCTGTGAAATTATTGTGACTGCACCAGCATTGTACTCTGTCGTCAGATTTGCCACAAATCCCCGTCTATTCTGCTTTACAAAGCGGACAAGCCTCCGACTTCCTAGTCCTTAGATGCGGCGAGGACGTCAAACGTCTTGCCGCTTACTCGTGGGTTCACGGTCATACAACCACAGTCAATACAGGCACACGAGAGTAGCACACGAACAGCCGACCTGTTTCTGAGATGCACGTTTCCAAGGGCAGGGCCGTAACAATCTTCTCTTTGCCCGTTAGTCTCTGTTCAGGCTTATATACTTCCCGTGCCTTGTCACGTTCCCATACTGCCACCAGGGGGCATTTATTTCCACGAAGGTCAAGGGTAATAATTTTTTGGCTCATACTTGACAATCCGCTATTCAGTGCGTGACAGATGCTACTTCGAAGCACTGTTATCCATACACTGTCCACTGCATTCGTGTATGGGCCGAGTGCAAACTATAGGTACGTCTTTGTATGATGTTCCCTAAGCTCTTCTACATTAGTGTCAAGGTCCACCAGGAAGACTATGATACAATTAAAAAATACAGGTGTTCCAAGCATAGATGTCTATTATCTTGAAAATCCTTTTAGGCTTATGAAATGACGATTGCATTAAGACCCTACGCTGTCGACAGGCGTTGATATACATCAACGGGGACAGTTGAAAATGTGTGCCCCGATTGGGACTCGAACCTGGGATCTCCTGCTTACATGGCAGACGCTCTATGCATCGGAGCCACCGAGAGCACAGATGATAGTGCGACTGCAGGGACGTATCCCTTGCACGCTCCCCGTGAGATTCACATTCCCAACTTAATGTCCACACACTACATTCGTAGTGCCTCTGCTCATTACAGTCATCACTAGCGGCAGACAGTCCTACAGAGTCCGGTAAGAGTTCGGGCAATGCGTGTGCATCCGCACAGAAGAAGAAGGTCAATGGCCGGTTAGCCTTAACTCCGAAAGAACAGATACCATCTTCATTTAGTTTTAGGCTTATTTCCCTTTGAATATCTTCAGTATCTCTGGACTATGCCAACAGCTTTTCCGGTTCTTGATCGCGCATTTATACGGACTTGTTATAAAAAATTTGTTATTATCTGTAATGCAATTTTAATATGGCACCGAATTAATCTTGGAGGGTTTGAAGATGTTGTGTGCTACAGACTATCCAATATATTAAATCCTAAATGAACTACACATCATACACGTTTATTAAAATTTTTATGCACGTAATATATAATGAGGTAGTATTCATGTCACTGGTGAAACAGCGTAGCAAGTTTCGCATAATACGTAGCAATCTAAGTAATTAAGAAAATGGAAGACTTCGAGGGGATTTAAACTGTAGCAATAAGTACAAAGGGTGTAACAGAAACGTACGGCAGGACACATTCTTCACACGTAGACGAAAAAATTACGTTATATGAACGTGGGTCTGGAAAAGTTTTCTCCAACTCAATAGACAATGAAAACACACAGGAATGTAACGTTAGAATCGTGGGAAACAACATGCACTCTTCTTGAGATCTGGTTACGTTGTGCACCACCAGGTTTTCTTTTTCGTTTTTTCGCATGTTCCTATTTCCATGAGACGTATGTCATTGCTTGCTTACAGGTCACATTAAGTGTTCCACCGATCAGTGCGACCGTTGCAAGCACACAGGTTACTACATAGAGCTAATCACAAACTTGGCTCGTGCAATGGCAGTGTCCACAAATGGAGAGATCGGAAATGCCCCTTTGATGTATGAGTTAGCTGGCGGCAATGGCGCTGACACTCAACGTTTGTACCGGGTGAGATTTCCATGACGAAGAAGCTCCGACAGGAAAACATTTGAAGTCATTGATCTTAGACTTAGGGAACTAGGGGCATTTAAGCCAGTTACTCGCGATCAGGGGAGCCTAGAAGGACGAGGGAAACGCAACGACAGGCGGTAGTTGACGACGACCTAAGTGTCAGTAGAAGTCATGTAGCTGCAAAACTGAATGTTGACCACATGACTGTCTGGCAAACTGTTAACGAGAGCTACTGCAACCATACTATTTAAAGCGTGTGCAGACATTATCAGCAAGTGATTTTCCTTAACGGGCACTCTTACGCCTATCGTTTATCCATCAAAGTGTCATCCCTAATTTTAATGCAACGGTGCTGTTCACGGATGAGGCGTCGTTTCAACAAGATCAGATTGTAAATTTTCACA
Organism: Schistocerca nitens; assembly: GCF_023898315.1. Taxonomy (NCBI): domain Eukaryota; kingdom Metazoa; phylum Arthropoda; class Insecta; order Orthoptera; family Acrididae; genus Schistocerca; species Schistocerca nitens. Next base: position 533,902,616 of record NC_064616.1, on the reverse strand, counting down.
GTCGGCATGTACGCGCAGACGTCAATCCTCACGCAGCTGTTAAAGTAAGTCATCAAAAAAGATTTTCTGGCAATGTTTGGGCCGGCATTGTTAGTGATTGTCTCGTAGGACCTCACTGACAAAATTATTAAAATATAGAGAATGTCCTTCCTGATCTGTTAGAAGATGTGTCTTTAGCTGTGCGACAAAACATGTACTTCACACACGATGGAGCACCTCCTCCTTTTAGTCTTAATATTTGTCGGCTTGTAAATAACAGATTCGGTGACGGATGGGTAGGTTGGGACAGACCATTTGCCAGGCCTCGACGCTCTCCGGACCTACGACCACTGGACTTTAATTTGTGGGGGCATTCGAAGGTTCTTGTATATGGAATCCCAGTGGAAGATTTACAGAGTCACCGTGCTCGTGTTATGGAAGACTGCGAAATCATATGCACTACTTCAGGGATACATCAGCGTATCCGTGATTCACTACGACGGTGGGTTGATGCATGTATTTATGCCCACGGAGAGCACATTGAACTTCTGCTGTGAGGAAGAGTTGCATGTGATATGCTGGTGCGTTCTGTTCCTGTGTGTTCTCCTTGATTAATGAATAATGAGTTGGAGAAAACAACCTGGAACATGGAAACAAAGCTTTTCTAGACCCGTGTTCATTAACATAATTTCTTCTTCTACGTACGAGGAATGTGTCCTGCAACTTGTAGCGTATATTTTATTACACTCTTCATAGGTACAACCGACCACGTGGCTGAGCACCACTTCAAAACGGAACCGAATACATTCGATACAACTTCAGAGCACTAGCATATGATATTCCAAAAGTAAGAGATCTAATCTTAGCCTGGTCATGATAAGGATAAAATAAATTTTTGCACACAGTCTCTTCTAGTGAATCACGTGCTAGCGCTATCAATCTTGAGGTAAACTGCCATAAATAAAATAAAAGACAGGTGTGCAAGATATAGTACCCTACTCGGTTCTTGCACTGTGTAGTTATTGCCATAATTTAGAAATCATGAAAGTCCTTTCTTTTCTTAAATAGTCAGACTGCTGCACATTATGTGTAATTTCGTTTCTGTTTGAACCATGGTAGGATTGTGAAGCACCATCAGCTGAAATGTGCATCAGAAAATTTCAGTAAATATTTATGCTGTATATTTCATTTAACTGTGTTATTTAGTCCCCATTAATCTCAGCCGGCCGCGGTGGCCGTGCGGTTCTGGCGCTGCAGTCCGGAACCGCGGGACTGCTACGGTCGCAGGTTCGAATCCTGCCTCGGGCATGGGTGTGTGTGATGTCCTTAGGTTTAAGTAGTTCTAAGTCCTAGGGGACTTATGACCTATGATGTTGAGTCCCATAGTGCTCAGAGCCATTTGAACCATTTTGAGCCATTAATCTCATTGTTATACAGCCCTGCTCGAATTTCACGGTAAATAGTTGGGAATTGTGGCTTGGGTATAATAAGCTGCAAATGGAGTAAAACTTATTGTACTCGTTGTTGACAGACATCCTTCAGTGTTACCTGGATTTTCTACAAATGGTAAAGATATTGTTCACTGAGAACACTCCTCATTCAATCATGACACCAGCCATAAACTTCGTACTGGCGAAACATCTTCATCAAAGATCACTGTTATAACTGAGCTTGGACGGCTAGCATCCATTTTGGACACTTTATACTGGAGATAAACGCAGAACAGTTGAGACAACATTCAGGAGCCCGACAATACGAACAGAAAATTCCTAAAACCTAACTTTCTAGAAACTAAAACTTCAGTTACATAACCAGGCAGAACACAAGTACCATAATTTAAGCTCCTCAGCAGTACACACCATTGATGAGTATACTGAAAAATGTAACAGATAAATACCCTACTTTAACACACGCACGCGCACGCACGCACACACGCGCACACACACACACACACACACACACACACACACACACACACACACACACATGCGCGCGCGCGCACACACACGATTAGCAGTTTGCCATTACTAATAACGTTGCCAAATACAAGCAATATAATGGTCATTTCAGTACTTGCGTACTGGTACATGTCGTAATCCTGTCTAGAAAGTTACTGCACTGTTGCACAACACAAGTTACCCAATTTTACCGAGAAAAAAGAGCGCTGGAGCAATACGTATACAGGGACACTATTAGGTGCGGTCCACGCAGTCATCTTACACTTCAGGCCTAACAGGACACTAAACACAATCCGAAGATACTTTGACGACGCGGTTCTCAGACGTTGCCGGTCCACGACAGAAAAATTATACATCTTTGTACAGAAGCTCCTGCTTGAGAAATATCCATTTTGTCTTCTTGCACAACGTACTACGCTTTGTAGGGATTATGTTATACAGGTAGCTGCCACAGCATCAGTTACGCCGTTGATTTCAAGACGAAGAATGTAGACGTCGTGGAAATCGTAAGTTATCACTTTGGACTGCAAAAAAACAAGAACGAAATCGAACTTGGTTATTTACTGAAATTCTATACTTCACATTTCTGTGACTGCAGAAGGATGATAGGCTCTAATGGAACTTGCGACTTCAGAGGACTGTTATCTGCACACCCTTGCTACCAGTGTGGAAACAATTGCTACATTGAGCACACATAAAGAAAACTTTCAGTTCTTCCAAGGTGGCTGACACAACTACTGAGTGACAGAACTGAGTAAAAGTTCACATCATTTATTACTGAATAAAGTATGTACAGTACTTGCTTCTCTTTTGAAGAGCATCGACGTTAGGTACAGCATTCCAGTAGTAATCACATTGTATCAACCCATGACCAGTTTAGTTTAAACTTCCATGAAATTAAGTTCTTTCACACAGTGATGAGCTGATGGGCTAGCTAGTGGTCGTCGAAGCCAGGTGGAAGCTAGGCATTCGTCATACTAACTGGCAGTTCATCTGCTCGAGAAGTCGACCTGGTGACTTTCCACTTGAACTCCAACTAACCCTACACTTCCCTCTCCTGTCATCGGGCCGAGGAGCCCCTAAACCTGGCGGGTGGAACGATACTGAGCAACGCTTTTATTACCACCACGTGACAGGCGCCGCAAAGTAGCGCGGAGATGGCGGCTCCCTCTGCACGCACTATCGGAAGCAAAGCGACACCTCGCGGCTTAACGCCTGCTGCTCAGGCAACCCCGCTGACTCTCCTGTTCCGCGTAGAGTATCTGTGCCCCGTAGGTACATCAGCAACAAAGTTTGGTTGCTTTCTGTATTGATGCTCTGTGGTACCGAATCCTTGGATAATCCTCAGTAGTTCCAAAGCATATTCTTAGTTCACAACAGGCTTGCAGTTTCATATGACAAATGTATTGGATATATTCTTCTTCTTCTTCTGCTTTTACGGCCTCATTGGACCACTTCAGTCAATCATTTCTGGTCATCTTCTTTGGTATTTTCCCCTTCCGAGTGGCCCAGTACCTCTTCATTCGTTCCGATGCTTTTCGTCGTTCCTCATCTGTAAATACCCTTTTCATTGTATGTCGTTTGTCAATTTTTGGTTTAAATCTTATTTCTGTGTCCCTCAACTTCTTTAAATTTGGCGTTTTGTTCTGCAAATCATCCAGGGTTATTTCCAGTTCTTCCATATCCTCTCTTATTTCCTTAAGCCATCCTCCTTGTTGTTTCAACTTCCAGAGTTTCTCAATAATTTTCCTTGATAATCTGGTTTCTGGTGTCCTCAGAATGTGACCACAAAAAGAGATCCTTTTCTTTCGTATAGTATCAGTGATGGGCTCCAGTTCTCTGTATACCACTTCATTTGGAACTATCCGCCATTGCCCAGCTTTTTGATATTTCTTATTTATGCATGTTCTAGCAATTCTTCTCTCTACTTTTAAAATTTTGTCAATTCTGTTTTTCTGGGTGACTTTAAAAAGAGTTTCACTTCCGTATGTAACCTCTGGTTGAACCACCGTCTTGTAATGTTTTAATTTTGTTTTAATTGATAGACATTTTTTATTGTACGTAGACCACGTTAGTTTTTGAGCTTTTATCATTTTATTAGTTCTTGCTCGCCATGCAGGTTTCTCGTCCAATTTATGTGTTATAATTTCACCCAGGTATTTAAATTGTTTCACTATTTTAATTTCCCTATTATTCACTGTGATGTGATCTATTACAAGTGGATCCGTTACCATTATTTCAGTCTTTTCAAATGATATTTGGAGTCCTAATTTTTGTGCTATATTTTGTAAGCTTGTTATTTGTTTCGTGGCTTCCTGAATATTATTAGCTAGTAATGCTAGGTCATCAGCAAATCCCAAGCAATTTAGGTTTATTTTATCTTTCTTAGTTCCAATTTTAATATTCATAGGATTTTCCTTGTACCATTCTCTCATTACATATTCAAGAGCACAATTGAATAGCAATGGTGATAAACAATCTCCCTGTCTCAACCCTGTTTTAATCGTAAATGGTTCAGATATTTCTCCTCTAAATTTTACTTTGGATTTGGTGTTTGTTAAGGTTAACTGTATCATTTTTATTAATTTAGGATGAAGTCCAAAATTCCTTAATATTTTCATCATTGAAGATCTATGGATGCAATCATACGCCTTTTTGAAATCTACAAAGGTTATGACTAGTTGTTTTTGCCTTCTTTTGTAGACATCCATAACTAACTTCAGGGTGATTATCTGTTCTGGGCAGCTTCTCCAGGATCTAAATCCTCCTTGATATTCTCCCAGTTCCAGTTCTAGTTGATCTTTACAGCGGTTGTATAGTATTCTTGACATGATCTTATACGTGCAGTCCAAAAGGGAAATTCCTCTATAGTTGTCTGGATTTGATTTTTCTCCTTTCTTATGTAATGGATGTATTATAGCAGTAGTCCAATTTTCTGGTAATTTCTCTTCATTCCAGATTTTTACTATGCATTTGTGTAATGCTATCTTTACTGGTTCTGCTGCATATATATATTGGATATATATATATATATATATATATATATATATATATATATATATATATATATATATATAAAAATCAAACCAACACTTTTCATTTATTGTAATGTTGTTGTACCAAAAACCGGCGGAAGGTTCAGTTGACATGAAAAAATAACAGGTATCTAATCCTGTACACCACACACTCGTCCCAACGTAATGACGAAAGATATATCTTGCTACAGAGTAGTACCTTGTTTAAGTTCTTCACGGGTATGCTGCTGGATATGATCGTCTTCACAGCACGATACTGATGCGATCTATCTGGCCGCCATCTTCAGGTGCGATCGCTGAATACACAATCACGCCGGAAATTTACGGAATTACAGAGTAGCTTCTTGTTAACTTCTATCTACAAGAAACTTGAACTGCATTGGAAACCGTTTCATGGCTCGTTACGCTGTGTAGGGAAAGTTATTACATTATCATGGAGATTAATTTTACTGTATAACAAAGCAAGTCTAAATACGGATAAAAGATAAGTTTCATCTTCGCGTTGCGATAGTATTGTATTTGATGCATTCACAAAAACACAGGAAGGTCACATATTGACTTCATGTAACGAACGACGTCATGCTGTTCATCAATGTTATATTCATCCATCTTCCGAAGAAATCTTATGATTGTTGCAGTAGTATACCTACTGTGTAATGTAACCAACGTCTCAAATCTAGAGGCTAAAATCTTTTAATCTACATGTATATATGTGTTTTTAATTGATTTTACTTGTGTACTATACAATTGATAAGATCACTATATCATTTTCGATAACTGTACTTCACTGAAACTGTGTAAAACAGTTACATGTATTGACTCAAGAATATTCCAGGTGCTCTAATCGCCGTTATGCTAAATGCAGACTTAAGATACGTAGCGGGTTTCCGAGAGAGCCACAAATGTGTGAGCACAGTGAAAATTTCTCGCCTGCCAATAAAAGACTGTCCGTCGGACAAAATAGCTCATTCGGCTCAATGTGTGTTGTTTAACGTTGTTCGGGTGAATGTATTCTAGACTAGAAGTGAGATCCTGGAAAGTGTATGGCTGGCACAACTCTTCATTGACTAAACGTGTTTTCGAGTCAGAAATTTTCTTACGTTGCATGTGGTAATTGGTTGGAGTCAAAGGGCGTCATATCTAGTGGGTAGAATGGATGTTCCATGACTTCATACTTACCACTTTCACCAAGTGAATCATCTCTATAAAAACCTTTTTTTCCCTTGAGAAATTTGACGATATTCTTGCCTATATTTTTACATTTAATGGTTCCAGAAGACTATTGCTAGTTATTAGTTAGCACTCTGTAATGCGACTAATAAGATTTTATCACTTTTATGTATCAGAAGTTCTTAGCCGCAATATTTCCAGCAGATGAAATCAGCTTCGCATATTTTGGTTCACGGCAACGTGCTTCCCCAAACTCTTCTGATTGAAGTGTCATTTAAATTTGGACTGCAACTTTAAAGAGTTGAAATTAAAAGAGCATAATGTTTACGTAATTTTACTACTTCACTAATTTAGAACAATTTGAATATGAGATATACTGTGAAATTTTTGTAGGCACACGCTTCCTTTGTGTCGTTTGAGAAGCTTTATGAACAAAGCTATTGAGGAGGTCACGTTAACACTTGACTATCGTTGTTGCGCAACATGTATCGCAATTTGAAAATGATCAGTAACAATCTCTGAGGCAGGTAAAGAATTTTTTACCTTCCTTTCGCAAGGATTTCAAATTTCTATCAGAATAATTCTTATTTATTAACAACCATGGATATGTCTATCTAAAACGGTAGGTACGAACAGATTTGCGAACACCGAATCGCTGACAAACAGAATGAATCTCACAATAAAATACTACAATTACTCGACGCTAATAGGTTAGCAGTGTGAGAGACGAAAGGTAGGAAGGGTAAAATGGTATTTTAATGCGTTCATCTGAAAAACGAACAAAACATAACTGGGCAAGTTTGATGAATTACACCAGTAGATAAAAAGTTGTGAGACGATGCATAACTTTTTTTCGGAGGAAATAGTTTTATAACTACATAGATATGGTGAGTTCCCGCATAATAATGAAATTCCTGCCATATGATCATATGACTGAAGGAACAAAGGGAAAATTATGATAAACTGCACTAGATATAAAGCGAGTTAATTTGCAAAAGATAAGTTATAGTGAAAAATTACAGTTAAAATGTCTCCACTTACCTCAGCAGTGTATCTCTTTACACTACCATTTACAGTGACGACAACTCGGTATTCATTTAGTGAGGCATTAGTGGTGAGTGACATTGTCATAATGGAAATAAATATATGTGGAACCCAGTACATGTTGTGGTGACATGTATCATATTGAAATAAGTATTAAAACTTGAAGAATTGTATGAGCAATACATAATAACTTAGCAATGTTAGTAATGCTGTATGCTCTACTATGTGAAGTTGTATTTAGGCTAACAGTAATTAAATCACCCGAATATCAAGAGGCATGGCCATATATAGCAGTATGAGAAGTTAGGGAAGGGACTTAAAGATTTAAATTTTTTCGAGTTTTACGAGAACAATGCAAATCTTACGTCAGGAAAACCACATTCAAAGGACTAGTGCGGCCTATTCTCAAGAATTGATCCCCTGTATGGGGGTTCTTACCTACGAAACCTAACCGAAGTCATCGGAGGAATTCAGATACGAGCTCTTAGGATCGTAAGGGCAAGAATCATCAGAACTAGGTAACAGGCCAGATTATATTGATATTCCGTCTACCACCACTGCGGTTATTCCTACAACTGCCCATACCGACTGGTAGAGGAAGACAGCCCTCTAGTCCCACAAATCACACCCTTAGCTTATCGGTAAGATCGAAGACATACTTTGCCACAGAGTACTTTCTTGACAGTCAGTGATTTCTTACGACCTCAATCGATAGTGATAATATTCAATATGTCTCAGAGAGAGAGAGAGAGAGAGAGAGAGAGAGAGAGAGAGAGAGAGAGACAGACAGACCGACAGACATACTTATAGATAAAACAATTTTTCTATATAGTTTTCTACATTCATTCGAGACGGCGTTCTCAACTCGCACAATACTCGTATTTCGGCAGACGAAATTTCGCATGCCTAACTCAGTTTTCGCAATTACGTTCTTCCTATTATATTCTGTTTACACAGGCTCATCAGGGAATGTGACTGCAAAACGACAGAGCTCCAGCTCAGTTTAATGTAGACGTGCGGCACCACCAAGACGCCACATATGCTAATCGAAGGATTGATCGAGATGGATCGTTTCATAGAACCAACTTCGGCACCAAGTGTTACACCACTTTTCCACATTTGTGCGGTAGCATCAAGACTGTGGTATAGACTACTCCTGCAACGTTAGAGGAGGAAATTATTGAATAGATCCACTGGGACTGAAATGGTGAGCGTACAACTGTATTTATCTTGTCTGTGTCAATTCCTACACTGCCGATGTACACTCTCCAGTCACGTTGTAGGTAAAAATTTTGAACCTCCGCCTATAATTTACTGCATGAATTAATGCTCTCGTTGGGGTTCTTAACGAAATTCTGGACGAAACCCATCATCATAGCCGAACTGTATTAAAGCATCGGTGCCTACAGTGCCCAGATCATGAATTTCTGTACATGCGATCGCCATCCTCTATACATACTAAGCGTTCAAAAAGCCCCGACTATTTATCCCACTTATACAGATGGCTAATGCGTTGCGAACTGTTTATAATACCAAACACAAGCCAAAGGAACTTTGATGTCACCGTTCTCAAACTGTGATGCCCTACGGCACAGAAACTACTCATTACTGAACAGATGTTCCTGCTTGAAAAATTATCAGTTTGCCATACCGCGTTCTCTGTGTATTTTCTATGTTTGCTAGTCTTTATGTAGCATGTACATCATTCTTCCAAAAGATTCCGAGTCGCATTGTGTACATCATCCGTCGAAAAGGCCCCGAGACGGATTTTATGGCGCACAAGTGACGTCAGCGCAGTAATTACGGTGACAGATTGAACTAACAACTGACGAGATTTCGACCTGTCAGTTATGAGCAGGCAGTGCCAATTAGTGGATGTACATACGCGTGTCAACATCGTTGTGTCACAAATCACAGTGAAGCAACATCTCTAAATGTAGTGTACAAAATATTCTCCAGAATTTTTTGCAAAGTATGTTCCATACACCTTCGCTCCATAGCGAAAACAGTGATGCGCCGACGCCCGCTGCGGTTTTGTTTAAATTTAAAAGCGGATAGTTCTTTTCTGGGAAAATCATCACAGATGATAAGACTTGGTGTTATCAGTACGAACCTACCGCAAAACGACGAAGTGCAGAAATTCACTTGAAGAGTCAACGCTTTGGCATTATAACCGACATTCAAGCCAAGGTGACGCACAGTTTGACCAACATCGCACAGAAGAACTTTTCTGACAGTTGATTTTATGAGCGTTTCTGTGCGTTATACTTAAATGACAGACTGTATACTGGGTGGTTTTAATTAAATTGACCATGCTTCTAGTGCTACAGTGTGGACGATATACATCGCAGGACGCTGAAACATCGTAGGTATGTTAACTAATTATTGCGCTCGCCAAGTATGCTGAAAAAATAATGGTTCCACTTTCTGCCACCAGGTGAAAATATGTGATCTGTGAGAATGCGGTATGAATACCCGAAAAGGGAGGAGCGATTAGTGACGTGATAACGGTGGTTCAGGCACGTTTATTAGGATATGGTCATAATTTACAACATATGTTCAGTATGGCCTCCAGACGCAGCAAAATGCTGCCTACGTAACACGGCATGGTCTACAGTTGTTCAAACGGGGGACAAGTATGGAGGCTCCACGAGAGCGTTCTATAGCAACATCATCAGATTACAGCATGCCGGCGTCCCCTGGAAACTTTATCAACAACGGTAACGGCTAATCCTTCCACCACCGGGAACCTTGGGGGAAGGTAACAAACAGGCACTTATCAGAGCCAATCCTGACGATTGTAAGCCTACACGTCGAGGGAATTAGAAATAACAAACAAGACGTCTTATCGGAACTCTGCCAGACTCATAAATGGGATGAGTTATGCATCCAAGAAACCCACAGAGCGGCAGAAGCAAAAACACCTGAAATACAAGGGATGCGACTAGCTGTGGAAGCACCACATCCTAAACGCAGTAGTGCCTTATTCGTTAGAGGTGAGATGACTGTGACTTCTGTCGGAAAATCTACAGCCAATGATATCGAAATACTAACATTTGAAATTGGAAACTTTACAGTAACATCCGTGTATAAATCTCCAGGAAAAAAAAATTTCTTTGACCCCGCCAAAAAACTTCACAAACCAAAACACCAAATTAACTGTAGGAGATTTTAACTGCAACAGCACGAGTTGCAGATGTACTGAAACAGACGAGAAGGGACACCTGTTGGAGGAATATACAGAAACAAGAAACCTCAGTGTCCTCCATGATCCAAACCTTCCCCCATCCTTCTCAAGTAAAATATGGAAACGTGGATATGACCCCGACAACCAGCTCAAATTTAAAAGACTGCTGTACTAAAGTAGTATATCAACCTGTACCTCGAACACAGCATAGACCAATAGGGATACAGGTGTATACTGCAGTCAAGACCACTACAGTACCGTTTCGCAGAAGATTTAATTTTAAAATGGCCAATTGGGAAACTTTCGCAGAGAAACTGGATAAAGCCATAGCAAACCTCGCCCCAACCCCAGGGAACTACCAGACATTTGTGCGAATGCTTCAGAGAATCTCCAGACAACATATACCACGAGGCTGCCGACAGCAGCACATCCCAGGTGTCTCACATGATTCCAGGCACCTCCTAGCCAACTACGAGGAATAATACCAAAATGAACCCTTTAATCAAGAAACAATAGCATGTGGTATGACTTCGATCGAAACGCTAAGTGAAGCTCGACAAAATAGATGGATGGAGTCCCTGGAGAGGATGGATATGACAGATAGCAGCAAAATAGCCTGAAATCTCACTAAAAAACTTGACGGAGACCCAAATGGCCTCAAACAGTCTGCCGCGGTAACACCTAATCAAGTGGCTCATCAACTGCTCCTGAATGTAAAGACTAATACAAAACAACAGAAAGTGTGACTGTGGCGCTGTGCAGGATATGGAGCATCTGCTCACCTGTGCAAACTGCCCTTATAGGTGCCGACGATTTATGGCTGGACAAGAAAGAAGCCTTGGACGTGGCCCTATACTGGACTGAAAAATTGTGACCTGGTTTCCGGACACGAAAAAGTAAGTAAAGTAAGTTGTTCAAACCATATCCGGTATAATCAGGCCGTTATGTGGTCATATGCTATCCCTCATATTAGAAAGAATACTTATACCTTCATCATAGACACGATCTTTCAGATATCCCCACAACCAGAAGTCACGTGGAGTTAAGTCGGGTGATCTGGAAGGCCATTCATCCTCAAATTGCATAGAGATGATGCGGTCGTTACCGGACGTTTCTCGAGGCAAATCTTTCTCCCGACAAGCGACGTCTGGTGTCGCCCCATCTTGCAGAAAAATTGTGGTGTGGACACAGTTGCGTTCTTTCAAAGCTGGAATCAAGTGTTGCACAAAAAGTTGCTTATAGTGTGTGGATTTCACTGCACACCTGACATGTCTGCGAAGTGTCATCTCCTCAAAGGAAAACGGACCTCTAACGAGGGATCTTGTGAAATCACACCACAAGGTTACATATGCAGAGTGCAGTGGATGTTCCTGCACAACATATGGCGGAGTAGAACTCCATAGGCGACAGTTCTGTGCATTCACGGCACTTTGCGGAGTATAATGTGGCTCGTCAGTCCAAAGAGTATTCCCCGGCCACATCCATTTCCATGAGTGTCAAAAGAGGAAGGGCAAAGTCACGGCAGTGTAGCCCACCTTAGGGCTTAGTTTTGTCCATATCTGAATCTTGTAGGGATACTAGCGTAAAACGCGTAGCAAAATCTTTTGAACTATTGACCAGAGACAGACATTTCCAGAATTTGAGGCATGTGCTGCACGATCGGCTATAACTACAGCAACTTCATTAACAACTGTCATGGGTATGGCCGCCTTCTTCTCCCTGTTGCACCACCTAATTCACCTGTTTATTCACATTTTTTGATCATTTTCTTTAGCCCATTTATTGACATGGGGTCTCTCTGCAGCGGTTTCTGCTGCGTTATTCCTATAAAGCTGCGCTGCTATTGATGCTGTTCTGATAAAACAACTTTGGCAACACTCCACGGTATTTCTTTTCATACGGAAAACTTCAACCTGCACCAACAGTCACTTCACAACAGAAATCAACACGTGTCGTCATGTGACAAACAGCATTTGCGCCATATTTTCACCTAGTGGCAGAATGGGAACTATTACTTTTTTCGGCATACTTCACGAGCGCGCCCATTAATGAACATACCTACAATGATTCAGCGACCTGAGATTTATGCAGCCCGCAGTACAGCACTGGGAACGCCGACAGTTTCATTATAACCAACCGGCAGAAGCGTTAAAACCACCATCTTAACTTTTCTCTACGTTTTCCAGTCTCGGAAACGTTTGCACTGTTGGGTACGGTACAGTCCTCTTTAATTTTTTTATAGCTTAGGGAATAAACTAAAGTCTGTGTACCTGTTTGTAGCATATGCTTTACACCAAGTCCTATGATACATCACTTGGATTTTTTTTAGCATGTTCTCAGTATGTGGCAGCATCTACTTGAAAAAAACCTGTTTACTGCAGTGTCAGCATGGCTTCCAGAAATAAAGGTGATTTCTATTTGTTTTTCGTAACTGCGAACTAGAATGTGTTTAGAATATGCTGCAATATTTGAATATATCCTACACTACTGACTATGTGACTGCTAGATTCTACAGTGAGCTATACTTTCACTTTCCAGTCGGACTGCCTTCACAATTTTCAGCTGTTACATACTGAGTTTTCTGAGAGTTGCACATGTTTTAGCTATTTTCTAACATAAACAGTATTCAGTTTGAACATTTCCAACAATTTTGGTGAATCATACCAAATTTTTATATGTAGTACTGTAGTGTTATTTCGTTCCAGAACAATACGTTGTCCACTTTATAAACTTCTCATTCATAAAGTATAAGCCCAGGATTGACGAGGCAACACGCCGCATTCATAGTCATGGTCACGTCATGAAAAACTCAAGGAATTTATGTAAGATACCAGAGACTGTGTCGATTTCAGCGCTGAAGTGACGATGTTAGTGCTGTCAGTCCTGTTGAGAAGTATAAAATTGGGCGAACTTCTAAAAATTACTATACTGTCCAGTAATAACTCCCAAAACTTCAATAATCATTGATAATTAGTTCTTAACTAAAATTAATTCAAAGTTGTGTACTTCACAAAACACAAAAGAAGTGTACACGTCAAATAAATAGGTGGCCGTACAACCCGAGATGGGGCCCTCCTGCCAATTTTCATTTTCATTTCATTTCACTAGAGAATCAATGAGCCACAACTAGAATCAGTCACATCATGTTAATATTTGGAAGGGCCGCACAGGATCAGTTGCATGTGAAGGAAACTGCGTATTACTTTCCATTGGTGGAATAGAGGGACATTAAAATTTATTGACAGTAAAATGGCATACAAAACACTGCAATTGGTCATATTTGAATACTGCTCAATTATATGGGCTCATTATCATGTAGGACAAACAGGAGACATCGAGTGTAAGTTAAGAAGAGGAATCCCCCATAGTCGCTCTCTGACCACTGTCGAAATTTGTCATGGCGAAAGAAGGGTGAAAATAAAGGAACATCTATGACGGAGTTCCCTTACGTTATCAGCCGAGACTGCGGTAACGTTTCCAAAAGTTTCCTACTCATCGTCTTCAAGCGAAGTGTCAGGTTCATATTCATAGTGTGTCTTTATAGCCGCTGGAGCGCAGGCTCCTCTGCCTCATCTGCAACGGCTCTGCCAATTGCGCGCCTCCGGAAGGGATTTCGTGGGCGGTGGTGACGGGGAACTCGCGGTGCGCTAGAGGCTCCGGGCGTCGCGTCCTGGCGTTCCTGTCTATGCCATCTGCTACCTTCGTCGCCTTCACATCAAAGCGCTCTCGGTATATTCTTGTAATCACCTCATCCCATGCGGAGCTCAGCTGGAAACCGCTATCCCGGTTGAGAAGAGCATCATTGACGTATATCTCCACTGCCTCTTTGATGTTCGAGTCCCAGAACTCCTTCGCCCGGCACAGTACCTTAGTCTGTTTAAAGCTAAACATATGACCATCGTTGAGGTTGTGCTTTGCGACTGCAAATTTGTCCGTCTGACCGAGGAAGACGCTTCTCACATGTTCTGAGCGGCGCTCCGAAATACACGGTTGCATCTGACCAATATTTTGCTTTCCACTTTCGCAAGTGATGCTATAAATCTCAGGTGTCCGTAGTCATAATTTGTCTTTCATTCAGTCGAGCACTATTTTTATTTTATCCCATGAACGGAAAATAGTTATGGTGTTATTTTTCTCCAAAACCCTGGAAAACTTGGCCGTGGGTGGTCCAGTATACGGAAGGAGCTCCATACACACCGTGTCTTCTTCCGGGTCATCTTCTTTCTTCTTCTTGTTCGGGTGGAGAGCGCGTCTTATCTGTGCCTCCTAGTACCCGTCTCTGGGGAAGCTTTCCCTCAATGGGTAACCTACCCTTGTAGCATATGTCTTGTCCTCAGGTGGTGAGCACGGATTTACGTTGTGTTGGATGGTGGCAGCTACTGGCTTTGAGGTACAGGTACGTGTTCAACTTTTTTCTGTAAACAGAGTGTCCCAGCGTGGCATCAGTTTTCTTCTGTATAAAGATATCGAGGAAAGGTAGGCATCCGTTTCTTTCTAACTCCATAAGGAACTTTATAATGTCCTGTACGCTATTAAGGTACTCAAGAAATCCTAGCAGGTTTTCTTCACCATGCGGCCACACCACGAACGTCTCGTCCTCATACCAGTAGAAAGTCTTCGGCTTCAAGTGCAAGGTTTCAAGAACCATTTCCTCTATGTGCTCTATATAAAGGTTTGCGATGCTTGGCGCTAAGGGGATCCCATGGCGACTGCGTCCAACCGTTAGTAGAACTTTCCACCCCATCTCAAGTAGGTAGTATTGAGCTATTACGGATTAGATGCCAACACTCAGTAGTTTTCGATAAAATTACGGTTCAACTTTCGACTACATCAGTCCACTCGCGCATCGTAAAACCACGTTAGATAGTAGCGCAGTGGCTATGAGCACAGTTCCGAAATTTCGCTCGCTGTGTTGAAAGCCATCCTTACATTTTATTTTTCTTTACCTGTTGCGGAATTATGCCACATCAATTAATTTTGTGACATCATAAAATACAACAGAATCATTGATAAAAGAAATAAGTATTTCAAATCCTTTCAAAGACAGATAGTATCATAACAGGTCTCATACAATCTTATATAATTAACACCAGTATTCCAATTTTTGCTTCGATTTATTCTCTTATGCCTCAAGAGAACCAGTGCACTCACAAAAATATTCAAAGCATAAAAATTCGCAACACCATGAGAAACGTGTGACGGCACATGTACCACGTCACGTTTTCTGTGAATATCATTAGGGAAACAATTTCGCTATAAACAACGCATGTCGAAGCATTTTCTCGAACCGTGGAGCCTACAATTGATTGTGGACGAAGGTGTGTATTTTAATTGCATCGTTTCTGTTTGTGATTCCATTTCACTGTGAGATGAGAGATGGCCTCTTCTGTAATCGGTGATGGTAATTCTTCTTCGCCTGTCAGTAAAAGTATACTTCGCAGGGTGTACATAACAGCATACACGTTGGTAGAATTCCTTTAAATGAACATGTCAGTACTCCAATTTCATAGATAAGGAGCCCATCATAGGGTTCGTTTTGCACACCCCACGAATCAATAATGTACAGAAACAGCACCATTTTTACGTAAGGTCGCAAAACGTTTTCCAGAACATGATGATAGGTTTCTTTTGTGAGCTTTCCATATATTTTGCCTATAGCGTGCACGTCCTGATGTTCCATTCGTTGATGTACGTCTGATGGACTCGAGGACCAAATTTATTGTTAACATCTTGGAGACAAACGAAAACTGTTGGTAGCAGTTTCGTGGAAGTTATTAATTTGTGTCAATAATGATGATAAAATCTACGTTGAATAAGATTCGAAATCTTTATTTCTTTTACCATTAATTCCATTGTATTTTACGATCTCATGAAAAATTCTGATGTCACATACTTTCATGTCGATAAACGAAAATAGACTTGAGATTATATTTGGACACAGGGACGAATATTCCAAAACTGTGCTCTTAGCCACTGCAATACCAACGCACTTGGTTTGTAATACGCGAGTTGTCTCATTAAATAGCGTCTAAATATTAACCGTCATTTTCTCGGAAGCTATTGCGTGTTGGCACCTGAGTCAAAATAGGTGTCCTTTTATTTTCATGCTTCTATCACCCTGCCAAGTCCCGATCGTGTCAGAGAGCGACCTGTGGCGTGTTCCCCTTTAACATGATCGATGCGAATGTTTACAGATTTGTTTGACTGGTGAGAGGACGCAAAGGGAACGTAGAGAAAACTGACAAAAAGGCATCAAAGTAATACGACGAATATTTCGCAACAAAATGCTCTGGAAAGTCAAAGAAGCTCCATTCAGGGTAGAAACTGCAAATATTCTTCAGTTTCTTATGTATCTACACCATACAGATCGTGTTTAAAATAAAGAAAATAACAACTTACAGAAAGGCGTAAAAACGGTCATTCTACCCATACTCCGTCCCTGAATGGAAAGGCAAGAACTCTTAACATACAATACAGTAAGAAGTGTACTTTTCGATGCATTTCGCAGTCATTCGCTGATAATATATACAGGTTTATTTCTTTGTAGCCTCTCAGCATCGGGTGCATGCTTCTATCACCCCCTTAGGGCAAACCGATGTTATGCCGTCATAGGCAAATTTTGATCCCCAATGGCTTCCCTGATGACGGAATACTGATAGCCTCTCAGCATCGGGTGCATGCTTCTATCACCCCCTATGGGCAAACCGATGTTATGCCGTCATAGGCAAATTTTGATCCCCAATGGCTTCCATGATGACGGAATACTGATAGCCTCCGCAGCAGACACTCGGATCATGTACCCATGCTGCCTGCTGTTGATCGTCGACTGAGGGTGGAATTTGCACGTCGTTACTGCAACTGGATGCCCAGTGAATGGCGACAAATGGTTTAAATGGCTCTAAGCACTATGGGACTTAACATCTGAGGTCATCAGTCCCCTAGAACTTAGAACTAATTAAACCTAACTAACCTACGGACATTCACACATTCATGCCCGAGGCAGGATTCGAACCTGCGACCGTAGCAGCAGCACGGTTCCGGACTGAAGTGCCTAGAACCGCTTGGCCACAGCGGCCGGCGAATGGCGAAAGGTGGCCTTTCCAGATGAATAATGTTTTGTGCTCCATCGAACAGATGGTCGTTGGCGTGTACGGCGTGAAACGTCTGAAAGCTAACATCCTGCAACAACTTTCGGAATGGGCCGGGCCGGAGGGTATTTCTCTGGTGATGTCGTCATTCTGGAAGACACAGTGAGTCAACATAACTATGCATTTAACCTTGGGGCTATGTCCATCCCTACATGTAGTTTGTTTGGCGTCGGCACTATAGGATCTATCAGCAGGAGGTTGCAACGTGTCCCACAGCTCGCACTGTACGTGCTTACTTCGAAGAGCACCTGGATGAGTTACGTTAATCCCCTAGGCACCAAACTCTCTGGACGTAGACCCAGTAGAGAACCTGTTGGACTCTCTCGATTCGGCTGTACGTGCTATGGATCCTCAACAGAGAAATCATATCCCCGTCGGTACCTTTCGGGACGTCATTGACTCCCTTTCCTTACGTCTCGCAGCGGTCCGCAGTGCGAAAAGTGGTTATTCATGCTTTTGGCAGGTCGTCACATTAATCTCACTGGACAGTATATTTTAGTGAACGTAATTTTCAACTATTTTGTATCCCTAAGTCCTAACTTCGTCGTGCTCGCAAAGTGCATAGAGATACAACGAGTTCACCTTCCAAGCCATTCATTGCGCAACATATGCATGCTTATTACTCCTAAACAGGTTGCCTCCACTGCATTTTCACCTGGAGCTACCTCTCACCACACACACCCTTACTGTTGGTCTCGTACCTACTCTCCTGCCCTTGAAACTAAGTTATGCCCTTTCTAATCACTAGTACACATTTGCAGTTCAAAAATTTTTTGTTGAGGTAACATTATTTTCAATAATATTTTAATTGCTTGAAGAGCGATGTCGTTTTAGTTTATAACCTGAAATGTGTAATTCATAACTTCAAATAAGTAATACTGGCCGCAGAACGTATTTCTTACAGTTCCCTGTAGGTGTCAGCACCTACCGGTCACATCAGCCTCACATGGCATTTCCAATACATTACTTGGGAGAACCGAAGATAAATGATTTTTATGAAATCGAATGACTCCTGCGTAGTAAACGTTTTCCGTAATAACGGATTTTGTGAAAACGCAGTTTATTATCATTTTCATTTATTCTAACATCTATCTGCTTCTGTAGTATAATACCTTCCATTCCCATTTCGCCTTTCATAATAAAGACATATCCAATGGAAATTTTAATTACTCTGTCTAAATCTATAATTCCTCTCACCTACTCGTAGGTTAGAGGGCACAGTACACTTATGAAAATTCGGCACATATTCAGATTTTGTAGTGTTCATAGTTGGTTTTTGATTAAGCTCAGAGCTCATAAGTTCACACAAGGTGTAAGGTGGATTAATGATACATTGGCATCAGATTTCACCACAATCCTACCCAACGCCACCGCGGGCGTATTACAGTATGGGAAGCTATCCACACGCACTGCTAACGACATTCCATCCCCTCTTTTGACTTCAGTTCGATGGAGGTCAGAACCGTGACACCCAGCACTGAAATGACGCAGTTTTCTTATGGGCGGCCGAGGAAAACATTTCAGACACACCCCTATTCAGAATCAACACGAAAAGGCCTTAGGGAGTGGTGTAAAGGGGATCAATGAAATCACCCCTTTACTAGAGACGTTGATTCCCACACATTTTGTGGCCGAGCGGTTCTAAGCGCTACAGTCCGGAACCGCGCGACCGCTAGGGTCGCAGGTTCGTATCCTGCCTCGGGCATGGATATGTGTGACGTCCTTAAGTTAGTTAGGTTTAAGTATTTCTATGTACTAGGGGGCTGATGACCTCAGAAATTAAGTCCCATAGTGCTCAGAGCCATTCGAACCATTTTTGAACAAGTCAATGTTTCCTGACTTGAGAGGCAACACATAAATGACAAGACAAGACAAGATAAGATAAGATCTAACGGCAAGACGATGAACTGAAAATTTCACTTGATAACGGTGGTACTGTGGTGTGACCGACTATAGTTCCAGGTTTAAAGCGTAACATAAGGAGCGATCAAAGAGTTTCCGTTTTAAAGCGTTACTGCAGCGTATACGAGCAGCACTCACCTGCATAGCCAACCTAAGCGACGCTAGACTACGAAGTGTTGTCGTTACTGACCATTTCAGTGTGTACTTCACTTACGCATTATTGACCAACTCATCGGTCCAGTTATTTTAGATAACCCTGTTAACTGAGTATGGTATCTTGATTTCCTTGAAAATGTGTTACCGGATTACTTGGAAGATATTCCTTTGCCAACACGACGTCGTATGTTCTTCCGGCTCGACGGAGCTCCTACACATTCAGTATGGCCAGTAACACAGTTCTTCAATGAAAGGTATCCTGAGCATTGGATCGGCCGCCGTGGAGTCATCTTTGGCCAACGCGGTCAACCGATCTTACGCCCTGAGATTACTGTTTGTGAGGCTGGCTCAAGAGCGAAGTATACAAGCGCGAAGTTGACACAAAAGAGGAATTTCTCGCTTATATTTTACATGTATGCCCTCAAGTAAAGGACTGTACGAATGAGCTCAGTTTAGCAACACAGTAGCTGTCTACAAAGAGCTGCAAAATGCATTGCAGTTGACGGTAGACTTTGGGACGTCTTTTGTGAGGAAATGGACACAGTTAAACTCAACATTTGATCACAATGTTCCATTTATTATCATCCACATTTGTCCGTTACCCATTGTTTTCGTTAGTTCGCTCGGAAACTGTTAAGAACAAGAGATATATTCATATGACGTTTGTTCTTCAGAATCATTAATACTATCGCCCCTCAAAGCACGTGCATATCGTCCAGACCCGCCGTGTATAAGCACCGAAATGCATGCAAGTGTTTACTTTGACACTGGTGTCTTTCCGACGTGCCTGCGGTAAATGCACAAACGTGGACTATGACGACGTTATTACTGAATGCGTCCAAAGAGGACCATTATGCTGTTACCCTTTCCATGGCTGCCTGAGGACAAACACCAATAGACCTCTACTGCAGAATAAAGAATGCGTGTGGGGCAGCATGTGTATCGAAATCCAACTGTGATAAGGGGTGCTGCAGGTTCATGATCAAACATGTCTCTACATCGCAAATGTCGTAACGTAGAAGTTACAACGACACAAGTGCGAGGCACTCGGGCACCCACCCTATTATCTTATCTCACCCACGCGACTATCACGGCTTTAGTCCCTTAAAAAGACGTTGAACGGTCGGCGACATCTGTAGCAGGCCATTACGCGCTTCTTCAAGCAGAAGGACACGCTGTTTTACGAAACGGGCATTTCACATACGTCGGAGGGATGTTTGCCTTAGTGCTCCCGGAGATTTTAGCTCACTGGCATACCGATTCTGCACCGTACGGCCTTCTAATGGAAATTTTTTGATCGCCCTTATACATATAGCTATCTCCCTTTATCAGTGGCAATCAGCCAGTTAGCTGCTGCTCGAATCTATAGCGCTGGGCACTAAAATTTTAACCGCAGGAAAGATAGAAAAAATAATCAGATTTCATCTATTGTGCGTATGTAACATAGTAGGACAAATAAATGATATAATCTGCAGGTTATTTGAGGGTATACAGGATGCGAAATTTTGTAGGCAGAGTTGTCATTTCTGACTTCTATAACGGCTTTATCCGGCTGGGCGTCGAGTCTAAATGACGTTGGATGACAGGTAAGGGGACATCATTCCTTCGTGCTGCAACTCTACGCCAGAGCACATCAGTTGGGGCGTTCCAGTCTCTCGAGAATCAAATCCCAGATATGTGCAATGCTTTCGAGATCTGTGGAAGGTGCTGTTCAGGACAAAAGTCGCACACCTGCTGTATGCTGGGGTGTATGACGATGACAGTGCAGTCTGCCAACATTACCCTTGAAGCCAACATACAAGGGTATGTTCACTGTGTTGCTCTTCACAGAACCGGAACGCGTTTGAAGAAAACATCTATCTGAATTTTTGTCTTGCTCATACTCTTATTCCACTGCCAGGAGTAAAATACGTAGGTCCTCGAAGGCCCTAGATTTTCAGGTTCGCCGAGATCCTGCATGGCGTGGAGTAACACTGTCCGGAACCCTTAGATTCCATATTCGCAATATAGAAACTGAATCCCAACTATGCCAGCAGCACTGCGGCTGAACAATAAGCTGCAATTTCTACGGGCCGCGCTCCCATAGTTGTCCGAATCCGACCAGTGCTAGAATGTATTTCTACCTCTCGCACGATGTATAACAGTATCTTATAATAAACAAAAAACACTGAAATGTGATTTCTGAATGCGAAACCGTCTGCGTAATCTTTCCTTATTTACATAATAAATATGGCGTTGTCTACTTCGTGCAGATATGCTGAATTTCTATGACTTGCAAAGACAGTGGTTGGTCAAAACAATGAGATTTCGGCGAGAAACGTGTACCTGAACATAAGAGAAGATGCTAGCCAAGCTTACAGGTAGCGCCGTTGTATTTTACCAGGTTCGGTGCTTGGACAATGTTTTCAATATGTTGCAAGTGTCGGTCGCAGTGACAAGAGTCTTCTTTGTAGCTGTGAGTGCATTATGTTGGTGTTAAGTGAATTCTAAAGTGAGGAAATTGTTAGTGTTGGTACAGTGGGTGTTCCCGTAACCAACGTGGCCGTAGTGTTTGGCATTCGGAGAAGCACCGTATCGAATATTCCTATTGTGTACGAATATTGTGGAAGATATTGATTGCTAAGTAGTACAATTCATTGGGAGCCAATTCTGCATGATCGCCAGCCTCATAGATGGAAGTATATCTCTGTCGAGTGGAGAAGATTGATACTGCATACTGGGAAATTTGAGAAACATCATCGGCTTAGTCACAACGCGGATGATAGTGTTTGTTGCGTGACCGTTAAAGACTCTCGTTGAAGAGGACCGAGACGAAAAATAAGAAGACGACAACTGCAAAAGACACTGCAGAATTGAATGTCGCACTCGCTAACCCGGTTAGCACCAAACCAACACGAATGGAACTCCAGAAAAACGGAATAGCAAGTCAAACTGGAATTCAAGCTACGCATGAATGATGCCAATAACCCTAACAGGGAAACAGTGTGTCTAAACCCTGAAACCGGGACTGCGAAGCAATGGAAGAAAGTATTTTGTTTGTATAAGGCTTCTTTCACACTGTTTCCAAACTCTGGCCGAGTTTACGTCCCACCAGTGGGCGTTCGGTGGGGGTTCGTTGCTGCTTTGGGCTGCCATATCGTGATATTCCATGAGTACCGTGTGTATTCTGCAAGCTCGCCATACTGCCAAGGGTTATGCGGCAATATTGACTGATCAGGTCCATCCAATGGTAATATTATTGTTCCTCATTAGTGATGTTGTGTTCTAACACGACAGGTTCTCTGTTCACAGAGCTCGCATCGTCCAGGACTGGTTTTGTCAGCACGAGGATGCATTATCACATCTCCCGTGGCCACCGCATGCACCAGATTTCAGTATTATTGAGCATTTGTGGTCATCGTCGGAGAGAAGGATGCGTGATCGCTATCTATCTCCATCATCGTTTCCTGAACTTGCCACTATGTTGCAGGAGGAATGGTATGAGATTCCCTTTAAAACCCATACAGGACCTGCAGTTATCCATTTACAGACGACTGGACACTGCTTTGAATGGAAACGGGTTCCCTAAACGTAATGTGTCTAGCTTCTGGTGGTTCCATATATTTGTATACCACCTGTAGAAGCATACAGTACACTCTATGCGAGGGTGAGATTTGCTGCATGGTGTGTTTCTGGGGTTGAAATTTTAATGGCAAGCACTTGAAATTCCTACAAAGCACTAAGCGCTTCCTCAGCTAGGTTAAACGAAATTTGCGTTATATGGCCAGCATTGGAGATTTCCATAGCGAGTTTCTAACTTATTGTGTAGTGGCGTAAAAGTTGAAGTGACAGCATTGTCAGTAACTGGGACGAAAGACCCAAATATGACCACTGTGCCAAATCACCCACGCCTCTTCTCTGTTCTGAAAGCAAAATTCACACCATTTTTTTACTTCATATGGCCATCTTAGAACTTTGAAGCTCTACTTTAGACGGCGTTAGCACAGAGCTTCTTATCAGTGACACACAAGACTGTAAGGCGGTGGAGTTCTTTTAACCACGTTCATCACTTGATTTTATCTTGCTTCTTCGTTGGGAATGACGCAGTTTAAAAGAGATTTTAATAGAGGAACAAACAGAATTATGTTCCGCACCAAATTATGAGACCGCATGGCGTGCTGTTGACAATTAAGAAATGGGAAAGCTGACAGCTGAGAAAACAGACAACTCGATACTACGTTATAAGAAGTAGGGAAAGTGACGTAACTTAGCGGAAAGGAAGCCAGTCGCAAAAAGAAACGGTACTGACAGGAGGTTTAGAATCAAAGCTTGAAAACTACTACACTGATATGGGCAAAAATATTTGCATTACTCGATAAGAATTAACGTAATGGACTTTCCAGCTAGCTACGATCTATAAGCAACAATAAATAGTCTTAGCCGAAAGAAACTGGCGCTTTATATTTGTAGAAGAAGCCAAACGTTTCAGAGTGAAGTCCTCAGTGTCTTTAAAGGACTACAGTTTTAGAGTTCACATTACATTTTTTTTTTTTTTTACAGTTACTACTTTATATCTAAAACTTCACCTATTGAGTAAAAGGAGTTGTCATTCGTAAATTATTTTAATCTGTTTTTAAATGTTGGTTGGCTATCTCTCAGATGCTATTTGGCAAATGACCAAAGATTTTTTATGGCAGCATAATTCATCCCTTTCTGCGCCAAAGTCAGAATAGTGAAGATCATCCTCTCTTATAGTGTTGAAGCTCTGCACTTCGCTGTTAATTTTTAACTGGGATGCGTTATTGATAATAAATTTCACAAGTGAATCTATGTACTTACTATTAAAAACAGTCTTGATCACAATTTATTTACTAAATAAATTGTGATCAAGACTGTTTTTAATAGTAAATATTTGTAACATATTGATCACTGTCACTCCCATAATGTATTGAAACGCAATGAATATATGTATTGTGAAGGTAATGTGAATATCACGAGTTCCTCAAATAAATGTCAGCAAGGTGATCTTGGGTGGGCTCCTGCCATTATTCTGATACGCGCTTTCGTGCAATGAATTCTTTTTCCCTTAATGATGGATTACCCCAAAATGTGATGCCATATGAAAGCAGTGAATGAAAATAGGCATAATGGGCTAATTTATAGCTATGTTTATCACCAAGCTTCGCAATAACCCCGACAGCATAAGTAGCTGAACCTAACTGTTTCTGCAGGTCATCAATGTGTTTCCTCCAAATCAATTTCTCATCAATGCACACATTCAGAAATTATTAATATTTTGCCTTAGCAACAGACAGCTGATCAAAGTCTATATTTATCAATGGTGTTATGCTATTTACTCTACATAACTGTATGTACTGTGTTTCCACAAAACTTAATGAGAGTCCATTTGCAGAGAACCACTTAATGACTTTCTGAAAGACATTATTTAGAGTTTCCTCATCTGATGCTTATTTTTTGATAAGACTAATAATATTTGTATCATCAGCAAAAAGAACTAGCTTTGCGCCTTTATGAATATGGAGAGGCAAGTGATTAATATATATTAAGAACAATAAGGGACCCAAGACTAAACCCTGTGGGACACCATTCTTGATACCTCCCCAGTTAGAGGACTCGGCTGATTTTTGCAGACTGAATGTAGTATTAATTTCGACCTCCTGCATTCTTCCTGTTCAATATGAACTAAACCATTTGTGCACTGTTCCACTCATACCGCAATACTTAAGCTTATCTAGAAGAATTTCATGATTCACACAGTCAAAAGCCTTTGATAGATCACAAAATATCTCAATGGGTGATGTTCTGTTACTCAGAGCATTTAATATTTGATCAGTGAATCAATCCTTCCTGAAAACCAAATTGACATTTTATTAGTACGTCATTTTTATGAATATGAGATACTACTCTCCAATAAATTGATTTTTCAAGAATTTTTGATAAAGTTGTGAGACGTGAGACTAGGTGGTAGTTGTTAGCATCAGACTTATCCCCTTTTTTATGCAGTGGCTTAAATGTATTATTGTCTATCTTTAAAATGCTCTGTTTCAGTGGGCTACTACATGTGTGACTGAGAATCCAATTTATCGGTTGGGTACAACCTTCTAGTACTCTGTTGGAAGTGCCATCAATTCCATGTGAGCTTTTACTTTTGAGTGAATCTATTATTTTCCTAACTTCAGTAGGAGAGGTGTGCTGAATTTCAATTTTATCAAATTGCGTAGGTATTGCCTCTTCCACATAATGTCTTGCATTTCTAATGAGTAGCTGGATCCTACTTTCTCTACATCACTTAAAAATGATTATTAAAAATGTTTTCTACTTCTGACTTTTTGTTAGCTAACTTTTCATTGTGTTTGATAGAAATAGCCTACCTGTGCACTTGGTTGCACTGACTACAATTTAAAAATATTTCAAATTCCTTTAATTTTATACCATCTCAGACATAATTCACATACTGCTGGACTTCTTAATAACCTTTCTTAATACAGTGCTGTAATTTTTATAATGTTTCACTATTTCTTTATCATTACTCCTTCTAGCTACAATACACATCTCGATTTTCTGTTTACAAGATGTTTTTATCCGTTTAGTAAGTCATGGCTTTTTAGATGGTTTATTACAATTATATTTCAGTGTTTTCTTAGGGAAACGTTTCAAATATACTCACAAAAGTATAATGAAATAGATTAAATTGTAAATTAGTTCAAAAATGGTTCAAATGGCTCTGAGTACTATGGGACTCAACTGCTGTGGTCATAAGTCCCCTAGAACTTAGAACTACTTAAACCTAACTAACCTAAGGACAGCACACAACACCCAGCCATCACGAGGCAGAGAAAATCCCTGACCCCGCCGGGAATCGAACCGAGGAACCCGGGCGTGGGAAGCGAGAACGCTACCGCACGACCACGAGATGCGGGCTTTGTAAATTAGAATCAAGTTTCCTGTGCATCTCATCCCAGTCTAACAGTTTCAATTTTTCCCAAACATTTTCAATTCTTAAATCGTTAACTGAACGCACTATTTTGGAGGACTGTTTCGCATTACTGTAAGGAGCTATGTCACATACCGTAACTAGCTGTGCATCACGAGCAGAACCAACATTATTAAGAGGAAAAGTTTCTATTTGATTAAATTTATCTTGGGATGTATAAAAACATTATCAAAAATGGTTCAAATGGCTCTGAGCACTATGCGACTCAACTCCTGAGGTCATCAGTCACCTAGAACTTAAAACTAATTAAACCTAACTAACCTAAGGACATCACACACATCCATGCCCGAGGCAGGATTCGAACCTACGAGCGTAGCGGTCGCTCAGCAACAGACTGTAGCGCCTAGAACCGCACGGCCACTCCTCCCGGCGTAAAAACATTATCAATCAGTGTGCTGCTCTCCTGTACCACCGAAGCAGAAAAATCAACAACTGCTGTCAAACTGGGAGAACCAAGTAATACTTCAAGGTCAAGCTTTCTATCGGACTCTTTCAGAAAATCTACTCTGAAATCTCCACAAACAATAATTTGCTTCCCTCCGTCTGACAGATGGCACAACAAAGAATCCTAGCTTTTCTAAAATAGCCGAAAATTTCCCAATGGGGACATATATGTGGCTTCAGTTACAAAATATCATTGTTTAGTGTAAGCTCACACGCACATGCTTCTATATGTTGCTCTACACATTTTTTTTAATTTCTAATTTTTTCACACTATAACAGATGTTAACATATATGCCAACTCCTTCTCTATCCATAGCGTCTCTAAATATATGTTCCAAAGTTTATATCTACCTACATTTAACTTTTCCATATCTGTGACTATATGATGTTCAGACAGGCATAGTACATCTGTTCCATCATAAGTGGATAAGTCTTCTAAACAAACAAGAAGCTCATCTACTTTGTTTTTTAATCCTCTGATACTTTGAAGCAATATACCAACATTATTTTTCACTGCACTTTTATGAGAATCTTGTGACATTTTTCACTGTAATTTTATGGAAGTCTTGTGAAATTTTAACATATCTAGTACCCGCCTGTCTGAGCTTCTCATTAAGCTTAATTTCATTCAATATTTAAACATTGGACATTGATCTTAGCCTAAAAACGAGGTACTCCTACGAGTTTCAGTATCCCCCCCCACCCCTTAAAGATTTTGCTATCATCTCAGCCAATTTACCCTTACCTGTCCTACTGAAATGCAGGCCATGTCTTGTGGAATCATACCAACCAATACCATCAACAGGAACCAGACCTATGCCTGACTAAGTAACTGTTTGAAGGAGGTGATCTAGCTCCATATTGATCCACCTGACAGAGCTGTTCAATTGAGGCCAATCATACAATATGCAATCAGCGGTCAAGCCTTCATTTGCATGGTTCGTTCCAGATGCGATTTTTACCAGGTCACATTCAGTATTGTAGCCCTGGTTCGTGTCAATAGTATTTCCCGCTCCACCCGCTACCACAACATGATCCCGCTTTGTAAAACCCTTGTAGAATAATCCTACATCCTCTATCACTTGGCTAAGACGTGCACTGGACTTGAAAAAAACTTGTGGCCTGGTACCTGTCAACAAATTTGTCCTGAAATATCTGGCCCTCACCTCTTCCGTGGCTACTACCTAACATCAGAACTTTTCTCCTACTTTCTACTTTTTTTGGAACTGTTGGTTTGCTTGTGAGAGTCTGCTGAGTGCTGACTACACTTACATCTACCTGAGCCTCTTCGTTAGTTAACTGAGGTAGCAAGGCAAATTTACTGTGTGTGCCAATGATGAAACTGTCAGATACTGTTCTCTTTCTGTGGCTCTGTTCCTTGGTACCTTTTCCCACGTGTCTTCATCCTTCTACGTCCTTATCCTCATGAGTTCCTCTATAGCACTATCCAGGTCAGCCTTAAGGGCTCTGATCTTCCATTTCTGTTCATCTACGTATTTTCCTATTCATAGAACATACTCTGCAATATCATGGAAGAGATCCATTTACTTCCCCAATTCCCATGCCACTAGATTCCCCCCAGTGTAACCATCTGTCACAACAACTACATAGAATCCCTGAAGTAACATTCCTCGGCAACTTATACAATATTTTTACAAAATTTATCCAGGCAATAAAGGTAATGTTCTATTCACTACAGATCACAAGAGTCACTAAAGTTATGTGGAACACTAATATACGCGTATACTCTGAATATAGTAACGTAATGCACTTAAACTAACGTTAAAACTCAAAACTTGTGTACCACAAAAATGCGCCTAAGCTCGCATTTGAGCGATATGAAATTTACACGTCTTGAAAGGAGATAAAAGATAGAACTTAAAACCTTTAATTCCCCAAATAGATACGGCACTACTGCACTGAAGAGCCAAACAAACTAGTACACCTGCCTAATGTCATGTACGGCCCCCGCGACCACGCAGAAGTGCCGCAACACGACGTGGCATGGACTCGACTAATGTCTGAAGTTGTCCTGGAGGGAACTGACACCATGAATCCCTTGGAATTGCCCATAAACCCGTAAGAGTACAAGGGGGTGGACATCTCTTCTGAACAGTATGTTGCAAAGCATCCCAGATATGCTCAATAATGTTCATGTCTGTGGAGTTTGGTGGCCAGCGAAAGTGTTTAAACTCAGAAAACTCTTCCTGGTGCCACTCTGTAGCAATTTCGGGCGTTTGGGGTGTCGCACTGTCCTGTTCCGTCAGAATGCACAATGGATATGAATGGATGCAAATTATCAGACAGGATGCTTACGTACGTCTCACCTTTCACAGTCATATATAGACGCACCAGTGGTCCCATATCACTCCAACTGCACACGCCCCACACCATTACAGAGCCTCCGCCAGCTTGAACAGTCTCCTGCTGACATGCAGGATCCGTGGATTCATGAGGTGGTCTCCGTACCCGTACACGTCGATCTGCTCGATACAATTTGAAACGAGACTCGTCCGACCAGGAAACATGTTTCCAGTCATCAGATGTCAAATCTCGGTTTTGACGAGCTCAGGCGAGGCGTAAACCTTTGTGTCGTGCAATGGTCAATGGTACACGAGTGGGCCTTCAGCTCTGAAAGCCCATGTCGATGAAGTTTCGTTGAATGGTTCGCACGCTGACACTTGTCTGTGGCCCAGCGCTAAAACCTGCAGCAATGTGAGTTACACTTCTGTCACATTGAACGATTCTCTTCGGTCATCGTTGGTCCCGTTCTTGCAGGATCTTTTTCCGGCCCCAGCAATATCGGAGATTTGATGTTTTAATTGATTCCTGATATTCACGTTGCACTCGTGAAACGGTCGTACGAGAAACTCCCCACTTAATCGCTATCTCAGAGATGGTGTGCCTCATCGCTAGTGCGCCGACTATAATACCATGTTCAAAGTCACTTAAATCTTGAGAAACTGCCTTTTTAGCAGCAGTAATCGATATAACAACTGCTACAGACACTAGTTGTCTTATATAGACGTTGCCTACCGCAGCGCTGTAATCTGCCTGTTTACATATCTCTGTATTTGAATATGCATGGTTATACCAGTTTCTTTGGCGCTAGAGTGTAAATATATGTGTAATGAAAATAACCGAAATTCTTCATTTAATACTTATGCAAACGTCTTAAATTTGTATGCAAACCTACACCTAAATTATACAGAAACCGACCCTTGGGTTATGTTTGGTTTGTTCGAGAAATACTTTGAAACGAGTGAAAACATCAATATGAACTAGACCCTAATTAACTTCCTTACAGCGTAATATTAATTAATTGACAGTTACTATAGAGTTAACGACTTATCTTCACGAGCTTGATATTCAAGTGTGGGTGGTCTGCGCCAGGGGTCACTGAATAATGTGTGATTTTTCCCCCTGATTTTTCTGAAATGCAGATCTCCATTTCACAAGTTTGCGCTGGCTGAGATGGGAAAACTCAGTATATTAGTCAACTGCATGACGGTTTGTAGGGAAGCAGCCTACTCACGCCATATATAATTCATAAGCTTTCCAGTGTGCCAG
The DNA here is from genome assembly GCF_023898315.1 of Schistocerca nitens. NCBI lineage: Eukaryota > Metazoa > Arthropoda > Insecta > Orthoptera > Acrididae > Schistocerca > Schistocerca nitens. The sequence goes on along the minus strand of NC_064616.1, from coordinate 533,872,029 downwards.
CCTAGTCCGCTCTAACTAGGATGTTTAGATTTAGGTAGAATGGGGATACGCTATAATAACACAGAAGTGACAAGTTTCCAAAAGGTAGCTATAAAATTGTAGCTGTAGCGTTTCTCCAAAGGGCAAGTTCAGAGCTCATCTATTGCGTGCAGAGCAACTAAAATAATACTCTCGCCAAAAGTATTTAACCTAGTCACATTAGAATTTTATTACAGATACTTACCTGTGTGTTGATATCACAATTAAATTCAGAGCTTCATTCGCCTTCAGCGAATGAAGCAATTAATTATTTAGTAACTTTAAGTGGTGTTCTGCTAGCCACGGCGGCTAGACAGGAAGGCAAATGTTGTAGGCTGCGCCTTCGGCAGTCTGCACCGCGGCTATATAAATAAGAGCTCTGCTAGCTACAGTCAGGATCCAGTTCTCTTCTAGATTCGTATCAGCGAGCACTCCGTATCGGAAACCGCATTGCATCTATGCAGTTGCAAGGAACAGCCTTGGATGCCGTATTATGTATCTCGGTATGAACATAACGATGAGTTGGCATTGTGGTAAAGTGTTAATTGCGAAATGACCTCAGTGGTTTATTGTTTGCTTATGTCGTATTTTCACGTGCCGCCGCAGAACAGACCTTCTATCATTACTAGCGTGGCATTTGATGAGTATTAACACCAAATTTTGGCGAGCATTCACTTCGAACATTTACATCGATAACGATTATTGAATAGTTTCGTTATCTAGGGATAATAGGATCCAAGCAATACACTCTGGACAGCTCTGATAGTACAATAGCTCATAGTAGCATTGCTTGGGTAAACATTTGTCTGAGACTTTACGCTTTATCGTTTTCAGAATATAGTGAAAATTGTTATAGTAAACTGCATTTTCTATGAATCCCAGACATAAGCCTAAATCCTCGGCGTAATGAACTTCAATGTTCAATAACTTTATTTCTCCATCAGAGTGAGCACAGTGAACTTTAATTACAGGCATCACGTTTCTGCTAATCACTTTCTGGTTGCCAACATTGTATTTAGAGAACCTGTGTTGAGAACGGCAACAATAGACAAAATTTTCCACCCACCGCCCCACAGGTTGTACGTCAATATGAACACTCCCTGCTCATCCCTCCTTCTAACCTCCATCCTCCCACCATCACGCTCCATAATCATTTTTCTCCATTATGAAGAGGCATGAACCTTAATAACAGGGCTTCCCTTCCATAAATTATAGGTTTTCATCAGTCAAGAACAGAGACAACCTGTTCTGTTAGTGGCTCAAACATTTTGTCTCCATTGTGGGCTTTCAGTCGATGATCAAGCTATTTTGATTTTAAACGATCACCATTGTTGTACCAGAAATTTGTAAATAATGAAATCTGTGAAGGAAAATTGCATAATATTTGTTTGGTTTACACCAAAAACTACTCACGAACTGCTGTCGTTTGTTCCTCATTTAGATGAACGCTTTCTAAAATTCCAATTTTCTGTTTTTTCAAACTCAGTCCAAGAAAAAGGTCCGAAGAGAAATGATTCCCGCAAACGGAACTAGTATAAATATTTGAAACATTTTGTGTTTTTCCAGTTTCACCTGAAGCCAAAGGCGGAAGAAATAGGAAAATAATTCTTTACATAGGTGATAAGTGGGTCACACATCACATCCTATGAGAATTTCTACGTAACATACTTAAGCAGTTGGCCACGTGGTCCACAGATCATTTGGACGCTTCTTTCATAGAAAGGATGTGGAACTTGTCACTTTACAGGGTATGTGTAATAATCTAGTGTTAAAATTACTGAAGATACATATTTTTAGTCCTACTCATGCAACTAAATTCATAAACTTTTTTTATTTCTACAGGTTATCCGTTTTTAATCAGTGATTTGTCCATGGAGTAGAATTATTTGTCCAGGATAAATGATTTTAGGTTAAATTTAAAACTTACTTTGTTACCTGTCAATCATTTTGTTACTGAGTAAACCCATAAAACATTTAGCTGCTGCATATAGGGCCCCTTTCTGAGTCATGACAGCATTAGTTATGGGTAATGAATGTGATGTTTCTCTTTAATGTTGCAGATACGGACATCACTGTGCTTCTCAAATTGTGACGCGGTGAATTTCGTTTGTGATGCTGCAATTTAACTTACTAACTTCTTGATGAGGTACCTACATGATGACTACGGGTGAACGCCACATATTATTCTTGCTGCTCGCTTTTGTGTAGTCAGTACTTTCTTTTTAAGTGAAGAGTTATCCTAGAAAATTACTCCATAACATATTATTGAGTGAAAATCTGTAAAATATGTCAGGAGCTTGATTCGTTCGTTTCCAACACTTGCAACTATATGAAGAGCAAAAGTAGCTGAACTTAACTGTTTGAGAAGGTGACAGTCAGTAATACGTTTCTTCCTGTTCAAGTTGTCATAACTAGGTAAACCCAAAAATTTAGAATATTCTGCCCTATTTATTGACATGTGTTAGTGTGCTGCTTCAGTTGATGGTATGTGCTGTACAGAACTGAATTTAGTGTGTTTTCTCAAAGTAAAGGGCGAGTCCATTTTCAGAGAACCAATAAGTTTTTTTTTTTTTTTTTTTTTTCAAACGATATTAACAACATCATCTGTTACCTTCTCTCTGATAGGATTGATTATAACACTAGTATCATCTGTGTAAAGTACCAATTCTAATTGTTGAATATTAAGTGGAAAGTCATTCACAACATATAAGAAATAGGAATGGACACAAAATTGAGCCCTGTGATATTCCCTTTGAGATTTCTTCCCAATGACTAAAATTTTCTACCTTTCCAACACTGTTTGAATGATTCAGCACAACTGTTCGTACTTTGTTTGTTAAGTATGATTCAAACCAAATGCGTGTATAGCCATCAGTGCCACAAAACTTCAGTTGTTTCTGTAAATGTAACGTGATCTACACAATCAAGTGGCTTCAGAGACCACAAAAAAGAAAATCAGGCGGCATTTCATTATTCACTACTTCTAATATTTGGTGTGTATGTGTGTGTGTGTGTGTGTGTGTGTGTGTGTGTGTATGTGTGTGTGTGTCTCTCTCTCTGTGTGTGTGTGTGTGTGTGTGTGTGTGTGTGTGTAAATAATATTTTCTGGCGAGCAACCATTCTGGAGTTCAATGTGTAATATGCTACATAAACTGTTTCTAATTAAATGTGGGATTGTTCTCGAGTACATTACTATTTGAAATATTTGGAGAAAGGTGTCAGAAAGGAAACTGGACTTTAATTATTTTAAGACTTTCTTGTCCCCTTTCTTACAGAGAGGTTTAACAGTTTCATATTTTAATCTGGCTAGAAAAATTTCCTCCGCCAGTGATGCGTGACATATATCGCTAAGGACATTACTTATTAATGTAGAGAAACTTTCCAGCATTCTGTTTGAAATTCTACCAGCCCTGTGTGAGCTTTTGTTTTATAGAATTTTTATAACTCTGTTAATTTCAGCGAAAGATGTTACTTGTAGTTACTTAAAATTTTGTGGAATGATCTTTTTGGTATATTCTCTTGCTTCTTCAACAGAACCATTTAACTCTATTGTTGCTGCTATATTTAGAAAGGGATAGTTAAAAGAACTTTCAGCTTGTGAATTATCGATCACAGCATTTTCATTTAGTTTAATTGTTACGGTATGGTGACTGGCTGTCTTGTCTCCAGTTTCACAATACCCTTTAGAGTTCTAATCTTATTTTCTTCATTGTTTACGTCTGTCAATACGTGCATACTTCTGGACTTTTTGATGACTTTCCTTAAGGTTGGTTGGTTTGTGGGATTTAAAGGGACCGGACTGCGTTGGTCATCGGTCCCTTTCCTTAAGGTACTACAGTATTTCTTGTGGTCGGCATATAACGTTGGATCTTAACGTATTGTGGCTTTTATATAAATTTACCTCTTCCTCTTACATGAGATTTTAATTCACTTAATTATCCATGGCTTACTTGTTTTTAGATGGATTTTATGGATAACTATCTGGGAAAGATATTCTCAAATATTGACACAAATTCACTACGGGATACACTGAATTTGCCATTAGCAGCTCTGTCCACATATACGTTATCCCATACAACCTATTTTAACTTATTCTTATATATCTTTACCTCGTTCCTGTTAATAAGCCTCACTTATTTATATGAATCTGCCTCAGGGGTGTAAGGTGATATGTCATTTATTTACATTGATTGCGCATCATGATCAGATATTCAATTAACAACTGGGTACATATTAATTGTTTCAGCCTCAGTTCTGTCCATAAATGTGTTATTTTTCATGGTCCTGCTATCTCGCTGCCCATCATCTAGAAAATTAACTACTTAAATTAGATATAAAAAGGCAATTAACGATTGTAGTTCATTTTTCCTGTCTGTATCTTTTACGAAATCTACACTGAAAATTCCGCAAACTACTAACAGTTTCTTGTTGTCTGACAGGTGGCTCAATGGTGCTTTAGAATTATCATAAATAGCTGAAAGTTTCCTGGAGGTGTCTGCAGACTGTTACTATTACCAGAGAAGTATTCCGCAGTAATGACTCACAAGTTCTGGTATACACAAAAACTGCGTGTTGTAATATTTCCGACTTCGAGTGAAACTATTACATATTCTGCAACTCTTCCTCTTTCCATGTTTCCTCTACATGAAAATGATGCTAGCCGATAATACCTGCTATTTAACCTTTATATACAACTTCTATGCAAATTAGAACCTTATGCAGCCTACGATGGGGTACAGTGGAAAGATAGTGGACCCCGAAGAATCCACCAATAGAGCTCTAGTTGATATATAGTTGCGGGGGTCATTCGGGGCGTATTTTGGAACAAAGTTGGGAGGGAGTTAAGAGATGGTGGAGGATAGCTATGTTCAGAATGAACGCAATGGAGATGCCAGAAATAAATAGCAAGTAAGACTGACGGCGTATCCAGAAATGAGTATATTTAGTCTCCGGTCAGGCAGAAAACTTAAAAGTTGGTGTAAGATGAAATTAGCGACGTAAATATATGAGAATTTCATACTCAAGAAAGTCATCTTCAGAGTTTCAGGAGTTCTGAGATGCGACTAATTGAGAGATGATTTCAATTAACGCTGTATAGCAATAACGAATAATAAACAGTAGAGAAGATTTTAAATTCATGGTCGTGCATTTTGTGTAAACTTGCTCTTTAAATCTACTTATTCGACCTGGTAAAACAGTTACGCACACTCAGTTTGGCCTTTAGAATAAGTGGAAAATTAGGAGACATTCAGAACCGTAAATAATGTTACGTAGAAATAGGAATCGATTAAAAATTCCGAGAGCAAGGACGTCGACAAGCAGTACCACTTGACACAGCCATTAGGGGAATGGCAGGCAGAGTGGTCAGGCCAAGCTATTCCTGCTTTTTAAGCCGAGTAGCAAAAGTCGGAAATGCATAGAAATGAGAGATCATAATCGACAGCTACTGAAGTATCATAATGAATTACTTAATCACTTTACGATCAAATTAAGTACTTTAAACAATTCAACTTTCACAAAGCGGCAAAATAAGAGGGCAAAGTGGCCACATAGTTATAAACTGTTTTAATAAAGAACTAGATACATTTTATTGTGAAACATGATTCCAATTAAGTTATCTACACTTTTCACAAATAAAAGTCAAACTGTGTTCCTTATCTCTTGTACGGAGTTCGTGGGCCTAGAGACAGCACATCTGGCACTTAATCGACTGCTGTTCTGGCCTCTGCCTTCATCGTTGTCAAAATGAGCTCATGTAGGGTTGGGTTCCCTGCTCTTCACAACGACTATCTTCTCTTCCGCTGCTTTCTGTTTCTCCTTCTTTTTATTTTCTTTTTCATATCTTTCTTTATTTGCCGCTTCGAAGCCACTCTTATAAGGACTTTCTGTAAGTATCGTCGCGAAGCCCTTCTTTCGGCTGCTTTTACGTTTTCCCCTACAAAAAGTTATGGAGTTGCCAGATCCCACTGCCGAGATAGCCACTGTGCCCACATTTACGACATTACAGAAAATCTGTTTTCACTCCGATAGCATGACTGGACTTTCGATAACAAAAGTACGATTACAGAGTCAAGATGTGACATTCTCAAAACAATTTCGTGAAAAAGACGGAAGTCACATTTCTTTTCCATAATAAATACACGACCTGACCGTTTACCTTATCAGGGTAACTTAAATCAATAAAAATTACTATAATTCCCAGGATCGGAACAGCAAACAGGTTAGACTTCATGGAGTGACTGGGCCCTCCAGGGAGTGTAAGTGAAGGCGTTTGTCCCGCAATGCTAGCACCTCATAATCCCGGGGAACCGAATAGCCAGTTTACCCGCCATGGTCACTTTGCCCGGCTCTTCCCCATACACGAAAGTATAGATGATTGTGAACCGCCTGCCGCAGTAGAGCGCACTGCCATTTACACATATATTGAATGATCTCGGAAATTCCAATATTTCATAAACAAGAAAGTTCAGGAGACTTCAAGAACTCATAAATATTAATGCATAGATAACTGCAGGCAGTAGAGATCAAACCGTGACCCGAACAGCACCACGCAGCGACTTTAGCCATTAAACCTTGGCGGACGATACTCAGCATTCGGCATTGCTTCACATCTTCGCAAAAAAGCCGTCTGTTGTTTCGGTCCGCACTACAACTTACTGGACCTGAGACTAGTCAGTGGTCTTTCGTATGGTGGCGCTTCTAGATCCCCACGTCCTGATCGTGTTGGCATATCGCAATCGTCACTGTGACATTCAAACGGTGTTACCTCCATCGATATATCTCCATTGTCGGGCAGGTCTCCATGTACGTTTCTACTACTTACCGCCGTCGATAAGTTCCAATATTGGGTAGGTCTTCATGTAATGGAAGTTCCTATCATCGATCTACCCATCAGGACTACGGGAGGGTT